>NC_081315.1:122829489-123454489 GCF_026419965.1 Kogia breviceps | reverse complement strand
CATTATACTATTCAAGTAAATACAGAAAAATATGAAGAAATATTTTAAAATATAAAGAATTTCACTAGAAAATAAGAATATCTAAACATGAGACAAATATTGCTTCTAGAAATAAAAAAGTCAAATATATAAATTAAGGATTTGTTTTATGATTTTAAGAGCAGATTGATAGTGAAAAATACAGGATTAGTGAACTGGAATATTACATCAATACAAATACAAAATTTGCAGAACAGAAAGGGATAAAAATGATGGAATATCCCAAATAGCTTGAACTACAAAGAAGATTCAGCAACAATGGTGAATAAATGTGTAATTGTAGTCTCCAAATAAGAAAAGTGTTGAGAATATTAATACAGATAAAGACTATTTTCAAAATTGAAGAAAAATATCAATGTACATTTTCAGGAAGTTCTGTAGACCCCAAACAGAATATATACAAAGAAAATTACGCTGAGGCATACTAAAATATGTGTGGTGAAAACCAATGTGAAGGGGAAAATGATAAAACTGCCAGAACAAAAAGAAACCTTACCTTCAAATGCTGAAACTTCAACATTAACAGCTTATTAAATATATGAAGAAATGCCTTATAAAAAGAAAAACAATTAACAGTTACATTGAAATAATTATCCTTAATCATAATTGAAAACATGCAAAAACTGGAATAAGTCTTCTAAGCATTTTATTTAAAAATTTTAACATCTGAATAAAATTTGTGTTGAATGTGGACACCTAATTTACTACTGATGGTTCTATCATTTATTTGTTCACTTAATCAGTGTTTATTCAATATTATCAATGTAAAAGATGCTTTTCATTGGATATGAGAATACAATTAGAAAAAGATGGATGAAGAAGAGGTAAGCAAGAAACAGAAAGAGAAAAATAAAGAAAAATGAGAAGGAAAGAGAAGAAGAAATCGTCAATGTTTTAATTGTGATTTTTAGTAGAGAAAAAAGACACTAAATGAGTTTAATTTAAAAATTATATATTGTAATAAATGATGTAAATAAAAATGTCTTGGAATAAAAATAATTGTGTGTACATGTGTTTGACATTTGTTTTCATAAGTGGACAGAAAAACATTTTAGAGAAATTACAATAATCCTTATGAATCCTAAAGCAAATATATTTCCAGTCATGTGAAACAGAAAACACTCCAAGGAGCAGGCACAATATGTATATAGTTCCTGAGTTGGGAAGATGTTGACCCTCTGAGAAAATGAAATAAGAGTAGATTGGATGGATCATAATGTGTGTTGGGGAAGTTACATGAGATAAAGTTGAAGAGATAGACAGAAACCAGATAATAGAAGGGCTGGTAGGTCATATTAAGGTGTTTGGATTTGATCGTGAGTGATTTGGGAACCCATGTCTGGCAAGCTGCAAAAGAAGTCCATAATTATTTACTCTTTAAATAACTGTGCCTATTTTGGTCTTCTCCTATCAAAAAGTAGAGTAATTTCCCATGGTTTGAGTCCAGAATGGCCTTGGGCAAATTATAAGCCTGGGCCTCAAAGCCTTGTGTATTTTGACACTCTTTTGCTCTTCTACTTTTGTCATGGTAATATGCCTTAGCTAGTTGTCTGCATAATAAGGAATCACAGGAATCACAGCCAAGACAGCTCAGTTGTGCCAGCTGAGGCTCTGAGCATCTTGGTTGACAGAGCTCAATCAAGATCCACAAAGCCATTTAGCCAGACCAATGCTGAGCATAAATGCATAAGTGAGACTTCTGAGCTGAGCATGGGTGAGCAAACGTAAGAAATAAACAATTCTTGTTCTTTTAAGCTGTTAAATTATGTGGTGCTTTGTTACATATCAATAGCTCATTGATATAAAATGGAATACTCTTATACATGTGAAAGACAATAATATATTAAATGTTTCTAAAAAATTATTGAGAGAATACATAAAAATAGCAATTAAGTTCTTTGGAACACTGTTTCCATAGTCTATGTGAGAAATTATGAGGCTTTTATGAGGTTAGTGGCCATAGAAATGAAGAGAAAGGAAGAATTCAATATATAGTTTGCTGTTACAATCAACAAGACTCACTGATGCAGTGGATATAGGGGTATGGGAAGGGAATATATAAGCTTAATTTATAGCGTTCTCTCTTGAATAATTGAGTATGTTGTGGTGCTAATTTTTAGGATAGAAAAACCAATAACAAAACCAGCTAGCTCTGGAACATGGAATAGGGAAGACCACAGTTTTACTTTGAATATTATGTATTGTTTTTTTGAGACCTGAAGATACCTGGTCCAATAGTATTAGTTGTGGTTTACTGAAGGCAAGACTGGAAAGATAGTCAGGGTGGTTGTACAGAGAGAAATTATATGAATCTTGAGGATTTTTGGAAACATGCGACTTTTGGGAATCATAGGGCTTAAATACCAGGGGAAAGGATATTTCTAGGTTTAGATCTATTACCATGTCCTGCTTGAACATTTCTAGTGATAAGAAATTTTTATCACATAACATCCCAGTTTATTCAGACAACTGAAATGTTGCATCATTTTTCTTTTAATCCATTTATTTTCTGAGGGCATCTTGCATACTTTTATCACATATAAATAAAATATATATAGTTTTCTGTTCTCACTTTGGTTTTTTGAGGCAAATATATACATAGCATAAAAATCATAGGGCCTTGTGTCATTGTTACATATGCTAGGGATTCTGCTTCTCCCTTTCCCATCAAATATATTTGCCAGACTTCTTTGCCAGTGTATGCTCCCTTGAGGTCTGAAAAGGGGAGACAATCGTATGAGATTAGAGGAAATAAGATGAAGTAGAAGACATGTGCTTGAGGCAGTGACTCTTGTAGTGCTGACCAAAGGGCTCCTTCAAGGTGACATCTGCTATCTGAGTTCTGGATTTGGGGTTAACGTACTCTTTAGTCTTTTGCTCTTCCAGTCCTTTGACTACTTTTGATGATCAACTGCCCAGATTAAATACTTTTCTGTTTGGAAGATTTAGATTAACATCCAAGTTCTTGAGTTGATATTCAAAATGTTTGGATGATGGATGAAATAAAAACCTTTCCTCACCAAATTGATAGTGCCATATTAATGTTAGATATGAATTCAAATGGTTGCTAGAGTGGTAACTCTCAAGAGTACATATTTCTCAGGGCTATATTCTGTATATAGAATAGCTAAAATATAATGCCTTTTAAAGCTGAGGATAAGATCAATACTATTTAAAAGAAAATGACAAAGCAAATAAATTTTATAATAAGATTTTTGACATTTTCTAAACCCTCTTTTTCAATCTCAGGAGAGAGAAATCAATGGCAAATTATTGGGCATATAGGCATATTTCAGAGATACTGCCAGTTTAGCTCCTGACCACTACAATAAAGTTAATATCAAAATAAAGTAACACAACTTTTTTGATTTCCCACTGTATATGAGTTATGTTTATACTATAATATCGATTAAGTGTACAATAACAGTATGTCTAAAAAAATGTACACACCTTAATTAAAAATACTTTATTGCTAACAAGAAGCTAACCATCATTGGTGGCTTCAGCTAATTATAATCCTTTTGCTGACAGAAGCTGTTGCCTTGATGTTGACGGCTACTGGTTGATCAGCATGACGGTTACTGAAGGATGCTGTGTCTGTAGCAATTTCTTAAAATACGACAACAGTGGAATTTGCCACATCAATTGACTCTTCCTTTCATGGATGATTTCTCTGTAGCATGCAATGTTGTTTGATCGCATTTTCAACCACATTAGAACTTCTTTCAAAATTGGAGTCAAGCTTCTCAAACTCTGTCACTGCTTTATCAACGAAGTTTATGTAATATTCTAAATCTTTTATTGTCATTTCAACAATTCTTACAGAATCTTCACAAGGAGTTGATTCCATCTGAAGAAACCACTTGCTCTGCTCATCCATAAGTAACCCCTTATCCATTAAAGTTTTCTCACCAGATTGCAGCAGTTCAGTCACATTTCAGGCGGCACTTCTAATTCCAGTTCTCTTGCTACTTCCACTACATCTTCAACCATCTGAGGAATGTTTATCCAAGAATCTCTGCTGAAATGTGGAAAACATCTGGCTTTGCAGCATACTTCCATCCTCTTCTCAGGTCTACCACAGCCTTGGAAGCCAGCAGTCTCATTATCGTCGCAGCTGTTACGATCAGCAGCCTTGCAAGCACAGGAGGAAGACTAAGAATGGAGTTCCTCCAAAAGTTCCATCTCCAGAACACTGTCACTATCTGACCCATCTCACAACGGTCTGGGAAAGCCCCATTCACTGCAATATCTGTAAGTGACAAATGTACAAGTTGTTGCTGCTGAAAACAGTGTTTCCTGCATTTTTACAACTGCTTGTGTCCAATGGCAAAACAGGAAGTGTAGTGTAAAATGAAGGGAAAAAATGGCTATTAAAATATGATTGATAGTAAGGCACCAAAGAAAAAGTTGATGACTAGAATTAGCAAAATAAAAGACCCAAGAATGAATTATAAAAGCCATTTGCTAAAAAAGATAGTACAAATCACTGAAAATCCCATATTTAGAAAATAATTTTAAACTTCAGAAAGGCATTTTATTTCATAAAATGATTTAAATTAAATGGTCAGAAAAAAACAAATGAATACTTTCACAAGAAAAGACAATTAACACAGCAATCAAAATTCTTATTAATGGAGAATAAAGCCAAAGCAACTCTATGATTAAAACTTAATAATTATCAACCTACCACAAAACTACTAATTATTCACAAATAAGAGGTTGTTATAATGCTAATTATGTATAGTTATAAATTTCATTGTCCTAATTCTATTCTCTCTCATTATACTTCACTGATTTCCATTCGGCATTTGTCTAGACAGGTGCAAAGAATTTTCAACCCACGTATAGTCATTTCATCTTATAAGAATGAGTATAATTATCACCTTGCTAGAAGCTAAGGGGCTCTTTTTTTTTAACCTAGTTGGAGTGAAGTGACCCAGTTAACACCTTGAATGAATAGTCTGAATATTATTAATTTTATAAGATGTTTTGAGCTTAGGGTATTTTTGATTGATAGGTTTCTCTTCTTGAGAAGCTTTTATCTTTTTCTCATTATTTGAAATTTGGTTTTAGAATCTCAGCTCAAAAGTTACAATCCTTTTAAAATTTATAATCATTCCAGGTGCTGTTTTTATCCATGAAGTAAAGTAGTTTTCTTAATGTTTCTGTCATAGAAACATATCTAGAAGATACAAAGAAAATTAGAACTACCTGCTTAATGTTTCTTTTCTATAGGAACAGAAAACTAACATATTTATCCATCATAGAGGACATAACCATATCTAGTCTCTCTCTATAGGTATCATATATATTCATTCTAAGTGCCTTTAAGCTCCATTCTACAAGTAAGTAGATGAGAAACTGCTTAGCTTACGGATTATAATTTGAAAAGTGAATTAGCAAGAGAGACTCTAATAGAATAATTCTATAAAACTTATTGATCCTAATGATATCCATATTTTTGAAAATAAAATTAGTTTTGTATCTTTTCTTATTTCCAAAACTTTATCTCAAAACCTTGTAGTCAGACTTTCAATTCTACACTTTTTTTTTTTTTTTTAGAATTTACTACTTACACTTTCCTCATTGAATGATGAGTGTTGGTCAACCCTCAAATGACAAAGTGTCACTCTCTTCTGATTTGTCTCCATATCTCTGGCAGCTCCTTCTAATAGCATTTCACTGCTTTATTTCTATTTCCTCAACCCTCTAAAGGTTAGTGCTTCCCTAGGTTCCATCTTTGGCCCTCTTCTCTTCTTATTCTTTGACTTCACTTGTATGATAATGATCCCCAATAAATTTCTTAGCCCTACCTCTAGAGAGTCTCAATAATAGCTGCTTATTGTTTCATTGAATATTATTATATACTGATAATAATATTGATTGCTTCTTAGACACTATTGTGCTGTTCTCATAACAATTAAAGATGAAAAAAGAGCCCATTCATAACTATGAATTAGGGCAAATTATTAAATACTAGTTTGGAAATTAATAGTTCTTTAGAATTAGAGTTATAACCAGCAGACTATTCCAGTGGACACAATTGAATTCAGCACACCTCAGCTACTCTGATCATTATGCTTTAATGTCATATTTCAAGGAGACTCTTGATTGAAAGACTGTTTTGTTTTCTCAGCCTGGGATTTCATTCCCTAGATATCTCCATTTTCACTCCTTCACTTCCTTAGTTCTTTTCTCAAATATCACCTTCTCTAGTTGGTTTTCTCTGCTTTTTAATAATTATGAAGAGAAATAGACTTTTATTTTTTTTCACATCTTTATTAGAGTATAAATGTTTTACAATGTCGTGTTAATTTCTGCTGTACAACAAAGTGAATCAGCTGTGTGTGTATATATATATATCCCATATTGCCTCCTGACAACACAAATTTATGTTCTTAGATTTCTGGAGGTCTAAAACCAAAGTGTCAGAAGGGTTGCATTCCTATAAAAGGCTTCAAGGGAGAATCTGTTTCCTTATATTTTCAGCTTCTAGAGTCTGCCCTTATTTCTGGGCTCAAGGCCCCTTCCTCATATCATCCCAACCTCTTGTTTCCATCATCACATTTCCTACTATTGACTCTGATTTTCCTTACCTCACTCTTATAAGGACTCTACTCATGATTACATTAAATTTAGGATAATTTCCCCATCTCAAAAACCATAATCTTAACTTTAAAGATTCTTCTATGCAAGGAAAATTATCCACAGGATCCATAGAGTAAGATGTGGACATATTTTTGTTGTTGTTGTTTAAAAATTAATTTGGTGGTGGTGGGGGACAATCATTCAGCTACTGCAGTATGGCTCTGCTGCAATAAAAATTTATTTATGGAAACAAGTGGCAGGCTAGATTTGGCCCATGAGTCAAAGTTTGCCAATTCCTCTTTTAAGGGTTCAGCTAGAAACTTATTTTTCTAATTTACACACTCCTAGTATTTACCAAGAGAAATACAAACATATGCCCACATAAGGACCTATACAAGAATATATATATATAAAATATATACTATATATAATATATAGTATATAATATATAGTATATATATATATATAATATATATATTATATAACTATATATATATATATATAGTACCTTGATTCTCAACCGTCACAAACTGGAAATCACTCAAATGTTTATCAATTGAATGCACAAACAATATAGAAACATCCATATGATGAAAAACTACTCAGTAATGAGGACTAGAGCTACTAATACATTCAACAACATGGATATATCTCTAAGCGTCCTATAAAGTGAGGAAAACCATACATGTGAGTTTATACTTCATGATTTCATTCACTGTTTATTCATTCTGAAAAAGGTAAAAATATAAAGGAAAGAAAATGTATCAGTTGCCAAAAACCTTGGATAGATGGAGTTTTGAATAAATGAGTTATGAAGGAACTTTATAAATGATTTTATATCCAGACCGTTGTGGTGTTACATGACTATACCCATAAAGGATGAATCTCACCACGTGTAAAATATGCATCAATAAACCTGACTTTAAAAAAATACAACTTAAAGCAGAGAAAGAGTAAATGTGGGATTCTATACCAGATGACTCTGATTAGCTCTTTAAGTTGTAGGAGCAGGTTAATTTGAGAGAAGTCTTAAGGTCAATCAAAGAAGACAGGTGCATGAGATATGGATTATGAAGTATATTTTATCAGGTTTTCTTTTTCAAGAATTAATTCCCTATCCATTTTAAGGATAAATGTCCATTCTAGATTTTTTTAATGCTATGCTAATCTACCTTGATGACAGTTTATTAATTATTCACATGCATGATTTTTGATTATTGCCATGACATTTTATTCTTCTAATTTGCAATATATTCTTTTAATAAGTATTTCTACCTTCTTTTCCTTTTCTAAAAATGATTTTTAGAGCAGTTTTAGGTTTACAAATTTGAGAGGAAGGTACAGAGACTTTCCATATACCCTTGCCCACACAAATGCATAACTTCTATTATCAACATCATTCACCATAATAGTACATTTCTTACCATGGAGGAATCAACTGAACATAATAATCACTCAAAATCTATAGTTTACTTTAGTGTTCAGTCTTGATGTTCTAAATTCTACTGGGCTGGACAAATATATAATGACATGTCTCCATTATTATATTATACAGATAATTTCACTATCCTACATATCTAATTCTAGAATTAGAAAAATAATAATATAGTGTTATTCTTGCAAAAGGGCAGCTACATGTCCCTATGAATTTTATAAAAAACTGATAATAAACTCCTCAAAGACAAAAATAGATTCAGATTTGTGCCACTTAATTCAAAACAGAATTGTTTTAAAACAGTGAAATGAATTCTCTGTTCAATAAACATTGTCTAGTGAATTAAAAAAAAACCACTTTTCTGTTTTATTCTAAAAATAAAATCTTCCTTTTTAAGAAAATAATTATAAACAGATTCATATGAGTGGCCACATAATCTAAAACATTTTAATCTCTTTTTAATTTATGTGAGTTAACATAGCCTCATCACATATACATTTCTCACACTAATAACTAAGTAAATAAATACAAGCTGAGCAAAATATTTTCCATGAACAATAATAACAACAACTTACCAGAGAGTGCCCAGCCAAGGATAAAAGGAGTTAGTATTGGAAATATAAATGAGATGAGAGAATGAAATATAAGATAGATGCTGGAGGCAACTGAAGAGTAGAAATATAAAACAATTTTGATAAAACAATAAATGCTAAGTAGGAATGAGATCTATTGGACAGAATGGAGGTTTGTTTGGAAATACAAAGCAGCAACACTGTATTTTTGTTTATAAAGGTTTAATAACAAACTGTGATCTCTCTTGCAGTTTTAAATTAGGAAATAATCCCCACAATATGGCTTATTTCTTTGGCTCTTAGGAATCAGACCACATTAACTGGGGTCTTGGCTCTGGCATTTATTAGTATAACTTGATTGTGTATAACTTGAGTTCTTCCTGTGACTTAAAAAAAAAATCAGTTCAGTTTTTATTATGACAGTACCTACTTTATAGAGTTGATCTGACAATTAAATGACCCAAAATATATGTGTTGCATAATGCTAGATGCTCACTGTAGATTCATATTCCCCTTTAATCCTTCTTAAAAGATTCCCAATTTTGTCGTGCCCAGATAAAAACTACAACTTCCAGCCTCCTTTGTAGACACGTGTAACCATGTGACAGAGTTATTGTCAACAAGATAGTTTGAAACAGAAGTCTTTGCACGGGAATATTCCTAAAAGTGTTCTAAAAGAAAGGCAGACTCAGCTGTCATGTACTTTTCATTGGTCTCCTATCCCCATTTTCAAATGTGGCATATTTTTGTGATACCCAGTGGCCTAGAAGGGGAAGAGAGGGAGAAAGGAGTCCAAACTGTAATGATTAAATCATGGCTGCAAAATTTCCAAACATGAAGAAGGAAACAGATATCCAGGTATAGAAATCACAGAGAGTCCCAAGTAAGATGAACCCAGAAAAACACACACCAAGACATATCATAAATAAAGTGGCAAAAACTAAAAAAAAAGAGATCTAAAGGAAGTAAGAGAAAAACAGAGTCACATACAAGGAAACCCACATAAGTCTATCAGCTGATGATTTTTTTTTTTTTTTGTAGAAACTTTGCAGGCCAGAAGGGAGTGGCATGATATATTTAAAGTACTGAAAGAAAAAAAAGTAAAGAAAAAAACCCTACAAGCTACCCAGGAAGTTTATCATTCAGAATTGAAGGAGAGATAAAGAACTTTCCAGACAGGCAAAGCCCTATATTATTCATCAATGCTAAACTGACCCTAAAAGAAATGTTAAAGGTCTTATCTAAGTGGAAAAGAAAAGGCTACGAGAAGAAGTAAGAAGTTATAGGAAAGGAAAAATCCAACTAGTAAAGGCAAATATATACTGAAGACTGTGAATCAACCACTTAAACAAGCTACTACATATATTAAAAGAAAAAAATTGAAAAATCAACAATAACTATGATAAGGAATAAACATGAAGATGTAAATACAACATCAAAAAAACAAAATATGGGGGAGCAGAGTTAAAAACAAAAGTGTAGATTTTTTAGAATGTATTTGAACTTAAATCTTTCAGTAAAAAGCAGGTATATAGACCTATATTGTTATAGTCAACATATATGAACCTTATGATAACTGCAAATCAAAAACCTACAATGGATACACAAAAACCAAAAAGAAAGGAAGTTAAGCATACCACTAAAGAAAATCATCGAACCACAAAGGAAGAAATAAAAAGAAGGAAAGAACAGAGAAGAACTACAAAAACAACTAGTAAACAAGTAACAAAATGTCAGTAAGTACATACCTATCAATAATCAGGTTAAATGTCAATGAACTAAATGCTCCAATCAAAAAACATGATGAAGTGGAATTTATTCTAGTGTGCAAATCAACCAATGTGATATTCCACATTAACAAAAGGAAGAATAAAAATCACATGATCATCTCAATAGATACAGAAAAAACATTTGAAAAAATTCAACATCCATTCATGATAAAAACTATCATCAAAGTGGATATAGAAGGAATATATCTCAACAAATAAAGGCCATTTATAACAAACCCATAGCTAACATTATACTCAATAGTGAAAACTTGAAAGCCTTTCCTCTAAAATCAGGAATAAGACAGGATTCCTACTCTTGCCACTTTTATTTGACACAGTGTTGGAAGTCCTAGCCACAGCAATCTGAAAAGAAAAAGACATAAAATGTACCTAAATTGGAAGGGAAGAGACAAAACTGTCACTATTTTCAGATAACATGATACTCTATATAGAGAACCCTAAAGTCTCCACCTCAAAATAATTAGAGCTAGTAAATGAATTCAGCAAGAACTAATTAGAACTAATTATTAGAACTAATAAACTAAATGTAAATTGGTGCAGCCACTATGGAGAACAGTATGGAGTTTCCTTAAAAAACTAAAAATAGAGATACCATATGATCCAGCAATCCCACTCCTGGGCATACATCCAGAGAAAACAATAATTCAAAGATACCTGTACCTCAGTGTTCATAGAAGCACTATTCTCAATAGCCAAGACATGGAAGCAACCTAAATGTCCACTGACAGATGAATGGATAAAGAAGATGTGGTATATACATTTTATATTTTATATATATATATATAATATATATACAATAACACATTACTCAGCCATAAAAGAGTGAAATAATGTCATTTGCATCAAGAAAGATGGACTCAAGGATCATCATATTAAGTGAAGTCAGTCAAAGACAAATATATGATATCACTTATATGTGGAATCTAAAAAAAAAGAAAAATGGTACAAATGAACTTATTTACAAAACAGAAGTAGATTGACAGACATAGAAAACAAACTTATGGTTACCAAAGGGGATAGCAGGTGGGAGGAGGAGATAAATTAGGAGTTTGAGATTAACATATACACACTACTATATATAAAACAGGTAAACAACAAGGACCTACTATATAGCACAGGAAACTATACTCAATATCTTGTGATAATATATAATGGAAAAGAATCTGAAAAAGAATATATATATATATGTAAAAGTAAATCACTTTGCTATACACTTGAAACTAACACAACATTGTAAATTAACTATACTTCAATAAAAAAGAAATAAAAAATAAAATCTCCACCCCCAAATTATTAGAACTAAAAAATTAATTCAGCAAGGTTTCAGGATACAAGATTAATATACAGATATCTGTATATTAATCTAATAATGAACTATCAGAAAGAGAATGCAAGTAGACAATCCCATTTAAAATAACATCAAAAGAATAAAATACCTAGGAATAAAATTAACCAAGGAGGTGAAACACCTTACTGTGAAAACTATAAAATATTTATGAAGGAAATTGAAGATGATACAAAGAAATGGAAAGATATCCTATGTTCATTATTCGGAAGAATTAATGTTAAAATGTCCATACTACCTTAAGCAATCTACAGATTTAATACAATCCCTATTAATATACTCATGACATTTTCACAGAACTACAACAAATAATCCTGAAATTTATATAGATGCATGAAAGACCCTGAATAGCCAGAGAACTCTTGAGAAAAAGAATGAAGATGGAGGTATCACATTCCCAGATTTCAGACTGTAGTACAAAGCTACAGTAGTATATACAGTATCATACTGGCACAAAAGGAGACGTACAGATCAGTGGAACAGAATAGTGAGCCCAGTAAAAAACCCCACACACTTAGTTAATTAATCTACAACAAAGGAGGCAAGACTATACAATGGGGAATATACAGTCCCTTCAATAACTGATGCTGAGAAAACTGGATGGTTACAGTAAAAAAAATAAAATTAGAACATTTTTGCATACTACATACAAAAATAAACTCAAAATAAACTAAAGACCTAAATGTTAAGACTGGAAACCATAAAATTCCTGGAAGAAAGATAGACTATAAATCCAGCAATATTTTTTGGATTTGTCTCCTCAGCCAAAGAAATAAAAGCAAAAATAAACAAATAGGACCTAATTAAACTTAAAAGCTTTTGCACAGCAAAGGAAAGCATTAACAAAGCATAAAGATAATCTACTGAATGGGAGAAAATATTTGCAAATTATATGATCTATAAGGGATTAATATACAAAATATTTCAACAGCTTATATGACTCAGTATCAAAAAACCAAAACAAACAGCCCAATTCAAAAAAAGTCCAAGATCTGAATAGACACTTTTCCAAAGAAGAAGATGTACAGATGACCAACAGGCACATGAAAAGATGATAAATATCCCTAATCATCAGTGAAATGCATAATCAAAACCACAATGAGATATCACCTTGCACCTGTCGGAATGGCTATCATCAAAAAACCACAAATAAAAAATGTTGGCAAGGATATGGAGAAAAGGGAACACTAGTACATTATTGATGGGTACTAGTGTTAAAATGGTGTAACCACTATGGAAAACATTTTGAAGGTTCCTCAAAAAACTAAAAATTGAACTACCATATGATCCAGCAATTTCACTTCTGAGTGTATATAAGATGAAATGGAAACACTAATTCAAAAGATACATGCGCCCCAATATTCATAACAGCACTATTCACAATAGCCAATATATGAAAGCAACTTATGTGTCCATGACAGATGAATGGGTAATGAAAACGTGGTGTATATACATACATACATACATACATACATACATACAGTGGAATATTACTCAGCCATAAAAAGAGTGAAAATTTGCCCTTTGCAACAAAATGGAAGGACCCAGAGGGTGCTGTGTTTAGTGAAGTAAGTCAGACAGAGAATGAAAAATACTGTATGAGTTCACTTATATGTGGGATCCAATAAACAAATGAATGAATATAACAAAACAGAAACAAATTCACAGATATAGAGAGCAAACTAGTGGTTATCAGTAGGGAGAAGGAAGGAAGGGAGGGGCAAGACGGGGTAGGGGACTAAGAGGTACAAACTACTATGTATAAAATAAATAATCTACAAGGATATACTGCACAGCAGAGGAAATACAGCCAATATTTTTAAATAACTTAAAGTGGAGTATAATTTATAAAAGTATTTAATCACTACATTGTACACGGAAACAAATATATTGTAAATCAAATATACTTCAATAAAAACCCTGTCAAAAATTAATGAAATGTCACTGAAGGAAAAATCTAAAATAAACAAGAAAAAAGTGATAGAAATTATTTGTATGATATTGTAGAAAATTAAATGTTTCATCTTAAAAGAAGGAAAACAGGCACGTGAAAAAATAATTTCAAGTACTATCTGTATTTGTCAATGCCTAATAACATGCTAAATGACAGCATAAGCAAATAGAATCTAATGATCTATTTTAGATATTATTTATTGCAACCAGCACATGCTGTATGAAATTGTACTGTGTGTAACATATAGCTATACACTTGTGGGTCAATCAGTTCTTACATGCGTTTAATTTTTCTTTATGCTCATACACACGCGCACACACACACACACACACACACACACACACAAGCATCATGAGTTAACTTCAGTTCCTCTAACTCAAAATACTTGTGATAAATTTCTTGATACAACTTCCGTGCTAGGCCCTCTAGGTATGGAGCAGTTTTTGGCAAAACTGACTTACGCATTTCAGCCTTCACGATTGGCAGAAATTACCCTAGCTAAAATAAGTTTAAGGTAACCTGTATTTAAAATCAAGAGAGCAAGATACTTGTGCTCTGTCTATATTCTATTTAAATTGCAACACAGTTTTCCCACTTTTTGCCCAGCTTATTTTTATCTAACCAATTCATTTAAAAAAGGCTTGGTTTTGGTAGTAGTTATTCAGGAATTATTGGCAAATGTATAATATGGCATTGCTATTTTTTAATTTAGAAATAAGTATACCAATAAGATAATTTTTATAAAAAGCAACACTGAAGAAGCTAAAAGAGTTTTATATATAAATAAATTCTTTTGAAATTGATTTTATCGTCCTGGTGAGTAAAATCCGTAAAGCTATCTTACACTTACTCACTTCACTAATTGTTAAAATAAGAAAATACTGAGTTTCCAAATGGCTTCATGAAGCCTATTATCTTTATAATACAGGCAGTTAAAAGTACAGAATAATCAAGTAGATCCATACCCATGCCTAATTTTACCACAAATCCTTTTTCAATAATCTGAATATTCTCCTTTATTTCTCTGCTCTACATAGTCAGGGGACAAATGTTTCTCAGCCTGTAGGTTATAAAGAGACACATATGCCTGAAACTTTAGAAAATGGAATTTCAGATTAGCTTTTATATTTCCTAAAACTTATTTTCTTTACAACAGTTTTACTAAGTAATTGGGGTGAAAAATAAGCAAAGTGTTTGTATAACAAATTATAAAGGATCTAAAAGTACAGCAGTATTGGAAAGAACCCTAAAAACAGAAGGAAGTAAGAATTGCCTTTCATCACTGAAGTAAATGTCATCTTGATTATACATTTACACAGGCCAGCTCAGGATTTCAGATTAAGAAATGGATTTGTGTGGATAATTTTATGTGTCATACAACATTTATTTAGAAAAAAAACATCAAATTAAAGTATTATCACTCAAAAATTGCAAGTTCAACAGTATGGCTGTTCCTTAAAAAACTAAAAATAGAACTACCATACGACCCAGCAATCCCGCTACTGGGTATATACCCTGAGAAAAGCATAATTCAAAAAGAGTCATGTACCAAAATGTTCATTGCAGCTCTATTTACAATAGCCAGGGCATGGAAGCAACCTAAGTGTCCATTGACAGATAAATGGATAAAGAAGATGTGGCACACATATACAATGGAATATTACTCAGCCATAAAAACGAATGAAACTGAGTTATTTGTAGTGAGGTGGATGGACCTAGAGACTGTCATACAGAATGAAGTAAGTCAGAAAGAGAAAAACAAATACTGTATGCTAACACATATATATGGAATTTAAAAAAAAAACATGGCCATGAAGAACCTAGGGGAAAGATGGGAATAAAGACACAGACCTACTAGAGAATGGACTTGAGGATATGGGGAGGGGGAAGGGTAAGCTAGGACAGAGTGTGAGAGTGGCATGGACATATTTACACTACCAAATGTAAAATAGCTAGTAGTGGGAAGCAACTGCATAGCATAGGGAGATCAGCTCGGAGCTTTGTGGCTCGGTGCTTTGTGACCACCTAGAGGGGTGGGATAGGGAGGGTGGGAGGGAGGGAGATGCAAGAGGGAAGAGACATGGGGACATATGTATATGTATAACTGATTAACTTTGTTATAAATCAGAAACTAACACACCATTGTAAAGCAATTATACTCCAATAAAGATGTTAAAACACACACACACACACCACACACACACAAAGGCATGTTGTAAAAAAAATAATTGCAAGTTCAGAGGCTTTCCTTATGCATAAATACACAGTATAGCTATAGGATAATGTTGTTTTATGAAGAGACTCCAGAGCTAAATCTCAGAAGCTAAACTGAACAGCAAAACAGATGTTACTTCACTGACTAGTGATAGAGATGAAATAGTTGTATTTAGCTTTAAAGTTCTATAATAAAACATTTTAACTTAAAAATTTAGCTTTGTACAGTAACTTTAGAGTTATAGAAATTAATTTTTATGCAGAAAAATTGTCTTTCAAAAACAAAAAAAAATTATTTTCCAAACGATTTTATTATACTGGAGTCTTCCTTTTTTCATTCCATTTTTTGGAATTTTAATTGCCTTTGTTATCCACACATTAATATAAATTTTATTTTTAGTTGAATAAAAAATAAGCTGGATAAAATAATAATTTGCATGGGATTTAAAAGTCATAGGGTTTCTCTCTTTCATATATCACCAACAATTTTGTTTAGTCATGACCCATGCGTTGATCATTCACATGTATGGATAGACTTGACTGCCCTCTGGAAGTGTAGGCATTTAATTTTTCTGGTCCACTTCCATAAGTGTGAAGGACATCTTGTCCCCAAGGGGCAAAAATGCAGAACCACGATGTTGACACTGTACTGGTAAAGCTCCCATGACAAAAGTGATGAGCCTACTCATGACAGCTATCACACTTGCTTCTGGAAATATCTGTCCTGTCTAGTAGGTGTCTGCCTCCAAGAGAGAAAAATACAACTGTATGGAATAAGAGAACAGTTGCATTTATTTATCTTCCCCCAGGAAAGATTCAGTTTCATGAAGATTGTCTAGGAGAGCAGGCAAAATAGCAATTGCAAATGCTAAAAATAATAGTTTTTATTTTCTCAAGATGTAGCAATTCTTTAGCATCTTTTATATGCTATTAGTACTTTAAATACCATAAGTATTCAGTTATTGTCAGTCTTTGTATCTCTTCTTACACAGTTTTTTGTAACTAAAATATACATTTTTAGTTATGTAATGTAGTCTTACTTGCATTTTATTTGTCTTTCTATGAATAGGATACAAATTGCATGTATATCTATATATACACCCATGTAATAGATTCTCTCTCTCTGTATACACACACACACACAGAGAATAAAATAAAGCATGGGTGAAAAATACTGTTGCCTACCACTTATTCATGAATTGTATTGAGTATGGTACGTAAGCTTTCTCATGGGTAATCATGTCTTGCTATGGACCTTTGTGAATTCAGGTTGTTCTAAATATCATTCATTAATGAACACTTTTATTTCTAAGTTTTATATTTTACACTTTGAAAGTCTGTTGTTTGAAAAAAGGTATTACATTTATGTAGGAAAATTAATATTGACAATAAAAGATTACACATGCTTAAAACAAACACAAAAGTTTTACCACATTCTTAATACCTAATGTATTAAGATATGTGGAGCTAGACGCTCTAACAAACTCGAATCTCAGTGGCTTAGCAAAACAGAGTGTCTATTTCTTGCTCACATTACAGCCTTACATGCACCACATACTAATTCAAAAAAAACTATTTAAAAATATTGTTTTGTTAAAATGAAATACATACTTAATATATAAATGAAATAGGCATAATATGTACTCTTTAATATCTGTACATTTACACATAAAATTGAAGCTACTTTATATTAAAGTTTCTCCAATATTTAATTCATAAAATTCTTTAATATGAAATGAAGACATGGTAACTGAGACTAGGATACCACTGTCAAAGGTACAGTATAACATTTTTTCATCATATGGCTTACTTTCAATAACAAAGTATGATAAAATAAGTATTTGCATGCTATTATGAAAAAAATTGATGGTAAGACAGGAAACTATAAGTTTCAAAAGAACAATTTAATATAGTTCTGCAGGCAATTCAGTAGAATGTGATTCTTTCTTCAGAAAGAATTATAAAGTTACTGGAAGTGTGAAGATGATGTGGCCAATGTAATTTTTGTATCATGTTACAAAACTTTATTCTATCAGTAAGACTACTCATCAATAACGTGAAAATGTATTCTTCTGGTGTGCATTTGGAATATGCTTAGATTTATATGCTGAATATGTATGATGTAAACTTTTCAAACTGAATAAACTGATATCCTGTGAATACTGCATAAAATTTTATAAACTTTTATTATATAACAATTACTTCTTGATAAATAGCTTGAGTAAAAATTTCACATTTTAATAATGAATTGCTTTAAAAAATCTCAGAAATCATATTACCCTCAAAGTGAACATCCTCAAGCACCTATGCACTTTAAAAATAAAGTACAGGGCTTCCCTGGTGGCGCAGTGGTTGAGAATCTGCCTGCCGATGCAGGGGACACGGGTTCGTGTCCCGGTCCGGGAAGATCCCACATGCCGCAGAGCGGCTGGGCCCATGAGCCATGGCCGCTGAGCCTGCGTGTCCGAAGCCTGTGGTCCACAATGGGAGAGGCCACAACAGTGAGAGGCCCGCGTACCACACACACACAAAAAAGTACAGAAGCCAAATCACACAAAAATAAAGCTCATATGACATTCTATGCATAGCATTTTTTAAAAGTTTATCTTTAGTTGAGAATTATTGTTTAATATGTTAGCATAATGTAGTCACTTGTAAAAATAATATTTTATGTTTTCTAATATAATGCCATGTATTTTCAAAACAGAAATAATAATTTTAATTTTTATAAATATATACATTTACAAGTATTTTTATTCTTCATAATGCTATCTCTTTTTTTCCACCTGGGATTTAGAGATGAGTGTGAAAAATACATTTATTTTCAAAAATAAAATTCAGCCCAATATAATGATGCTTAGGCATTATTATTCTTTCTTAAGTCCTGCTTACTTATCTAAACTTCCATATCTGGAGCGAGCCATTATGCTCAACACTGAATTCATGATTTGTGGGAACATGATCACCTTTGGAGTTATTATAGAAATGGTTATTTTTATTTAAATAATTGAAATATATTTTCTGTAATCCAGATTATGAGTAATGAATATCATAATATGGGTACTTTAGCAATGTATCTCTAATATGTGTCCAGAGTCAAGTATATCATTCCTTCCTTTTTCAGGATTTAGCATATTGCATTTAGGTTTCCAATGCAGAAAAATGCAAATACACAGAAACTGAGCGGCTAGTTAAAAACAAAAAAACACTCACTACTAAATTTTAAAATTATTTAGTCTTGGCCAATCTTTTCAATTTATATCCCTGTTCGCTGTCTTGTGCCCTTCGCTGAATTAGTTTACGAAAATTCTAAGTATTCTATCATTTCACCTGTAAATATTTCTGTAGGCATGTCTAGACAATAAGGACATATTTAACAACTACACAATCATTAAAACACCAAAAATTAAAAGTAATTTCTAATCAGTGTTAAAATTTCCCCAATTGACTGTTTACTAAGTCAGGGCCTAAACACAAACATTATTGCATTAATTTTTAGGTATTTTTAATGTCCTTAACCTAAATTCCCCAATCCCATTTTTTTTGTCCTGCAATTCATTTCTTGATGAAACTTGATTGCTCTCAAGAGATTCCAAAATTACCACATCTTTGACTAATGGAAACTGCTTGAATTTGACTTCTGCATCGTTTTGAAAATCCTTTTGTTTCTTTGCTTTCTAGTAATAAAGAGATCTCAGCCTCATCTTGTACATTTCCTGCAACAGGCCTGGAGTCAGCCATTTCAACAATAACTTATAGAACAAACTATTATTTAGAAACTAGGAGCCCGTGATGCTCATTGAAACTACAACGGTCTTTTTTTTAAGGACTTTTTAATATGTAGGCATATTGACTTTTTAATCAATCATAAGATCAAACAAATATTTAATTCACCATAATTTTGAACTAAGATTTTTACATAGTCTCTGAAATTATACATACGTTTTTTTTCTAATGCTTAAAGTATTGGCTCCTAATATTAGCATAATATCATTTAAATCTAATTCATCAGAATAACAATACCAATAATTACTAAAAAAATTATTATACTTTTTTAAAAGAAATCTTTGTTTCACTAAGATATAAAGTTACTTTGTTTTAATGCCTCTGTGATTTTACAGAAAGTGAATTCAGGTAGATTAATTTTTGTCATTGTGCTTTTTATATGTAGGAATAGACTTTTTAATTTAATTTCATATTTATGAAAAACATATTACTATGTTTGTATCCTAAAACACAAGTTGTATTTAGACAACCTGGCTTTTATCCCATCTCCTCCATTCAGTTCCTTTGCTACATGTAAAGGCAAAAGCTAATTTGTTTGGGATTTTCCATCCATTTTTACTGTATTAATCTATATGACCACATGGTTTTTCTTATTTAGACAGTTTAAGTTGTGAATTATATTGAATTTTCAAAGATTAAAACACCTTATTTACATTTTTGAAATAAATCCCAGCTAGTCATGGTTTATATTGCTGAATTCTCTTTGCTAATATTTTTAGTTACAGATTTTTGAGTCAAGATTCATGAGAGATACTGGTATGTGGTTTCCGTATTTTCTTTCCCTTCCCTTCTCTTTCCTTCCCTTTACTTTCTTTTCTTTCTTTCACTGTCATTGCCTGGTTTTGGTATCAGGTTAACACTAACTTCATAAAATGAATTTGGAAGCATTCCCTCTACTTGTATTTTCTGGAAGAGATTGTGTATAATTGTTATTATTTCTTTAAACATTTGGTTAAATTCTCTTTCAAAACCATCCGGGATTAAAGATTTCCTTTCATGTAATTTATTTAAGTTATACATTTAATTTCCTTAATAGTTATGAAGCTATTCCAATTATCTATTTTATATTGAATTAGCTAAGTTGTGGCACCTTGTGATTTTCAAAGAATCAGTCCATTTCATATAAGTTGTTAAATTTATGTGCCTAGAGCTGTTCATAATTGTCCTTTGATGTCTTCAAGGCTCATAGTAATAACTCATTTCATTTGTACCTTCTCTTTGTTTTGTCTATTTTGCTAAAGGTTTGTCAATTTTATTGATAGTTTCAAAGGAACAACTTCTGTGTCACTGATTTTTTTCTATTTTCTTTTCTTTTTCAATTTCAACTTTTGTTCTTCTTTTCCTTCTACTTTCTTTAAGTTTATTTTGCTCTTTTTCTGCTTCTTAGGTGGGAGCTTAGATTGTTGACATGAGGTATTTCCTCTTTTCTAATGTAAATATTTAATGTTATATATTTCCCTCTTAGCACTCTTAGCTGTATCAAAGTTTTATATGTTGCATAGCATTTTAATTTAGTTCAACTTTTCTCTTTTCATTTTCTCTGAGACTGCCTTTATGGTCCATGAATTATGTGGAAGCATGTTGTTCAGTTTCCATGTGTTGGTTATTTTTCTGTTGTTGTTGTTACTAATTCCTACTTTCCATCATTGGGTTGGAGAGCAAAGTATGATTTCAAATTTTTTACATTTGCTGAGGTTGTTTTATGACCCAGGATATGGTCTATCTTTGTATATGTTCCGTGATTATTTGGAAAGAATAAGTATTCTGTTGTTCGGTGGATTGTTCTGTAAATGTCAACTGGATCTTATTAGTTGATGGTATTGTTAAGTTCTTTATATCCTTGTTGATTTTCTAATTGTTTTATCAGTTTTTGAGTAAGGGATGTTGAAGTCTCTAGTTATATAATTATGGGTTTATTTATTCTCCTTTCACATCTATCAATATTAGTCTCATATCAAGTTTTACTTTTCTACACAAAATAACATTTATTCTATTTTTAAAAGATGATTTTCCAACAGTTAATATGTAGATTCATTTCACTAGGAAATTTCTATTTAAAATAATGCTACAAACATGTGTTAGCACATTAGGAAGCTGTACTGAATCTAATAGATATCTAATATAGTTGGTTACCAATTAAGGTTACTAAATTATACATTCATGTTATGGCAATGAACTCCAACTTCAAAAGTTTAAACTATTCTGACTCTGCCATTCAAGTCAATTAGAGTTTGCTAAGTGGTTGCAAGATGATAGACAGTTTACCAAACTGGATAACACATGGGACTTAATGCTGAGTAGAAATATAACTTGCCCTGACTAGTCTTCTTATTAAGTACATGATATCTAAAGAAGCAGCCAAAGTTATTACATACAAGTTTACATACTACTGAACTAAATGCCTCTCATTTGCAAATGTGTTATATGTGAATATATGTGAAACCACTACAGATTTATTCTTTAGAAGAAAAAAAGAAAAAAGGGCAATTTTAGCAGAAAATATTCAGCCTTGTCATCTAAAAAAAACAAGAACACAAATATATATTTTTGTCCCCATTATCATGACAAATATTTTTGTTTCCTTATGAAAATTGTAATTACATAAAACATGCATGTATAATTGAATATAATGTTACTATATGTATAGGTCCTTTGCAATGTATATTCCACATATACATTTATAGCATGTTTGCTATAAAATATATATTTATTATATAAAATATATATGTTTCTAATAAATATATTTGTATAGCACATCTCCAATGTTCATTTCACATAAATAGACTGGTATATTTATCAAAAAGTTAAAATGAGGACTTCCCTGGTGGTACAGTGGTTAAGATGCTGCGCTCCCAATGCAGGGGGCTGGGGTTCAATCCCTGGTCCAGGAACTAGATCCCACATGCATGCTGCAAGTAAGAGTTTGCATGTCACAACTAAGGAACCCACGAGCCGCAACTAAGGAGACCACAAGCTGCAACTAAGACCTGAGACAACCAAATAAATAAATAAATAAATATTTTTTAAAAAAGTTAAAATGGGTTATTTTACAATTGTTTTGCAATAGTAGAGGTTAGTTCTCAAAAATTCAGTACAGGGCTTCCCTGGTGGTGCAGTGGTTGAGAATCCACCTGCCGATGCAGGGGTCATGGGTTTGTGCCCCGGTCTGGGAAGATCCCACGTGCCGCAGAGCAGCTGGGCCCATGAGCCATGGCCGCTGAGCCAGTGCGTCCGGAGCCTGTGCTTCGCAACGGGAGAGGCCACAACAGTGAGAGGCCCACGTACCGCAAAAAAAAAAAAAAAAAAAAAAATTCAGTACAATCAATAAAGGATAATAAAATTCAAGAAGTAAAACTATCTGTTTTGTTAAGTTTTCCAGAACCTATTACCAGGGTTATTACAGCTGATAAGTTTCAAAGTTTTTATTTTAATGATGTCTATCTTCAGGAGAAGATGGTCAAAATTGTTGCTGGGCTTGTAAATCTAGGTAATAGTGTGTGTGTGTGTGTGTGTGTGTGTGTGTGTGTGTGTGTGTGTGTGGTGTTACAGTAGTATTCCTAGGTTTAAATTCAAGGTTAAAAAATGATTCAAAATACTATACAAAAAAGAAAAAAATATATATACTCACAGTGAGGAGAAATAACTTTACTGGTGCATGAAAGAAAAATGTTTTCATAAAAGAGCAATCTAAAGGAAACAGCAATCTCTAAGAATCCTATGACATAGTCTATATATCTTTATAGTTCATTTTTTCCTCTATCTTAAAAAAATAAAATTTCACTAAAAGTAAAAAAGCCAGTGTGACTAGAAAACTCAAAGGAAAAGCCAGGATTTAAAAGAGTTTAGATCTTTGTAAATTATTTTCAGATTTTTTAACATGGAAATTCATTTCAAATAGTATGCACTACTATTATAGAAAAATATGTACTTTTTTTTTTACTTGTTGCCTGCTTGTTTTGCTGGACAATGTATGTTATTCTGTATATAGCCCTCAGACCCTGATGCATTTTCTGCTAACACATATTAATGTGCAATTGATATTATTATTAGTTTTCTATAGCTAATATTTTCAATAACTAGGTCCTCATAGACCAAACAATAGCCCATATAAGTGTGTGACTGCAGAACAGTAGATTCTCTGCAGAATGGGGAGGAAACACGGTACAGGGAAAGAAAACTTCCCTATTTCCTTTTTACTGTACTAGTTTGGCTATTATTTTATTAATTATTTTATTTTATCTTATATTTATAATGGATATATATATATATCATCTCCCTTTTAAAATTAACTCAAAATTTAAAAAAAAACATAAGATGGAGTTTTAGAAATAATTTGGGAAAATAACTGAGCCCCTGTTTTACATACTTTTTAATAGTTTACATATGGCTCTAGTTTTAGTACCTCATTTGATTCTCACATCTAACATGAGAATGAGAACTACTGTGCTCTGTTAAAAAACAGTGTCTGGGACCAAAATTCTGAAATATTTCAGGGTTTGCCTTTTCCTGACAGGTAAGACTTGGTAAAAGTATTGAAGCTCTGTAAGCTTAAGGTTTCAAACTTAATGACACAGAGATAATAATGGCACCGAATTCACAGTATGGTAGTCAAATAAGTTCATATATGTTAAAGCAATTTGTAAACTGTTAACAAACAATAACCAATATGTGCCTTATTAATCACCTAAATTCACATGGTTAAAATGTGATACAACGAGGGAGAGGATTCAAGTGGCCTGACTCATCCAGTAACATTTTTCTTAAAAAAACAGTGTCTCTCATCCACATATAGCAACAAAATGGAGTATGCCATCATTCAAATATGATGCCAAATATAGATTAATTTACCCTTGAGCTCAAATATATATCACTACTCATATAGATGGCACTAATGGAAATAGTGACCTGGAAGAAATAGGCAAATTCTTAGAAATGCACAAGCTGCTGAGACTGAACCAGGAAGAAATAGAAAATATGAACAGACCAATCACAAACACTGAAATTGAGACTGTGATTAAAAATTTTCCAACAAACAAAAGCCCAGGACCAGATGGCATCACAGGCGAATTCTATCAAACATTTAGAGAAGAGCTAACACTTATCCTTCTCAAACTCTTCCAAAATATAGCAGAGGGAGGAACACTCCCAAACTCATTCTATGAGGCCACCATCACCCTGATACCAAAACCAGACAAAGATGTCACAAAGAAAGAAAACTACAGGCCAGTATCACTGATGAACATAGAATCAAAAATCCTCAACAAAACACTAGCAAACAGAATCCAACAGCACTTTAAAAGGATCATACACCACAATCAAGTGGGGTTTATTCCAGGAATGCAAGGATTCTTCAATATACGCAAATCAATCAACGTGATACACCATATCAATAAACTGAAGGAGAAAAACCATATGATCATCTCAATAGATGCAGAGAAAGCTTTTGACAAAATTCAACACCCATTTATGATAAAATCCTTGCAGAAAGTAGGCATAGAGGGAACTTTCCTCAACATAATAAAGGCCATATATGACAAACCCACAGCCAACATCATTCTCAATGGTGAAAAACTGAAACTATTTCCACTAAGATCAGGAACAAGACAAGGTTGTCCACTCTCACCACCCTTAGTCAACATAGTTTTGGAAGTTCTAGCCACAGCAATCAGAGAAAAAAAAAGAAATAAAAGGAATCCAAATAGGAAAGGAAGAAGTAAAGCTGTCACTGTTTGCAGATGACATGATACTATACATAGAGAATCCTAAGGATGCTACCAGAAAACTACTAGAGCTAATCAATGAATTTGGTAAAGTAGCAGGATACAAAATTAATGCACAGAAATCTCTGGCATTCCTATACATTAATGATGAAAAATCTGAGAGTGAAATTAAGAAAACACTCCCATTTACCATTGCAAAAAGAATAAAATATCTAGGAATAAAACTACCTAAGGAGACAAAAGACTTGTATGCAGAAAACTATAAGACACTGATGAAAGAAATTAAAGATGATACAAATAGGTGGAGAAATATATCATGTTCTTGGATTGGAAGAACCAGTATTGTGAAAATGACTCTACTACCCAAAGCAATCTACAGATTCAATGCAATCCCTATCAAATCACCACTGGCATTTTTTACAGAACTAGAACAAAAAATTTCACAATTTGTATGGAAACACAACAGACCCCGAATAGCCAAAGCATTCTAGAGAACGAAAAATGAAGCTGGAGGAATCAGGCTCCCTGACTTCAGACTATACTACAAGGCTACAGTAATCAAGACAGTATGGTACTGGCACAAAAACAGAAATATAGATCAATGGAACAGGATAGAAAGCCCAGAGATAAACCCACACACATATGGTGACCTTATCCTTGATAAAGGAGGGAAGGATATACAGTGGAGAAAAGACAGCCTCTTCAATAAATGGTGCTGGGAAAACTGGAAAGCTACATGTTAAAGTATGAAATTAGAACACTCCCTAACACCACACACAAAAATAAACTCATAATGGGTCAAAGACCTAAATGTAAGGCCAGATACTATCAAACTCTTAGAGGAAACATAGGCAGAACACTCTATGACATAAATCACAGGAAGATCCTTTTTGACACATCTCCGAGAGAAATGGAAATAAAAACAAAAATAAACAAATGGGACCTAATGAAACTTAAAAGCTTTTGCATAGCAAAGGCTACCATAAAGAAGACCAAAAGATAACCCTCAGAATGGGAGAAAATATTTGCAAATGAAGCAATGACAAAGATTAATATCCAAAATTTATAAGCAACTCAGGCAGCTCAATAACAAAAAAACAAACAACCCAATCCAAAAATTGGCAGAAGAACTAAACAGACATTTCTCCAAAGAAGATATACAGATTGTCAACAAACACATGAAAGAATGCTCAACATCATTAATCATTAGAGAAATGCAAATCAAAACTACAATGAGATATCATCTCACACCAGTCAGATTGGCCATCATGAAAAACTCTAGAAACAACAAATGCTGGAGAGGGTGTGGAGAAAAGGGAACCGTCTTGCACTGCTGGTGGGAATGTAAATTGATACAGCCACTATGGAGAACAGTATGGAGGTTCCTTAAAAAACTAAAAGTAGAACTACCATATGACCCAGCAATCCCACTACTGGGCATATACCCTGAGAAAACCATAATTCAAAAAGAGTCATGTACCAAAATGTTCATTGCAGCTCTACTTACAATAGCCAGGAGATGGAAGCTATCTAAGTGTCCATCAACAGATGAATGGATAAAGAAGATGTGGCACATATATACAATGGAATA
This sequence comes from Kogia breviceps, assembly GCF_026419965.1. Lineage (NCBI taxonomy): Eukaryota > Metazoa > Chordata > Mammalia > Artiodactyla > Physeteridae > Kogia > Kogia breviceps. The sequence goes on along the minus strand of NC_081315.1, from coordinate 123,427,452 downwards.
TTACTCAGCCATAAAAAGAAATGAAACTGAGTTATTTGTAATGAGGTGGAGAGACCTGGAGTCTGTCATACAGTGTGAGGTAAGTCAGAAGGAGAAAAACAAATACTGTATGCTAACGCATGTACATGGAATCTAAGGAAAAAAATGTCATGAAGAGACTAGGTGTAGTATGGGAATAAAACACAGACTTACTAGAGCATGGACTTGAGGATATGGGGAGGGGGAATGGTAAGCTATGATGAAGTGAGAGAGGGGCAGGGACATATATACACTACCAAATGTAAATTAGATAGCTAGTGGGAAGCTGCCGCATAGCACAGGGAGATCACCTCTGTGCTTTGTGACCACCTAGAGGGGTGGGATAGGGAGGTTGGGAGGAGGGTGTATATGTATAAGTGATTCACTTTGTTGTAAAGGAGAAACTAACACACTATTGTAAAACAGTTATACTCCAATAGAGATGTTAAAAAAAAAAGGAATAGTGATAGTATTGATAAATCCATCTAATGAGTTTTAAAGATAATATTTTCCATTTTAACACTTGCTAATGAACCTCAACAAAAATTCAACAAACATTTTATTTTTTGAACATGCTTATTCTAAGATACACTTGACACTATCAATTTGGCGTATAACTTTGCATGTGTTTATCAAGGGTTACCAAGGTTTGAGAAATGTTTAAGAGATTACAGGGCAAATATTTTGAACTTTCTGAAAAGCTTAGTTTTTTGCAGAACTAATCATCTATGGGCTAGTTTCTATTTTCTTTCTGATTTGTAGAAAATATTAATATATTCTGAATATAATATTTTGATAAAGCATATAAACATTTTCACTGTTTGCTTATTGTCTTTAAAAAAACTATGGCATTCTTTACCAGTAATACATTTTTGAGAGATTTAATAGAGCATAGTTAATTGTATCTGTTACTGGAGATCAAATGCCTGGTTTCAAATAGCATCTCCAATATTTCTCACCTTTTGACAGTGGATAATTCAATTAATTGGCCTAATTATTTCCCTTTCTGTGTGGTCAATCAGTAACCAACATACACTGACCATATTCCAAAGGGCAATTTACTTAAATATGCTATGCCTTGTTTTCTAACATCCAACAATAGGAAAAATAAAAGTACTTACCTCCCATTGTTATTATGAGTGTTGAAATATCAATAACAAATTATGCACTTAGAATAAGTCCTGGAATAATAAATAAGTGCTCAGTAAATAACAGTTGCAATATAACTATATTATTATTTTATTACTATTATTGTTATTATATTGTTTCTGTTGTCGCTCTTATTGTTATCGTTACCACATTTCCTCTTTGCATGTTTCCTTGTTATTTCTACTATCTGATTGGTCATATTTTCTTTGTTTTATTCCTCCTCACCACTACAACCTGGACGACCTTTGTTTCGGTGATGAAAGGCATTTAGTGTACCTCTCTCTTTGAATTGCTTCTTTCTGCCTCTCTGCTCCTGCAGTGGAGTTCTCAAACACTTCTTAAATTTCACTTAGAAACCCACACCCCCACTACAAGGCCTTCCCACTTTCTTAAGAGTGTTAGCCTTAGAATCTAGACTCAGTCAAATGATTCTGGAGGGTCTCTTTTTTTTTGCTGAGAATGCAAGTTTGTAATCACTTTGATGATTATAGCAGCTTTTGTGTGTGTGTGGCTTTTCTGTGTTTTGACTTGTGGTAGGCATTTCTGTAAATCTGTCATTATCTTCACACTGGCATTTTCCTGCAGTGTACTGATTGCACCATGGTTACTTCCACCTTGTCATTATGACTTCTATCTGCTTTCTGTCTACCAGGCATTCCCCAATAATTTCTGGTCTCTAGATGGCATTCATTCTTTTTCCTGTTATATTTATTAATATAAATTGTTTTTTATTTTAAGGGATTTTTGGTAGATTTTGGATTTAGATCCAATCTCTTACTTTACCTTATTCTTTTTTTACTCAGTAGTGTATTTTATTTTTTAATTCTTAGAAATATTTTAATAAAATATTAAGATAAACCCCTAGGCTATCAAATTATGCTATTTATTGATATCTTATAAATTAATCAGCTACAATACCTTGACAATCATCTCAACTGTCTTCACAACTTTTAAGAACACTGAGAAAATTTCCCGGGATGTAGACATTGAAAAGTGAAATCTCTTTTTAAATAATTTTTTATAAAAAGAATACTAGTAAGCAATAAAATTTTAAGAGACAATATTAGATTAAATTACAGTTTTGAAGAAAACTGTTTGGGATGTCTGGCCTTTGTCTGTACTTTGTTTTCTTTTCAATTTCTCACTGTTGATTTTATTGCATTTCTCTATTTCAGTGTCAAAAACCTAATGGCATGTATCTATCAGATTCACCTTCAACTGATTTCAGCATTGTTTCCTTCAAAAGCATCTACAGCATTGTAAAAGTTGTTTTGATAGACACAATGTCTTGTCTTTTAAATGTGTTGGTGACTGTGGCATATTGTATTTTTTATTCCTTAGCCCTTAAGAAAGGCCTAAAAAACTAAAATATATTATATCTTATGAATAGAGCTTTCAAAATATTTCTCTCACTGACTTTTCATTGTTTTGGTCTTTTAATATTCAATACACTTCCTCCAAATAGCTGTGCTTCACATACTCTGACTACAAGGAATAGCAATAACCTAAAATGCTGCTTTAGTAAGATTTAGTAAGGGGCACTGTTGTTCCATTTAATTTATTATTAATTTATTGGAGGTATCTATGCTCTTCATTTGTAAAATAACTATAAGATTCTGAAGGCCAGGGAATGAAATTTCTGTAAATAAATCTTCCATATAGCAAGTTGATTATTATTACAACAATTTACCTGTGGAATTTCATTGATTTCTGCTTATATTTTAATGGAATATAGAGAAGAACACTACACTGCTAGTTTCCCAATCTCACTCCCTCTCCTAGGGCCTCCCTAGTTTCTGAGACACAGTAATATTGAAGTTATTAGGCCACTTAACAACCCTTCAATGGCTTCTAAGTGTTCAAGTGAAAAGTAGAGTCAATTGATGTGCCAGACATCATTGTTACATTTTAAGAAATTGTCACAATCACTCCAACCTTTAGAAACCACCACCCTGATCAGACAGCAGCTCTCAACATCAAGGCAAAAAGATTAACAACTCCCTGAAAGCTCAGATGATAGCAATTTTTAGCAATAAAGTGTTTTTTAATTAAAGTATGTACATTGTTTCCCTAGACATATTCTATGCACAATTGATAGACTACAGTGCATTATAAACATAACTTTTATATGGACTGGGAAACCAAAAAATGTGTGTGACTTACTTTATTGCAATACTTGCTTTAATGCAGTGGTTTGGAACTGAACCCAAAAAATCTCTGAAGTATTCTGTATACATTGATAACATATATGCATATATATAGCAATATATAATATTTATTTAGTATACTTTCTCTGAGAAACTATACCATGCTTTTGCAATGTATTTTTCAGGTTGGAACTAAAACTTCCTCGTGCTCCATTGCCAACTGTAAAGTCAAGTTGTAGACAAGTACAATTCAATTATTGATTAATTTTTTTCAAGGGCATAACTTTCCAATTGGATTTTTGTTAATAAGGATAAAAATAAACAAATATTCAATGGTGCTGCTGATTGGATTCTCCTAAAGTTAATTTACTAGCAGTCTATTTGACCTTTTCCATGGCAATGTAAGATCTTTGCATGCAAGGAATGGTAATTTGCTTATTAATATACGTCTAGAAGCTAGAACTATGTTTGATATATTTGGCACTCAAAAAACATTTACTGAATGCAAATTTAATCCTTAAAAAGCCTATTCAAATATTTCAATTTAATTGAGCATACAAGATAGAAACTTTAAAAACTTCAGAGAAATTACATCGAGTGTAGGGGAGAACAAAATAAATTATAACAATGATAACTATTTTCCAGCACTCCCCTTCAGTATTCAATGTCTTGTGTGTCAGGATAGATAAACTGATGGGCCAAATATACATTTCTCAAGCTGTATAAGGCATATACAAATATGGTGTTAATGGTTCCTTCTGGATGACAACCAGCTATGTGGATTCTATCTTGAGTAACTAGTGGAAGCACAGAGAAGTAGAGTTATAGCTCAGATACCATCTGAATAGGATGGATGCAGCAATCACAGAGGAAGTATACTCCTGACTGTTCTTCATTTATATTATTCATAATTATTTCTCCTCATCACCATCTGCATTTTAATCCTGTTCATTTGAAGCAAGAGTGCTAATGACATAATGATCTCTCAACTCTAAAGCCGTTTTATGAGAAAGCAGATCACTAATTTATTCATTCAGGAAATATTTATTTGGGTATCTAAACTCTACTAGGTACCTACTATACTTTAGGTTTAGCTATGTTAAGGCAAACAGGATTAAAAAAAAACCCTTCCTTTAAATAACTTTCAATCTATTAGTGGGAAAAAAATTATCTGCAAAGTAGATTTAAAAACTTAAGTTCTAAGAAAGAAAAAAAGATAAACTGTTAAAGGTATATGTGCACATGGGAGGTGTCTTTAACTTGGGGGTTAATTCTGATTGATTTAATCTTTTAAGACCTATAGGGAGGGCAAGTATCTAATTATTATTCTTCTGATTTATTAAATTTAGAGTCATGCTGACTAATAAAATGTTACCTCTGAATCATGGTATATTATACAAGTGAAACACATTAGTAACTGAACCACAGAAAGGTCCGTTATTCTCCAGAAGAAAGAATGAATTACATTCTGAAGGATACTCCCAAAATATAGGTTTGCATGTGCATTATCTTTTTTTTTTACATGTGCATTATCTTTTTGTAACTTCCTTCTAGATATATTCCATAAAATATATTTGCTCTAACAGTATTTCTCAATTCCATATTTAAGCCAATATGGTTGAAAATGCCATGAAATGAAATGATCTACTAACTCACCTTAAACTAGGGAAAGGTTTATTAGTACATGTACATCATATAGCTATATTATACACTAATATTACATATATATGTAATATATCTTGAGCTTCAGAGGACATTTTCAGCAAAAAGAAAAGTGAAGTCTGCCATTTTACAATGTGAGATACTTAAATTCATGTTGAATCATTTATATTCAAGGTAAGGATATAGAAAATATTTCTTGTAGACAATATTATAAACAAGGGTTGCGATAGCACACTAAAAAAGATGCTAGTTAAAATTGGCAAAGAAATATACACTCAGTGATAAATGTAAGATAGAAAATGAGGATAGGACCAAAGGAAAGAGATTAAAGAATTTTAATCTTTATTTAATCTTTAGTGTTGAATTAACAGTGATTCAATATTAACTTTGAGGTTTTTTTTTCTGTTTGGTAAACTTTATTCTTTAATGTTATAGGGTGGAATTTTTTGCCTCAATATTAACTTCTTTCCAAGTCAAGGGTACTTATATTGGACATAATTTAGGATCAATTTGGTTCTAAGATACTAAATAAACTCTTCTCTCTCCCTCTCCTTTCTCTCTCTCTCTCTCCTTTCTCTCTCTCCTTCTGTTTTTGTCTCAGGATTTATGAAAAGATTACCTCTATTATTGCTTTGATAAAATTTAGTGATTTTAATATTTAACAGAGCAAAGAGAAGAAAACATTTTGAAAAGTGAGACACAAATTCTGCTGAGCAACACTGTATCAATCATTGGTTTATTATACAAAAATAGAAATGGAAGGGGCAGGAGTGAGGGTCAGGAGAATCAACAAATCAAATATCATTATATTTTTTGCCAGGAACTGAATACACAATGGTGAATGATGCACATAATTATCTTGTTCTCATTTTCTTAGATTCTCAGTGAAAAGACAGATAAAACTAAGCAATAAAGTAATAAAATAACTACAAATTTTATAAACCCTGGATTTTTCCATATTTCCCATACTGAATCAACTGTCACTCTGTGCTTCTTTTATTGACTTTCTTCACATCATTCATCATGCTTTAGTTTTTGCATAAACTATTGAGTTACTTCGCTTCTCAAGCCTCATTTATATGTCTAAGATGTTTTTGTGGCTTTCTGGTTTCAAAAGTAGAGAAAGAAAGGTTCAGTGAAGGTGGGTAGCACAGAGATACAAGGAACATTAGAATTTTAGGGGGTAAAGCTTACATAAAAGACATTTGTGTGCATAAACAGTAATGTGGAGAGAACACGTAGAATTTGTCCTGGAAAACTGGATTCCTGTATTTGCCTGTGTAGGAACACAAACCAAACAACAGTTTTGGCATAGGTAACATATAACTCAGGTGTTTTTTGATTTGTTTTTTTTTGTGTGTGTGTGGTACGTGGGCCTCTCACTGCTGTGGCCTCTCCCGTTGCGGAGCACAGGCTCCGGACGCGCAGGCTCAGCGGCCATGGCTCACGGGCCCAGGCGCTCCGCGGCATGTGGGATCCTCCCGGACCGGGGCACGAACCCGTGTCCCCTGCATCGGCAGGCGGACTCTCAACCACTGCGCCACCAGGGAAACCCAGGTTTGTTTTTTTTACTATTTCATTTCATTAAATTATTGAGCTATAACGTCAAGTCAAACAAGCCTGAGCACTATATTACTGGATTAGAACGTCCATCATTTTTCTCCTTGTATAGAACTGTTTGGCTTTATAAAGTTATTAAATTTAGAGTCAGTCTTTTGTCTATCTTTTTGTTAGGATTCTATCTATCTAAGTTTGAATCTGTTTAACATATATATAAATTCTACTTTAAACATTAAACTTTAAAGCACTTTAAAAATTAGTAAGAAAATTCTTTATATTCCTCAAGTGAAACTTGCACCGTATATGTGGTCTAAGGCCATCCAATAAGACTGAGAAGAGTGTACACAACCAACACCAACTGAAAAGCATGATTTTCCTTCCCACCTTCTGAACAACAGCTATGGTAGAAGGAAAACTTTGGCTTGTGAACATTCGTATTTGCATAAGAGAATTTCTCTAAGTTGGTTAATGCAGTGGAAAATCCATACTGAATTTAGTTACCATATGTTATTATAAGTTCATTTTCTTAAATGATCCTGTTTAAAATGGATTCAAACAGATGGACAGAATTCCTCTGGATGGATGTCAGCTGAATAACTGAACCATGGCACTTACTTAGAAAACACATGGAGAAATACTAATTGATGCAAATATCCTAGATATCATTTTGTATTTTCTTTAATAGTTTCTTATTGTTAAAAATTGGAAAATGAATATTGCAATGACCACCATGAAAATTATGGCCACTTGGCTCTTTAAAATTAGCAACTTGAGAATTCAGTCATCTGAAACCATCTGTTTTCTTTTGTTTGTAATAGATCGTGAAAATAAGTTTTCTCACTGTTCAAGGATAATGGTGAAAAAAACCCCAGTAAGAATAAAACTAGAATTGACTTCTGTATTGGATAATTTAAACTTGTTTGTAGTGCTACAGTCCGAAGTACATAATGTAGCAAAAATACACACTGTTATAAATCACTACAATAGGGAGAATACATATGATGAAATATTCAGTTAGAAGTGAAATGCCTCATGTTTTGTTTTGTTTTATTTTCAGTATGGTGGCCAAGTATTGATGTAAAAGGAATGCAGACCTGTGACTCAAGAAATTTAAGTTCTCACTCTGACACTGTCTTTCCCTGGACTACAGTCTGTTCTTTCTGAAAGACAGTGAATGGGCTATTTGATCTGCAATGTGTCTAGTGCTGGCATCAGGAATTTCAGAGTACAATTTCTTGTAGGTAAAATATTAATATAATTGATTTATTTGTTACCTATTTTAATCTAAGAACATAGAAATTGCACATTTCATAAACAATTATTTAATAGATTTGTGAAACAGACTAAGAAATGGAAAAATGTTAAAATATACATTTAAAGACATATATTTATCCTGTATATTGACTCAGTTGAAATAGCATTAAGCTGCATATATGCTTAAGACATTTAGATAATTAACTTATAGTGTGATTTGTATTTATTTATTATTTGCATTTACTTTTGAATTACCAGACCTATTAGCTGTGGCTAAAAGTTAAATTTATGAATTTCACACAGAAGAGTGCAAAGCAGAGTTTAGAACTAGAAGTAATACTGCCTTAACTTTCTCATTTAATTATTTTGGAAGATAAAAATGATCCCTGTAAACACTAGATGGCTTCCCTGCAGACAAGGGGGGGAAAAAGAGTAACAATCAGTGTTTTTTCAGTGCTGTGTGAAGTTGAAAAACATAGAATTAATTAAATGTAACTTTATGTATTTTAAAAGCACTGCAAAATAATCAGATTACAGAAATGCATAGTACAAAAGATAGAATAGTCTGTAATTATTTCTGGAAAAAGGAAATGACATAATCAAAAACAGGTAATTCTTTAAGCAATTAGTCTGTACCTAGGATATAGTAAGCACCCAATAATTATTATCATTATTAATATTTATTAATAGTGTTATGATTTCACATATTTAGAGCTACATTAGAGGAAATACATGTTTAGGTATATAATAAATTTTCTTACAAAGGTTTAACTTTTATTAATCATAGCTTAGTCTTATTTATATAATCATATTTTCTAATATCCTAAAAGACTGTATTAAAATTAAATACACCTATCTATGTGGTAGTACAGACTTGATGGGTTATTTTATGTGGGCAAAGCTTCGTTCAAAAGCTAAATTTGTTAAATATGAACTGATACTGGTACAATGTTTATTGATGATTTGCATTCATTTAGAAAACATCTTATTCCCAATATCTATTTGGTGACCAATTTATAATAAATTTCTTTCTTCTAAATTCTAAATGCAGATCTCTATCTAAATTTATAACTAAATTTTTTAATGTGGTACCATATATGTTGAAAGAGAATTTTACTTCCCTTTAGAAATAATAGGATATTAGAATACCTATGTTAAGTAATATACATTAGCAAGAAAATTAATTGGTATTGGTAATTGAAGTATGATTTATAAAACCTTTGACTCTTTAACTGATACTGTCATTTGAGGATAAAACAAAGTCATATTCTTTTTTCTTCCTGCTTGTTTTCAAAAAATTGTTTTGAACAAATTAGATGATGACTGTTTATTACTTAGTGACTTCTAGTATAAAATGCATCTCCTTGCTTTGTTGATAATATTACATTTCTTTACTATGTGGTAATATTTTATACATACAGTATCTGGAAATTGTTATGAATATGCTTCTTAAAATGCCATATTAAAATCTACAGGGTCTAAAGATTCTTTGTTGTACTTTTTCCTATTTTAATCAGTCTTTTCATCTCCTGAAAATTATAACAATTTTTCCTCACACCATTGAATATTGGTTTCTACAGTGTTGAATAATCTTAAAATACTTATAATCTTATCCTTAGAATGACTTTAAAATTTTACAAAAGATTGTGCAAAACGATTGTACCAGAGTTGAAAAACAGTTTCAGTAGAAAAAAAAAAACTGAATTAATACAGGTTTTGTGAGTAGGAGTTTGGTAATTCTGATTCTATGATCACTTTTATTTGCATAAAGATTATTCTCAATAAATCAGAACAACTTACTCTAATTACTTCACTTGATTCCATGTATCTTTCTTTCCTGATTTTCTAGAATATTATCAAACACATATGATAATATAAATATCTAGGATAGATGATAGGATAAACTATAAATTACACCACTAGGTAGGCAACCCAGGCACTCTCACTGCTCAGATGCTACTGTAGAAGATAACTTTGAGCTCCTCTACGGTAATGGATTTTCAGGTGTCCAACATAAGCCAACCATTTAAAGAGAAAACCTCTGTCTTCTATTGTATATTTATAAGTACAAACTATATAAAGCAATTTAAATATTCTTAATTACTAAAGTCCTGGTCTCCAACATTTGGAAGTAGATTATCTCTCTGGTCAAATTCTTCATGTTTATTTCAACATTTGGTTCTACTTATAATTATCTTAGCTTGAGACAATTTTATCATTACTCTTGGATACTGAAGCTATAGTAACTATTATGTGACAACTCACATTCAGGTGAAAATTCCACTCCAGTCATTGTACTGTAATATGAATGTTGTTGAGCTTTCTTTAATGTCCATGTACAGAAACATGCTGGGTGTACTTTTTGGTATTGGGATTACTAAATCACTTACTCTTGCAAATTTAACCTAATTCCTTTTTATTTTTTTCTCTCTGATCTATCTCTGGTTATCTTTACATCTATTTCTTCACTCCATCATACATAGCTTAGAACAACTTTTCTCACACACCATTAACTATTCTGATTTTATCTATGTCCTAAAATACAACATAATTTAACAAGCTAATTTACAATAAGGAAAAAAAAATTGAGTTATATAGGATCCTTAAGTTTCAGGCCTTGTTTGACTATTTAAATTTTGCCATTTGTTCACATTTATAGAATTATAAGATGTATACAAATATTAACAGTAAATAGGCCTCCAAACAATTTGAATATGAAAATAGTTATATAAGATTTATAAATAATGAATAATGGAATAAATTGTAAGGTTTTATGAAACTCATTAAGATCCTAAAAAAGCATTTGTAACTTGAGTGTATCATTTTAATAAATTATAAAATTTTTTTTTAAAAAAGGTAAAAGTTGAGCACATGGATTTTTGTTCCTACTGGCAGCCAAAAAAACTGTGTTCTTTATGAGCCGTAATGTGAATTATTGCTTGGTTGTTGAATTTGCAAATCAATAAGAACACTTGTAAATCTGTTACTTCTTATGGATGTGGCCAAACACCAGAACACTTGTAAATCTGTTACTTCTTATGGATGTGGCCAAACACCTACATACCAAGTATAAATTGGTTAATACCACTTTTGGCAAGATATCTTTGGAGATATTATCTTTAGCTGTGTAATAATATTAAGAGCAATCTAATTACATGGGAACAATTAACCTTCCAGAACAAAAGTTTATTCGTCTATTAATTCTGTTGACGCTTATTATGTAATGCCATGGATTTTCTGTGTTTAAAATTAGCTTTTGTACTGCTTTTACTAATGCATCTATGTATCTGTCTATAACATTAAATACTTCAGATGAAAAGAAAAATATAAAAACTAAATTTCTGATATTCTGCTTCTCATTCCTCTATCATCCTTATGGCTGCTGAATTTAATATCAGCAAAGGCATCTGAATTTAATGCAAGCAAGTCAAAAGAATGTAATATATAGAGAAAATGCAAAAGTGCTAAGTTAATGAAAAATACGCTCTATTAAATTTATTTGTAATCCGTGTGTAGGGGAGGCTAACACAACATTGTAAAGCAACCATACTCCAATAAAAATTAATAAAAGAAATTTTCAGCCATACGGATTGAAAAAAAATTTATTTGTAATCTAATGATATAAATGTATGTTCTTTTGCCCCTTGATAAATTAGACACTGCTTATGTTGACTATATTTGAATAAGCATTCAATAGATATAATAATCTTACTTACTTTACTTAGAATTGATCAAAACTACTGTTATTAAAAAGATCGTAAGTTATTTTTATGATTTTATTGGGTGTAGTCAAAGAGTAGTATACTTTGACATGGTTCCTGACCTAGTTATATTTAGCAGGTCAACATTTGACAAATCTGTTGTAGATATATGACACTAAAATTTTAGGGATTGGTATTAGGTATTGCTTGAAGTACATGAGCCAACTTTTCAAAAGCGATGAATAATAGTATGAAGCTTCTAACTATGCTATGATCTTAGAAGCAAGATTATATGTTTATGGTTTTGTGTTGATAACACTACAAAAATGTATAACAATCAAGGAACTTCTTTTACCTAAAATGTATTCTTCATCTCCACAAATGGCTTTTGTAAACATCACATTGGAATTAGAGTCAGGAACTGAAAAAAGAAAAAAAAAAAAAGAAATTGAAAGCTTAACTCTTGAAAATGAATAGATGAGCATACCAAAGTTACCAAGAAATTTTGCTGCACTAAAATTTCAAGACATAGCAAGCCATTCCTGAGGTAATTAAATTAATAACTGATATATTAAAAAAGAAGAGATGTATAAAGAAAAGGGAGACCAACACAGTTATTCAGAAAAGCTAAATGAAAGGAAGGCAAGAGCGAGATACACCAGACAAATTAAATAACAAGAAAGCAAGGATTGGGTTTTTCTACCAACCAAAGAAAGACACTCTATGTTAAAATACACAGTGTATGATAAAATACAATTGTTATAAATATCTATGTATTAAATAAGCAATCACTTGTAGAAAGCAGAAATTAAGAAGATAAAGGAATCCTATAAAACACGTTGGTAATAGGAAAAAGTAACATGCTACTCCCAGTTCAAGAGAGGTCAAGTGAAAAAACAGGTATAGCAACTCTTGCTGGAATGAAGCATTGTTTTCAGAGGCAACTGGGCAATGAAGCCTGTGGAAACTGACATGGGGTTCCAAATTCTAATCCTACCATTTCTTATTAAGATATTTTTTGGGAAAACTTAAATCTTTGAGGTTTCTTTTGCCAACTAAAAATTGTAGCTAGCCATCTGGTTCTATAAGAATGAAGTCCCTAGCTACTGTAGTTGATGACCTTCAACACACCCTGAAAGGAGTTTAGGGCAGAGATCAGGAATGAGGCACTCTGTGCTCAGAAAAAATGGCAGAACAGGTCTTCAGATAGTTAGATATTTTCAGGAGAAGACTTTATGGGCCCATTTTTTTTGCATCTTCTCATATCTAAAAAAGCACTAAATCATTAATGGAGATATCTGCTCCTCGTGACTAGTAGCAAACTTCTTGTGACTAGCAGCAACTTTCTGACGAAATGTGTGCTTAACTGCATGTATCCTCATTCCCTAAAATCATATATATACTGACCATTCCCCTATGTCTTTGGAACAGTGGCTCAGAGCTATCTGAGAACTGACTCCTGGGCTATAGTCCTCATTTGGCCCCAAATAAAACTAAACTCACAACTCTTGCATTGTGCATTATTATTTTTTCAGTTGACACTTTCTTCTTGTGTACAAGGGAACAATAACAAAAGTCTTATAATGCAGGCAAAGGATTTAGCCTGGAGCCAGGAACATATAAATTTTTCAGGAAGTATTCGCTGCTATTATTCAAATATGAATATTGTCTCTTTGTTTAGCTTTTATGATAGAAATTTTCAAATATTCAAGAGGAGAAAAAAATTTTTCTTTCTATGATTCAAAAATCTAGACACGATTAGAAGTTTTAAATTTTGACTTTAAAAAGGTATGGCTAAAAAGAAGCAATCAAAGAAAAAACTATAAGTTATACAAAGACAAATGTCAAACTTTGTGAAATACCTACAATGCATATAAGTTATAAACTTAGAGTTCACTTGAGAGAAATATCCCTTTAGGTGGCGAATTTTAATAAGTTCTTACTAAAGGTTACAGAAGCCTAAACTGTTCTAAACCTGATCCTCTTAGTATTTACAATATCTCTCAAATATGCCAGTTCTTAATTTTTTTTTAACAAATGGAAACTAATGCTAACTGAGGTTTAACTACTAAATAGTTAAAATGATTTCTTTTATATTCTGCAATATTCTGCTGAATTGGAATCTGGTCCCATCAGGGGAAAAAAAAAAACTAGTAACTCTAGTCTTTCTGAGAAATAAAGAGATGAAGTCAGAAGAGCAAAAACTGGGGACAGATAATGGAGAAATGTGTAAGAGTCATACATTCTAGTACCAGTTCAGTTATCTGTTTTCACCGACTCCATTCTGATTGAGTATTTACAGTTGCCTAATTTCCTTGTTTTTACTATTAATAAATATTAAGTTAATTTCAAAAAATGTTGATGCCATTGACAGATTTCTGTAAGTGCTTTGGAGACGTCACTGCAAGCATGTTACTCTGCTGTCTAGCTGACAGTCAATTATTAATACATTTATATAATAAATTTATTATAATAAACAGTGGTGGATAATAATAAATAAATAGTAAGGTTAATTAGTGAAAACTAATTTTGTTCTTATTTAGCAAAATGGCAATTGAAATTCTGAAAACTCACTGACTAAATACTAAAGTCAATATAAAACTATTGCATACTGTGCTTTTCCTTTTGATAACCATTTATGAAATCCATTTATTCTTAGCACATGCAATTTCAAGCTGGGTCTATTTTAGATTTTAAAAATCAAACCCAACAAGGTGGAAATTCAAAGCAGTGTTTACTAATAAACACTGAAAAATGGACCTTAAATACTGTAACGGAATTTAAATAACAAAATAAAAATATTGTTTTAATAGATATTTACCCGTAAAAAGGTAGTTAGAAAAAATGTCACGTTTCTTCACAGATTGTACACGTATACTTACTATCTTTCCATGGGTCTAAATGGAAAATACACAAGTAAACAGATTTTCTTTTCAATTAAACTTACATTTAAGTGACAGTATTAAAATAAGTACACTGACATCATTATCAACTAAAAGGCGAAGCTGAAAAATGTTCAATTATACTCAGAATCTTTAAGGCTGCTGTTTGAAATTATTACATGAATTAATTACTATAAAATTTTATTTTGCAGTTTTAATTTTATTTGTACCTAAATATTTGTGCATATGTTTGTGTGTGTTTTCCAAAGTCACAGATTTTCACTGTAGAGTTCATGGCTTTTTAAATGTGACTAACCTATGACTCTAATAGGAGCTCAATAAATACTTGGTGACTAAAATATGGTTATATCTTAGTAAAATGTAAGGAAATATGAATAACCAGGGTGACATTTATTACCTAGCTCAAAATTATTAAGTTCTACATTTTTAGCCCTTGGGAGAGTCTGACTGTGAGTCTGGTGTGATCTTCCTCAAAGTAAGAACATGCTGGAGAAAGTTAAAAGTCTCATGTTAGATCTTGAACTCAATTCAGAAGCCACTAAGGATATTGTCTTTTATGTCAAAAGTGTTTATTTAGCTAAATGATCTATACCACAGCAAAGGATGTGAGAATTTGATATTCCAAGTGCTCACATGTTCACCAAGTAGAAGTATCATATGTAGGAATTATTAATGTGGGATGTGAGATAGAAGACAGAAGGAGCAAAGTTAAAAGTGATGGGGATGCAGCTAAACAAATGAAAGGTATCATCAACTGCGATCACTTTTGAGTTTCAAGTGTCCTGTAAATTAAGACCACTTTTAATGAGAAAAACTAACTTTTCAATGTGATTGTGTTTATTGTTACACCTTATTCAATTATAAGACTTCAAATCTACAAATTTAAAGCTGAATTTTAAGTAATGTTCATATGTGTCAATAAGTGTTTTACATATTTATGTGCTATATTAATAGACAAAATATAATGCACAATATTACATTTTAAAGTATTTAATTGAAACAGAAATAACAGTAGATATTTCTATTTAACTTCATATTCATGTGAAGAATAATAACAAATGGCCATAGAATATCACCAACATACATCTGACCTGTTATTCATATTACTTAGTAGTTATATACATAAAATAAGTGATATTTGTTAACATTTATGATACTATTAAGGTATTTTATTTCATATGTCCTATACTATATTTTAAGTGATGGAGAGTTGAACAAAAATTATAATGTTCATATTTTACTAATGAAACTATTATTTATGAATAACATTATCAACCATATCAGACTACAATTCGTGATGTACTAAAACTACAAAAAAGGCAAACACTTAACATGATTTAAACAGTTAACAAATCAGTGTATTCTCTGTCCTTAGTATTGAGTTATCTAGATTAATCTATGTGTTTTTATAATATGTCATCACTAGCATTAAGTCTGATTAGTGTCCTTAATAATGTAACAATTTTTCTTTAGACTAAGAGAAATAAATCTCTTTAAAAAATAATAATATTACAACTACTGATGATAATAAAGACAGAAATGACATATGAAGTCTTATCATAGATAGTTCATTGAGCTACCCACTTGACAGAATTCCGGAATACCTTGCAAATTCCTTAGACATCTTTTTTATTAGAAGAAATATCTTTTAAAAACATTTCTAGAAATGATAACATCCTATGGGCATGTATCCAGTTCAAGAAAATATCTTTGATTTATATTGCCTCCAATTTAATGGACCAAATAAAGAATTAAGTGAAACTGTCAAGTAAACACCTAATTTAGCCCATCTAACTCTTTTATGTATTTATTCTACAAAGAATCACAAAAACTTATCCAGATAAAATATGTTGACTTCAGTTTTGGTGCCATTCCTACACTGAAAATATTGTAAATTCTGTAAAGTTTCTATTTAATAGATGCATTGTTACAGAGCAACATATATTAGCACAAACAGAACACCTATTTTGCATAATGGAACTGTAAATGACAGCAATATGGGCCTCCATATGTTATATTAGTCTCTTTTCTCATTTGCACTCCCCATTCAGCCAAATGACCACATAATGACTTTCACCACAGAAACGCATTAACAAAAGCAAGTGCTCAGATATTTATCTCTGGCCATTGAAAAACTTTACCTAATGTGTCCTGATCAGAATCAAGAACAGAGACAATAACCTACAGTTTTCAGACACAAACACAAATGTAGGTTTAATCATTTAGCACCTTGAATTATCATGTTGTTTTAATACAGAGAATCATATGATGATTTAGGATACCGTTGTCTTTATGAAGACCCTTTTTTAGTTAGAATCCCAGAGATACATTTCTTTTCAATCAAACCACATACATTTTAAAGCCAGCTTTCTGATGTTTGAAAAAGGAGAATTGTATTGAGGCTGGGCACTTATCACAAAACAAACAAATGAAGAAACACATGGAGTATTATATATGTATATTTATCTACTGGCATAATTTATTTATTTTTTGCCACACCACACAGCTTGTGGGATCTTAGTTCCCCCACAAGGTATTGAACCCCAGCCTTAGCAGTGAAAGTGCAGAGTCCTAACCACTGGATCACTAGAGAGTTCCCTCTATTGGCATAATTTAAAGGTGTTGTGTCCAGAGGTTGAGAATCCCTCCTAGCCATATGCGAAAACAAAATTGTCTGTTATATTCCTGATGTCTGTTTAGTTCAAAATCATTATTACTTCTGAAGATTGAGTATGACCTTCTAAAAACATATAAAGATTGGGAGGAAGATGTTTTTGAATTTTGTTTTGTTTTTTAAGAAAATATATGTAAAATTGAATATGTATGGAATTAACTTCAATAGCCATCCATAGAAGTCATAAACAATAAAACAAGCTTGGTAGTGATAATAGGAGAATTTCCAAACTCTGCTTTATCTATTTTTATGCATACTTAATATTAGAAAGTTTTCTTTTAATAACCATCAGCAGACCTAAAACACACTTTTTAAAAAAAACATCGCCTGCTAATAATTTTGCTTAGTTGTTGAAAGTGTTTAAAAGTGATTTAAAGTCTTTATTGCGTTTTCATGCTTCTGGAGCAAATTTTTAGTTTTTTTGAGGCAAAATTCTGTCCTTACATAACACCATTGAAGTTAAAACATAGTCAATTATTTTTAATAACAATAAAAATGAGAAATAGTTTTAAAAATATTTACCCACATATTCATCATTTCTTGATTTCTTTTTTCATATATATATGAATGAATATAATCTATATTTATCCAGTATTATTTTACTTCTGCTTGAAAATTTTAATTAACATTTCTTAGAGTGTACAATTCTATACTGTGTATAGAATTCTTGGCTGAGGATATTTTTTGTTTTCAGCATGTGAAGATACAATTCTATCAGTTTCTGGATTGGGTAGTTTCTGATGAAAAGCATGCTGTAATGTACTTCTTTGTTCTTCTTATAATGTGGTTTTATCCCTTTGTGCTTTAAGATTTTATTTTGCCATAGGTTTCTATAAATTGGTTATTTCTTGGTTTAATGTTGTTTTCTATGTGTTTATCTTAATGGGATTTTCTTGAGTTCCTTAGACTTGTAGGTTTATAATTTCATCAAAGTTAGAAAAATCTTACCTATAAATCTTTTAAATATTTATGCACACTGACTCCTTTCTTTCTGCATCTTCAAATAAGCTTTGGCTAAACTGCTTATTATTTTACAGGTCACTGAAACTATTACTTTTTTCGTATATATTTTTTCTCAATGTGCTTCATATTGTCTAGTTTCTATAGTGTCTTCAAATTCATTAAGATTTTCTTTTGTAATACCTAATCAACAGTTAAACCCATTCCAGGGATTTTTCAAATTTCAGACATTACAGTTTCCATCTTTAGAGATTCCTCTTTTGATATCTTCCCCTTCTGGGTTGCATTTTATTGCTTTCTGGCATGGTTAGCAATATTTGTGTAGATGCTGATACATTTAATTTTCTCTTATTGAGTGTCTCAATTTTTTTGTCTTCTTCTAAGGAATATTGTGCTTTTTTCTTGTAGGAAATTCATTACATTAAGTGTCAGTTTGAATGTCAATTGTTGTTTTAAAGCTTTGTCAGGGAATGTTTGGAGTACCCTACACATTGATGAGCAGTTAGCCTTAATACTAAGCCATGGTTCTTATGGAGTATTATTGAACTCTACTCCAGCATGTTGAAACTCAATTTCATTACAGCTATGTGAAACTCTGGAAACCATTCCACTCATGTTTCAGCTAATTTTTTTACCCATATTTGTGGTATTTTACCTATTCTTTTTGGTTGAGTTTTCAAGAAAAATTCAACAGGACCTAATGGCCATTTATAGAGCTTTTTTTCTCTAAAGCTCCCTTTTCTCTGAAACTGTGCCCTGAAATGTTCAGACATGCCATCATCTTTCCCAAAATCTGATCACTATTCTGAAACTCAGCAAGACTACTGCTTGGGATATTCCTCCTTGCTCTGTGCTCTAGGTATTCCTCCAGCCATAGAGCCTGAAAATCAATGGGTTCATCTTGTTTGGTTTAGTTCTCTCAACAACCACAGTGCACTTTTGGCTTTTCAATGTCTGAAAACAGTTTTTATTTTTAAAATTTTGTCCAATTTTAGTGTAAATCTGGTTCCTCCAACTTTAACATGGTCACATGCATATTCACAGGCTGAGGTTTTCCAAAAGAGAGCTCATAGCGTGTCATTATTTCGACCAAAGTCGATTTCCATTTTGTAAATGGCAAATTAACTATGTTAGCTATATGTTTGTTGTTAAAGTTCTAATGATTATGAATTTTCGCTCAATTTATTAGCAAGTTTTAACTGGGTAAAGTTTTTCTAGATTTACAGGGAATAAACATTCTAGAGTTCTTGGCCTGTTGTAGATAAGCAGACAGCTTCCCATGACTCATTGCTTATAATACACTCATGTTTTGCTTCCAAGAAAGTACTCTTCTCCAAAGAAAAACACATTCAAAGCTGTTTTGCTTTTGCTTCTAAACTCTTAACACATTTTAAGTTGTATACAAGGGGTTATAGTCTATGAATAGAGGTAAATAGATTTTTATGAAGAGGGAGGTAGAATAAATATAGCTGACTCTGAAAATAAGCCTCATTCTGGGAGATGGGGTGAGAGTAGGGAAAAATATCTGATATTTTTACCTTTAGAAAGTAAAATTATAACAGGATACATTTGCATCAAAGTTTTCCCAATCTTTTTGATGGCACCTATCCATAAGTGATTCAAGGAGTATTGTCGAATTATACAGAATTATGATTATGAACCAAACTCTATCATTGTTAAAGTTAGTGAACATTTTCCTCAGATATAACTAATGTTTGTCTGATTCCAGGGTTGCTGTCTACTTTTGTGTTATCTTCACAGATATTTTAATGGGATTTTGAATCAATGCAAAATTTTACAAACACAAACTATATATCTGCTATGGTGAAATCTGAAAGTTTGTTCTTTAGACATGGTAGGAAACATGAATTCATTTCGTGATTTGGAAAAAAAAATTAAAATTAGTATTGTTGATCTCTTATATGTGACATAATTTAGCATTTATACAACCCCCCCAATATAACAAAATAGCTTTATATTAGCAGAATCAAGTAGATCTAATCATCATGAAGTAATAAAGTAAATTTATTTTTGAATTAAATTATGTAAATGTCAGAATTAAGTCATGTGTTCTCTTCCTGTGAAAGATTTAGCATCTTATCAAATATTTTTTTCTAAATAATTCTGAAACATATTAAAAGAAAATATATTTAGGGATTAAAATTAGTTTAAATATATTCCTATATTGCTCAGTGGTAATTTTAAAATTCACCATTCAAAAAAATTTTTTTCAAAATTCCAAACAACTAGCTTATTATAGTAATTTCTGTAGAATTCAATTCTATAGAGTCTGAAAGGAAAAATTCATCTCAACTTTGTGTTCAAAGAGGTGGAAAACAGACCAAGATAAATGTTTAGACCCAAATAAAAATAAGAGAGTGTGGGGAGTTTACTTTGTTTTCTAACTATGCTGGAACTACATTTCCCAAGATTCCTTTCTCCATAATTTTATGTTAAAATTAGCCACAAGATAATTTTGCATGAGATTTGTAAGGTAGAATTGAAGCAAACTCATGCTCTGTAGGTTAATTTAGAGTGGCAAGCACCACTGTAGTCTAGCACATTGTTACTATCTGTTGATTCACTTTATTGATGAGGGCAGCAGACAGGACTTCACTTACCCTGCCCTCCTCCCTGTACACAATGTACAAACTGCACAAAATGTTCTAGTTGTCCTAATGGGCTCGGATTTCCTCTCATGTTCCAGGATTTCATGCCCAGCTTTTCTTCCTGACTACCAGCTGACATTTAGCAATTCAGGCCTATCACCAGATTCAGAGGCTACAGCTCTTTATATATATTTTAACCAGTCCCCCAACTAATCAAAGTCTAATTCCTATAATATAACCCTTACTCCATAATGCTCTTAGTATTTCTGCTTCCCTGATTGAAACCTAACTGATACAGAGAGAGAGAGAGAGAGAGGGATATTATTACTTTACTTGCAAATCTCAGTTTTCTCACCTGTTATATGTGTAAACTGTTATGTTCTCATAGACATGTTCATGTTCTCATAGATATAAATGTAATAAGATATGTATAGAACTTAGGACTGTATCTGTCAAAGTAAGCACTATATATATATATATATATATAATACATATGTATATTATATACATATATATCCTGTATAATAGGAATAATGGTAAATATGATGCTTGACCCGCTGAATTTCATGTTACTTATATTTTCCTTAAAATGAATACTGCATTTGCATATTTAAGCACAAGTTTCTCATTTCTACACTTATTTATTATGCCTCTATTGTGAAAGTGGCAAGTCTGTTATATTTAAATCTGTTAAATCCACTTTCATTTTTATATAGGATAATTTTAAAGTGGAATAAAACCATATTTATAAACATAATTAAATTAATAACAAACAATATTTACAATTTTGAGACAAAATAATTCAATGATTTGTTTTTCAAACATTTATAAATACTTAGAATAGAACTTTTCATGTAAACAAGTAGCATTTGATACAAATGTCATGTTTTAGAGTTGAAGTACTTTATTTCTATTTTTGACTATAAGGATAAATAGAAATATTTATGTAAAAGTACAATCTATGCTATCTGAAATAAAGGAGAATTTAAAATTTTGCAAGTTAAATTTACATGTATGGAAATATAATACTTGTGCTGGCTTCTGATTTTATTATATTCAATTACTTAAATAGTCATTTTCACAAGTATCTTATTCATAGAAAATTTCCCTTCTGTTAGGTTTAAATAATCCAAATATTTTTAATAGATAAGGTATCCCTTTTCCTTTGTTTAAAAAAAAAATTTAAGAAAAGCTTCGTTTCAGAACCCCAGAAAGAACTGACAAAATTCCAAGATTCCTAGAATGAACATTTATATTTTCTTTTTCAACTTTATATATTAGATTGTGTATTAAATCCTCATTAATTTCAGATTCATTAAATTGTACTCTAAAGAAATAAATCCCAACTTACATACCACATTTAAAAAATATAATAAAATTAAACTCTTGATGGAGAAGATGACTGCCCAACAAGAGACCATTAGCAATTCCTTCTTATGCTCTACATTAAAACATGCTGTGTAGAAGTGATTGCATTTGAAGTTATTCGTACATTTGAATGCAAACTACCCAACCGTGAAAAATGAGGCTTCCATTTGTTATAAAAATAAATTAAGAGGCAATGCTTTGCTGGCAAAGCCATTTGAGCATCTCAATTCATAACTATTCATGGTAACATAAACAGACGTCTTTGCTCATACTGTGAGCTGCTGTATGATATTGTTTTATTCAACATTACTTTATATCTAAAGTGACTGTAGGTGACTTGTTTTAGGATATTAAAAAAACCACTCCTGATATAGAGATCCTGAGGGAAATTATACAATAATGTTACCACCATAACTAATTTTCTTCTTATGAAATCACGATCCCACTACAATTTTAGAGCTAAAGAAAATATTGTTTAACATCACCATTTCCATGTTCATATCTCAGTAAATCACAATAAGGTAATTTTAAAAAATAAAAACATACTTTATGTTTTTATAAAAAACATAAAGGACTGCCTTTGGGAAATATGTTTTCATTTCTAAATTAAAAGTACAACGAAGTAAAGACTGAATAAATTACATACTGCTTATTGACACTCTATTTACTTCTTTTTTATTAGCAAAAAATACATTTCTCTGAGAAAATATCATAATAGTGGTGCCCAGCACATTTTAAGAGAGTTTATTAAAGTGAAGAATAAATTCTGCTGAGTATGCATTTGTTTAATACTCCTGGGAAAAATTTAAGAATGCAAAGATATTATCTTAAATGCAGCAGTCCTCTCTGCCCAAGTACATGCACTCACATTCACATATTGATTCATACATTGGAAACCGTATAATGTAATGGAAAGAACAAAGATTTGGGGTTTAAAAAAAAAACTATTTTTGATCTGAATTCAAACGGCTATATAAGTTTTTCATTTAATACTCAAAATTCATTTTCTCATCTATAAAATGGGAATAATAAAAACTACCCTCTACGTTTTTGAGGATTGCATTTTTAAAGGTTGAATTAGAGAATGATAATGAAATTTTAAATTTAGTGCTACATTAAATTTATTACCATAAATTTGCATTTTAAAATATTTCTTGGTATTTAATAACATTTGAATTAATCCAGTGTCTTTATATTGGGCCCCAAGAAATAAGACACTCAATTAAATGACCCTAAAGACATCTCCAAAAATACTGACTTATGAAAAAAAAACAAACAAACTCCAAAGCAATCCTTCAGATGCTCCTTTTTAATTACATTTGACTCAGTGATATATTAACATCAGGCGTTAATGGCAATTTTAATGGCAATTGTTTGGTAGTAAGTGCTCCTAACATTTTTTTCTTTTCACAAGAAAGAAAGGTAATTAGGAGAGAAAAATATTAAATTAATTTTGGGCATGGGGAAAATCATGGCCTTCTTTCCATTATATTGTTCAAGCTATGAAAGCACTTTTATGAATTTAGTTCACTTATACTAAATGCTACCAATAATCTATCACTAGTTATTTGCCAAATAATATTATACAGTATAAATTTCATCTCCTTTCAAGATGCCATTTAACATTGTTGCTCAGGTTGACTTTCCTTGAGATTTCATGATAATGTTTTAAGTAATACATCCATATATATTTATTCTCTGTGTATCTGTCAGTTTCTATGTACTGTAAAAAATAAGAATAATAAAAAACACTTCAGTTAAATAGAGTTTGGAGACTAGAAGGGGGAACTCTCATGCACTGCAACCATAGCAGAGCCCAAGAGAAAAACTCCTCCCCTTTCCTGGCAAGGACTCAGCCAATGCAAAGCCATAAACTCTTTGTTTACTATAGCCCTCTCAACTTCTTTTTACCCTCTATAAAAGCACAGTCCTTCCCTTGCTGTGCAAGGGCGTGCGCATAACTTGACACGGTTGCAGACCCTGAACTGCAATTCTGTTGATCCCAAATAAAACCCACTTTTACAGAAGAAATATCTGGCAGTCTCCTTAGTTCAGGTCAACATTTTGGTGACCCATATGGGGCCCTGAAGGCTTCAGGGCTCGTGAGCCACAGGTGTGGTACCCTGGAGTATACAGGTATGGTTTTCTCCCAGATCTGAGCTCACACCCTCTTTACATTTGAAACTCTCCAAATTTTATCTCAGATCTATTTTAAGGTTTTGTCTTTCAGGTTAAGGTCTAATTCTGTATTCACATACTCCTTTGGCACTTCAGTCTGATTTTAAATAAGACTGTTTCAACTGAAGTTGAAAACGCACTTGATCCATTCCTTCAGAATTCCTGCTTCACTAAACCTGTGCTGGTTTTTCAGCCTTGGTGTATTACTTTGGGATAAGTTATTCTCTGGAAACTGGCTGAAAAAAAGCCTTTGGCCTGGTTCCTTCAAGACCAAGCTGTTTCTTTAGAACTGGCTGCTATTAGCTTGCAAGCTGTTTCTTTAGAACTGGCTGCTATTAGCTTGCAAGCTGTTTGTAATGAACTGTTTGCACTGTAAAATGTTAAAACTGTTTGAAAATTGTTCTTTTACTCTAGAGAAAAACCTCTGAGAAATGAGATCCAAATTATCTAAGTATTTTGAGGGCACCCACCCCATAGGGATTCTGGCAGATTTCACGGTTAAAAACCTTGGTCCTTTCTCCTGTGCATTTCTAACTAAATGGATTGACCTGACCAAAGGCAACTTAGAATATCAATGGCCATTATGGGGAACTTTTGAAATCCTCACATTTAATTTCCTTAAAACTTAAGTGGGCTACAATAGCTCAGACATTTCCAGAATTGAGTGCAATGCCTATTTTCACTGGTAGTTTGAGGCTTCACAATGTTATCAGGAGTCTAAAATTGCCTTTCTGCAAAATAAGATTTTAAGATTAACTGAGGCAAACAAATGACAAAAGAAACAGAAAATGGCTGCCAAGGCCTCAGGCTCTTCTTTCTTGGCTCTTTGTCCCAGGCTCTACTTCTGACTCCCCTATAGCCTCACTTCACCCACGCTAGTCATCTTGTTGAACTTCCTCTTTTCTCTGAAAGTCTCCCCACTCCCTTTCCCTCTGAACTTTTCAGAATCTGTCTCTTTAAAAATTAAGTCTTCTGAGGATCCAGAGGTTAAACCCTAATTTTTTATATTTCCTGGTAGAAAGCTGAACCATGAGCCATAGACAAAGATTTCCCCAAAGTAAAAAAAAGATGCGCACAGAATTGATGAGGAATTTAATATAATCATTTGAACTTATCAACCTAGTTTCTCTGATTTATATCAGCTGGTTCATATGCTTGTCAGAGAAGACCAGGCCCAGCACTGGATGAAACTGCTAATGGGAAAAATCCTGAAAGGTCTCTGTAATTATAACCTGTAGACCAGCGTGCTAACTTATTATACGATCAGACTAGAGTAATCTCTAGGCAACTTTATCAGAGCAATTCCTAGAGCTTTTCCAAAGCCTGTTGATTGGAACAAAATTCAGGTTTGTGAACAAAAATCTGATGAACCTGTTTATGACTATTACAATTGACTTCAAATTATTTTTAAAGAAAATTCTGATCTACCTTCAGATGTTGATTACACTTAGAGAAACTTTTAATTCTATGGTTCTAATAGGCTGAACCAGGACCTTTCACTTCTTGTAAAAAGGACTGGGATGGAATGAGAAACTATGTCTATCCAGATTTAGTTAATCTGGCAAACTAGCTCTCCTGTACTCTAGATGAGTGACTTCCAAGGAAGACTGCCAAAATTCTTAATCTTCAACTCCAGCAAATGAAGGCTTATAAATAAAACCCAAACCCCCTAGTTTCAGCTTTTATTACCAAGAGCCAGGATATTGGAAATGAAATTATTACAAATCTAAGCGCATTACGCATTTAAATAACCAGACTTCCAATGTCCTCCCAATTCTCAATGACTTCAGGGCTCCATGGAACTACAGAGACTCTTTCCAATTCTCCTTCTTCATCAGCTTGGAGAGACATTTCTCCAGATTGGAGATGAATCTCTTCTATTTCTAATTAACACCAAATCCACACTCTCAGTGCTCAACCCCACTACTGCAAAAAAACAATAAAACAAACCTTGCCTCAGAGTACTAATACAATTCAAATAGTGGAGACCTGTAATAAACCGGTCTCTGAACCTATTTCCTTTTGTTTAGTCTCTTTAAGAGATATCCACCATTTTCTCCTTAGTTGCTCTGCCCTTACCCATTTATTAGGCCAAGACTTCTTAGAGAAGTGTCATTCCAGAATTTCTTTCTCCAGACGGTGGAATAATTTGAGAATGTGATAGTAGTCATCAAAGTAATCAACCAGGAGAATTAAATGATCCTTTGACATCTTTTTATTTGTTTCATCTCTAACAGTACTACAGCTGATTCTGGAAACACTGATAATTTACCCCTAGTGAAACAGCTACCATCTTCCTTGTGGGAAAAAAAATCTCCAACTGATGTTGGCAAAATTCACAGCACACCTCCCATCAAGATTCAAATAGATCCTTCAAAATTTCTTTCCAGATTAGTCAATACCTTATAAATAAAGAATCCCTTCAAAGCATAACGCCTGTAATAGAAGATGTTAAGGCTCAAGGCCTCAGAATCACTTGTACTAGACCCTGTAACACTCCCATTTCACCTGTGAGAAAACCTAAGGGCCAAGGGTGGAGCTTTGTCCAAGATCTCTGAGCAATAAATGACATTGTTATTCCTAAACACTGTTGTTTCTAACCTTCATACATTACCAACATCCATTCCCATTAGAAACAAATACTTTACTATGATTGATTTAGCAGTGCATTCTTTAATATTCTAGCTGAGGAGGGTAGCCAATACCTTTTGCCTTCACTTGGGAAGAAAAACAATTCACCTGGACAGTAGTGCCTCAGGGTTTTACTGAGATTCCTTTTAATTTCTAATAAATACTGAAGGCTGATCTGAATGATACAAAGTTCCCTAGAGGTTCTACTCTGTTGCATTATGTGGATGATTTGCTGCTTTACTATCCTTCTCAAGCCTCCTCACAGGAAGACAGCAGCCACCTGCAAAAACTTTCAGTCTTAAAGGGACATATGTTCACCAAAGAAGAGTTGCAGTTTGCCCAAACCCAGGTTTGATATTTAGAGCAACTGATATCAAATCATGGTTTACACCTAAATCCAGATAGACTCTTTGGTGTCCTAAGTTTCCCAAAACCCAAAACGAAGTACCAGCCGTGACGTTTTCTTGGGATGGTTGGTTACTGTCAAAATTGTATTCCAAATATCCCTTTTATGGCCAAACTTTTATATGTTTGTTTTACTAAAGGAAAACAACCCCAACCCAATTTATGGGAAGAACAAGATGACATGAACTTTAAGGTCTTAAAGGAGAGTTTGATGAATCTACCTGCCGTTAAGAATCCCAATTATCAGATTCCTTTTTTCTTTTTGTATATGAAAGGGAAAGGAACGACTTTGGGGTACTCACCCAAAAACACAAGGACCACCATTGACCCATAAGATATTATAGCTAGCCACTGAACCTTAGGGCATGTGGATAACCCCCTTACCTTAAAACTATTATGGCTACTGCCCATTTGATTAAGACCATCAAGAAAATCACTGTGGGAACCCCTTTAACCATTTTTGTACCTCACGCATTAGAAGCTCTTCTGAATTCTCATTACACTGAACATGTTTCAGTCAGCCACCCAACCTACTATAAACACCTTTTGTTAACTGCTCCTCACATTACTCTTTTATGCTGTAGTAACCTTAACCCTGCTACTCTTTTCACCTCTATCACTGGTGAAGTCCTTCACAACTGCTTAAAGCTGATGGATAACTTTCTTACTCTTGTGATGATCTACAGGAAATTCCTTTGGTATTTCTGACTTCTCATGGTTTGCTGATGGTTCTTATTTAAAAAGTGACAATGGCAAATATTGTGTTGGGTATGTTATTACAAATCCTTTTGATGTTGATGAGCCAGTATCTTTATCTATGGCTACTTTGGTCCAACAGGCTGAATTATATGCCCCTTCAAATGTTTGTACTTTAGCCAAGAACAAAACTGCCAATATTTATTTTTGATAGTAGATATGCTTTTGGAGTAGCTCATGATTTTGGAATGCTGTGGAAGCCACAGGTCTTCCTTACTTTCAGTGAAAATAAAATTTAAAACAGCCCCTATGTTCAAGAATTATTAGATGCAATACTTTTGCCTGCCACTTTAGCTATTATAAGATTCCAAGGCTTTATAAACTTGATTCTCTGGAAGCTAAAGGAAATCACCTTGCTGATATTTCCAGAAGAAATGTTATCCTTATGTTTTTGTCATGGTTTGTGTGTTTTCACACTGGACTGAAGCCTTCCCTTGCAAACAGGCTACTATCTCTTCTGTGACTAAAGTCTTTTTGGAAAAGATCTTTCCCTACCTAGGAAACATCTCTCCAACTTCATTGTGATTGAGGAATTCATTTTACTGGCCAGGCAAATTTGTCCTGTTTGGCTGGTTTTTTTTTTTTTTTTTTTTTTTTTTTTGCGGTATGCGGGCCTCTCACTGTTGTGGCCTCTCCCGTTGCGGAGCACAGGCTCCGGACGCACAGGCTCAGCGGCCATGGCTCACGGGCTTAGTTGCTCCGCGGCATGTGGGATCTTCCCGGACCAGGGCACGAACCCGTGTCTCCTGCATCGGCAGGCGGATTCTCAACCACTGCGCCACCAGGGAAGCCCCTGTTTGGCTGGTTTTACAGCACTTTCACTATGCTTATCACCCTAATCTTCCGGTTTAGATGAACACACTAATAGCATTATTAAGATTCAATTGGGAAAATTTATAAAGTTCCTCCAAATGCCTTGCACAAAAGCATTGTTGTCAGTCTTTCTAAATCTTAGACCCACTCCTTTTGGACTTCATAAACTCTCACCCTTTGAGATAGTTGCAGAACACACAATGCACTTGTTTCCTGCTTCTTTTGAACCACAACTGATAAAAGGAAATATATTCAAATATTCCAAAGGCTTGATTGCTCCTATTAGAAATAACCGTGTTTTAGTAGACAGATCTTTTCACAGTGTGCCCTTGGGAAACAAAGACTTTAAGCATCACACCTTGCAACCTGGAGATTTTGTTTATTGGAAAAGACACCTCCAGAAAAACTCTCTTCACCCTCACTATAGAGGCCCCTATCAGGTACTGCTAACGAACATTTCTGCCACCAAACTCCAAGGAATAAATTCTTGGATCCACATGACACACCTAAATAAAGCAACAAACCCTAGCTAGAACTGCATATTATCTGGTGACCTGAAAGTAAAGATTTTCCAGAATTGAAGTAGACAACATCTGATGAGACAGTTTTCCCAACATATCTGGACCAGGCCTGTTGGAAGCTGTGATGATAGCCTAGCCCAACAGGAAGAAGAAAGATTCCTCTTCTTCCCTGGAAGGGACTCAGACAATAACAAGCCATTAACTCTTTGTTTACTGTAGCCCTCCCAACTTCCTTTCCCTCCATAAAAGTGTTCTCCTTCCCTTGCCATGCAGGAATTTGTATGTGGCTTGCCATGGTTGCAGACCCTGAATTGCAATTCTCTGCTGATCTTGAATAAACCTATCCTTGCTGGAGAAATATCTGGCAGTCTATTTAGTTTATCTGAACAATACTTATATAGAGGTATAGAAAACTCATATCCTTAGGAATCATATAATCTAGCTATTGAAATAAGGAAGATTCACACAAAGTAATTTCCTAACAGTATGAGTGTAAATTTACATTGCATCTTTGAATGAATAAACCATAAAACTAATTAAAAGAGTAAGCAGAAAAATAATAATTTTAGGTCAAATAACTTACCTGAAATACTGCAGAAATTTAACAAAGTTTAAAGATAAGTATTTTGCATTTGTGACAATTAAAATATTAAAATATCTATGTTGTACTTATTTCCACTGCATCATCTTAAATTTAAATTGTTGGATATATAATAACACAGTTGAGTAGTGGTCCTGTATCATTTTTAAGTAGAATGTATTTATTAATTCATTAAAAATATTAATTGATGTGCTACCACTCTTCTTGCCTTAGGATACAGGTCAAAACTTGTAAAGATCTTTGCTCTTTACATTCTGAGGGAACAAATAATCTTATAAATTTTATTACATAAAAATAGGTAATATTTTGGAATACAATAAATACTGTAAAAAAAATACTCAAAATAAGAGGAATAATGTGTGTCCATTAGGCTAATGGTGGGGAGGCAAGATGCTTTTTTTTTTTAAACCACTTTATTGACATAAAATTCCAAATAAAATTCAATCTTTTTCAAGTACACGATTCAATAACTTTTAGTAAATATGTAGTTTTGTGTAAACCACACACAAGAAAACAATTTTAGAACATTTCTGTGACGTCAAAAAAGAATATTTGTGTTTACACGCAGCCATTCCATTTTCCTACCCCCGCCTAAGGCAAACATAAATCTACTTTATGTATTCTTTCTATAGGTTTTCTTTCTCTAGAAATTTTACATAAGGCAATTTTGCAAATGCAAAATGCAGTCTTTTCTATCTGACTTCTTTCATTTCAGATTTTTTGAGGGTCATCAATATTATAGCATGCAAAATTATTTCATTCTTTTTTAATGTAAAACAGTATTCCATGGTATGTGTATGTAAGCAGCTCTTTGCAGGAAACCTCCCTTAGCAGGAAACGCCTTTTCTGGCCACTTTAGTAAAGCTCTATTGTAGCTAACTTTTAAACCAGGCACCCCCACGCTCTACTCATCTCAGGCACAAGCACACCTTTCAAATCTTCTAGTCATACAATACCTTGTCTAACTTGTTGGTTCTTTCCGTAGATCAAAGTGGTAGAAATGAAGAACAAGTAATTAACAGATGACCAGACCTCTTTCCTTCCTTCCCGTTCAGTAATCTCCTGAACAAACTGTGTGAACAAGATAACGTCTAGAGGAAGATCATAAGAAGTCCATGATCCCGTATGCGGTGGGGGGAAGGCAACCACTCTTACCCCCATCACAATAAGTAACGGAGATTGCTTCCCTCCTTCCCTTTAAAATTCCATGACCAAGTAGAATGGAGGTGGTTTTGAGGGGACGTTGAATCCACCATCTCCCCAGATTGCTGGTATTCTGATTAAAGGCACCTTTCCTTTACTACCAACATTTGTGAGTATGTAATTGATTTTGCAAGTGGCGAGCAGAGGGACCCCACTTGATAACAGGTAAACCGCATTTTGTTTATTCATTCACCACTTGATAAGCATTTGCATTTTTTTCCATTTTTTGACTCTTATGAATAACGCTACTATAAGCATGCATTTATGTGTCTTTGTGTGGACATAGGCTTTTATTTTTCTTGAGTAGATACCTAGGAGTGGAATTGCTTAGTCATCTGGTAAATATGTGTCTTAATTTTTAAGAAACTACCCAATTGCTTTCCAAAGGGGCTGTACTATTTTAAATTCCCACCACCTAGGAGAGAGGCATGGAACAGATCCTTCCCTAGCACCTTCAGAGGCATTGTGGCCCTTACCCACAACAGGATTTTGGACTCATCCCCCAAACTGTGAGAAGTAAATTTTTATTGTTTTAAGCCACTCAGTCTTGTAAATTTTTAAGGTAACCCAAGGAAACTAACACAAAAGGGGAGAGCAACAGGAGTCAGCTGACTGTTTTATTAAAAGGTAGCACTGACAGCATATTTGTATGCTAATGTAGATGCCCAGGAGAAAGGAAAAACTGAAGATATAAAGAAGAGAGGCTTCAGTGTCTTCTCTGACAGGAAAAAGACTTGGTGATCATCACCCTGCCCTTACAAGAAAAAGGTCAACCTAAAAATCAACAACTTCTCTTGGAATCATCAGAGAACTGAGGCCACAAGGTAAAGGACTACCCTGAAATCTGCAGAGCTGGGCAAATCCAGTTCTGAGATGTTTCCCTAGAACAGAAGCCAGTGAAACCACACGCTGGTGGGAACACTAAAATGATCATTTTCCTGAATTGTGGGAGGCTGAATGTGAACGAGTGTGCAAGACAAAGACTCAAGACTCTTGAGTGCCACAGTCCTAGGGGTTAACCCTATAAATCCGTAAGTTTTACCTTTAGGAGCCCCAAAGGGTTCACACAGTGAAGAGCTAAAAAAGATCTCTTCCTGTCTCTGGCAAGGGGAGAGAAAAAAATAATCATTTTGAAACATGAATTTTTTGCATTTTGAAAAATGCAAAAAATTGCATTTTTTTAATACAAAAATCTTACTCTCTAGAAGAAGCCTTTATCAGAGCCGTATCCCACTTTTCATGAACTCCATTTCCTTAAATTAGGCTTCCAGTCTCACCAAAGGGGGTGAGTTTTAGAAACATTTGTGAAGGTCGCAACTGAGAGACACAGGTTCTCAATCTTAAAAGACTCAGATTTAATCATAAGATTAGAGAACTCTTTCCTTTCCCCATACCTTATCATAACATCAACAACACTCCAGTAGGAAAGTAGATTATAGCTGGAAAAGTTGCAAGACACAAATTGTATTTAATGTGGTATTCTTAGGGAACTCAAAAACAACAATAGAAGTAAGGACGCAGGAGGAAACTGAAGGCTCTGGCATGTACAGCTACAGCAAATGTCAAATACAGCTCAACTTTATTAGCATAAAACTGTAACCAAGCAGGACTCTATGGGGCCTTCCTGGGTCAGGCCTTCCCCTATATCCTCTGCTTTAGCTCCTCTCTGAAGTACACAGGTAACAGTATCTGATGCACATTTCCCGAGATGTTTTACAGATGTGAAAAAACCCCACCAAATGGAAAATATTAACTACTTGATGACCATGAGCACACAGCCCCAGGCCTTCTGGAGACTAAGGACTGATAAAGTTAACCCCTGTGACACCACCCTTTTCCCTCACCATCAGCCAATCAGAGAATTGTGCACTAGGTGATCACACATACCCTGTGGCCACCACCCCCCCTCACCTGCCTTTTAAAAATGCTTTGCCAAAACCCTTCGGGGAAGTTCAGGGCTTTTCAGGGCATGAACCACACGCCTCCTTCCATGGCCCTGCAATAAACCTTTCTCTGCTCCAAACTCCGACGTTTTGGTTTGTTTGGCCTCACAGTGCATCGGGCACACAAACTTGCACTAACAAAACCTCACACTGAAGACCTACTTATCTCAGTTCTTATTAGCCAATATATCAAGCCTAGCTTTTAACAAAAAATTACAAAGAAAAAGAGTATTCCTAGTAACGTCCTTAGCTAGAATAGAAGGTATAAGATGCAGTGCACAAGGGGAAGGATTGTTTACTGTGGGAACATAGAAAATCGATGTATGTATGGCCAAGAAGTTTGGAGGCAGAGAAACGTAGGTACAGATGCTGGTAGCGAGTAAAGGAGATGTGAGAGTTTATGCAAGTTCTTTTCTAATTACCCTATTCCCTCAGGTAAGTAGGAAGCAACATCATCAGCTCTGATTGTGGACAGGGCATCAGAGTCATAAGATCTTGAAATTTTGCCAAGAGGCATGATGTAAAATATTTAGAAGAATGAGAAAGTAAAAGTGAAGGTAAATGTAGTAAAATAGCCTGATGGCAGTATAAGATTCACATGATATTTATGGTTTAAATGGATGTTTATCAATTTAAAATAAGACTTTATGGTTGATGGTTTGTCCCCTGGATTGTATGCTCAAATTTGCTCTACTGATGGTTTGGAGATTATTAACCTAAAAGATCAATTATTTGTACAAAAGCTAAGAGCCTGTCAGAGTGCATAACACTAAGTTGTTGTTTTAGCATATATTAAAGTCCTACCTTTAGAAAGGAAACTCTTGAAACTAGAGCCATGATCTGCTAAGAGTGAGATTGAGGAAACAATTAGAAGCTAAGTGAAGGACTGTCCTGCTTCCTGAGGCAGGAGATAGGTGGGTTCCAGGCTAGGCATTTACAACTGGCCTCCTGTTTACATTTCCTGAGGAAGGAGGCAGGTGGACTCTAGACTAGATATTTATTCAGCCTTCTGTTTGCACTTCGAGATGGAAATAACAACAGGAACAGGGTAAATAGCTGGACTTTGCTTCTTGTGGACACTTTAACAGTCATGGCAGGGACAGAGAGGGGCTAAACCCTGTTTGAGTGAAAGATCAAGAGGTCACATATTCCCTATCCTTGGGGCAAGGGAGACACGGCACATGTGCAGAAAGTCTCCTTGGGGGTCAAAAAGGAGGAAGCACTACTCCATAATAGGTGATGCCAAGGCCCCACATAGGCCTCTGAGCTGGAATCCATCTTGGAAAAAAAGTTGGGCACGCATGTTGGGGAGGGCCCTAGGGCAGGTCAGGTGTGGAAAAAGAAACCAGATAATTGGCCAAAGGTAAACAAAGACCCAGAAGAACTGCCCTGTATAAATGATTTAACTGCCTCTTTACAGCTCTCCTCCTCACTACGGAGGATGCCCACTCCCATTCTTTCTGGTTGTGTATCTCAGCTTTGCTTCTGTCTACAAACTGTTTCTCTGTGTGCTCTCCCACATGTTGTACTGTGTCTCTAATAATAAACTTGTACCTGTTTTTACAGTCTGTGCCTCCTTTAGAAATGCATTTTTCATTGGGGACAAGGGCCAGGGAAATTTTGCTTCTATCCTCTCTAGCCCCTGGTGGACTAGTGGCTAGGATTCCTGGTTTTCATCCAGGCTACTCAGGTTCAATTCCTGGGCAGGGAACTAAGATCTCGCTTCAAGCCACCACTCACTGCTGCTTCTCCTAGATAATTCCCACTACAATTTAACCCTCTGAACATATTTTAATTGTTGGCTATAAAAAGTCAAGAATATGCATTTTGAAAATGTAAATGATTTATACATGACAATAAATGTTTAAAAAGAGCTCAGTCAAATCATTTAGAGCTAACTACATCATCTTTTCTGACTGGTGATTTTATTTACCACTGAAATATGTTGGTATTTCACAAAAGAAAAAGGAATTTTTTTCTTAAGTAATTCATGCTGCATGGCTTAAGCGATCAACATTTGGCTTCTTCCTCCTTTCCTGCCATGTCCCTGCACTCTGCCCATACATCCTCAACAAAGTGCTGTTTTGTCGATTTAATAGTATCAATTACATTGTAAAAAATTAGTTTCTCTTCTTTAATGCTAAACATTTCAACACTTGTGATTTTGATAGTGTCGGCAATGCTACGATTTGAAGAATGATGTTGCATTTACTCATTTACTTACCAAGCTCTCTGTTGATCTTTTCTTCATTTTAGTTCATCATCACAATTCATCTAAAACGGGCTGTCCAATTAACAGTGACACTTAGCAGAAGCAATTTCCTTTATGTGTTTGATGTGTGCCTACTGATACGGTATCAATCACAATTAAGCAAAGGTATTTTTGAAAATCTAATGAGTTTCTAATAATTCAAGTGTCACATGCTGATACTAATTATCAGACTAAAAGTATATTCAGTTTGCAAAGAACTTTCCCTCTTAAAGTAGATGCAGATGACAATTTGATGCATGATGATTTTATTTAAATATAATAATTCATTACTCATTGAATTATATTTTCAAATGTCATATATATTTGAAACATTTAAAAAGGCAAATATAAAATCCAAGTTATTTGAGCCTGTGTAATCAAACGTTATGCTGTTTTAAAATATTATATAAAATATTCTACGTGACTTTTTTTAAATCTAGAAAATGTAATGGTTCTCTGTAACATGAATATATCAATTTAAAAGAATTAATTACCTTAATTCACATGAAGCAAAATCTAAATTTTAACCAAGTGTCAAGGGCATATAACAAATGGACCAGTGAATCCAAGTTTCATCTGAATTCTTTAGTTAATGTTTCATTTGTCCTAGACATTCTGTAACTGCATATATGTATAAATAAACATACAATATACATATAAACACATATATATATTTATTTATACACCCACACATACTCAAATAAAATTGTTTGCTCATTAATTTTATCTTCAATACATGTAGCAGCAGGCTTTACTCAGAACTATGACTGAAGTAGTATAAAACTTAATATTCAGATCTTTATTATTTTAGAAATTATGCCTGCTTTACGTTCATGTTATCTTAGTTGTGTATCATTTATTGACAGCTAACTGCTGCAATTTGCTTACATATGAAAACATACTATTCATATTTCACATTTTATACAAAATTGAAATTTACTCAAAATGGATAATAGACCTGATGTAAGAGTTAAGTTATAAAGACTATACAAATTTAAGCAGCAAAAATAGGAGAAAATCTTTTAGTTGTTGGGTTAGGCATAGAGTTTTATAAGTAAAATCAAAATAATCCATTAAAAAAAACCCCAAATAATACATTGGACTTCCTCAAAGTCAAAGCTTTTGCATCTCTAAAGAGATAAGAAGGACATAGAAAACAAGCCTCAGAGAGGGAGAAAATGTTTGCAAATAATATATCTGACAACGGATGAAAACTAAACAAATTAAGAAAATGTTTGATATTATTAGTAATTAGGAAAGAACAAATTAAAACTACAACATAAAAGCACTACACACACACACACAAAGCACTACACACACACTATATGGATAAATAAAAAAGACTGATGATAGCAAGCGTTAACAGGGATTTGTAGAAACTGGAACCCTCATACATTACTGTAAAATGGAACAACCTTGGAAAGCAATTTGGTAAATTCTCTTAAAGTTTAACATACACTTAGATGTCAGCAAGCAATTCTGCTCTGAGGCATTTATGCTCAGAAAGAAAGAAAAATGAAGCCATAGTCCAAAATAAAACTAGTATACAAATGTTCATATTAGTTTTTCTTGTTAAGAGTCAAAACCTAAAAATAATCGAGATGTTCATCAATAGGTACACAGATAAACAACATGGGGTATACCTGTATGACTGAATATTATTCAGCAATAAAACAAATGAACTACTGCTACATTCAAGAACATGGGTGAATATTAAAAAAAAAAAAGTATGCTGAGTGAAAGAAGCCAGCAGAAAAGAATACAGACTGTATGACTATAGTATATAAAATTTGAGCAAATGAAAATTAAGCTATAGGGATGAATGTGGAGGAATACATGGATTATAAAGGGGTTTAAGGAAATTTTGGAGCTGATGAAAAGTTTTATCATCTGAATTGATGACTGTTTCATGAGTATACACATATATCAAAACATCAAATTATACACTTTAAACAGTATTTTATTGTATAGAAGGATTTTTATCATTTTCAATCTCTTTTTACAGCAAAGTAAACAATGTAGTATAGAATTTATAATGTAGGAATAAAATGTAATGTGTATAGAAATAAAATGTAAGACAAGAACAAAAGGACAGGAGAGCAAAATGGAAGTATATTGTTGGCCATATCACACTATTGATGCTAACAGAATTTATAGCCAACAAATTTTCCTAGTACAAAGTGTCATGGAGTTTGCATTCATAAATAGTAACAATTGTAATTATTTTCTACATTGTTTCTTTAACATGAAAAAAATTAATTTACCTATAGAGAGATTTTATTTAGAGTAGGACAAATAGTTGAGCTATATAATATTTAAATAAGCATCCAAAAAACAGATTGAGGAAAGGAGGATAAGAGAAAAAGAGGTTATCAATAATTATCAATAATTAATATGTGTGATGTGTGTGTTTCTGTGTGTGGTGAGTGTATGTTTGTGTGTAATTACAGTTGATATGTTAAGCATTCATTCTCAGTTCTGAAACTTTTGGGGGAAAATAGCTAACTTTAACTAACATAATTATTTCTGAGTTTATATTAATAAATATAATAAATAATAATAATATAATAACTACTTCTAAGTTTATATTAATTTCCAGAAAACATTTTTATTTGCATCTCCATGGCTTAAAGCTATCTATTTTTATCTCCATTTTTATTTAATTCACATTAAAAATATAACCACATAATATAGAAATTTACATTTTGACATTTAATGTTAAGCTAATTAAAATGATGGACTGGGGCTTCCCTGGTGGCGCAGTGGTTGAGAGTCCGCCTGCGGATGCAGGGGACACGGGTTCGTGCCCCGGTCCGGGAGGATCCCAAATGCCGTGGAGCGGCTGGGCCCGTGAGCCATGGCCGCTGAGCCTGCGCGTCCGGAGCCTGTGCTCCGCAAAGGGAGAGGCCACAACAGTGAGAGGCCCGCGTACCACCAAAAAAAAAAAAAAAAATGATGGACTGATGGTGTCTACATCACTTGTATACAATAAAAAAATTATAGAATTGTTCACAATTTGTCTGGAATTATGATTATCCCTTTTTTAGGATATTCTATGAATGTGTCTATTTGCAAAATAGCTATGTCTTTGTATCTTTATAAAAGTATATGTACTCTGCTATTTCATAACCCCTGAGCATTTGTGACTGACTTTTTGTCCATGGATTTTACAAAGTCCTAACAATGTAAGATCTAACATTATTGAGCACTAAAAATGCTGCACTCATTATTTCATTTAGTCATTGAAATAACTTGATGAGGAAGAGAAGATGCTCCTTTTGCAAGGAAGAATGTTCATGTTGCGTGTGGATAAGTTATTTCTCCCAAATCCCTTCTCTGGTAAATGCATGGATGACTTGAAAGCCTGTGCCTTTACGCATTAGGTATATACTACAGCCCTACGTTGACACGTTCTTTTATCTTTCGAGCCTTATTGTCCATTTTTTTTCACTTCTAGAACTTAATATTTCTCTTATTAAAAAAAAAGTTTGAACTACAATAGATAAAAACAATTTATTGAATACTATTGCTAGGATAGTAAATTTATTGATCATATATATGCATATATATACATATATAACATATATATAAATACTATATAGATTTTGCTTTTATGAAATTATTTATTTGC
The DNA here is from genome assembly GCF_026419965.1 of Kogia breviceps. Lineage (NCBI taxonomy): Eukaryota > Metazoa > Chordata > Mammalia > Artiodactyla > Physeteridae > Kogia > Kogia breviceps. Next base: position 123,388,514 of record NC_081315.1, on the reverse strand, counting down.
AGTATAACTAATTTTTTATCAGTAAGTAGCAAAGTGATGGAGACACTAGTTGGCTAATAATTGAAATATTTGCGCTCAATAGTCATAAATTGATTTTCACTTACTCGCTTTTAAAATTTTAATTTAGGGCTTCCCTGGTGGCGCAGTGGTTGAGAGTCCACCTGCCGATGCAGGGGACATGGGTTGGTGCCCTGGTCCGGGAGGATCCCACATGCCGCGGAGCAGCTGGGCCCGTGAGCCATGGCCCCTGAGCCTGCACGTCCAGAGCCTGTGCTCTGCAATGGGAGAGGCCACAACAGTGAGATGCCCGCGTACCGCAAATAAATAAATAAATATTTAATTTAAATTTAACATCCATGTCAGCTTACCCCTGGGATTCTGAAAATCCCATAACCACTTGAAATATAATTTCATTATTCTTCAGGAACCCTTTCAGCAATCCTCATATTACTTTTTCGATTTATGAATTAAGATGAGATCTATGTAAACTCATATCAAAACATTGCATTTAAGTCCAGTAAACAGAATTGAAGAGAAAATAAGATGGTACTTAAATAGAGCTATTACACATTTGTATATTATCATTTCAGTAACTGATAGCATTAATTAAATTGATATTGTTTTATTCTCAGGAAACACAAGAATGCTCAGAGACCCTGTAACATAACATCTGTCTGGTGTAGTTTTTAATCATTTCTTCCATTTAAGACCTAAATCTTGCTTACATTTGGAAGACTTGAAAATGATGTATTTAGTAGGCATAAAGCAAATTATTCAGATATAAGTTTCTTGACATTCATTATTCAATATTGAAAGGGATTCTGGAGCTGAGAGGAGCCTAGAAATACAAAGTTTTAGTAGAAAAAACAATTAATCTTAATTTAGATTTTACAGTTTTGCCTTGTGATAATTTTTCCCAACTGACAAACTACTTATACCCAGGAGGCTTGATTAGATCTTTAATTAACTCAATCGGGAAGCTCAATGACCTTTAATTAAATTAAAGTTTGTTTCTTCTGGCAGCAAAATAATGAACTTATTCAAATGAGTTTCACAGCTATTCAAAATCAAAACATATTAGAAGCTAATAATGAAGTATGTCAACAGGTATACAACAAACTAGAAAAGAAGCAAGTTCCCGTCTACTTATTAAAATTATGAGGGTTAAACATTTGATTAGTATAAATGAAGCAAATTGTAAACATCCGTATGTAGTTAATATGAATAAATGAAATGTATCTTTGCAAAAGCACATCAGGAAATCATAAAAATTGTAATTATTTTTCTGAATGGTTTCCCTCAAAATCAATTTAATTTGCTATTGCTTGAAACACTTTTATAAGTGCTATTTTTCAATTGCCTACAAAATCAGTATGTCACATTTGAAAATCAACTATGTATAATCATGCTATGTCCTTTTTTAGTAGGATTTAAACATAAATGTATATGTATGAATAAAATGCTATGTTCTCTGATAGATCTATTACTCAGATCTAATAATATGAAAACCTCTAATAAACCAATATGTAAAATAATATTAGAGGGAAATAATGTCAGCCTCCATGCATTAAATAAAATGTTTTGTCTTATTGCTTATGACCTTAAATATATTAATTCCTTATTATAAATATTTTTATTTATACTCATTAAGAAATTACTGAGGATAGGTATTTTTCAAATACTTTAACATTTTCATCTGCTTTATTTGGTTTTTGACTTTAAAAATCACATGTGAACATTTAAGCAAAATATAAAACAAAGAAATATATTTTAAAAGCTTATCTCTTAATGCCACAACCCAGATACATTCTGTCCTTTTATTTAATATTTTAAATGCTTAGTTTTATTTACAGAAATTTTTCTTTTAATAAAATTCTTATGAGGGGAGATACACATTTTATATGTACATGAAAAAAGCATGTCTATACATGTTCTATTATGCAATAAAATATTTCCATGTTCCAGAAATTTATCTAGCTCTTCAATGATTGGTCATGTGTGTGAAAGAATCTACAGAAATTCTTGTATTGGCCCAAGCAGGTCATTTGGACATTTTCATAGACCTATGCCTTATTATGAGTAACAAGCCCATTTCACAATTAATCATTAGAATGGTCTATGTCTGTGGCTTGATATACCAACAAATCATAATATGTTGGCAAAATACAAACGCTAATAACACCAGTTCATGCCATTTTTTTCCCATGTAGCTGACTAACCTGAATTAAGTAAATATTTGTTTGCATAGCCAAGGAAATATGGATTTAGCACTTAGAAGAGTAAAATACAGCATCTTGAGGCCACATGCCCATATATAATTCATTAATTTGGTCCCAGATTTATATCTTGTATATGTTTATCTCATTTAAGTTTATCACCACTAGTTATTTTCACTATTCAGAAATACTGTGAAATTTTGTTCAATAATTCTTCATTCTAAAAATCCAATCATCAAAAAGATAAAAGAGCCTTAACTTCTCTCATATCCCTTGGTATCTCCCCATTCATACTGGAACTGCTTTAATTTTGGTCCCCATCATTTCTCACATGGACAAATATCTGCTTCTAGTCTAACTCATTTCTACTCAGACCTCTCCAGTTCTTCGAGAGTGATCATTATAAAGCACAAATTCAGTTATATCATTTTTAGAAAGTAATCTTTCAATAAATTCCCATCATAAAATACAATCTTCTCAGCATGGCCTATATAATCTGCCCACCACTAGTCTCTCCACCAGTCTCTCCACTCTAAATCCTTGGAATTTCCTTAGTGATAGGAGTGTATTTGTTATTCTTGGTGAACCCCTTGGACTACATCTGATAGTTTATGTTAATGACATGACTTTTCTGTCAGTAAAGGTTGGTTTCATCATTTCAGAAGGAAGCATGAGTCAAATAATATTAAACTGTCTGTTGAAACTTCTAGCACACACAAGGATGCTGCTATAAAATTTGCACCCAGATTGAAGGATAAGAAACAGTAAGGGGTTATGATCATAATTATGTATTTAATGTCTATTAGAAAGATTTTGGGGGGGAAGGTAACCTCATTAAGAACTGTGTGATGAAATCTAGGATTATGAAGTAGCTATAAAGGAGCTAAAGATATACTAACTCTTTTATTAGGAGGCGCTACAGAGGTGACTTTAAATTAAAACGTTTACTTATCTTTCAATATTCTGAGACTCCCAGAGCACTAAAAATAATGACAAATCATCTCCACCAGTCATTTGGCTTGCAGTAAGTAACAATAACATGGTTTCAACTGTAGTTTTACACTAGCAACAATAACACTAGTTTCAACTGTATTTTTGTCCAGAATAGAAAGGTATATAAGTAAACACTTAATTTTTTTAGAATAAACATGAAAACAATATTTCACTGTACCTATTCATAGTTTTCTTATGTTCTTTTTCTAGAGATTCTTCTTTATATGGTAATCAAACAACTTTGCTCATTATGAATTTTCTCCTATTTCTGAGGCAATGCTGGAACGTGCTTATGGAAAAGAGCTAATTTTCCCCTAATGACTTGATCCATATTGATTTCTTCCTTCAAAGACTCCTTTTGTAACTTTTATCTGAATCATACAATTAGCAACTGATTACATGTTTTCTGTACAAAACTTGTTTAAAACAAATTGCGAGACTGTAAACATTATCTAAGATCTTCTTCACCTCTTTTCTACACATTTTTCCTTACTTGCAGGAAGACTTGACTCAGACATACTAAAATCTCCTTTCAAGGAAATTGTTCATCATGAGTGAAAATATAAAACAATGGTCTTCCTTTCAAATATTTAAAGTTTTAATTTTTCTCTCATTATTTGGATAAAAGATTTTGTTGCCTGTTACTTTGTATGGTATCCTTTGAATCTTCCTCAGGTAATCAAATACTTGGATCCTGTTTTTCCCTGCAGTGTACTGTTTTTACTATAATTTCAGAATAATTGTACTCTGCCCTCAATGGGTCAAGAGTAGTCATTAGACTGCAGTTTCTCCAAGCTTTTCTCTTATTAATATGATAGGCTACTCTTGCTCTCTCCCTTGCTAGGCTCCCATAAGTTTTTAAGTAAAAGCCAACATTCTCATTTCAATTCCAAAATTGATGATTTTTTCATTTTCTCTTTCTAGTTTTGAACATCAACAGTGAAAATAAAGCTAATTTAAGCATATCATATTACCATGTAGAAATGTGAAACAGTAAGGTATGTGTATATATATATATATATATATAATACTATACATATATAATAGTATACACACTATTGTATGTAAAATATGTAAACAAAAAGGACCTGCTTTATAGCACAGGGAACTATACTCAATATCTTGTAATAGTACATAATGGAAAATAATCTGAATATATATATATGTATATATAATCGAATCAACTTGCTGTACACTTGAAACACAACATTGCGTATTAACTATACTTCACCAAAAACAAAAAAATAAAATAAGAGGAAACAAGATCACAAAACCAGTAAAATAAAATACAAAGCCTGTGTGAAAAAAAGGACAAAATTCTATGATTATTCAATAAGTAAAGTAAAAAGATTTGACAAAATTTAACATCCATTTATGATAAAAACTCTCAACAAAGTGGGTATAGAGGGAATGTACCTCAACATAATAAAGGCCATGTATGTGATAAGCCCACAGTTAACATCATACTCATTGGTGAAAAGATAAACACTTTCCTTCTAAGATCAGGAATAAGACAAGGATGCTCACTCTTGTCACTTTTATTCACCATAGTATTGAAAGTCCTAGTCAGAGTAATTAGGCAAGAAAAAAAAATAATAAAAGGTATTCAAATTTGAAAGGAAGAAGCAAACTGTAACTATGTGCCAATAACATGATATTATATATAGAAAACCCTAAAGACTCCACAACAAAGGACCCAAGAATATACAATGAGGAAATGACAGTCTCTTCAATAAATAATGTTGGAAGAATTGGGTAGCCACACGCAAAAGAATTAAGTGGACCACTATCTTATACAATACACCAAAAATAATTCAAAATGGATTAAAGACTTTAATGTAAGACCTGAAACCATAAAACTTCTAGAAGAAAACATAAGTGGCAAGCTCCTTAACATAGGTTTGGTGATTATTTTCTGGATCTGACTCCAAAAACAAAAGCAACGAAAGCAAAAATAAATAAGTGGGACTACATCAAGCTAAAAATCTTCTGCACAGCAAAGGAAATAAACAACAAAATAAAAAGGCAACCTACACAATGGGAGAAAATATTTGCAAATCTCATACCTGACAAGGGGTTAATATCCAAAATATATAAAGAACACATACAACAATAGAAAAAAACAATTCAATTAAAAAATGGGCATCTGAATTGACATTTTTCCAAAAAACACATACAGATGGTCAATATATACATGAAAAGATGCTCAACTTCACTAATCATCAGGGAAATACAAATCCAAACCAAAATGAAATGGCACTTTATACCTAATAGAACATATACTATCAAAGAGATGAGAAATAAAGTTGTGAAACAAAGCCTACTCTTGTGCATTGTTGGTGAGAATGTAAACTGGTGCAGCCACTATGAAAAACAGTATGGAGGTTTCTCAAAAATTGAATAGAAGTACCATGTGATCCACCAATTCTACTACAATTCTACTTTTTATACAAAGGATAAAAATATACAAAACATTATATAATTTGTATATTTGTATATAAAAATATACAAAAATATTAACTGGAAAATATACATGCACCCCTATATTCATTGCAGCATTTTTTAAAATAACCAAGACTTGGAAGCAACCTAAATGTTTATTGATGGACTAAAAAAAAAAAAAAATATATATATATATATATATAAATATCACAGTACCTTTATATTTTACATTATAAATATACCCATTATATCTATGCTCTTTTTAACCATAAAAAAGAATGAAATCTTGATCTTTGCAACAAATGGATGGTATTATGCTAAGTGAAATGAGTCAGACTAAGAAAGACAAATACTGTATGTTTTCACTTATACGTGGAATTAAACAAACAAACAAAATCAAGCTATGGATAGACAGAACAGATTTGTAGTTGCCAGAGGTGGTGGATGGGGGAGTGGATGAAATAATTGAAGGGGGTCAAAATGTACAAACTTCCAGTTATGAAATAAATAAGTCATGGAAGTAATATACATCATGGTGACTAGAGTTAATATTTTATTTAGAAAAAAGAAAATGTACATTGTTATTAAGAGCCGCATGTAAAATTTCCTGCAGTTTAGTTTCACAAAGTAAAAATCTTTGAATTATATAATAAATATTTCTTTGTTGCTTTAGCAGTATGAATAAAATTAATGACTCCTGAGTAAAGATTCCTCTGTGTTCCTCTCTATTTGTATTAATGACAAATGAATCTTATTCATCATTTCTCATCTAAATTAATATCAGAGAGCCCTGAAAATTTATTACAGTTCAAGGAATTTAGATGTAGAGATAGATATGCATTGAGAAGAGCAGCTCAGGAAATGTCCATTGCAAAAGATAGAGACAATTCTATGATAAATTTGGATCTCTGTAATTAAAACAATTCCAGCTTATCCAAGTACTCTTCATGTAGTATGAAACACCAAAGCAAACATTAAACAATGTCAAATAAGGAATGAATGTTTTCAAACTCTTTCATTATTTTCATCATGGTGCCTGTTCTTTTTTTACAACTTTTCCTTCTGCATATTTAAAATACATTAAACTATTAATCTATTGGTCTTTCTGTAGGATATGATTCATTGTGTGTATCTACCGCCTCAAACAAGTATTCTTTCTGCTTGAGTTACACATTTTAATTGGTAGAAAATTAGAGAAAGTAATTATTTTACCCAATATGAAGATCATTTATAATTCTTCTGTTCCCTTGGTCCTCTATAACTTCTGGGGGTTTATTGTTATTATTTTTTTTAACAGATTGCAAGAATCATATCTAGAAGGCTAGAAGGAATCCTAAGACATATGGCTATCATTCCTCTTACATGACAAATGAGAAGATGATTGAAGGGTTTAGTGATTGCTATTCCAGAATTATGCAGCTAATGGAAGGCTCATGACTCCCTAAAATATATTATGTTCTCTTCCTTTTGACTCCAAAAGTATAACAGCAATGACATTAGTCATCCCAGGAACTGGAGTTGGGTGCATATTTTACTTATAGCTGCATACTGATAACATTACACAATGTTTTGTATCTTTGAATACTCAATAAGGATGCCTACATGTATGATAAATGATGGTATTTTAAAAGGTCTTACTTTGTAGACTGGTTATAAAAGGACATTTTGATAATGTGAAGTTTAATTGTACTGGTTTCCATCATTTTAATAGCCCATTATGCTTCAAAAACAATTGCTGAATTATTAGAATAGAAATTAAAGAGAGTAGATTGGGGCTTTCTGGGGCTTCCCTGGTGGCGCAGTGGTTGAGAGTCCGCCTGCCGATGCAGGGGACGCGAGTTCATGCCCCGGTCCGGGAAGATCCCACATGCTGCGGAATAGCTAGGCCCGTGAGCCATGGCCCCTGAGCCTGCGCAGCCCAGAGCCTGTGCCCCGCAATGGGAGAGGCCACAACAGTGAGAGGCCCACGTACAGCAAAAAAAAAAAAAAAAAAAAAAGAAAAAGTAGATTGAAGATATAGGGAGATAAAATATGAGTTTTTAAAAACTATTTAAGTTTTTAATGTCTAAAAATATTATCTTTTCAGTTTATCCATTAAATAAAACAATATTCATTTTATATTTAATGTCAAATACATAATGTATACTTTGAAATGGAAATAGTACCTTAGGGTAAATGATTACGAACCTCCTTCAATTACATTTTATGCTTATGACCTTTATTTCAACGATAATTTAACATTTTAATTAATACATTTTAATTAATACATTAATTAATGTATTTATTAATTTAATTAATACATTTTAATTAATGCATTAATATATTTTCATTTCTAAAAATGTATTCTTCATCCTTTTTTCTCCAATTTAGTGGAGTGAGTTTCCATCTTAATCTGCAATATCTGGTTATAAATTTTAATAGCATTTTCCAATGAAGTTCCTCTATGTTATTTATATTAAGGCAATATTCGGACTGCTTGAAAATTAAGAAATACTTTGATTTATCAGCAAATACTTGAGTAATACAGAATTGAGGTAAATATATAATTATCATTTAAGTGTAAATGTGTTTTAAAGAGTCCTGACATGCAAATACATATGTGTAAGCAATTTTTTTCTTTAAAATTTTATATCATGCCAGAATTTCACATTATTTGGGGGAAAAATCTTTTTTTCGGCCATTCTCAAATGAAGACATTATTTATGGTGCTTGTGTCTGTTGATATAAAGCTACCTAATCTAAAAAGTTTACCAAAATTTAAATGGCTTTTATTAGGCATGCACGACTATATAAATCCAAACTAAGTTGTACAATAATGCATATATGTTCCAAGTCCCTCATTTCACACATAAAGAATGGTTGTTACTTTTCTGCAGCCACCCATTAAGTTAGAGAATTTTTTTTTTTTTTTTTTTTTTTTTTTTGTGGTACGCGGGCCTCTCACTGCCGTGGCCTCTCCCGTTGCGGAGCACAGGCTCCGGACGCGCAGGCCCAGCGGCCACGGCTCACGGGCCCAGCCGCTCCGCGGCATGTGGAATCCTCCCGGACCGGGGCACGAACCCGCGTCCCCTGCATCGGCAGGCGGATTCTCAACCACTGCGCCACCAGGGAAGCCCTAAGTTAGAGAATTGAACCTAACTTTCTATCCCTTGACTGATAATTTTATGTATCACTAAAAACACTAGATTTATATTTAATTTTTGATGTATTCCTAGGTTTGGGGAACTCTTCCTGGTTCTACCATATCACAGTGCTTAAAATATTCAAAATTCTTGCCGTCATAGAGGTCAGTGTGGACTATAAAATAAATAATTAAAGAAATGTCACATTTTCTGAGAGTGATAATACTATATATTAAATATATAAAGCAGAAAAATAAAGCAGAGGGAGGTTATAGAGAATGGCAGGGGAAGAAAACTCTTTTAGATAGATTAGTCCAAGAGGATTCATTTTCTCTCATGTACAATAACTGTAATAAAAATACCTAACTCATAGTTTTTGAGAATTAAGTGAATTATTACTTTAGCGCCTACATGAAGAAGTGTTCAAGAAATGTTAAACAAAACTATGCAAGAAGGTTTGATTTTGATGCAATGATAGCTTTTTGATTTTAGAAAAACATTTCAATAAAGGTTGTTTAGCAAAATAATGAAGATACGATTAGATGAAGTGGACTGAGGACAAACTGATGCATAATCTTTAGTTATGTAACATTGTCTTAAAAATGAAAGTGTTACTTAAACAAAAGAAATCATTGTTTCTACTCTCAAAATGCTTAGGCCAACTTTTATGTAATTAAAAGATGCAGTTCTTATGTCTAAAGTGAATTATTTGAAGTCTATAGCTTAAAAATGGAAATTTATTTATCCTTGTATTTACATTTATTAATTGCCTACTAGATACAAAATACTCTGCCAGCACATTTTGACCACAAAAAACACATTAATTGAAAAACTTTGTGATGCCGCCTATGAAGATGATAGCTCATTGCTGTTTAGATTTGCATTTATCTAACAATTAGTGATGTTGAACATCTTTTCATGTGCCTGTACACCATCTGTATGTCCTCTTTTGAAAAAAATATCTATTCAGGTCTTCTGCCCATTTTCTGATTAAGCTGTTTGTTTTTTTGACATTGAGTTGTATAAACTTTATATATTTTGGATATTAACCCCTTGTAGATCATATCATTTGCAAATGGATAAATTCACTGACTTTAAAGTGAAATGTTAATGTTCCAATCCTAACTTTGTTGTCTTACAGAATTTACCTTTGTTCCCAATTAGTTTTCTCTCTTTAACTTTAGATATATATTAATGTCACCATATTAAAATAGTAAAGGTTAATAATGTATAATTATCTCAAGAGATGCAGAAATCCATTCATCATATTCAAAATCTATTCAGGATTTAAATTTAAAAAGCATTAAAAATGTTATATTACTAAAAATGTCTGAAACTAATTTCATTACAGTGAAACATGAGAATAGTACCATGTAAAATCAGGAATGAGAGCAGAATGCTTGCTATCTCAAATTTTGTAAATAATGAACTGGAGGAACTTGCCAAAGAAATAGGGCAGGGAAGGAAATGGAATATATTTAAGGATACAGAATACATATTCCAAACAATCTTTATCTGTCAGATATGATTATTTGAAGAGATTAAATATTAGATTTTAGCAAATTTTCTAATTATAAGCAATATTTTTAAAATGGAACCCTTTATGATAGGAATAGTTTAATTATATAAGACATTTGACAATGTCAAAGACATTTTTGTGCAGTGGTTTGGGTGAAAACTTTGGAGTAGGTTTAAGAGATCATGGAATGGAAGAATGGGAAAAGAGTGCTAATAACTCAGTAGCAGAGTTTTCGGGCAAAGGGGAGCAACTATTTTGCTTCAACTTGTTTGGTTCACTCTATGTGGATGGAAATGCCTTGAATGAAAAACACTTGGTGTGGAAGAGACGGGAGGACTGGGAGAGTGATGATCTGAGGTAGAGAAGCAAAATGGACTCCAATGCACGAGTGAATAAATTGGTTTTATGTAGGACAATAGAAAGCTTGTGTTTGCTAAAAGTAGAAGGGGAGAATACCTGCTGGGAATCTGTGATAGGAGATTATGCAAAAAATTATTTTCTGGCTGTATCAATTTCCTCAGTAAAGAAGGAAATGCAACTGTTGGCTGAGTAAGGCTAGAAGGACAGGTGCTGGAGTTTGAGGAGGGAAGATAGGTTGTTAAACAGTCAAGTTGGAACAAGAGAGTGTCAGTGGATTACATGCAGTGATGCAGCAGCTTTAACAACCCATTTAATAGCTATGGACATGAGATAAACGTAAAGTTTTTTCAGCATCACTGCTGCCTTGTCTCTGTCCATGCTCTACTCCCCAGGTATAGTGATGGATTATGTTCCAAGGCCATGGTACTGCATATGGAAAGAATTCCTTAGATTTGTGTGGTGCTTGCATTTATATGAAATAGGATCTTATGGTTCCCATTAAGATATGGGTCCAGAGGAAGAAGGAAGAATCAAGAATAATACCAGAGTTACTGTCTTGGACTACAAGGCAATTCAATTATTATAATTAGGAGATGGGGCAGAAGGGTTTGTACAAGGACTGGGAATGAGGAAAACCAATTATATTAGCCTTTACTTTTTGTATAAAATTTCTTTAATCAATCAGAGTAAAAATGTTTAGTTGCTTGTAGAATATATGGATCCGGAGTTCAAGACAGCCTTGTGGACTGAAGAAGTCATTGGAATATAGAAGATTATTTAACCACAAGAATAAACATGATAATTTAAGCTCTTTCAGTAGAATTATAAGAGAAGACCCCAGAATGGAACCTAGAAAAACACTACTATTTAAAGATAGAGGAAAAAGAACCATCAAATAAGCTTGTTTTGGCATGAAAGAACATTCCTTTCAAACAGCTAATACAAACAGAAGGGATTAAACTATATTCATACTTCAGTTTAAATTAATATAAATATTTATTATAACAAATATATATTTGTTACAAATATAGGCATTAAGTATACCATATAAAAACAGTATGCTTAGTGCCTATATGATATTGATGGCAAACAGAGATTACAGCTTTGAGTTGGTAGCAATAGTTTTAGATACACATATTTTGGGGTTTTTTGTTTACAAATCACTTTAAAATTTAAGGTATTTTTCAACCTCAACAAGAAGCAATCTTTCTCTCTGGGATTGATGTCACACACTTAGAGAACACATATAACAGAGTGAAGCAGTAGACTACAGACAATGAGAATGTCATCTGAAATCACTCAATTTCTAGATTAGGAAGGGGATAGTAGGAGGCTCCAAAGACCAGCTGGAGAGAGAAGGAAAGAAAGCCATGTCAATTCTTGTTTACACATTGATTTTTCCTAAGGCTCCCATGGCAGTTATTGACACACTACAAATCATGTTCTATATATAAATTGAATAAACACTAGAAGTTTGTTTATGTCTGATTCAAGATACTATGATTCAGTTGGAGATATGTATTTAGTATCTACCAGTCCGTAATGCTAGTTTAAGACTGATTCAGTATCTCTAGGGCGATTACATTTCAGTCCACTGTCTTTAAATAAATCAGCATCTCTCCTCATGTGGTAAGATGAGAGGCAAGAGAGAATGAAAACAGGATGGGGAACAACAATTTCATGAACTCTCTCTAACTTCTCCAAATTCAATATAGCATGCCACCTTACCCATGGGAAACTCTAGGTAACTCCTAAAGAATGGAACATCTCATAGTACTTGTCCCAGATTAAACTGTAACTATTAAGTTTAAATTTGAACAGCATATTTATTAACTAATAACAAATTTTATGATAATTGAAAATATATACAGAAAAGGTGTTATCACTTATAATATTCATGGTCTATCATCAAAATGTAGCTAATTAGTTTTGAAATTCTGCAGAGTTATTTTAGATAAATTTATGACTAAGTCTAAAAATGTTTATTAAAATCATAGTATTTCTATAAATATCAAAGCAGTTAAATATGTATAAGACATAATTTCAAGGCATTTTTCTGACAGATTTTGGGTTTAAAATAGCTAGGTTTGTAACACAGAAGTAGTGGTTACGAAGAATATGTGATCCTAATTCAGAATAGTAATATCAGAGGAACAAAGATTTTTATTCACAAACATTCTTGCTGTGACTCCAATTAAACTTGAATCTTTTTTTTTTTTTTTTTTTTTTTTTGCTGTACGCGGGCCTCTCACTGTTGTGGCCTCTCCCGTTGCGGAGCACAGGCTCCGGACGCGCAGGCTCAGCGGCCATGGCTCACGGGCGTAGCCGCTCCGCGGCATGTGGGATCCTCCCGGACCGGGGCACGAACCCGGGTTCCCTGCATTGGCAGGCGGACTCCCAACCACTGCGCCACCAGGGAAGCCCTTTTTTTTTTTGATTTTCATTTTAAGTCTAGCATCTCAACTGTATCCAAGCAGACTGATTTTCAATTGAGAATGCCAGGGAAAAGCTAAGGGTGAGAAATCAATTGGCAGAATATGGATTGAGTATTGAAAATACAGGCCTTTGAAACGCCCATTTAAGAGTTTAGAATTTAGAGATAACCCTGGTATATCAATTAGGAGCCCCTGAAATTTTACCACAATAAAATTCATATTTTCAGAGAGAGGCTTAATGTATACTTTATACATACGCTTTTACAAAACATTTTGAAATATCATGTTATCATTTTAACTTTGAAATGCTGTATCATCAGTCAAGACGAAATGAAGTGTTTAAGAACCTTAGAGGCATGCCTAGTTTTTATAATGTCTTGTGGTACTTAAAATAGCCATTTCTTTTTGTCTTTCTGTATTTCTTAAGGAGTTAGTTATTTTGCTTTAATAATTATCAGGAATTATTACTACCTAATAACTATATGCTAATTAAACTTTGTAGAAATAGTTTTAAAATCTCCTTTCTTCAATAGTAAAAATGTCAGCATGTTAAAAGTAAAACTACAATGATATTCACCTATTATAGTCATTATACGCTTCTGAAGGCATGAAAGCTAATTCATTCTAAGCATGAAAAGAGAATTTTTAAGAAGTCTTATCCATTTGTTTTTCTTCTGGTTCTATTTTATTATTACTCAGGTTGATGTGTTGCTTGGAGCTACTATTAATATTAAATATTTGATGGATTACATTAGGCTAACCCTCTCTGAATTCAATCATTCTTCCTTGAGTAGAGTAGAAATGAATTGACAGTTTATTTTTAGAAAAGGAACTAAAAGCAGCATGCAATTCGGGCTCATTTTTAAGGGAAAAATCCAATTTGTGAGCGAATATGCATATCTCTATTTCTCAGTTAAAGATTTTACTGTCTATTGCTCTGCTTGAACTTAAGCATATATATTAAGAGACACAAATGTTGGAAGAGCATAAATAAGTGGATAAACTTGTGAGAATCAGTGCATACTTATCTAAATTGAGTGTCTTTCTATATGTTTTATCAAAAGTGTTTTATTCTCTAAATGCATAATATTTTTCTTCTGATTTTTAAATTATGCACACTATATATAATTTGTAAAGGAAGAAAACAAGAACTATATTTGTAAATGATGTAAATTTAGAAGAGATTCAAAACTTCATGAAAATTTTATTGACTGCCTTTTTGATGTTTATGCATACAATTATGTTACAGAAGTATTATATTTGGTTTTCACATACAATTATAAATATGTATATATAAATCATATATATATATATGATTTTCATTTATCTATGATCACCTAGTTCATACTCTTTACAGTATTTTCACCGAAAAAGATAAAATTGACTATGTAAAAAAATATATAATGTAAAGATAAATTCACTGAGGAAACTATTTGGAACATATATTAGAAAGGGCCATATATTCTTATATTTTTGAAAATGGAAGTATAGCAATGATTATTACAAAAACAAAAACAAACCCCCCAAATCAATTGCTAGTATTTTCCCTATTAGTAAGTGTTTATCTGGTTAGATAGAGCTGTGTCTGAAATTTGGATCCAAGATTTAATAAAATTTTGAGTCTACTAAATTACATAATACCTCTAAGTTTTAGCTTTCATGTATAAAAGTGGTGATAATGATACTGCCACCTATGACTGTTGTAAGGATTATATAAGAAGACTATAACAGCTAAAATTATGAGTAATAAATAATTGCTCTTTTTATTCTTTACAATGAACCTAAGTTCTGGGTAGGAGCTGTCTCCATTCTAAAAAATTTCTATATTAAAAATTACATAGAGAATTGTAATTATTCATCAAATGGCATGAACAATTTAAAGTCTTAACAAAATATTGCTAATTGATTTTAAGAAACATTATATCAATAATATTGCCAACAACGTTGATATCTCAGTATTTTGAAAAATATGCAAAAGCATTTAGTCATTGTTAATTTGACAATTTTGACATTTGCCAATTTTGAAAAATTTTGTAACAATTTAAGTTCTACCAATAATGCTTTCTTTGAAGAAGTTTGATTCTGGAGCCAGCATACCTGAGTTCAAATCCCAGTTCTGCCATGTATTATAGATATAATAAATCTGAGAAGTTTGAATCATGTAAGTATAAATACATGAAAATATATATATACTTTATATGTATTTATAAAATACTTATAGTCCTTAAACTTGAACAGATTCAGAATCACTAATTTTTAATGTAAAGATAAAAAGCACTTTTTTCAATTCTTAGTGTTAAATATTTGTCCAATTGCTGTATAAAAATTAAGGGACTTTAAAATTTGTAGTGCCAGTCATATATGTATGTCGACTCATGGGAAACCTTTTTTCCACAGTAACATTAAGAATTACATATTTTCTTATCATAGTCCAACAGTTTTGCAGAAAATTATTATAATGTAAATTAAAAACACTGAATCATGGATTTCTTCATGTATCATGCTCACTAATTTGTTTTATTCAGCCTAAACTCCAAGATCTTAAATCGTATGCATTCTAAATGACTATCAATTACAGTTGCATATTATAAATTTAATGCTCCATTTGAATATATTTGCAGTTTTAGAAGATGGTATTTCACAATTGGTTTATATATTAAATGGCTTAACAACTCAGATATCCATATCAGCAGACAGCATACAGACATACCACGCCCACCCTCCCACACACATACCTTTATAATCTGCAGGGGACAATTCACTAAGGAGAGTCACCCATCTTTAATCCCTGGCCATTTATTATTTATCTTGTCTTGCTCTACCTTTTTGTTCCTAATGAAATTTTCCCACTCAGTATCAACTTGATTACTGATGGGAGGTTAGTTGGCACAGCCTCTATGGCAAACAATTTGGAAGTTTCTTACAATATTAAACATGATTATTCAGTGACAGCAATGTGACTCCTAAGTATTTATGCAAGAAGACTAAAACCTGTATTTATAAAAAGACCTGTATATAATTACTCATAGCAGCCTTATCTACAATAGCTAAAAATTGGTAACAACCCATATATACATGAACTGGGACGTGAATAAACATATTGTGAAGTATTCATACAGTGAGCTACAACTCAGAAAAAACTACAGATAAATGCAACACGTAGATGAGTGAAAGAAGCCAACAAACCACATGATTCCACTTATGGAGTTCTTGATTAGGTATAGCAGACTGGTGGTAATAGACAAAAGAAAATGATTTTCCCTGGATTGGAATAAAGGGGGAATTGTTTGGAAACAAGCACTAAGGGACTTTAGTTACACATTTGTGTAGAATTGGCAAAATTCACCAAATAGAACAATTGGAACTGCATTTTATCTTTTCATATATAAATTGCACTTGAAAATTAAAAAAAAATAAAATAAAACCAATATAGTACCAAAAGTTACCAGGTAAGGGTATATGATAATCTATCCCATTCTCTTCCTTCCTTCGAAATAAAGGAAATGAAAAAGTTTCCCTTTGAATTACTAGAATGTAATTTTGCCTCCCTATGAGGAGTCCATATTAATGAATTTCTGAGATTTTGTGCTACAATTAGGGGGAAATTATGGGGGAAATACAGAAACAAAGTGTATATAAAAGCATATTTTTATACCTTTATTTACTGTGATTTAAAATCTCATATATAATTACAAATAAGATTTTTTTAAGTACTAAAATATCTGCAGATGTAGATGTTTTCTGCATTCAGTGCACAGATAATAAATTTTGTTATGTCAAGTTTGAATTTATTTATTCTAGATGTATTTTTTATCAAGTTAATATTTGTTTATATCATTATATAAGTTTCATGTGTACAAAATTGTATTTCTCTTTCTATATACCATACAGGGTGATCACTACCAAAAATTTACTTTCTATCTGTCATCACAGAGTTGGTTCACTACCCATATCCCCCTTCTCCCTCCCCTTTCCCTCTGGTAACCAGTACTCTGTTCTCTGTATCTGCGTGTTTGTTTTTGTTTGGTTTGCTCACTTATTTTGTTTTTTTGTGTGTTTGTATTAATATTCTACATATTAATGAAATCATTCAGTATTTGCCTTTCTCTGTCTGATTTATTTCACTTAGTATAATACCCTCTAGTTCTATACATTTTGTCACAAATGGTTTTATTCTTTTTTATGGCCAAATGATACTCCTTTGTATATATATACCACATCTTCTTCATCCACTAATCTGTTGAGGGATACTTAGGATGCTTCCATACCTTGGCTATTGTAAATAATGCTGCAATGAACATAGGGGTGCATATATCTTTTGAATTCACATTTTTGTATTTGAACAAATAGCCAAAAGTGGGATAGTTAAATCATATGGCAGTTCTATTTTTATGTTTTTGAGGAATTACAAAACTGTTCTCCACAGTGGCTGCACCAATACACTTTTCTACTAACAGTGATTAAGGGTTCCCTTTTCTCTACATCTTCCCCAGCACTTGTTGTTGCTTGCCTTTTTGTTAATAGCCATTCTAACAGGCATGATGTAGTATCTCACTGTGGTTTTGATTTGCATTTTTCTAAAAATTTTTAATTTTGAACAATTTTTCACATGCCTGTTGCTCATCTTAATTTCTTCTTTGAAAAAATATCTATTCAACTCCTCTGCACATTTTTTAACCAGGTTATATATATATTTTTTGGTTGTTAAGTTGTATGAGTTATTTATATATTTGAATATTAACCCCTTAGGAGATATATCATTTACAAATATCTTCTCCCATTCAATAGATTGTCTTTTCATTTTGCTGATGGTTTCCTTTGCTGTGCAAAAGCTTTTTAGTTGATGTATTCTCATTTGTTTATTTGTTCTCTCATTTCCCTTGCCTGGAGAAACATATCCAGAAAGATATTGCTAAGACTGATGTCAAAGAGCATATTGCCTTGTTTTCTTCTAGGAGTTTTATGGTTTCAGGTCTTATATTCAAGTCTTTAATCCATTTTGAGTTGATTTTTTTACATAGCATGAAATAGTTGTTGAGTTTTATTTTTTTGCACATTGCTGTCTGGTTTTCCAAACTTCATATCTGGAAGAGATTACCCTTTCTTAATTGTATGGCCTTTGCTCCTTTGTCATATATTAATTGTCCATACATATGTGGGTTTATTTATGGGTATTCTATTCTGTTCCATTGATCAACATATCTGTATTCCTGCCAATGGCATGCTGCTTTGATTACCATGGCTTTGTAATATAGTTTGAAATCAAGGATTGTGATGCCTCCAGCTTTTTTTTTTTTTTCCTTAGGATTGCTTTAACAATTGCTTTGAGGTCTTTCATGGCTCCATATAAATTTTAGAATTTTGTTACAGTTCTGCAAATATATGTCCTTAGAATTGTATTGAATCAGTAGATTGTTTTAGATAATTGGTCATTTTGACATAGTTAAATCTTCTAATCCATGATAATGGGATATCTTTCCATTTAATTATATATTCTTCAATTTCCTAAAAGGAATTATAATTTTAATGTACTGGTCTTTCACCTCCTTGATTAAATTTATTCCTAAGTATTTTATTCTTTTTGTTGACATTGTAACTGGGACTGTTTTCTTAATTTCCCTTTCTGCTAGCTCATTGTTAATGTAAAGAAATGCAACTTTTTTTTTCTATATTGATTTTGAATCCTGCATCCCATAGATTTCATTATGTCATATTTTCATTTTCAATTGTCTTAATGTAATTTTTTCATTTTTCTATTGAATTCTTTTCTGATCCAATAGCTGTTTGTAGCATGCTGTTCAGTCTCCACATATCTGTGATTTTTCCAGATTTCTTCTAGTAGTTGATTTCTCATTTCATACTATTGTGATCAGAGAAAAAATGCTTGATATGATTTCAATCTTCTTAAATTTATTGAGACTTATTTTGTGTCTCAACATATGGTCTATTCTTTAGAAAGTTCCATGTGCTCTTGAAAAGACTGTGTATTCTTCTGCATTTGGATGAAATGTTCTGTCAAAATCTATCAAATCTATCTGGTCTAATGTTTCATCTAAGGCCATTGTGTTTCCTTGTTGACATTCTTTGTGCATGATATATCCATTGTTTTAAGTGGAGCATTAAAGTCCCCTATACTACTGTTGTGTTGCTGTCAATTTATCCCTTTAGCTCTGTTCATAATTGTTTCATGTATTTTGGTACTCCTATGTTAGGGGCATATGTATTAATAACTGTTATTTCTTCTTGATGTTATAACATTATTTTTATATACTGTCAATTTTTGACTCTTATTACCTTTCTTGGCTTGAAGTATATTTTGTCTGCTATGAGTAAAGCTACATTTGCTTTCTTTTGGCTGTCATTTGCTTGGAGAATCATCTTCCATCTCTTCACTTTTAGCCTCTGTTCATCTTTGGAGCTGAGGTGGGTTTCCTGGAAGTGACATCTAGTTGGTTATATTTTTTAATCCACACAGCCCCTCGTTTGATAGATGAATTAAATCTATTTACATTTAGGGTGATTACTGATACATGAGGACTTAGTACTCATATTTTATCTTTTGTTTTCTGGTTGGTCTCTCTATTTTTTTCCTTGTGTTTCTATCTGTTGGTTTGGTGGTCTTCTGTAAAGTTTTCATCAGTTTCATCTTTTATTTATGTTTTGTATCTCTACTGTAGATTTGTTTTGTGGTTACCATGGTGTTTGTATAAAACATCTCATAGATAAAGTAGTCTTTATTCTGCTGATATCATCTTATCTTCATTTACCTCTACAGGTTTCATCCTTTTCCTCTTCCCCTTTTATGTTTTTGTTGTCTCAAATTGTCCTTTTTTATGTTGTGAGTTTGTTACCAAATTGAAGTAGCTATAGTTATTATTTCTACTTTTTTGTCCCTTTAACCTTTATGCTACAATGAATTGTTTAAAAACCTATTGTGATAAAGAGTTGCAATTTTCTGCTTCTATTTATTACCTTACTCATAGTTTTGTGTATTTTTGCCCTTTTGTTTCTGAGAGAAGAGCTTCTCTCAACATTTCTTGTAAGGCAAGTGTACTGTTGATGAACTCCCTCATTTTTCTTGGGAAGATCTTTATTTTTCCTTGATATAAGAGTGATAACTCTGATAGAGTATACTTGAGTGACAGTTTTTATCTTTCAGTATTTTGAGAATATCATTCCACTTCCTCCTGGTATGTAGAGTTTACGCTGAGAAATGTCCTGATAGTCTAATGGGGATACCTTTGTAGGTTACCATCCTTTTTCCCTGGTTGCCCTTAGAATTCTTTCTCTGATATTGACTTTTGTCCATTTTAATGATTACTGTTTCAATCTCTGTACTAGTGATCAGTTTTCAGATTTTATTTATTTTTGTCTTTTTTTCATTGAGGTAATTAAGTGTTGTCTCATTTTCATGGACTTATATATCAAGCTCCTTCCCCAGATTTGGGAAGGTCTCAGCTATTATTTGTTTAACTCTCTGCTCCCTTTTCTGTCCCTTCTCCTTTTGGGATACCAACTACCCTGTTTGTCTTCTTAAAAGCATCTGGTAACTCTTATAGAATTTCCTCATTTTTTATATCTTATTTTTCCTTCCACTTCTACTTCTATTATTTCTAGATATGTATCTTTAAACTCACTAATTTTCTTTTCTATATGGTCTGCTCCATTTCCAATGCTTTCTAATGCATCCTTCATATTGTTTATTGAGTTCTTTAGCTACAAAATTTCTGTTAGGTTCTTCTTTAGAGTTTCACTGTCTTTGGTAAAGTATTCCTTATGTTCATTAATTTTATTCTTGAGCTCATTTAACTGCCTTTGATCTTTCTTGTAGCTTACTGAGTTTCTTCCTGACAGCTATTTTGAACAGTCTATCACATATATTACAATATTTCATGAATTTAAGTTTGGTTTCTGGAGAGCTATCATCTTCTTTATGTGGTACAGTATTCTTCATGGTCTTGATGAGTTGTTCCTCTTCCAGTACATTTGAAGAAGCAAAGACCTTTCTGTTTTATTCTAAGATTCAGCATGTTGGAAATTAGAGACTTTTGTTTTCTAGGAGGTGGTGATATAGCATAAGTATTTGCTTTCTCTTCCCTGAGCAGCCCCTGGTTATATTTGCAAGTCTGCATTTTCTAGCCTCTACCTCCCTTTAGAGATGTGGCATTGTGCCCTTATTATAGCTTCTTGTGCCTCCAGAGACACTGGTGCCATGCTTCTGCCAATGTTGCTGACATTGCTGCCTGGTGCACTGGGATGGTGGGCTCTTCCCTTGAGGCTGGGAGACCCTGTCATAGGCTCTGCTGCCTCTTGAGGGGACGTGGGGGAGAGAGGAGTGGAGTCAGGGTTGTATGGGTGCCTCTACCATGTCCAATGTTGTATGGTTGGTGGGATCTGTCACTGAGGATGGTGGGTAGTTCTGGGGCTTAGAGTCATGGGTGCCTCAGCATCTGGAAGAATGGAGTCTCAGGCCCCACTGCCACTGCTGCTCATTTACCTGGGCTGCAGGCTCTGCTGTGGCCAGGAGGCTGGAGTAATGCACACATCCTCCCCTGCTAGTACTGTGTTTTCTGAAGCTATGGGCTCAAGTGCTACAGCTGGGGAGCTGAAATGTAGGCACCACACCTGTTGTTTTCTCAGTACTGCCTCAGTGTTATCCAGTCCACCTATCTTTAGATGTACAGACGTGGAATTCTCCAGCATCCTGCTGTATTAGACAGAGGCACCTGCTTTGCATTGTGTATGTTTTACTGATTGTCAATTGAAGGCGAGAGACAAAGGTAGCTTTTCACTTCATCATGTTGGTGTTGTTACACCCAGACTTCTTGAGAAATTTTAAATTAGGTAAATTAATTGCTTTGGTTGCTACATTCTAAACAACTTGTTTTACTTAATTTTTGCACTAAATTTACTCACTCTTTGAACATTCTGCAAATATTTGCTTTCAGTTCTATTACCTAGAAGAAAACACTAGGAAAGGAAAAAATTTCAAAGGAAAACAGTTTGGCAATGACTCTACTGACATATCTTTTCAAATGATAGATTCTTTTAAAGCAGTTTCAGAAATTCAGCAGTTATAAAATAGAACTATATTTTCTATGATTTCACAATCAGTTGACTTTTGTTAACTTCTCTTCCCTTGACCTTCTGTGGTATTAAGCAGTATATTCCAGGATTATCTGTCTTCCTGAATTTCTTCTGAGAAGTTAAAATATTTTCTGAATAGGAGTGACTGGGCATAGTGAAAGGAGATTTCAAAAAGGTTGCCTCAAGTATTCTAGGAAAATTTATGAAAATAGATATTCCCACATAAGTGTGCAAGGGCACTCAGATCCTCAGAAACTTTGGTTTCTAAGAAATTCATATTTTTTGTAATTATTTTAAGCATGGTTTTCATAGCCACATTATTCATCCATTGCCTGTAGAAAGATCTGAGTGTATTGCTCCAGGGGCTATACTCAGTTTTCTTTCCTTAAACAATCATCAACAATCTACCAACAACCCAGCCACTGTAGACTTAAAACAAATTTTATTTTTCTTTACCAGTTGATGAGGCTGCAGGTAAGGTAGAACAGCCAGAAGGTGTTCTGGGAAACAATCCCATTATATTCGTGAGAGAATGGAAAACAACTAGCTATGAACCAAAAAAGCCACCCTCCCCCAAAACCAAAAAATACCAACCAGACAAAAAGAAAACAAAAACAGAGTGCTTTAAACACCTCTGCAAAAAACTAACGCTTTATTAAATTCTGACCTCTTTTTACCCCTTTAAGCTTAAACAGGACAAGTTCTTCTGCTCATAATTACTTATTAAATTAATTCCAACAGTGGTATCATATTGTTCTCCATACAAAGATTAATTTGCATGTAACAGATGGCTCACTCCACTAAAAAGTGTAGGTGACTAGTCCAGAGTCATTCATTATGAGCATCCCCCCTATACACACACATAAAAACACACACAAACTCTTATACATACAAGCTCAAACACACAAATACTTTCACATATTTGTTCACATTCTTACATATACTCACACACACAAATCCATATACACAAGTCTCAAAAATCCCATAGGATACTGGCCATTACTTTTTATCATTTTTCTATTACTTGCAGTATACTTAATAAAAAGTTACATATATTTGATACCACCAATAAATACTGAATAAATGTTAAAGATTAAAATATCTCAAAGAAGTTTGGAATATAAAATTTTTACTAGCAACTGCATTTGCTCCCTCCGTGCTTAGAACAACTGAGGCGTCCATTGTTGTTGCAAAATGAAGGTAACAAAATTTTGGAATCTGTATTTCTGAGGATACAAACTCGCTTGAATTAATGAAATGTCTCCGTTTAAAAATGAATACATAGAGACAGACATATATACCTATCCACATGCATACATAAAGCAGGGACAGAGAAATGCAACAGAGAGGATAAGAATTTTTAAATTTTTAAAATATTTTTGTCCCCTGGACAGGGTTTTAACATTTATTTGATTTGATTTGATTGTTTTGTCCAATATTTACAAATATTGGCATTTACAAATTTCAATTTCCAGTTTTCAATAGATGCCATAACCCTAATCCTAATCTTTGCCATAATTGGTGTTCTACAAATATTTGTTGAATGACTTAATTAATGATAGTATGAGGCAAAAATTAGGTATTCAAAAGCTTTGTCCCCAAAGAAATACTCAGAAGTAAGTTTGGAAAAGAAAAAGGAGATTTCACTCTTTCTTTCAAACTGCAGACATTGATTGATCACCAATTAACCAAGTTCCAAAGGAAAAAAAAAATGAGACTTCTCTAACAGAAGCTGAAATAAGTACTATGAAAATTCATAATTAGCAGTGGTTTACAATTATACTAGACCAGTGAACTTCACATCTTAAACTTCTTAGCAAATCTCAAATTTTAATATAATTATGAATTGATTTTCTAATATTATTACAATTAAAGGTTTTAAGACCAATGCACACAGGATAATTACATTCAGAAAATAGAACAATGTTAGAGATGAGTTGGTTTTCAACATTTAAATTCTGTAACATTGATTTGTAGTCTAAGGATTTCTGTCTAAACCACTCAAGTAGACAATGAACATCTTAACTCTTCATAAAATGGAAACTGTTAGCATTTGTTTTGAAAATAATGTTTGCTAACTGAAAAATGCCATTAGGGAAACAGTAATCCTATTCTTTGGGATATAGAATAAACATTTGAAAATCATCAATGAATAATGTACTATATTAGGCAATAAAATGTTAATATTACTACTAATTTAAATACTATATTATATACCATTAGTTGGTACAATGATAATATTAAATTGCAGTTGAATACTTGATTACAATTCAATAGAAGGTGTGATTTTTTGATTGTCAGCTAAATCAAAAATTAATAGTCATTTGTGTTGAATAGATCCAGTTGACTTAATGTCTAAACAAAACTCTTTCAAAATCCTTGCATCATGTTTCTCAGTTAACTACAGAGAAATATCAATAATGCATCTTGAAGTATGTATTGACATTTAATTAACTAACACTAACTATTTACATGCAAATTAAATACCTATCTGAGCAAACTAATTGAAGTGTTTCTGTGATGATTTTATTGATTTGACTAACAGCTTTGAGTATCTCATCAGTCTTAGCTGTCTAGGGTAACAGCAACAAACTTTACTATAATCATATCACAATAAATGCCTAGAATAATATTTTTTGTATAGGTGAATACTAGTCATCCAAATTCACAGATAGTCTTATGTTATACCAGAACTATTCATCTACATGAGTTATTCAAAAACATCAAATAAAGCTAGACAAAAAGGGTTACTTTTTTAAAACATAAATAATATTATTTAGATGTATTAGATTATGGTTATGCAAACAGAATCACTAAATTTATTTTATATTTCAAACCTACTAAAAACCCAGCCCTTTTTTACTCAGTACTAAAACATTCAAGTTATTTAAACTATAAATACTAAGCACAAGCATTCCAAAGAATGGCAACATAGAGCAAATATATTTTAGCATAAAAATAGCTATTAAGACTAAAAGTTTTTGTACCCATATTTATGTGAAATTTCATAAAGTGCACAGTCTGAGTCAACTAACCTCTCATATAGCATCAGCATCTGAAATTGAATACTTCAATTATAGTAATAAAATGTTAATAAAAAAGAGAAAGCATAAAGTTTTTCTACATCTTAAAGCCCTTACTATTATACATATATTTTCCATTTTTTACTGCTAAGTTCAAAAATAATCTTAACCTAGTTAAATTGTTCAATTTCTTCTGACTAAGTTCATTGCTTACATATTGTTAGAATGTTCTGGTTGAAGATTCTTGCTTTCTTGCTTATAAAAATGTTATCTGATATACTTAAATGCACCAAAAAGATGCAATGATAACTTGAATGCATTTAAAATTTATACATACATCTCAGGTAACCTATTAACTCTTCAATAGGGTGTGCTATGGACTGGATGTTTGTGTCCCCCAAAAACGTATATGTTGAAATCCTAACCCTTAATGTGATGGTATTTAGGAGGTGGGGCCTTTGGGAGGTAATAATGTCATGAGAATGGAGCCCTCATGAATGGGATTAGAGCCCTCATAAAAGAGACCCCACAGAGCTTTCTAGTCCTTTTTCAGCCACGTTAGGATATAAGGAGAAGACAGCAGTCTTCAGCTTGGAAGACTAATCTCAGCAGAACCCAACCATGCAGGTGCCTTGAATATGGACTTCCAAGCTTCCAGAATTATGAGAAAAAAAATTCTGTTGTTTATAAGACACCCAGTTTATGGTACCCTGTGATATCAGCCCAAACTGACAGAGATAGGGACAAAATATTTAAGTCAGAAAAGTGAGATATTTTTTTATTTCATGAATGGGAATCAAACAGAAGAAAAAGGTATTCTACTTGATTTATTTTAAATATTACTTGAAACTGCATAGTACATATACTTTTTCCCTACCAGACAAATGAAAAGTTGCTAATTCCCCATTCACTGAACTCTGATGTAAAATTATATGTATTGGTAAACATGGGAATATGATAATCCTCACAAATTTAGTCTGATAAAGAAATATCAGCCTGCTTATCCAACACTGTAAATAACAGGATTCAAAAAAGAAATGCTAGGAGTCTTTATAGGATGATGGTACAAATACTTATTGAAGTAACTCTCATCTCTGAAAATCTACCTTAAAAAAAATAATTTTTATACAAAATATACAGACGTTAACAACCATGATGCTTAATTTTATGTGTCAACTTGGCTAGTGCCCAATTGTTTAGTCAAGGACCAGTCTAAACGTTTCTCTGAAGGTATATTTTAGATGTGATTAACATTTCAATCAGTAAACCCTAAATTAAGCAAATGACCCTCATAATGTGGATGGGCCTCATCCTCATCCTTAACTTGAAGGTCTTAAGAGAAAAAGACTGGTCCCTGAAAAAGAAGGAATTCTACTTGCAGACTGCCTTGGACTTGGGACTGTAACATCAACTCTTTCCTTGGTCACCAGCCAGGTAGCCTGCCCCATAGATTCTCTCCTATTGGTTCTGTTTCTCTGGAGAATCTTGACCAATGCATATTTCAACTATATCGTACCATGTAAAGAATAAAATAACTATGCTTTCCTTGGCTAAAGTTGTAAAATTGCAATTTTACCACTTCTTATTCGATCTGCTCTCATAATAGACCTGCAGATTGGATAAAAATTGAAATAATCTACATCAACAAGGAAATGATTGCTAAGTTGCAATGGACTCCTCGGGATGTAAACTATATTACAATTACAATGAGAAGTAAGTACAATGAGAAGTAAGTAAATGGTAAAGTATCAAATATAGACAAACATTTTATTAAGTCTGACCATCATGAAGAAGAGGGAGAGAGTTGGGGTCAAGAGCAACTAATTTTCTAGTTTTCATTTTTAAATAATATGAAATGTATACAAGAATGATGAAAATATTCAGAATATCTCTATATCCTTCATCCAGATTTACCAATCATTAGCATCTCTTCACCCATAAATATTTCAGTGTATTTTGCCTAAAAAAATGACATTCTCCTAAATAACTACAATGCAATTATCAAATTCATGTGGCTCAGATTTCTAAATATATAATCTTAAGCAAATCAATTGATCTCATCAAATTGTAGATTCCTCAGATTCTTCAACTTTAAACTTACAGTAAAAATTAGATTCTTTGGCTTTAAAGTTACAGTAAATATTTATATAAACATACAGAATTTTCAAATGATTAAGCTAATATTAACCCTGAAGTACATCCAACATTAGTGTCTACTTAATTAAATATAGATGAAGATGATAATGACATGAGACAAAAAGAGAACTTAAAAAAAAAAAAAGGATGAAGATAAAAGACCTGACATCTTTGATAATGAAGAATTTCTCATAGGGAATCAAAACTCAGGAAAACTTAGTAGCTCTTTCCGATTCTCAGACAGTCAGAATTAGGGACCAAATTTCTGAATTTTGGCTGCCAGCCCCAGGTCTAACTAATTACCCAGTAACACTTCTTCATCCATGTGGAGAAGATGACAGAGCATCAACAAACCCTTTATCAAAATCAACACTTTCTAGAAGTGTTGCAATTTAAAAACAAATGAACAAACAAAGATGACAAAACAAAATCAGGAAAGTTAGTGCTAGTAAAATAGTATTAACAGATATATAGGAGGTATGCCAACTTCCCTACATGTCTCAATAATGACTTTTATACCATTTTTTTTTCCAATCTGGAATTTAATCCAGAAGCATGAATAGCATTTACTTATAATGGAAAGCAATTTGAGTTTGTGATCATGCTTACCTGGTAAGTCGTAGTAATTTAAACCAAATGAAGGAAATGGTACAATTAAAATTATAATTTCCTAAATTGTTAGGATAAGGATGGCATGCAGCAAATGAATGAAAGAACAGTGACAAAAAGCAGATTTACTAGTGCCAATACAAGTAAATTTGTAGGTCTATTGGCAGGAAATTTGTGCCTATTTTCTCAGTAAGTTGAAAGCGAGTTTATCTGCTGAGTGTTAGAAAAGTGGTTGCAGGGTCAGAAGTATAAAGGGTTTGGAAACTTTTTAAGTAGTGTTGTGAAAAACTGAGAAAGCTGATGAAGGAAATGGAAGGTTGTTCTACAATATTGGGGGCAAACATGAAGTTGAACACTTTAAATTTTATGGTAGCAACAGTCTTTAAGGTGGTATGATCTACTGTGGCAGTATATAGCGGCCGCAGACTGTCAGAGAACATTCACAATTGGAATTTCCCAGGACTGGAATTTTTCCAGATGAGTTAAAAACATGTACAATGAGGAAAATGGGTGAATTTTTTGATGAAGGGGCTTCAGTGATATACCATGTAGCCTAGCTGGAAAGCTAAAAAAAAAAAAAGAGTGGAGTACATAAAGTGTGAGGGAAACTCAGGTATAAGCTAGAAGACAAGTAAAGGTGGAGTAGATAAATTTTGAAAAGAATAAATGAAGATATCCAATTAAGAAGTGAAATTCTGAATAGGCCAAATATGATGTATGGTGGGGGTAACAGAAGAAGAAAGATGGGATGCAAAGACAACAAAATATTGTACAGAAATGATATAGAGGCTCATGTTATTGAAAGAAATACAGGTGTAGCTATGAGAAAGGATATCTGGTGGCATTTGATAAATATGATACTGACCAGTCACTAAGTATCTGTGTATTGTTGGAAATTTGATATGAAATTTGAAGTCTGCAAAATGTGGACAAGTATTTAACTAGAGAGGGAGACAAAATATAGTTTCCAAATCCTGCAATACACGAAGGAAATTTATTTGACAATAATGAGAAGGTAAAGAAAGGTGCTGTAGCTGGTGGCATGTGCCTTAAAGAAGCGAGACTACTTTACAAAAGATGGATGAGAGACGTGAAGTCATGAAGCGCATCTGAAACTCCACCTTTCAAATTTTAGTCAAAAAGAGTATGCAGGAGAGGAAGAGCCTACTTGTCATTATCACAATAAAATGAAGACAATGTAGAGGGGAAAATTAAGAATGAGAGTTTGTTTTTTTACCAAGGGACAGAGAGTCCAAAATGTAGAGGGAAATAAATTTGGAGAGAAGAGATAGGGGGATGCTTGGTTAGGAAAAAAGAAAGCTCAGATAACTATGAGAAAGAAAGCATGAGTATGAACATTATGGTAGTGGTAACTAGCAGTATGATTTTCTAAAGCAGTAGCTAAGATAGGTGATTAGAGTTCACCTAGAGCATATAGGAGAGTAGCAGTGCTCTGCATGGGCTGCAGGCCTGATGGTGTTTTATTCTCTTCTTAATAGCAGGAAACCAGCCTAATTTGAAAGAAAGAAGCTGTGGATTGGATGCACTATGCTTTATATGTGTTCTGAGGCTCGAGGTAGAGGCTCAGAGTGTACTTCTATTTGTATTTACATTCATAGTTTTAAAGAACTATTTTACTTTCTGAAAAATTAGAAGTTATGTAAAAAGAAAATGGAGTCATCTGTATCTGTGTGAGATGTTGGGCCTAAGTGGGGATGACGGGGGGGGGGCATAGAGGGTGTTCATGAGGGGCTGGGAATAGATTTAACAGGGATAACAGTATGGATTTTAGGAGGCTGAGCATAGATTTTCAGAACCCAAGAACAGAAGGAGGGCAAAAGAAGGGATGCGACATTGCTTACACATAGTGGAATGGATGAAATAAATAAATGTATAATAATCAAATAATGATAATAACTAAATTTCTCACTATGGGAGAACAGAGTTACAAATAAGGATCCTGTAGAGGTGAAATACTGTTTCTTAATTAAGGCGCTGGTTTCATTGATGTGCAAGATTTTTTGTGTGAATTTAATTTTTCATTTCTCTGGGATATGCATTTGTTGTCATGTCTAAGATGTTTTTCTAAGGTTTTGTTCTAAAAGTTTTATAATTTTATATTTAAATCAATGAATTGTTTTGAATAAACGTGTATATGGTCCTAGGTTTTCTTCTAAATGTTTTACAGCTTTACATTTTACATTTAAATCCATGATCCATTTTCAGTTGACTTTCGTATATATAGAGTGTGAATTATAGGATTGGTTTTCTGTTTGTTTCTGGTTTTGTTTTGTTTTTTGCCGAAGAAAGTCCAGTTGCTTCAGCACTTATCCGTATTGAACACTTACCAAACTAATACCCATGAATTACATATGCGGTCTATATATGCCAAAACTCATTGGGAAAAAGTAAATATTTTCCAAATGTAATTCTCAATCTTGACATTTAAAAATTATATATTTTTATCTCTAAACTTTATATAATCAGTTTTTTTCACATTTTCCTCAATTTTTCACCCTACAAATACTTGTCATTTTGTACCACTTAGTTTGAAAGTTTTAGGAATATGGAAACAAAAAAACTAGCATTGTTAATTTGAGAAAAAGTAACAATAATTCCAACATTGTTTAAAAAATATGTTATAGATAATTACTAGAGATCTATAAACACAGACTCCTTATTAGCTGAAGAACACCAAGAAAGGGCTAACAGAGAATTCAATCTTTGTGTCTTTTAGCCCTGGATTTTCAAGAGGTATAGATACTCTTTTGTTAATTAATCAAGACACTCATAATATACCAGAAAAATTCATTTTCCTACTATAATGATTACAATCTACTCACAAAGTCCAATTTTGTTCCATTATATAGTTTTCAATTTTTTTCCCCTTTAAAACTAGCATGTGATGAAATACACAAAAAGAAGGATGAGGCTTGTTTGCAAAGCCATTTGTAGATGAACTAATTAGAGAAATATGCACTGGAACAGAACAGACTTTTTCTATTTTGTATAATTTAATTTAATTTTTTCTTTCATATGATACTAGTATATGATTTCCAAAGAACTCTTATTGGAGAATATAGACCCATTTATACAATCACAGTAGATCCCAATGATAATCCTACATTTATGTTTGTCATGGAGAAAAAACTATCCTCAACAGTTAATTTCTTGAAAGAAATTTCCACATAAGGCCTTTGAAAATACAGGCAGATCCCTCAAAATATTTCAGTCATGGATTCCTTTCCCAGAGACATGAAGAGAGATTATCAGATGCAGGCTTTATTTTCCAAACACTGGCTCATGGACTTTCCAAAGTTTCCTATGTTTCCTCAGTCTAAGATTCTAGGTTAAGATCCAATACTGCAGAAGGATTGTGATGAGGCTAAGAAATGTGGAAAAGCTCTCAGAAACATTCTTAATTAACAAATATTTATTGAAAGGCTTCTAAAGAAAAAAAAATTAATACTAAAAATTGTAGTTGAAGAGAGGCACAACCCATGATTTGTCTCAAAAAATTTAATATTCCAATGAGAAATTTTCATCATGTAATTCAACAAAATTGAAACAGTGTTATTGATGCTTTTCTAAAATAGGGACAAAACATGTTAGTATAGAGAAAATTAAAGATTAAGAAAGGTTTTAGAGTGGATGTCATTCTTAAACTGGGTTTGAAAAAAATAGGTATACATTAATCAGTTAAACAGGATTATATATCCTTTTGAAAATATTAAAAGTGACATTGGAGGGTGGCAGAATATGCTACTCCAAAACATGCCGTGTTATCAGAAGGATTATTTTAAGCTAAGGCACATGAAAAACAGCAGATGCAAGAAGGACATTCTAATGATCCTTTTTATTCCTGATAACAAGGGTAAAAATTCCATGTAAAAGATGCCCTCCCTGTACCAGAAAAAAAAAAAAAAAAAAAATTCTTCTACGTGGAGTCATGGCAGAGAGAATTCTATAAAAAAAAGACTTTGTCAAAAATTTTCTTACCTTCCTTTACCTTTCCTACATAGTTTAGTTACGTTTCCAAAATTGCCTCTCTTTGTTCAATCTAGTATAAAAGCATTTAGGTTTTTCCATTTATTTGAGTCTTTATTTCTTATGAAGCCTCCTGTGTCACACAAAACTAAAATTAAATAAATTTTTATACTCTTCTCCTGTTAATCTGTCTTATGTCAATTTCACAGGCTCAGCCATAAAACCCAACAGGGTAATGTAAAATTAAAGACAATTACATTAGCATCAAAACCATTTACAAAAGATGAAAAGATAGAAAATATATCACCTAAAGTTAGTTAATAACCTGTGTTAACCACGATATTTAAATAGAATTTCACACTGTCATTTTTTTAAAATTCCAATAGGCTACCTAGAAGAGTGGCAAAGAAAGAAATTGTCAGTTAAATACAGTAGTCAAGCACACTCAATAAATAAAATGACATATAAAATAAATAGCAGATCAAATTAGAAGTCAGAGAGAGGATAAGGTAAGGTAGAGTATGTAATGAAATTAAAGGATTTGGGGGATTTGAAATGGCAGAAAAACTAATTTCATTTCTTTTAAATCATCCAAGAAACAAGGATATAGAGAAATTCAGTTCTTTGTACTGGTTTATTCATTAATATTATGGAAGTATTTATGCCTCTCCTGCGATATTTAAGAAAAAATTTCTAGTACTTGAAAATCAAAATTATTGCTGTTGCTTCTATACCATAATAAAAATTTGTAATAGTCAATGCAAATGTATTTTGACTTTATTCTAAAGCATAGGAAGAGTACTTCCAAAGTCTTTTCCATGAGTCTAGTATAAGATTGAAATTTTATTAAAAGTCAAGTTGAACAAATAAAGATTACTAAAGGCTAATTGATTAAGTGTATGCAACATCACAAGAAAATATTAGCAATTGATTAAATGTATGCAATATCACAAGAAAATATTAGTAAACATAACCTAGCCCTATATTTAAAGAACACACTAAGTATAATTCCAATGTTAATATTGAAGAAAAAATTTATAAACAACTTTTCATTGGGTAGAAGTCATGCAACAAAGTTTGTGTGCACTTGAGTTAAAAATACTGTATAATGGAGAAATTAAACTACATTTACTCAATATTCTAAAGATTATATACAGGAATATGATATATGATATATATAAGTACATATTTATAGATGTGTATAAAATGAGAAAAGTGTGGAAGCATTTCTCATAAAGTTGCAACACGCATTTAATTACTCTTCTTAAACATTTTGTGGAGATGCAAGCTAACTTAGAAAAGAGAAAGAAAGAAATTTTATAAGAATTGAAAAGATGGAAGTAAACAATCATAATTATTTGTAGGTAATATGAACACAAGCCTGGAAAACCAAAGAAAATTAACTTAAAAACTATCCAAATGCCCTCCTAAACATAGCTTAAAACTTAATATACACACACAAAAATACTTAAAATGCAAAAGACAATATCAAGTGTTGACAAATTGTGGAAAAATTGAAATTCTCATATACTACTGTTGTGATTGCTAATAAGTTAATGCAACTACTTTGAAAAACTACTGGGCAATATCTACTATAGCTAAACACATGCATACATACAAATTTCCCAGCAGTCCTAATTCTAGATATATACCCAACAAAATTTTATATGTATGTGAATCAAATACAGGCAGAAAAGTTTCATAGTAGTGATATTAATAACCCAAATCTGGAAGTGCCCCATACAAGAACAGAATTGATAAAAACTTTGGGAAATATAGCACATGAAAGGTTTTTTAGGGAATTGTTGGAAAATACAGATATTCCTAAAATATATCAATTTTTGCTATTTGCTAGTGTCAGGAAACACTGCGAAAACTCTGAAATTGACAAAGTTACAGAGTATATCGTTGAACTCTCTCAGGTTATCTCTGACTTTTCTTGTCTGTGACCTATTTACAATCTATAAATTGTAAGTAAGTATAAAACATAGCAATGAAAATAATTTTTGTCCTGAGAAATGCAAATGGTGGCACTTGTAACATAAGTGCATATTGCTCTGTGTATGTTGATGGCTTTGCCAGTTTTACTTCTATTTGTAAATTTATGTCATCATTCCTGCCTGTCTATGTATGTTTGGCCCTATGAATTCTCCCATGAATCAGCTGTAACATTGGCTCTCAATAGCTAATGAGTTAAATAAAAATGCTGACATGTTCATGCTATATTTGTATGAGAGTAAGCATTTTATTAATTTATTATTTTAAAAGCATTAGACTGTTTTTGAATAATGAAATGTTTCAACAGTAAAATACTTTAAGTGATACATCAGTTAAAAATATTTGTTTTATAATAAACTGTTATTTTTGTGTTACCTTTCAAACAGTGGTGTTTTTTTTTTTTTTTTTTTTTTTTTTGTGCGGTATGCGTGCCTCTCACTGTTGTGGCCTCTCCCGTTGCGGAGCACAGGCTCCGGACGCACAGGCCCAGCGGCCATGGCTCACGGGCTCAGTTGCTCCGCGGCATGTGGATCTTCCCGGACCAGGGCACGAACCCGTGTCTCCTGCATCGGCAGGCGGACTCTCAACCACTGCGCCATCAGGGAAGCCCAAACAGTGGTTATTTTGACTTGAATTTTAATTTAAAAATTCTGAAGTATGATCATAGAGAGAAAGTTACATGTGCAATACATACTCTGAATTATCCATAACCTAGCCAATGCAGAAAATTATTACAAAGAGCTACAGGAGATGATCATAGTTCGTTCAAAAATTCAACAAAATTACATATCAGTTACACATTTTATGGAAAGGTATATTCTAAAATTTGTTCATCGTTGCTAGAATGATGAGATGTCAGAATTAAGTCACCAAGCAGATAATTTTGAAAAACAAACAGATGCAATTAAAGTGTTCCAAGAAACTGCTTCTAAAATAACCCTTGTTTTGTGAAGTCATAATTTGAAAAAAATTTGAAAACAGTTAGTTGGAAAACTTTCCAGCACCAAGAAGAGACTGAAGTATTCGGAAAGCATCAGCCTACTAAAAACCAACAAGAAATTAACCTTTGATTCATACTTCATGCTGGGAGGGATGTGTTTGAGTTGTTTCCAGGAACTTGCATGTGGTATCTTTCAAGAAGAGGATGGAGGAGCCTGAGGAAAGCTTATAAGGGCTTCATCTCTATCAGGAGGTGGAATGAGCAACAGGAACAAGAAGTGCCTTGAAGTGCCAGCAAAATTTGCTCCTCACATTGGGGTGCACTCGTGTGGTGTTCATCTCATTGCGGCTATGTTTCTGTGTTCTCTATCTAAATCAGTGTTACTTTATTCTTTTTTAAAATTTATTTGTTTATTTATTTTGGGCTGCGCTGGGTCTTCGTTTCTGTGCAAGGGCTTTCTCTAGTTGCGGCGAGCAGGGGCCACTCTTCATCGCGGTGCGCGGGCCTCTCACTGTCGCGGCCTCTCTTGTTGCGGAGCACAGGCTCCAGACGCGCAGGCTCAGTAGTTGTGGCTCATGGGCCTAGTTGCTCCGCGGCATGTGGGATCTTCCCAGGCCAGGGCTCGAACCCGTGTCCCCTGCATCAGCAGGCATATTCTCAACCACTGTGCCTCTAGGGAAGCCCAGTGTTACTTTATTCTTTATCTTGGTTCTTTATCATCTCTATCAATCACACAATGTGATTCAGCTACAAATATAATATAAATATCTCACCTACAGAATTCTCATGACACTTTATACAACTTTGGAAAGGAATGTTCTAACCTTTTAACTTATTTCCCATATGAAAAGTTTCAGTGGAATTTGAAAATGTAATCAAAATTATTATAATATATATTGATTAGGTTTTCTTTTAAAAGCAACTGATTGATATCAGTTAAGATGAAAATTTATGAGATGAATTTTTAAAAAATGAACATTGTGACTGAAAATGGAATATTGTAATATAGTTCATGCAGCTCAAAACACACTTATTCCTTTAAGATCAGCGTAATTTGATAAGGTATCATTTCCTTCTCTACAACCTTTAAAACCAAGCATTGAAAATCTACATGTATATACATTCATTTAAATCACTGTATTACAAAGTATTACTCCAGAAATAGAAAAAGGAATACTAGATTAAATATGGAGAAGAACACCTAAGAGGAATCAAGGGGCTCTTTGCAGATTTTGATTTGGAGGTGCTACATATCCAAGTGGGGAGGATATGGGGGATAATAAATCTGTGGGGCAGGGTGGTAAAATGAATTCTGGTTTGAATGTATTAACATTGAGATGTAAATAGGCATCTTTCATTTTGAGAATGTGGAGTTGGCAGGTGTATTTTAGAGGATGTTTTAGAATGAGTCTATGAATCAAGATATAAATTTAAGTATTATTAGTATATAGATAAGAAAAATCTGTGTTGTGACTGATTTACTATTATAGTTTTACAGCCTAATGTTATAGCTTTTCCATTGAACAGGAAAATTATCAAGAATTTGAGTCACTGGGATGAACTGGGAGATTGGGATTGACATATATACACTAATATGTATAAAATAGATAACTAATAAGAACCTGATGCATAAAAAAATAAATAAAATAGGGCTTCCCTGGTGGCACAGTGGTTGAGAGTCCGCCTGCCGATGCAGGGGATACGGGTTCGTGCCCCGGTCCGGGAAGATCCCACATGCCGCGGAGCGGCTGGGCCCGTGAGCCACGGCCGCTGAGCCTGCGCATCCGGAGCCTGTGCTCCGCAACGGGAGAGGCCACAACAGTGAGATACCCGAGTACTGCAATAAATAAATAAATAATAAAATAAAATAAATAAATAAAATTTTTTTTAAAAAGAATGTGAGGCACTAGGGTTGGGTAAATTGTTTAAGCAATCCATTCATATATTTAAAAATAAGTAATTGGTTACAAATAACCAAGGAATGAATGTTCCTTTATTTAAAATTTTTTTATCATTCAATAAAGTTTTTTTAAATGTTCACTGAGAATGTATATGAAAATAAATTATCTAAAACAACAATTTTATATGCATACAGGCAAGATACCCAGATAAATATAAAAAGGTTTATTCTAAGAGAGGGAGATGGGGGTTTTCTTCTACTTACATATTGTTGCATAATATGTTAAAAATTACTGAGGAAGTGTTTTAAATAGCTACGATTAAATGAATTAAGCAACTTTCGACTTTCCAAAAGACAACTATTATGTCTCAGTGGATCACAAAATGCATACAATTAATAATTTAACCCATTTTGGGGTTTGGTTCTTATTTTGTTTTGTGACGTTGTACATGCCATTCTGTATATAGTTTCTAAAACTTGTGGCTCTGCTCCCTTATTTTATCCAAACATATTACCTTCGAGTAATGTTAAATTTACCTTGCAGAATTGTTTTACCCCATGTAGCTTAAGGGCTATTGCCTCCAGAATTGAGAGTGTCTTATTGACACAGTAATGTTTTCTGTGTATCCGATCTCAGCCTTTCCACTCGAAAAGACTTTGTTATTTATCACAGGTAAAAAGAAAAAGGCTGGTTTTTTTCAATTTTGTTTTGTTTTTCACTTGACAAAGCAAATGAAAATGAAGCATGTTTGGGGAAAGCTGCTTCATGAGAAGAAAGCCAGCTACGAAGAGAAGCTAACCCTTACAGTCAGATGTCAACTTTCAGTAGCATCAGTTAAATTTAAAGACACCATGAAAATTGTGTGACATGGCATTCATATGCTTTTAGAACTCTCATCATATACAAAATGCAGGCTTTACATAACTTTCTAACTTCCAGCTAGCAGCGACTAAGGCAATGATGTTAGTACTTTAGGGCATACTGAGTTACTGTTACAGAATCCAAATTCAGAAAAATAACACTTGGGTACAGCTTATTTTCAGGTATAAAAAAAACAAAGGGAAGTTCCTTTTCAACCCCAAATTAGCAATAACGTGTTACTTTATCTTGGTTCTTTGAATATTTTTTTAAACCCACTCACATTTAGATCTTAGAAAGCAATTTTTATTTTGTTGTTATTTCTTCTGCAATACATCTTGATAAATCTATATTTGACATAAAAGTGAGTTTTATCTAATGAAATTGTTTAACGAATAGTTTACTTGAACCTGAAAATTGAACTGTTACTGAATTTCAGTCATGGTTCTATCACATCCTCCAGATAAAGGTGAACATTCGGAAGAAGTGAGAGGGCATCCACCCCCACCCCTCCTCGGAAGGAAATCACTTAAAGACATATTGGAGTCTCTCTTTCTCTCTCTTCCATATACACATATACAGATAATAATTAATGTCAGTAAAGGTTTGCCTTCTGTGGATATTCTGTGGCTTTTTCCAGTAATCTTGAGTTCAAACAAGCCTGTTTGCAAAAGTCATTGCTCTTCTCTTTATTTCTGCTGCCAAGTAGAAAGCTCTGCTTTGATGGAGAAAGTCACCCTATCTTGCAAGCAAAATATACCACCCACCAACTCTAAATATGTTCTATTTATAGGGGAAGAATTAAGAAGCTTTTTTGATATTTAAAATAAAATCCGTATCTCCAATATATCACTTTAAATAGAATTTTTACATTTTAAATTATATGTAAGATAAGAAGTCTTCCTGTTTGGGAAATCTAAATGTTTCATTTGGCTGTTCAAGAAACAGACAGATTTTATTTTGCCTAGTATATCAATGTTGTTTCTTTTTTACAAAAAAAGAGAATAAAGAGCATGAAATTTAATACTGACGGGATTGATATTTGAACATTCTGGCTTTTTCAGCAGCTATACCAGAATAAAAATAAAATAATGTAGATAGAAGAATGAAAAAAATCAAGTTTAAAATTGTAAAGAATAATAAGACAGTTTATTTATTGTCTTCCTGAGAATTTTATTTTATTTTTATCATAGGAATGACTATTAAGCATTCCAAGTTCTCAGAATATGTGATAATATCAAATGCCTGAATCTCTTTTAGTGCCTTGCACTAAATTTCACATAACTCTCTTATTGCACATTCAGTAGACAAGTTGAGGAACGTATAGGTTCAAGCCCGTTAGAATAGAATAAGAAAGTAATATTTTGTGTGTATCTACTATGCATCAGGCACTGTGATAGTGAGTTTATACAGTCATTTTATTTAGTGCTTCCGTGTTATAGTCAATCTTCCAAGAGCTTCTCATACCATGTTAGTCTTTTTTGGTGGCCTTAGAATGTTTATTAGTCTGACAAGCACACATTCGTTGTTTCTAACATACTCAAACAGGCTGCTTATAACCAATATTTCTATCTGAAGCATGTTGTTTCTTAATGTTCAAACTTTGTGAATACATGTCTGATTGTCATTAACATAAAGCCATTATATATTCTTCCTTAAACAAAAAGAAAGAATAAACATGCAAAGAAATGTTAAACAAAACAAAAATCAAAAGCTGAACATCACCAGCTGTATCATTACCTTGGACACTTGAAAAATAGAAATAAATAATAACTAGTGTATTTTTTAATTCTACCAACATAATGTTGGCAATAGTGTTTAATTCACTTATATGGAAGACAGTACATTATGGAGCAAAAATCAGAAGGTGAAATATTTTAAGAGACTCATATGTATCTATTTGTAATTCTAGCTTTAGTACCTTTAATAATAAGAGAATAGTATAAATATTTATAAATATGTATTAATTTATATACATGTATTTATAAATCTATAAATATAAAATATTAAGATAGGCATTCTTGTTTTCCTAATATCTATTCATTTTTTCCTTGAAAAGAAAAAAATATCTATTTCACATCTCTACAGTGAAGCCAGTTTTGATGCACACATATTTATTTACCGTATCTTTAAAGTTAGCTATTTCAATCTAACATTACTAACTGCCTGTATACTGTTAATATATTCTGTGTTCTACCTATATATAAATATTTTATACTAAAATTTGGAGATCTATAAATATATTAGATCTTCCAAATTATATTAATTATCTCCTATGAATTAGAATATCTTAGTTCTTTATTCTCCAAACTCTAAATCATTATTTACATTCAATTGGTCTTGAATTATTTTAAAATGTCTATCACTGAAATTGAAATATTTTCTAATTGCTGAAGATTACTTGTGTTTTGATATTTTGGATATTACTTTGGGAGGTTATAAGTACACACTGACCATTTTTTTTTTTTTTTTTTTTTTTTTTTTTGTGGTACGCGGGCCTCTCACTGTTGTGGCCTCTCCCATTGCGGAGCGCAGGCTCCGGACGCGCAGGCTCAGCGGCCATGGCTCACGGGCCCAGCCGCTCTGCGGCATGTGGGATCTTCCCGGACCGGGGCACGAACCCGTGTCCCCTGCATCGGCAGGCGGATTCTCAACCACTGCGCCACCAGGGAAGCCCTACACTGACCATTTATTTGATGAATCTATTAGTCCCTAAAAATGCTTTCTTCAAATCTACTTGGTAATTTTGGCCATTTTGAAAATATTTAGAAATATAGGCTTGTTAAAGTGTCTTTTTTCTTTAAGTACTGTTCTTTCAACAGTAACAATGCATTAATTGATCAAAATGATTAATTTCTTCTCATATGATTTTAAAGAAGATTATTTTTTTGTGTTTTTTTACATATTCAAAGAACTAAGGATTTCTTAAAGGATTTTCTGTCTTAATTTAATATTAATCACAAAAAGCTTTAAAAAACAGATCCAACTTCATATAATTATAACTGTAGATTCATTATCTGCTAAATTTCTTCCCACTAATGGTGTGCAAATCCGGACATAAATTTATTTCCTAACCAAGTAGAATAATCATGGCTATTCCTGGCAACATCTTCAGGTTTTTTTTAGTGTTTATTTTTACATTCACTGAAAAATACATGTCACATTATGCTCTTGCCAACTGTGTAATGGAGATTTGTCACATAACCTGTTTATCACACTAAACATTTTGCAAGAATATACACCATGCACAGTGCTTGGTTCCTGGCTGCACTCTGTGACCCTCAGATTTGAAGGTGTAATTCTCACTGGTCTGTGCTTTTTTGTTGGCTTGCATGTAAAACAAAACAGAAAACACTTTTTGTGTTTACAGGTACTAAGGTTTATTTTCGTAGATCTGTGACATAAAATTATGTGTACGAAGGTCAAGTGTTGCAAATTATAACTGAGAAATCCATACTGATAAATGCTAACCCTGTACATCTTATACTAATTTTTATTGTTACTAAATCCAAGAGGTTGTGGTCATTGCAGGAAATGTTAAAAGTTATACAATCAGGAGTTGGAACACTTTCCTCTTTAGAAGATCTTCTGAAATTCATGATGCCTATATTTAAGATGATTCGTCTTCAGCTCTCTTGCCAGGTCTTGAAAAATTAATTTGCCTACCAAATTAAAGGATAATCCTATTGCTGTCAGTCCATTCTCTCTTTAAATTTCCTCTCTTTCTGACTACTTTCCCTTTATTCAACATTCCTGCTGAACTAGTACCCTGCTCTTAACTCTTCTGTAGATGGGAAATGACTTCAAGGAATCATATATATTATTTTCTGAGATGTACTCTAGGGATGGATTAATTTTCTAGTGCTATGTAACAAATTACCACAAACTTAAATCACCATATTTTTTTAATTTCACATTTCCTGTACTTCAGGAATGTGGCATGTCTTGGCCAGATTCTCTGCTCAGGACCTTACTGGGATGAACTCACTTACTGGCTAGGGCTGCAGTTCACGTGGGGATCTTCTTTCAAGTTCTCTTGTGGCTGACAGAATTAATTTCTTTGTGGTCATGGGACTCAGGTACCAATTTCTTGCTACCTGTCAACCAGGGGTTGTTCTCCTCTCCTAGATCTTACTCTCATTCCTTTCCATGTACCCCTTCCGTTTTCAAACCACATGAGCAGATCAAATCCTACTGTGTTTCAAATCTTTGAATTCCTCTTCTGCTGCCAGCCAGAGAAAACCCTCCTTTTAAAGGGCTCATGTGATTTTACTAGGCCACACAGTATAATTTCCCATTTGCCATATAATTTACCAAAATCTAGGAATTGATGTCTCATATTCACAGGTTCCTTACACAGAGAAAGCGGGGGATTTATACAAGGGTAAACGTCAGTAGGGATCATCTTAGAATTCTGCCTACCTCAAGTGGTAGATTGAAGGGAATAGGAATCCAGTATACTCATAGAGTACACATTAGAGAATGATCTATAACTTCTGTGATGTTTTCAAACATTTTCACCATCAAATAATTTATATTAAAATGTTTTGAATAAATCTCTTTTAATTTATAATCACTAATGTAACATGTAGTTTCTGTTAAACAGTTAAAATGGAGAAAGCACATGTAATTATCCTAAAGGCTATAAATCTTACAAAAAGAGTTAAAAAACCTAATGTTATGGATCAAATATTTTTCTGGGACATATTTATTTTAATACCTAATGATATTTTGTATGTAATCCCAAAATTGAGAACTAAAAAAAAAACAGTACCATCACAAATCATTCTAAGTTTAGAGTTCTGGAATATCAGCCAATTGATTTACAATCAACACAGGTGGCATATTTTCACAAGAACCCAATTTAACAAGTGATATATGACTTGACTGGATCTCTTTTAAGTAGGGAGATTTTACTTGCCATGATAAAGAATTTCAAATAATCCAAGAACTGATCAATTGAATAAATCTACTTATTTTATTAAATTAAAAAAATATTGAAGAGTTGATTTACATCATATTAGTTTCAGGTGTACAACATAGTAACTCAAAATTTGTATAGATTGCACTACATTTAAATTCACCCAAAATAAAGGGATTACACTACATTTAAAGTCACCAAAGATAATGGCTATATTTCCCTGCACTGTACAATACATCCCTGTAGGCTGTCCATTTTATACATAGTAGTTTGTACCTCTCAATCCACTATCCCCACCCCACTTTTACCACTATTGCTCTACTCACTGGTTACGACCTGTCTGTTCTCTATACCTGTGTGTCTGTTTCTGTTTGCCATATTAATTAGTCTGTTTTATTTTTTAGATTCCACATGTAAGTGATAACATACAGTAATTGTCTATCTCTGTCTGACTTATTTCACTACATAATATCCTCTAGGTCCATCCATTTTTTATGTCTGAGAAATATTTCATTGAATATATATATATATCCCATTTTCTTTATCTATTCATCTGTTGATTGACACTTAGTTTGCACATTCCTGGCATCTATTTGGGTGTCCAAATTTCCTCTTCTTAGAAGGACAGCAGTCACATTGGATAAGAGTTCACCCTAACAGCCTTATTTTAACTTAATTATATCTTTGAAGGCCCAATCTCCAAATACAGTTATATTCTGAGGTACCTGGGGTTAGGATCAATTATGAAT
Source organism: Kogia breviceps (assembly GCF_026419965.1). NCBI lineage: Eukaryota > Metazoa > Chordata > Mammalia > Artiodactyla > Physeteridae > Kogia > Kogia breviceps. The sequence goes on along the minus strand of NC_081315.1, from coordinate 123,345,218 downwards.
TTGGGGAAGACACAATTTAGCCATGACAGTTAGATAATGCCTTGGTTACTTATTTATTTATTTACTTTTAAAAATTCAGAGCTTTTCTGCATCTTGCAGTAAATAACAGAGACAAAATAGACTAAAATTAACTATCTTCATTAATGTAGGAGTTACTGTAAATTTTCTCTAGGCTTTGGCCTTTGGTCCACCTTTGCCTTTAAAATGTCTAAGAGTAGTATCTGCATTAGAAATTTAGTGGTAGCTTTGGAAGTGCTATATGAGACACTACTGTTTAGATACTGTGTTAAATGGGAAATCTCATTTGTAAGATATTTTAAATTGGAAACGATCCTTATTCCCTATGGTGTTATATTAGTTTCTATTTTATTCCCACTCAAAAGGTTTGTGAATATGGGTGTGTCAGAATTATCTCAAGAGTGTAGTAACTTTCTTGGTTATATAGTTACATATATAGTTGAGAAAATAAATAATTGTCTAATCTTTTCTCCTCTTTATGGACTTTTTTGGATTGTTGCTATTCCTTTTGAAAGAGCTTGCCTAACATAGCATAGCACATTCTCTAGAAGCAAGCTGTCTGGGCTTTAATTCCAGGTCTTACCACTTATTATGCTTTCTCATCTGTAATATGGTGAAAACAATAGTACTTATCTCATAAAGATTTTATTATGATTAAAAGAGCCAATACACAGAGCACATATGATGATGCCTGTCAATAAAAATTTACATGATAATTTTAAAACTAAAAATTGGACCAGTGAAATTTTTCCACCAGGATCTACAGAGGTATTGGGCTGTGCATATTCAAAAAATATTTCTACATTGGTAGATAGCATTACCCTTTCCCTTGTGTATTAATATGTACTTCCTAATTTTCCTTGCTTTGTTCATTGACAGTCCTCTTAGGTCTCTAATAATAAGTTGAATTTTGAATTCTGATTAGTTTTATCTCAAATGCATAAATTGTGTAACTACTATTGACCCTTGCTTTCTGACTCCATCACACTGAAGCTCCATCTAAATTCAGTCATTCACAGGGGAGCCAGATGCACAAGTGGAAGATGTTATGGTGCTTCTATTATGTCTAATTCAAGACCAATACAAAACTATAAAGAAAGATAAAGCCAACAAAGTTCTACTTAAATGATATTATAAAATCAAAAATAAAGTTGTATCCCAAATGATACCCCAGATTTTCTGATTCTTTAAATTATATTCACCAATATAGCAGTTATTGTATATTTTCTCTAAATTTTGGCCTTTGGTTCACCTTTGCCTTTACCATATGAGGTTAGTATATGGCTTAAGTTTAGGAAAATTATTTGGAAAGCTAGTCATGACTGACTAGCTCTTTTATGGGCCTGCTTCTTTCGCATTTCTCCATATTTCATACATCCCACTATTCTTTTTGCCATGAAGTAGAAATTTCCCTGAACACACTATGAGTTCTTCTCTCTCCTTATGCAGTGTTTTGTGGATAGATAGAGTGACCTACCAGATGAACAAATTTTATTGGAGCAAATTGATGTGCATTAGCTCAGCTCCATTTATTCTCTTTGAACTTCCTCTGAGGATTAAATCCTCGCTAGAATTTAATAATAGACCTAATCTATATCTACTTCCCATGTGGAAAGGCCCATGGGAGTCCCAGTGCTCTCTGCAACTAGGTAGTTCATCTGGTATTTAGAGAATAGGTCCATAAGGACCAACAGTTAAGTTGCATCATCTGATATACCCTTGTCAAGATTATAGGTGATATTTTGATCTTTATTTTTATTTTTTAATCATGTAAATTTTAAAAAATAAGAGCTTAAAAGAAGAAAGTATTTATTAGGGGCTTGCCTAATGACCTGAAGAATTTGTTTGTTTGTTTGTTTGTTTTGCTTTTCCTTTTCCAATTGCTTACTAAGATTTGTGCCCATTTTATAGCATTTTGACATATTCTCATATATCTGGAGCTGTACTTATTTATACAGTATAATAGTAAACAAGACAAGGTCCTTTACCTAAAATAAATTAAGTTTAAGTGATACAATTTTTTTAAAGAAACAATTGCTGTTCAGCTTCTATGACAGGGGTATTTACATAGTACAAAAAGTAGAGGCAGATAGCAATACAGTTAAGAAGTGGTAGATAATTATAGCTTTGTGGAAATGTAAACAGATATATTTTTTTCCAAATATGTCTTAATATGCAATAATGCTTTAAGATTATGTTCAGAAAAATGTAGCTTGAGACACAATGAATAACAAAGCATCACTGCTATACAAGGAGGAAAAGAATATAAGTTTAATATGTAAAAGTGGAAACTGGAAAGAATAATTTAAAGATCACAGGATTTGAACTGCACTGGTTGTAAGACAGTATATCTAAAATATACAAAATTATTGTCTTTTTTCTATAACTCTGAGTATAGGAACTGTCGTGAAATAATATGACTTTTCTTTAAACCACAAAGTCCTCTGCCATGGTTATTCCATAATAATAAATCAACAAAATTTTGTGTTCCTATTAAGGTCCCCTCTCTCTGAAGATAACTAGATGGTGGTGCCATTCTTTTAACTAGAAGCAAAGAATTGCTTCCTGGGATGCTTATATGACCTGGATTTATTTTCCTATTGTACTATATTCTGCATTTGTTGTGTAGACATTTGGAAGGTAAAATGTGTTTATATAACATACACCCACACATCACATGTTGAGTATGGAATTATGAATTGTTAGTTGACATCACTAAATGGTCACTGTGTAAGAATTTTTTTCACGTAAGTGTCTGAATGTTTAATATAGTCAAGACATGTATCTTAGTTCTTTTAAAAAGAATTCTAGAAAAGAGTACTTCTAAAGCCATGGATTTATTTTTTAGCAACAATTAAACCTATCAGATAAATGAAATGGAAATGAATATATCATTCACAAAAAATCAATTCAAGACAGATAACTAATATTTTTGTGAATGACCTATTTTAAGAAAGCCTATAAAAATATGATATTGATAATATCATATTATAATATTATGATATTGTAATGACCATATTATATTGTATGATATTGTAATGTATTGAAGAAGAAAATATTAGGACAAAGAAAGCCAAAATTTAAACTACAACTAAATAAAAAGTAAGAATTTCTTTTCATCAAAATATAAATTAAATAACTGGAAAGACAAACCACAACTAGGAGAGATATCGACAATATTTAAAATAGGCAAATGATTTATATGCAAAACATATAAACAAATCTCAAGACTCAATAAAAATCAGCAACACATTAGGAAAATGAGCAAAAAGACATAAGCAGACATTACACAGAAGAGGAAATATAAATGATCAATAATGCATGGAAATTTGTTCAACCTCATTTGTAATTAAGGAACTGCAGGTTAAAAGACACAATAAGATACCATTTCACTCACAACAGGTTGGCAGAAGAATATAAAGTCTGTGATACAAATGTTCCATCAGTACCCTCTTGGGAGGAAATTGTTATATGCCCTTTAGAAAATATATTTTGCCTTAAATATTGTATTTGAAGATATGTGTACTCTTTGACCTATTCCCCAGATCATACCTGTGAAAAGCTCTTTTGCAGGTGCCTCAGGATAAATATTCAAGGATACTCAAAGCATTGTTTTCTGTAATAAAAAATGAAATATCATAACTCATATGTCATTTAACAATGTAATGTATAAATACATTGTGGTATATTCATATAGTGGATTACATTATAGACATAAATGCAATGAATTAAATCTTTAATTTTGATACTGATTTTATACTGATAATAGTATTGATTTTATAATCATGGAATTAAATGAAAAAACTTGTCTTTACATCTTTTATGATGTTATTTATAATAGAGTTTTAAAATAGGTAAAAATAAATAGTAAAACTATAAAAATTAACAATATATATCAGTAATTTCAGGTTATTGATTTCCTGAGGGTGAAGAGAATATTATATAAAATTAAAAGGCACTCATTAAGGAATCAAAGTGCTGGTAACATTCAGAAATTTGGTGGTGGATATACAGATATTACTTAGTTACTATTACTAAAACTGTACATATAAAATATAATGTATTTTATATGTAAGATAGACATGCAGTAAGACTTTAATTAAAATAAGAATAAGGAAATATGTAAGATATATGTCTGTACCCAAACCTCAATGAAATTCCTGAAACAATAGGAAATCTTATAATATTTTCACCACTGTGTGTCACATTAAATGCTGTAGTGAACCACCCATGGTTATCATTAAGAGATTTCTGTTAACTATTAATCAATAGTTTTAAACTGTAATAGCTGGATTATTCTAAAGTCCAAATCTCTCTGAGGTATATGTTATAAAATTCATTATACACTTTATTTCTTTCTAGCTCTTAGAAAATTTTCCAGCAGCTTTAAGAGATGGAATAATGCCGAGATTTTTTTTTTTGTTTATATTTATATATGTAAGAAAACAAGTTAGTGACATGGGAAATCTTACTATTGTTTACTAAAAATGAAGTTGCTTCAAATACCTTGATATCAATTTATAACATTGACCTGTTGGTTTCTTGTAAGGCAATGATGTAATGATGTATAATTAAGACAATAGGAAATATTCCTGATCAAAATATGTGATAAATCTTTACAACTGGATTTTCATCTTTACTTTTACCAAGACATAATAAATCACAAAGCCTATTCTATTTAAAGTATCTTTGAGGTTATATTTTTCATATAATTTTATATCACAGTGGAATGGAATGTCTTATAAATATGAATTAAGTCCAACTTGTTTAAAGTATCATTTACAGCTTGTGTTTCCTTATTCATTTTCATTTTGTATGATCTGCCCATTGGTGAAAGTGGGGTGTTAAAGTCTCCTACTATGATTGTGTTACTGTCAATTTCCCCTTTTATGGCTGTTAGCATTTGTCTAATGTATTGAGGTGCTCCTATGTTGGGTACATAAATATTTACTATCCTACTTTTTAATAAGAAACTTTCTTTTACAGTTGGCAGAGATGTAAGAGTACACTCAAATTGCCACCACAGGAATACAAAAGCCTGTGCAAAAGTAAAAATTTTAAGCTTAAAATTTTAAAAGCCATTGAAAAATCATAATTGAGATGGTGGTATATAGTAAGGTTATTTTACTTTGTAATTTAAATATAGCTTTGGTTAAAAAATGATTGACATTCTTATGTTAATAGCTACACATTACAGGATTTATCATGTATTATTCTGTAGAGTAAGAATGTCAATTGTATCTTTAGTGTTGCAAAATAGTAATTCTGCCTTAATATGAAAAATGCCTTTAAGTGGAAAAATTATGTAAATTTATTATAATGATGTATTATGTTTCAAAACCTGGAACACATTAGTAGAAGTGAAGTCACACAGAAATGAGCACGTGTGTATATACATGTGGATAAAAATTCTTACATTATGGAAAAATAAATTTTCTGGATTAGGTCTGACTAAGAGAGTCAGTTATAAAACAGTAACATAATATAGTCTATTGATTATCTTATAATGTCAAAGATATACATACAAGATATCAGTCTGAAGTATAACAAGGATAAAGTTAAATAATCAAACTTAAATATTCTGTCAGCATTATCAGCACCTATCATTTATCCAAATTGTGTTCATCAGAAAATAAATCAAATGAGTGGGCATTTAACATAATTTGTTATGTACCCTTGAAACTGAATTCCATCACCAAAAGACTGATTCTTTTTAAACCATTTAAAAATGAAAAATTGACATTTTTGAAATGGTTTTGCTTAAAATCTGGTTTATATTTTCCAACACTTAGGTTCCTTTTTTTCTCCTGATTAAGCATATCTTCTGTTAATCAGAATTATTAAGTGGATGCTGTCAACCATGATATAATTTACTGGGATCACTGACCCAGTATATTTTGTGTTCAGATACTCATTAAACATGTTTGTTAAAATTAGGATTTTAAAAAGAAGAAGATAACTACTGTCAATCATATGCCAGTTATAATAGAAGTCAGTCTGAGATAGTTTAATGTAAACTGTCTATAAGATAGTTAAAACACAGCAGTAAAAGTACAGATTTTTTTTCTTCAGAGTCATTTTCCTGTTAAGAAAATTTAAACGTATAGGTGTTATTAGATTAAAATTAAGAAAATATATTACCATTCAATCTTAAGGTATTTAAACATTTTTTTTTTTACCACTGAAAGAAAATTATTTAAGGCCTAAAGGACAAAAGTATTGGCTCCAAAATATCAAGTACAATTTTAAGTGAAACTAAATAAACGTTTGAGTGTTTAAAAATGTCATCTTGCACATATACTGTGCAAATGTCATCCACACATATACTGTGTGGGCCAAAAAGTGCCTTTGGTTTTTAAGTAAAAATAAAAGGCACATTTTTCATTTTCACCAAGAACTTTATTGAACAACATATTCACCCTTTTGTTCTACTACCTTCTGCCATTTTTTAGGCAACTTCACAATTCCACCTTCCCAAAACTTTTTATCTTTTTGAGCAAAGAACTGTTCCAGGTGCCTTTTACAGTCTTGCAAGGAATTGAAATTTTTTCCATTAAGAGAATTTTACAAAGACTTAAATAAATGGAAATTCAAAGGCACAACGTCTGTTGAATCCAGCTGATGAATCAGAACTTCCCAGCCAAGCTATAACAGTTTTTTCCTGGTCATCAAAGTAACATGCAGTCTTGCATTATCCTGATGGAAGATTATGTATTTTCTGTTGACTAATTCCATACACTTTTCGTCAAGTGCTGCTTTCAGTTGGTCTAATTGGGAGCAGTACTTGTTGGAATTAATTGTTTGCTTTTCTGGAAAGAGCTCATAATAGAGGACTTCCTTCCAATCCTACCATATACAAAACATCACCTTATTTGGGTGAAGACCAGCCTTTGGTGTGGTTGGTGGTGGTTCATTTCACTTGCCCCATGATCTCTTCTGTTCCACATTATTGTACAGTATCCACTTTTCATTGCCCATCACAATTTGTTTTAAAAATGGAACATTTCAGTAGAGAATCTCATGCAGAAAATATGGTCAGGAAGGCTTTCTTGGCTTAACTTACGTGGAACCCAAACATCAAAATGATGAACATAACCAAGCTGGGGCAAATAGTTTTCAATGTTTGATTTGGATATTTTGAGTATGTTGGCTATCTTCCATGTGGTATAATGTTGATTGTTCTCAATTAATATCTCGATTTGATCATTATCACCTGAGCATGGAGCATCGTTCAGCGAGAAATCTCCAGAACAAAACTTCACAAACCACTTTTGACACGTTCGATCAGTCATAGCACCTTCTCCATATGCTGCACAAATCTTTTTTTGTGTTTCAGTTGAATTTTTACCGTTCTTTAAATAATAAAGCATAATATGCCAAAAATGTTCCTCTTTTTCGTCCATCTTCAATATTAAAATGGCTATAAAAAATTCACTGATTTTGATAATTTTTTTAAAATGCATGCTGATATGACAGCTGCCACAAAAATCTAACAAAATTGTTTCAAATGAAGTTAAAAACAACTAAGCAACCACTAGAGCCATCTTATGGGAATACTGAATGAACATTTTGGTCAATCCAATACGTTTTTGTTATATTTTCAGAACTATGGAGTTTAAATTTCTTGTCATAATATTTTACATTTAGGTGTTAAAATCTTTTCAACAATTTACAGCATATATTTAAACTAAAGTTGTGATATGGATATATTCAATATGTCAGAAAAGAAGCTTAAAACTGCTCAGGGCACACGTTTTAATTAAAACATTTGACAAGTGGTAGAGTGGGGTTATATTTTCTATAGTATTAGAAAATAAGTGTTTCAATTTACTAGTGCTTAATACATAGAGGAAAATGAATCCTAGCAGCAATCGTTTAATTACCCCTTAAAAAGTCCATAAAATTGTTATGGGTGCTACAAACAATAAAATCAGTTATATTGACAGATAACTTGCTTCAGTTTATTAAAAATTAAATATTTTATTCTATTTTTAGAATAAAATTTATACACTCCACCCTTAGCTTTTAAAATTTCTTGTTATTTGTTTTGAGATTTAATTTTAACTTTATAAGTTTGTCAGATATAAATGAAAGTGAAAAGTCATCCCATTACAGTGATCTAATATTTGGTAATGAATGGTAAGCTAAGAAATTTTGACTAATTCTACCAATGAGAACAACGGGAAAGTCTAGAGAGAAGAAAGAAATGTGGAAAGAAAAATTGGAGATTGAATAAGACAGCAAAGAACTGCAGAACCAAAATTTAAGAGACAAAGAACAAACAGATTTGTGAGTCCTGCATTTAGAATCACTGTTTACCTGGAGGTGTCTGCCAATTCAGAAAGAGTAGCTAAGTGAAAGAAACCAAGCAATCAGCAACACTTCAGAACTTCCTGGAGTGAAGAAGAAAAAAATTGAGTCTAGGGTCAGCCAAGAATGGCTCTTCTGGGAAAACTCAAGTTTTGGCATAGACCCCAAATGGACCACAGGTGAATTGGAATTACAAGGTCCTTGCAAGGAGCAAAATATATAAATTTCCAAAATTATGCTAAGGGGATCTGAGATTGTTACTACATCTAGTTGTTGACAGATTCAAACATAAATTTTCTCTACAGGAAGAAAATATTCTAGATCTCAAAGTATTTGAAATATTTTTTTTCAAATAAAGTATCTAGTATTCAAACAAAAGTGAACAGGTCTATTGTGTTTCCATACAAATTGTAAAAATGTTTGTTCTAATTCTGTGAAATGCCAAAAAATAGAGCTGGAGGAATCAGGCTCCCAGACTTCAGATTATACTACAAGGCTACAGTAATCAAGATAGTATGGTACTGGCACAAAAATAGAAATATAGATTAATGGAATAGTATAGAAAGTACAGAGATAAACCCATGAATGTATGGTCACCTAATCTATGACAAGGAGGCAAGAATATATAATGGAGAAAAGACAGTCTCTTCAATAAGTGGTGCTGGGAAAACTGGACAGCCACATGTAAATGAATGAAATTACAACACTCCCTAACACCACACACAAAAATAAACTCAAAATGGATTAAAGACCTAAATTTAAGTCCAGGCACTATCAAACTCTTAGAGGAAAATATAGGCAGAACACTCTATGACATAAATCACAGCAAGATACTTTTTGAACCACCTCCTAGAGAAATGGAAATAAAAACAAAAATAAACAAACGGGTCCTAATTAAACTTAAAAGCTTTTGCACAGCAAAAGAAACTGAAACAAAAAGACAAAACGAAAAGACAACACTTAGAATGGGAGAAAATATTTATAAATGAAGCAACCAACAAGGGATTAATCTCCAAAATATACAAACAGCTCATGAAGCTCAATATCAAAAAACAAACAACCCAATCAAAAAATGTGAGGAAGATCTAAACAGACATTTCTCCAAAGAAGACATACAGATGGCTAAAAAGCACATGAAAAGATGCTCAACATCACTAATTATTAGACAAATGAAAATCAAAACTACAATGAAGTATCACCTCACACCGCTCAGAATGGCCATCATCAAAAACTCTACAAACAGTAAATGCTGTAGAGGGTTTGGAGAAAAGAGAACCCTCCTACATTGTTGGTGGGAATGTAAATTGGTACAGCCACTATGAAGAACAGTATGAAGGTTCCTTAAAAAACTAAAAGGGCTTCCCTGGTCGCACAGTGGTTGAGAGTCTGCTTGCCAATGCAGGGGACACAGGTTCGTGTCCCGGTCTGGAAAGATCCCACCTGTCACGGAGCGGCTGGGCCCGTGAGCCATGGCTGCTGAGCCTGCGCATCCGGAGCCTGTGCTCCACAATGGGAGAGGCCACAACAGTGAGAGGCCCGCATACCGAAAAAAAACTAAAAATAGAGCTATCATATGATCCAGCAATCCCACTCCTCAGCATATATCCAGAAGAAAACATAATTTGAAAAGATACATGCACCCCAATGTTCATTGAAGCACTATTTACAATAGCCAGGACATGGAAGCAACCTAAATGTCCATCAATGGAGGAATGGATAAAAAAGATGTGGTACATATATACAATGGAATATTGCTCAGCTATAAAAAAGAATGAAATAATGCCATTTGCAGCAACATGGATGGACCTAGATATGGACATACTGAGTGAAGTAAGTGAGACAGAAAAAGACAAATATATGGTATCGCATATACGCAGAATCTAAGAAAAGGGTACAAATGAACTTATCTACAAAACAGAAAGTGACAGATGTACAAAACAAACTTATGGTTACCAGGGGGTAGGAAGGGGGGGATAAATTGGGAGATTGGGATTGACATATACACACTACTATATATAAAATAGATAACTAATAAGGACCTACCGTATAGCACAGGGAACTCTACTCAATACTCTGTAATGGCCTATATGGGAAAAGAATCTAAAAAAGTGTGGAGATATATATATATATGTATATATATATATATATATATATATATATATATATATATATATATATAACTGATTCACTTTGCTGTATACCTGAAACTAACACAACATTGTAAATCAACTATACATCAATAAAAATTTAAAAAAGAAAAGTGAATAGGATCACAAGGAGAGAAGATGACATGTTTGAAGTCAAATCAATACAAATTAACCAACCAAGTCACATGTCATGGGGTTGTGATGCACAGACATTAAAAATATTTAGAGAACTAAAAGTCAAGATTAAGAATTTATGCAAATAATTAGAAATAATAATAGTAGTGGCAAGTAGAATATTAATAATGAAATAAAATCATCAACATTAGAGAGACAGAAACAAAAATATACACACAGGCATATTTCAATTAAATGTAATTGCATCAAATACAAAACTAAGAAATCATTTTTAACTAGAGTCAAAATAACACCAAACTTCAATGGTAACGTTGTTAATAAAATTTAATAAATTAAATACTTCAAAGAGTTGAAGGAAAATTACCTTAAATATCATATTTTAAAATAATTGCAACTTGAGGTATAATTGCAGTACAATAAACTGTGCACATAGTTAAAGTGCACAATTTGATCAATTTTGACAAAGGATTACACCCATGATCAAGACAACAAACATTTCCATCAACCCCAAAAGTTTCCTTGTGCTCCATTGTAATACCCCTCTTCCATGTCTCATTCTTAGGCAGCCACTGACCTGGTTTCTACCACAATTTATTTCTTTTTCCATTTTCTATGGTTTATATAAATTTCCTTAATTTTATATAATTTTTCCCTACCTTTTTATATTTAGCATAATTATTTTAAAATCCATCCATGTTTTTATGTTTCAATAGTTCATTCTCTTTTATTGTTAAGTAGTATTTCATTAGATTCATACAGATGAGTTTATTTATTCATCTGTTAGTGGACATTAGATTTGTTTTCAGTTTGGGGCTATTATAAATAAGGCTTCTACATACATCCATATACAAATCTTTGTCTGGACGTGTTTTTGTTTGTGTATATGTAGGAGCTGTATGTCTGGGCTGTATTGTAAGTATATGTTTAACTTTTTTTTTCATGTTAAGGCATTTTATTTTAAATGTAGCAGTGTTTACATACTGAACTCCCAATCTATCCCTCCCCCCACTCTTCCCCCTGGTAACCATAAATTTGTTCTGTAAGTCTGTGAGTCTGTGTCTATTTTGTAAACAGGTTCATTTGTATCATTCTTTTTTTGATATTTAACTTTTTTAAGAACCGTTGAAACTGTTTTGCAAAGTTTTTTTTGTTTTTTTTCTAACAGTATTGCATTTTCACTAGCGATGTAGTAGATTTGTAGATTCCTAATGTCTTCACCATCAATGGTTTGGTCAGTTATACTTTTATTTTACCCATTCTAATAATGTATTAAACTTCAAAAGTGTATATTTTGCTAAAAAATATCATTTAAATATGATGGCCTACCAAAAATATTCTCACACTTACAAGACCTGAGGAGATCCTGTGTGAAGAAATACTTTGGAAAGGACAGTAGTAAAGCCAGAAGTTTACTGTGAAATATATATAGGTAGTATAATATATATCACCTAAAAGAGCAATTAAAAAACCAAACATTAGTGACTGATGCTAATTTCGGGCAATGGCAGTGTTGATGATGTTGAGAAGCAGCAATCAAATCCTATTCCTTCTTTATGGGGAGCCTGAAACGTAATTATCCTGGAGAATCCCTTCCCTGTCCAAATGTAAGGGCTTTCTTCTGCTTTCTACTACATAGTGCTTTCACCTCTAATTAACCCCTATTAAACTCTGCCTTTCTATGTAGTATATCATGTCTTATAATGAAGGAAGACAACAACGACAACAAAAACATGGTTAAGACCTTGACTTCACACTTATTTATGTGGCTAGATGACCTCTGAACTACATTTCTCTCCTATAAGATGAGATTAATCATTTCAAGGATTGTTATGAGGTGATACTTTGAAGTACTATGAACCTACAGTTACTAACTTTTCTTTATCACAAGATTACAATGTCCTTGGAACATTAACAAATATATATTTTATGTGTTTAAAACTCACATTCAAGAGATGGAAAAATTGAATGTTTGAGCTTTAAATGTAGTCATACACACACACATGCATTTCAGTATATACTCTCATGAGTGGCAAAGTGATTATTCGTCCACTAGATCAGTATAACTTTTATATATTATTGTTAATAAAAGTATTTTTATGATACTCTGAATTGTATTCTCTCTAGTAAGCATAGTTTACAACAGCACAATAAAACTCTAATCATATCCTACAGTGGGTAAAAATAATGCCTGCCAAACTATAAAGCTAGTGTCTCCCTTTCGTGAACAAGTTTCATTAATTTGCTTTAAATTTGGCAGAAGGTTTCCTGTTGGGAACACAATGGCAGGTACTTCATTATGAGTCCAGCTGATACTCATAAATGGTTGAATTCAACCCAATATACATACACCAGCCATTTGTCCTTATAAGATTGTATGTCAGGTATGAGTCACTATTCTTATAGATACACCCAGGGCCCAAAGAGGAAGTCAATTATGTCTACCCTATGCTAACCCATGGAGTGCCTTAAAGGATGCAGCCCCAAAGTAGCAACATCTTTCTGTGACTCTTATGAGAGTTAAATTCAGTTTGAACCAATAAATTCATGATGAGAACTGATATTCCTCCAATATGATTCTAAACTTTGCATGGCCACATCTGAAGTACAAATCTCGCAGCTGAATAGCATAATCTTCCTATAATGACACATGCCAGCTTTTGGTTTGCTTTTGTTTTTGTGGCAAATAATCTGTTTTGTTTCACAGAAATTTGTGAGATTGCTTTAATGAAAACTATTTTCTTTCCATTTAGAATGGTTTTCAGCAATATTATTCTCTGATAATGTGTTTTGACATTGTCGGGAATGGAAAACACTAAAACCATGCGCAATTGTATTAAGAAATCTTTCCTGGGGCTTCCCTGGTGGCGCAGTGGTTGAGAGTCCGCCTGCCGATTTAGGGGACACGGGTTCGTGCCCCGGTCTGGGAAGATCCCACATGCCGCGGAGCGGCTGGGCCCGTGAGCCATGGCCGCTGAGCCTGCGCGTCCGGAGCCTGTGCTCCACAACGGGAGAGGCCACAACAGTGAGAGGCCCGTGTACCGCAAAAAAAAAAAAAAAAAAAAGGGAATAATTTATAGATAAACAAAAAAAAGTGTGATCAAAGATGGCTAATATGAAGTATGACTATAGGAAATGTTCTTAACCTATCTATTAATAGGCCAGAATTACCTAATCTTTGTGGGCATTTTACTTTGTATCCTGATGATCCATTATCCTGGATGCATTTATCTACCTTCTTCATATTTTATTCTCGTTCTATCCTCTTTCTCTTAATAGTGGTTGGAAAAATGAAACTGGTGAATAAACAGGAGTATTGAGATATGCTGCAAAAATATTGCTCTTCTTGTCGCTGCTGAGGAAAGAATTGCTACTTTGCTCATTCTACTGACCTCGTTTCCCTACCTATGTCCTTTTGTGTGGCTGAAAGGGGAACTGAACACCCAATTCTGTATTGAATAAATTAAAAACTATTTCTAGACCCACTGTGTTAGTTTCCTACTGCTGTTGAAACAATTACCACAAATTTAATGACTTAAAGCAATGCAAATGTATTATTTTATGTTTTGGAGGTCAGAAGTCTAAAATGTGTCCTCAGGGCTGCATTTCTTCTGGAGGCCCTAGAAAAAAAAAAAAAAAACTATTTTCTTGTCTTTACCAGTTTCCAAAGTCTGCCTCTCTCTAATGTCTGAGCCAGTACCTTAGCATTTGCCAACCCTCCCCACCCACAACCCTTGACCTCCTGCCTCTCTAAGGATCCATGGGGTTCCCACAGGCCCAATGAGATAACGCAGGTCAGTCTCCCCATTTTAATAACCTTAATCACATTTACAAAGTCCTTTTTGCCATGTAATATAATATAGTTACAGATTTGGGGGATTAGGACCTGGACATCTGTAGGGGGTATTATGTAGCCTAGCATACTCATGAAGTTCTAACTTCTTGGTTAAGGGAAGTTGGGCAGGTGAGTATGTCTTCATTAGGGATTCCTAGACTTACCTTTATGAAAAGGACTATCATAATGATGTTAGTAGCTAGTCGAGAGGTACATGTACTTTTGTTCAAATGACGATCTTTTTTATGGAGTAGGGAGAAGGGGTTAATTAAATCTAGTCTAGTGTTGTAAGACTAACTTAATTTGAATAGTTACTTTGCTTAGTTCAGAATTTTGGAGACAAATTTTATGTTGAGGAGGCAAAGAGTCAATCTTACAGGTTTCTGCCACTACTCTCTTCCCCTTCTAATCTCCTAACTGGCTTATACAACCTTGTAGAGCAAGAAAGGACAGATTCTACAGAACCCACATGAACTTTGAAACTTCTCTCATAATTTCTGAGGAATTAGCTGATCAGTCAGTCTACTCCACGAGCTGATAACTTTTGAGGTGTATCTGATGTTCTCTGCCTCTTTGGGTGGCTGGTTTGTAACAATAGAGTTCTGGTCATGTGACTCCAGACTCAACATTTCCAACTACAGAAGTCTTATTTTCCCAACCCTGTACTTCTCTCAGGCCACATGCAATCTAAATACCTCCATGTTTTTTTGGAATGGAACCCTGGTTACCTCTACATAAATTATAAAACCATGATAATCCAAGAAATTTGCTTAAATTCACCTATTTAGCTACTTCCAAATAATGATTCATTATCTCTGCCTTGCACCATGTTTGAAGTCCTTTCTATAGACCTACTAGTGGTTCATAGTTTTCCTTATTTAAGCCTGAGAAAATGCAACACCCCTTTAGATTCCCCACTGTCAAGCCAAAGCTACATAGTTTTTAACCCCACTCCAGCCAACAGGTGTGGGAAACATACATTGGCAAAATCCTGGTACAGGATATTCTTCTAGTGTATCTAACATGTTTCCTTCTCATTGCAAAACACCAGTGTTGACAAGGGAAAGTTTTTTGTGTTCTATTTTTCTATATCATCTCTATTCATAAGTAAGAAAGCCTTACAATTTAGTTATCAATGGCAGAAGTAGTACTAACTTACATTGTGGAAGAATTTCTTGTAATCAGTCATTTGAACATCTGAGCTAATATTATAGTCACAAACAGATATAAGTACCATTTTACATTTTATTTGTTTGTTTTCACAGTATTAAATTTTATCTTGAATTTAAATTTTGATATTAATTTGACTTTTTTAGTTGTTTACTCTTTTGCTAATAATCAAGTGTATGGCATCTAATGAAACAAAACCTTCTTACTGATAAAATAATTTTAAAACATTTGAATGATTAAACTGTTGTCTCAAAATTTAAAAACTAATTTGATGATATAATGTATTACATTAGTGATATAACTGTCATTCATGCAATTAGCAAATATTTAGCGAGTGAAGGATATTTTGCTAAGCACCAAAAGAGACGATGACTATATTATAGTGTGAGATGCCAAGTCGTAATCTAGTAGTAATATTTTAATAAATAAATTTAAACCACAGAGAAGTTATTCAGGCCTGAGGAAACAAAATATAATCAGTTATTAAGGCAAGAACTCATCTTTTACACATTACAAATAATGAGAATTTGTGCTGAATCACAGTTTAAACAAAGAACAGATAGTTGGTATTAGAGCTAAGCACTTTGATGGCATATTAAGAGCTGTGACTTGAACTGCATAAAGAGTCAGAGAAAGTTTTTGAAAATGTGGATGATATGAAAATTTTACTTTAGAAAGAAGGTTCTAGGTTCAGTATTGAAGATGTACTTTAGGTAGGAGAAGACTGTAGGAAGAACCAAGGAATATAAACATAAATTTGTGAGGTTGTAAATACGTACAGCTATTTGGGGACATTTGCAAGAGACAATGACTAGGTAGAACTAGCAGAATACACCTTTCATAGGGAATGGCAGGAAATAGTTAAAATGACTCTAGGTTCTCATCTTCCATGGCTGGCAGGACTGTGTTATTAATAAAAGAGAGAGAGAGAGAGAGAGAGAGAGAGAGAGAAGTAGGGAAAAAAAACATACTATGTAAACTCAGAAACAAAACAAAACAAAACAAAAACAACTAGTTCCAGTAGTAGTTTTCTGATTGGTTCATTCCTTCTATTTTTTAAGAAACCATATTGTGGTCTTCTAAAAATTATATTGATGATCAATATAAGATGAAAAAGTAGCTACATGTAAATCAATGAAGTTAGAACACACCCTCACACCATGTACAAAAATAAACTCAAAATGGCGTAAAGACTTAAACATAAGATATGACACCATAAAATTCCTAGAAGAGAGCACAAGCAAAATATTCTCTGACATAAATTCTACCAATGTTTTCTTAGGTCAGTCTTCCAAGGCAATAGAAATAAAACCAAAAATAAACAAATGGAACCTAATCAAACTTACAAGCTTTTGCACAGCTAAGGAAACCATTAAAAAAAAATGAAAAGACAACCTATGGAATGGGAGAAAATATTTGCAAATGATGCATCAGATAAGGGCTTAATCTACAAAATATGCAAACAGCTCATACAAATCAACAACAACAAAAAAAATCCAACTGATAAATGGGCAAAAAGACCTTAATAACATTTCTCCAAAGAAGACATACAGAGGGCCAGTAAGCACATGAAAAGATGCTCAACATCACTAATTATTAGAGAAATTCAAATCAAAACTACAATGGGGTACTACGTCATACCAGTCAGAATGGCCATCATTAAAAACTCTACGGATATCAAATGCTGGCTAGGGTATGGAGAAAAGGGAACCCTGCCACACTGTTGGTGGGAATATAGGTTTTACAGTCACTATGGAAAGCAGTATGGAGGTTCCTCAGAAAACTAAAACTAGAATTACTATATGATCCATCAATCCCACTCCTGGGACTATAACTGGACAAAACTATAATTCAAAAAGATACATGCCCCCCTATGTTCATAGTAGCCAGTGCTGTTCACAATAGCCAAAACATGGAAAAAACCTAAATGTCCATCAACAGATGAATGGATAAAGATGTGGTACATATATACAATGGAATACTACTAAGCCATATAAAAGAATGAAATAATGCCATTTGCAGCAACATGGATGCAGCTAGAGATTATCATACTAAGTGTAAGTCAGAAAGGGAAAGACAAATACCATACGATATCACTTATATGTGGAATCTAAAATATGGCACAAATGAGCATATCTACAAAACAGAAACAGACTCATAGATGTAGAGAACAGACTTGTGGCTGCCAAGGAGGAGGGGAGAGGGAGAGGGATGGGCTGGGAATTTGGGGTTGGTAGATGCAAACTATTACATTTAGAATGGATAAACAATAAGGTCTTAATGTATAGCACAGGGAACTATACCCAATCTCCTGGGATAAACCATAATGGAAAAGAATATAAAATAAGAACATCTACATGTGTATAACTGAGTCACTGTGTGGCACAGCAGAGATTGGCACAACATGATAAATCAACTACACTTCAATTTAAAAAATGTAAAAAAAAAAGAAGATGAAAATGTGATTGTGGGAATTTAAGATGAAAGTGTCTTTACCACACATGGGATGAAGTTGCACCTTAGATATCAGTGTTCCCTTCTCTCAAGGCCAGAGTGCTTTATTGGCTATGGCCATTAAGGACAGGCTGTGACTGGTGCTGAGATCATCCAGAGGTGATAGAGCAACCCCTGCAGGCACTTGAATCTCAAAAAAGCAAAGCACTATAGGTCTTAGGTTCCAGAAGATAGATTTTCCTTCTCAACCAAGGTCCTGTTACCAGTAACTAAATTCCCTTGTATGAACTTTTCTAGAATAATTTCAAATGGGATTAATCCCATCCCCAGGGCAAATCCCATATTATAATGTTCTTGCATAATTTCTGGGACTAGGGGAATTTAAACTCTATACTATATTCTTTAATATAGTATAATATACTATTATCAATATATCCTAGGCTAGTCATTCTTAAATAACGCTATGCATAGGGCAAAAATATTCAAGATCATTTTACTTTTTTTAACCTCTAGTGTGAAGTTGTTTTTCTAGTTATTATTATTTGCTTTTAGTACTAAGTCTCAAATTTGTAATTCATATAAAAACTATTTCAACAATACACTCAAATCCTCAAGAATAAGCAATTATTTAATTATGCATTACCTAAAGAGCTGAAAGCTATGTGCCAGATTTGCATAAATCAGGAGAAACATACTGCTAGACTTCATTTCCCAAGGCAGGGGTCTGTGTTTCTGTGAGATTTGAAGATAAGTAAGCTTGGAAATAAGTTTTTAACAGAAGCTAAAGAATTTTTTTAATAAGATGTTATGCCTAAGACCTAAGGAGATAACTTTGATCCTACTCAGAACATAAAGTGCATATGATATTGGCAAAAATCCTCAGAAACTGCAGTGTGGTCATATACAAGTGAGATTCAATTGTGTCTAACAGTGTTATGCTTGGGATTGGAACTTACACATCCCATGAAAGATTCCTTCAGAATCCAAATCACTGAATGTCAAAGTGAAGAGTGGCTACAATGCATGCACTAAATTTATAATACCAGTTTACAGAGGGAAAACATGCTACATATTTGTATGATAGAAAAATTAGTACTTCGCCCAGGAGTGGTAGAACGATGGCATAGAGAAACAAAAATGACCAGTTCGACATAGGAAAGTTGCATTGTTAATGCTGATTTATAATCAAGGTTGTTTACTAAATAATGGTTGACTTAATCACACCTAAGGGGAATTGTGAAACCTATAAAACTAATAAGAAAAATAGACAATTATGATAGTTTATCAAAAAAGGGATCAATTAATGAATCCCCATCTGAGACAGGAATGGTATTTATGTGATAGAAATCAGAAATCCTATTGACTGGTGATAATCAGGTTCTCTGATTCTTTACAGAGATCTCTAAAATGCAACCTCTGTCTTAGTTTTCTAGTTGCAACTATTACTTAATTTCCATCATACCAAAACTGATCATCAATGGAATCACTGTTAATATTTTAGCTACGTATCCCAAATTATTGTTCTAAACTTAGGGAATTAATGAGAATTTCACACTTATTTTAGTGAGGATTATTTCTGCCCAATTTTTATAGCAAGGGGAAAAAAACCCACTGAGAATGAAGAACTTGTCATATTCCTCATATTACCAGAGTCAAAGATTCTAACATTGCATACCATTTTTTACCTGCCCTCAACAACTCAAGATGAGAAGAACCATACTGCTTGAATCTTAGGTATCCTAAAACAAGAATGAGCCTGAAAAATTCTTCAGTCTTCTTAGAGGAATTGCATTCTCTGCAGTATAATTATGAGAAGTGTGCTGGGGTGGGGGAATATGTTTTTACCAGACTGAAGATATGACAGGATCAGTATTTGTTCATATGTAAGAGTTTTCAGCCTTCTTCACCAGGTTTGTTCCTAATATATTTTATGCTTCAAAATCATAACAGTAAGTATAAAAAATAGGTATATAAAGACAATATTTTCCAGGATCTTTCTTATTGTTGGAATCCAGATAATGGACTATGTAGAAGAGAAAAACAAAAACTCAGGGATACTAAATGGAGTGGGATGAGTGTAGAGGTAAAATAAAGAGACAAGGGAGAGTGGGGAAAATTGCCTGATCTTTCATAAACAACTGAACACTCTGCTGGGAAGAAGTTTTCAACTAGGCTCTGTATACATGCTATTCACTGATACATAAATACACTCAGTGATGATGAAAGATTACTGGCCAAATAAAAGTGCAGAGACAAGTTTCTCCTGTATTTAAGCATTTCCACTTAATCACCTGAATGATCTGGACTGGAGAAAATTCCAAAGTGATATGCCCGAATAATATTAGTGATATAAATTATAGTCCATATCTTAATGGCCCGTTTTTTTCAGATCTATACTAGAATATTGTGGCGGTTATACAATAATTTGTCCAAAATGGTCGCCTTTAAAGACATTTGGACTTCAAAGATTCACTATTGTCTTTTTTTTTTTTTTTTTTTTTTTTGCGGTACGCGGGCCTCTCACTGCTGTGGCCTCTCCCGTTGCGGAGCACAGGCTCCGGACGCGCAGGCCCAGCAGCCATGGCTCACAGGCCCAGCCGCTCCGCGGCATGTGGGATCTTCCCGGACCGGGGCATGAACCCGCGTACCCTGCATCGGCAGGCGGACTCTCAATGCTGCGCCACCAGGGAAGCCCAACTATTGTCTTAACTGGAATATAATCACTAACTGTAAGATCATAAGAAGTAAATGTTTATCATGAATAATATTCCATGTTTCTAACTTCATTTCTATATGAGTTATGAATTCTCTTGTTAGTCAGAAAACAGTTTGATTGCACTTATCTTATTTGCAATGGGTCCATAATAAATTGCTGACCACAACATATTACTTTGTAAAAATAAATTAAAATGGGAACATTTTTCTGTCACAATTTATATGCTAAAATTCTTTTCCAATGACTTTTGACTAATGGACTTGTTTTCAAAGTGTCCAAGTTTGTCAATATTTTCAAATATCGGTATCCATGGTACTTAGAATTTACATGGTTACATAATTACTATGTATCAATATATAACAACTTTACATCCAAACTGGGAGAGGGCTTAATGGTTCTGGTTCAATTGGTCAAATACAATAAAATTTCAAAAGCCAGGGTAATGTGGGAGAAAAAGTCAAGAAAAAATCCCAGCTAATATCCATATCAAGATTTAAATTGATTGGAGATTGCTGCAAGATGGCAGAGTAGGAAGTCTCTGAGCTCACCTACCCTCGTACAGAGACCAAAATTACAATTATTTACAGAGCAACTATTGATGAGAAAGACTGGAATCTACCAAAAAATGATCTTCTATAACTAAAGACATAGAGAAGAAACCACAAGGAGATAGGTAGGAGGAGAGGAGTCACAGTATAATCAAGACCTATGTATCTCTGGGTGGGTGACCAACTAACAGGAGAATAATTTCAGTTGAAAAGGTTCTCCCCAAAGAGCGAGGGGTCTGAGACCAGCATCAGGCTCCCCAGCCCAGGAGTCCTGCACCAGGAAGATAAGACCTCAGAATGTTTGACTTTGAAGGACAACAGGGCTTTCTTTCAGGAGACCCAGAGGGCTGTGGGAAATAGAGACTCCACTTTTAAAGGGTGCACACAAAATTTCACATGCTCTGGGATGGAGGGAAGAAGCAGTAGTTTGAAAGGAGACTTTCTCAGACCCCCTTGCTTATCTTAAAGAGTTTCTTGGAGAGGTAGGAGGAAACTGGAGCTCACCCTGGGGACATAGACACTGGAGGCAGTCATTTTGGGGAGCTTGTTCTACCACATGGACATTGGTGCTGGCAAGAATCAATACGGACTCTTCTCGCTAGCTAATTAGCCTTGGGACTCAGCCCCACTACTGCCCACCAGCCTGTCGGTACCAATACTGGTAGGCCTCGGGCCAAGCAACTAGCTGGGCAGGGACACAGCCCCACCCACTGGCAGGCAGGCTGCCTTAGGAACCCTTGGGCCCACAGCCACCCCCGGACATAGCTCTGTCCAGCAGAGGGCTCAGGACCTGGCTGTACACACTAGTGAGCAGGCACCAGCTGAGGATCTCCTAGGCCCCAACTTTACCCATCAGTGAGATGGCTCTAGCCTTAGGCCCAGCCTCACATGCAAGTAGGTAGGCACCAGCCCCAGAATCCACTAGCCATAGCCCCCCTCAACTTGGGGCAGACACAAGCCTCAAGACCACCACAGCCCTGCAGCCTATGATGGCAGGACACAGCACATGCACCAGCAGGCAGGCACCAGCAGGCAGGCACCAGCCATAGGGCATTCTGGGCTCCAGCCCTGCCCATCAGCAGGCCAAGAAAAGCTCTGAGATACACTGGACTCCTCAGCCAGCTGCCCTGAGATCCAACTCCACTCAACAGAAGGCCACTAACAACTTTGGGACACCCAGAATCCATAGCTGGTGATGTCCAGAACCAGCCCCATCCACTAGCAGGCTGACACTATATCTGGAAACCCTGGCCCTGCAACCACCCACCCCAGAACCCAGCTCTGCCCACCAGTGAGTCAGCACTAGCTCTGGATTCCCCTGGGGTCCTACACCAGCCACCTCATGACCCATCTCTGCCAAACAGAAAACTGAAGCCTCTGCACAAGGCAAGTCCTGGCAGCCATGAAGACCAGGTGCTAGCCATGTCTGCCAGACCATCCACAGTAGTCAG
Organism: Kogia breviceps; assembly: GCF_026419965.1. NCBI lineage: Eukaryota > Metazoa > Chordata > Mammalia > Artiodactyla > Physeteridae > Kogia > Kogia breviceps. Next base: position 123,322,437 of record NC_081315.1, on the reverse strand, counting down.
CTTGCCACAACAGAAGGACCCATGCAGCCTGCATAGGGGTTACCCCAGAGCATATAGCTCTGGTGACCAGAGGGGAGTATGCTGCTGGGATGCATAGGGCATCTCCTGCACAAGGCCACTATTCAAAAGTGAGGAAATGTAACCATCCTACCACATACATATAAATAAAGCAGAAAATTAGGCAAAATGATGCAACAGAGGAACATGTTCCAATCTATGGAATATAATAAAACCCCAGAAGAAGAACTAAGTGGAGATAAGCAATCTACCTGACAAAAGTTCAAGGTAATGACCATAAAGATGATAAAGTGAGAAGCTTAACAATGAGATAAAGAATATAAAGAAGAATCAGATATGAATAAAATAACTGCAGTGAAAAAATAAACTATGAGGCCAACGTCAGAGTAAGACCAAAACCTGACAAAGATATCACAAAAATAGAAAATTACACATGAATATCACTGGTGAATATAAATGCAAAACCCCTCAACAATATATTAGCAAATTTAATTCAACAAAATATTAAAAGGATCATACACCATGATTAGTAACATTTATCCCAGGGATGCAAGGAAGGTTTAATATCTACAAATCAATCAATGTGATACACCACATTACAAAGTTAAGAATTAAAACCATATGATTATCTCAATAGATTCAGAAAAAGCTTTTGACAAGATTCAACATCAAATTATGATTAAAAACTCTGTACAAAGTGGGTATAGGGAAAACGTACCTCAGCATAATAAAGGCATTTTATGACAAAATTCACAGCTAACATCATAGTTAATGGTAAAAAGCTGAAAGCCTTTCCTCTAAGATTAGGAACATGATACTCACCACTTTTATTCAACATAGTATTGGAAGTCCTTTCCACAGCAATCAGACAACTAAAATAAATAAAAGGAATCCAAATTGGAAGTGAAGAAGTAAAAGTGTCACTGTTTGCAGATGTTATGATGCAATACAGAGAAAATCCTAAATATACCACCAAAAAACTATAGTTCAATGAATTCAGTAAAGTTTCAGGATATAAAATTAATATACAGAAATCTGTTGCATTTCTGTACATGAACAACACTATCAGAAAGAGAAATTAAGAAAACAATCCCACTTACAATTGCATCAAAAAGAATAAAATACCTAGGGATAAATCTAAACAAGGATGTAAAAGACCTGTACTCATAAAACTATAAGATAATGATGAAAGAAATTGAAGATGACACAAAAAGCTGGAAAGATATATGCCATTCATGAATCATAAGAATTATTATTGTTAAAATGACCATACTACCCAAGGCAATCTACAGATTAAATGCAATAAAAACATGTCATTTCACAGAAATATAACTAATAATTTTAAAATTTGTATGGAAAGACAAAACACTCTGAGTATCCAAAACTATCTTGAGAAATACAAACAGAACTGGAAGAATCACACTCCCAGGCTTCAGACTATACTACAAATCTACAATAATCAAAACAGTACAGTACTGACACAAAAACAGAAACATAGATCAATGGAAAAGAATAGAGAGCTCAGAAATAAACCCATGCACATATGGTCAATTAATATATGACAAAGGAGGCAATAACATACAATGGGGAAGAGTCAGGTTTTTTCAGCAAGTGGTGGTAGGAAAACTGGACAGCAATATGTAAAAGAATGAGATTAGATGGACAGCAATATGTAAAAGAATGAGATTAGAACATTTTTAAAACCATATTAAAAAAAACAAAACTGACCCAGCAATCCCACTACTGGGTATATACCCTGAGAAAACTATAATTCAAAAAGAGTCATGTACCACAATGTTCACTGCAGCTCTATTTATAATAGCCAGGACATGGAAGCAACCTAAGTGTCCAGCGACAGATGAATGGATAAAGAAGATGTGGCATATATACATACATACAAAGGAATATTACTCAGCCATAAAAGAAATGAAATGGAGTTATTTGTAGTGAGGTGGATGGACCTATAGACTGTCATACAGAATGAAGTAATCAGAAAGAGAAAAATAAATACCATATGTTAACACATATATATAGAATCTAAAAAAAAAAAAAATGGTTCTGAAGAACCTAGGGGCAGGACAGGAATAAAGACGCAGACGTAGAGAATGGACTTGAGGACACGGGGAGGGGGAAGGGTAAGCTGAGACGAAGTGAGAAAGTGGCATGGACTTATATATACTGTCAAATGTAAAATAGATAACTAGTGGGAAGCAGCTGCATAACACAGGGAGATCAGCTCAGTGCTTTGTGACCACCTAGAGGGGTGGGATAGGGAGGATGGGAGGGAGATGTAAGAGGGAGGAGATATGGGGATATATGTATATGTATAGCTAATTTACTTTGTTATAAAGCAGAAACTAACACACCATTGTTAAGCAATTATACTCCAATAAAGATGTTAGAAAAAAAAATAGACTAAAACCCTAATTGTAAGACCAGAAACCATAAAACTCCTAGAAGAAAACATAGGCAGAACATACTTTGATATAAATTGTAACAATATTTTTTTGGATCTGTCTCCCAAGGCAAAGAAAATAAAAGAAAAAATAAACAAATGGGACCTAATTAAACTTAAAAGCTTTTACACAGAAAAGGAAACCATTGTCTTTTCATTATGTAGATGAAAAGACAATGTACTCAATGGGAGAAAATACTTGTAACTGATATGATTGACAAGGGGTTAGTATCCAAAATATATAAAAAGCTCATACAACTCTATACCAGAAAAACAAACAACCCAGTTAAAAAATGGGCAAAAGACCTGAAAAGACATTGTTCCAAAGAAGACTTACAGATGGACAACAGGCACATGAAGAGATGTTCAACATCACTCATCAACAAAACCACAATAAGAGAACACCTCACACCTGTCAGAATGGCTATCAGAAAAAATAACAAATGTTGGCAAGGGTGGGTAGAAAGGGAACCCTTGTACACTGTTGGTGGGAATGTAAATTGGTGCAGGCATTGTGGAAAACATTATAGAGTTTTCTCAAAAAACTAAAAATAGAGCTACCATATGATCCAGCAATTCCACTCCTGGCTACATATGCAAAGAAAACAAAAACACTAATTCAAAGAGATATATGAACCCCCATGTTCATAGAAGTAATATTTATAATGGGCAAGATATGGTTGCATCCTAAGTGTCCATCAACAGATGAATGGTTATAGATGATAAGGTGTATATTTAGCAGAGTAGTATTCATACCATATATAAATACTACTCAGCCAAGATAAAGAATGAAATTTTGCCATCTGCAACAACATGGATGGACTTGGAGGGTATTATGCTTACTGCAATTAGATAGATAAAGACAAATATTCTATGTTATCACTTATATTTGGAATCTAAAAAATAAAACAAATGCGTTGATATAACAAAACAGAAACAGACTCACAGATATAGAGAACAAACTAGTGGTTACCAGTAGGGAGAAGGAAGGAGGAGGGGCAGGATAGGAGTAGGGGATCAAGAGGTACAAACTTGGGCTTCCCTGGTGGCGCAGTGATTGAGAATCCGCCTGCCGATGCAGGAGACACGGGTTCGTGCCCTGGTCCGGGAAGATCCCACATGCCGCGGAGCAACTAAGCCCGTGAGCCATGGCCGCTAGGCCTGTGCGTCCGGAGCCTGTGCCCCACAACGGGAGAGGCCACAACAGTGAGAGGCCCGCATACCGCAAAAAAAAAAAAAAAAAAAAAAAAGAGGTACAAACTTATATGCATAAAGTAGATAAGCTACAAAGATATACTGTACAGCACAGGTAACACAGCCAAGATTTTATAATAACTTTAAATGGAGTATAACCTATAAAAATTTTGAATCACTATGTTGTACACCTGAAACTAACACAATTTTGTAAATAAACTATACATCAATAAAAATAAACAAATAATTAAAGATGAAAATTGATTTAATATAAATATTTTTATTTAAAATACATCAAAATCTAGGAAGATCATTTGTCTTACAGAAATATAAGGATAAAAAACCCTACTAGGGGCTTCCCTGGTGGCGCAGTGGTTGAGAATCCGCCTGCCAATGCAGGGGACACGGGTTCGTGCCCCGGTCCGGGAAGATCCCACATGCCGCGCAGCGGCTGGGCCCATGAGCCATGGCCGCTGAGCCTGCGCCTCCGGAGCCTGTGCTCTGCAATGGGAGAGGCCACAACAGTGAGAGGCCCGCGTACACAAAAACAAAACAAAACAAACCTACTAGTTTGATAACATCATGCAAATTGTACTACTTCCATGTGGACAAGGCAAGCCTATAGTTATTGAATTGATACAGTCAGGGCACAATAACACTGATGATACTATTTTTGAGCGTTGGTAGTGTAAATGTAAATTTACATAAGTAAGGTTAGTTTTCTGGATAATTTTTTGCCTTTGTAACTAATTTGTAAACATTTTCCTATATTTTTTCTATAACTGATACTCCATATTAATAAATAATTTAATAATCTGTAATTAAGTGGTGATACCAACATATCATTTTTCTCTGCATGAAGGAATCAAGATCATAATTTATGGACTGTTAATATTTTTAAAATTCCAAGAATGATATAAACATCAGTAGATAGAAGAGATAATCTATTCAGGAATAACAATAGTATGGATTAAAATTAAATTGTCTTCTCACTGTGAAAGGATACTCACAGGATTTAATATCATCATGCATAATAAGAGAAAACAAGTTTATGTATTTTATTATTCTACTTATTTTAATTAAAATAGTAAAGCATATTATGATATTTTGGCTTATATTTTTCCAGTTAAGTATTACTATTTGATTTTAGTACATTACCAAATATGTTTTTCCATCAAGTCTCCAATCATGTAAACATAAAACAGTTCCAAGGCTGGTTCTGTTTCTACTTAGACTACTACTCAGAATTCTTCCATGACTTTTTTTTCATATAAGTGTTCATATTCCTAAACCACTACTTTCAGTCTTCTTCTCATGCATTTTTACACTCTTCTTGGGTGAAATAATCCATAATTATGGCTTCAGTTAAAATCTATATGGTTAGGCCAAGCCACTTCCTAGAGACCCAGATCCATTTTATTTTCCCTTGTAAACTATTAGAAAGCTTATTATTTACCATCTCAAATCTGAAGTTACCATGCTCCCCATCAAAATTGCCCAGCAATCTACATTGCCTATTATGATGAATAGCAATAGAGCTTATAAATAGTTTTATCAAAGACCTTGATAAAGGTCTTTGATAAAAGACCTTTATCAAAGATAAAAGAATGGACCACAAAATATCCTTTTTAAAAATTCTCTTCCTTCCTCTGAATATAATGTTAACTTTATTAAGCTATCTAACCTCCTCACCTTGTTCATGTGCTTTAGGGGAGGCTGGCCCCAGCTCCATACCCCAGAGGGTAGGTCCTGATTGATCTAACTCAATCACATTATGGAAATGTGAAGCACATTCGTAAATGAGACATGAGGAAAACTCTGTTGAGGTGTTTCTAGATGTGATGTCTAAAAATGCTGAGTTTCTATAGCATAAGGATAAACTTCTAAGGTTAAAATAAACCTGGGCATTTATGATATTACTAAGACACTGAACTAACAAGAGACCTACCATACACTGGGACATATTACATGCATTGTCACTCTGAGTCTTATTTTTTATGTCATTATGAGGGATATTTTTTGCTAAGGTTAACTGCAAGCACCATGATATAAATGGTCATAGCAGATAAAGTAGGAGTTATCCTCCACACCAACTTAAAAGTATTCTCCCATTGCTTTCAGAGGTACATTCTATGTATCATTTGAATGAGCTATTTCCTCTTTGCCAAAATCTGTGCTACTTTATTTAAGTTTTTAAGAGAAGTTTCCTGGTATTATTGAAACAGCCTCTGAAATACATGGGTGTAATACTTATAGCCTATATATTTTTCCCAAAAAAATTTCAGGCTACTTAATATGATGAACTTCTTGAGTCTATCAAAATTTTTAAAAAAATATTACTAATGCTTAGTATAGTCCTAGAAAATAAGACATCCAGTTTCTTGAATGAACAAATGACTATGCAAGAATGTGTGTTAAAGTCTATGAAGAAAGATTGATTTTCATCCCTTAGCTTTAATGGTAATAGGTAATTGAGTGTTTCTTCTATTTAGCAAATACTTTCATGGTACCCAAGAAAACTGTTCTAATATTTGTATTTTGCTTATATCCAAGAGTAATCTAAATCCTTAAAGAATAAACCTAGTATAGTAGAAAGCAAGATCAACTTTCCATAAAGATCCTATATTTAATTTATGGATATTCTTCTAATTAGAAATACAATGTTCAACTATGGACTTAAACAGTTTAAACCCAGTCTCCATATATGTCTAATAATGATAATTACACCATATATTGTGTTATATGAGAATAAAATGAGAATTTTATTGAATTATATTGACTTCTCTGAAAATAAAAAGTTGTTTTTCATTTGTATGATTATCTTATATGTGATATATCTTTTTGTTTTGCCTGCTTTTAAGATTTGCTACTTACATTTAGTTTTCAGCAATTTGTCTATGCCTGTGACAGACAGACACTAAGGTGACCCCAATGATTCCAGACCTTCTGATGTTCACACTGTCGTGTGTTCCTCTTTATTTGTGTCTGGGCAGGATCTATGACTTGCTTCAAACCAAAAGAATATGACAAATGTGATGAAATGGCGCTCTCCTAATGAGATTTGATTAGGTTACACTATATGGCAAAGGTAATGAGATGTCATGTATGTGACCCCATTATATTAGAAACTACTTCACATTAGCCAATTAGGAATAGAGAGTTTCCTCACAGGCTTGGTATAATAAGGGTAAGTGACCATGTTGAAAAAGTCCATGTAGTAAGGAACTGCACAGGGCTTCTAGCTGACTGCAAACAGCTGGTGCCCATTCTTCTAGCCACAAGGAAATGAATTCTACCAACAACCTGAAGGAGCTCAGCAGTAGATTCTTCTCCAGGCTAGCCTCCAGAAGGGAATGAAGCCTAGCTAACACCTTGATTGCAGGCTTGTGAGACCCTTCACAGAGGACCAGTTAGGCCAGGCACCTGCTCCTAACCCACAGAAACTGTGAGATAATAAATGTGTGTTTTTCTAAGCCCATAAGGCTGTAGTGTTGTGTGTGTGCACCAATAACCATATCCAGAATAGCCTTGAACTTAGCACTTTATTTTGATTATGATCTACCTTGCTGATCCTTTAAGAGGAAATAACCAAGGCTGACCATATATATTTGTTCTAAATGTACTTGGAATTCAGATATGTTTGGTTTAATTTCCTTTTATTCCCATTTATTTTATTATTATATTCTATGAATCTTCCTGAAACTACATGACAGAAATTATACTTCAACTGAAACATATATTTTTTGTAGTTGTGTCCATCCTTTCACTATGCTGAGTAGAATTAGTTACATTGCACAAATTGTTAATGTCATGAGAAAAATAAAAGCAGTAAGTATATTTTTTTCCTAGGTCACATCCAGAGGCAAGTTAAGTTTCTCTCTATGAGCCCCAAACATTTAGTTCAATGCTCATGTTCATGGCAGAATGCAATGTCATAATTGGGAAAGTGAATACTAAAATATTCCAGAATAGGATATGAATAGAATAATGATACACATATATATGGCTCCTTGACTTCTAGATTTGTAATAAATTTGCATTAGAGCTCTATTTAACTCTTTAACAAATTTCAAAACTATCTTACAACTCTATTAAAAAGCCCGTGACTTAAGTAACTCAAATCCCTAAGTTTTTTAAATGTTCAAAAAGAGGAATAAAAAACCACAAAAATAAAATTATATTTGGTGCCATATCAGAAGTGTTTTTTTACCTTGTGTTTTATCCATATTAAATTATATTGAATACCTCTCAAATTTCTTGCCTTTCAGAAAATGATTGCTCACTCATATTTTTCCTGAAAAAAATAGTTACCTTAAAATGATGTATAATACAATATCTAAAAAGATAGTATCATCAATACAGTTCCTATAAAAGTGTATTTCATTACTTCTATCTCCAAAAGCAATCTCCTGTGACTGCTTCCCTGTATGCCAATTCCCACTCTACCACTTACAGTATAATAAAGGATTACATATTGGAAACCCCACTTCTATCCATTTCTTTTTTTTTCTGATTCCAAGGACATAGCTCAAGGTGACTAAACAGCCTACTGCACTTAATTTTTGACACAAATGAAACTTTTTAAAAAGTAGCTGCAATATTTAAATTGTATTTCATTTTCATACTATTTCCATTCCTGCATGTTCTCTTACAAATATGGGATAATACATGTATAACTATAGATCACATGAAGATAATGCATATAGAGAGTCATAGTATTAGCAGTATTTTATCCCATCCATATAAAGTCAGCTAAAGATTCCAGGGCACATCTGAAAGTTTATGAGCATCCACATAGGATGAATATCCAAATATGCAAACTTCTCACACTTCACTACATACCATCTCAAAAAATTCTTATAGAAAGAGAATTATCTTTATTAAATGATTATTTCATACAAACTTTAGATTTAATATAGTTAATATACTAAATGATTTTAAAGTTATAGTATTCATGACAAATTTTGGATACAACCAAGCTCATAGGTTCTGTTTTTTTTTTTTTTTTTTAATTTATTTTTTTCCTCGAGGAGAACTTGTGAGAAACAAAACATTTGGTCATAAAAATTAACACTCATATTTTCAATACTCTAGATATATTTTCAGATATAAAAGTTAAGCTTAGTAAAAGAACAGTCTTTAATTATGTGAATTAATTATGAATAACAGCTAGAAGTTTAAAGTAACAAATAATAAAAATTTTAAAGTATGCTAGTCTCTAGATTCAGTTGTACTGACCCTAAGTCTCAAAAAGAGTGATTGTAATAGTCTCAAAATACAGGCTCTATGAGTAAATAAGAATGAATAAGTCTTTAAAGTAAATGATACACAGATAAAATGAAGGGTTTCAAACTAGTAGATATTCAAAATCTATTATTTTGAAAGTAGGTTATGAATGGATAAAAGCAGATTGGGATGAAGTAGAGTACGAAATAATTTATTCATTTATTTTTTACATTTAAAACAGGTGTTTTATGACTTCTTCAATTTCTTAATATGATGCTAGAATAAACATTTTTTCCCATAAACCATCTATGAGCTAAATTTGAAAGTCTGAATTAGTGTAATGCAAAAATGTATGTAATCCATCCATATACATTTTCCATGATAAATAAGGAGAGATATGAAATTTATAATTACATTACACGATTAAGTATGATTGAAGTATATAAAACAAGTATAAAAAATATATTAATTGAATAGGGCCTGCTTTTTTAATGTTAAACCAGTGTAGTTACACAGGTCCCTTGCTCCAGAAGGCCCCGCTTCAGGGTTTAATGTTCCATGGTAGTTATCTTGAAATTCTTTTTTTTGCGGTATGCGGGCCTCTCACTGTCGTGGCCTCTCCCTTTGCGGAGCACAGGCTCCGGACGTGCAGGCTCAGAGGCCAGGGCTCACGGGCCTAGCCGCTCCGCGGCATGTGGGATCTTCCCGGACCAGGGCACAAACCCGTGTCCCCTGCATCGGCAGGCGGACTCTCAACCACTGCGCCACCAGGGAAGCCCTATAAGTGTATTTTTTGCCTAATGGATTGAATCTCACTGAAATCCATAGGACATCCACAAAGTATCTGTAAAAACTGTTTCAGCTAAGATAGTGACAGCTTGGATTAAAAAGGAACAAAGAGTATAAAATGAAAGAAACCTACTGGACTCCACAAATACTACTTCCAGGAAGCCAGCCAATAAAACTGTTCAGTTGGGAACACATTCTACCTTCAATGAGAAGGATAGAATGACTCAAAATGTAGAACCAATAGCCCAGAGAGTGAAGTCAAAGCACAGAGAGTTATTCCCAGACCTTGAAACACATAAGAAACTCCTAACATTTGTCTAAGTGGATTTTAGAATTGGTATGGGCGAGTGACTTTTTTTAAACTTCAATTTCCCCTCTTTTTGAATGCAAATATCTATACAGTTGGCCCTCCAGTTCTGCATGTTTCATGAAACACATACAAAGAGGGCCTACTGTATTTATTGTATTATACCATAAATTTTATATAAGGGATTTAAATATTTGCAGACTGTGGTATACATGGGGGATCCTGGAACTAATCTCCCATGGATACCAAGAGACAACTATAGTTGTCTTTCTATGCCAGTCCCAACATTGTATATTTTGAGTCTTAATTTGTCTATTTTAGTATGTACAGACTGAGGGATCAAGAGGAACTATGCCTATCGTACCTCACACCTGGAGCTGATTAGATTCTGAAATTTGAGCAGATGTGTAATGGGATGAGACACTGGTACTCAGGGGAGGGGTGACGTTATTTTGAATGCGGGAGGGTCATGAAGCATTGGCAATCAAAGGAAATAATGTGCTGGACAGACTCAGGTTGGCCCCATATAATCACTACCTCCTTATGTTCACACTCTTATTTATTACCCTCCTATTGAGTGAGCATTATCTATGAGTTGTTTCTAACCAACAGAACATGAAAAAGGTGAATGAGGTCATTTCTGTGATTACACAACACGATTTAAGACTTTGTCTTGCTAGCAGACTCATGCTAGAGACTATATCTTTAACTCCCTTTGAAAAAGTAAGCAACCCTTTTGAGAGGCCCACATGGCTAATGCCTAAGGACAGCCCTCTAGGAGCTGTGAGTGGCCTCCAGCTGACCCTCATCAAAAGGCTGGGACCCTTAGGTTTAGATATGTAAGGAAACAGATTATGTCACAAAATTTAAGCAAACTAGGAAGTAGATTATTGAATTGCAGCCTTGTGAGACTCTAAAAAGAAGAACCAGTTCTGTTGTGTCCAAACTCTAAACTTATGGAAATTGTGAGATAATAAGTTTGTGCTATTTTAAGTCACCAAGTTTGTGATATTTTACTGTGCAGCTATTGGTAACTAATACAAATTGATATCCGACTAATAACAAACATATGTATATTACCTTAACAATGTTTAATATATGATTGAAAATCTTCATTCTTCTCCAAGGAAATCAGATTATTTCTTCATATATTCTTTAAAGTCTTTGTTTGTAAGACAAATTTTAACAAAATTTTACTGATAAGAGTAAATTTATATTACTTTAACTAATTAACAGAAATTGAATTTTTAAACTTCATACAACTATTTTATAGTTGATGATAACATTAGTATTAGATGCATGTACTAATTACCGAGCTCTAAAACATTGCATATGTGGTTGTTTTAATTTCTGGCAACTGACTGGTGCTTTTATTTAGTTTTGGTGTTAAAATAATTTTTGTCAATATTAGTTTATTCAAGAATATTAACTTCCAATAACAACTATCCTTACATCAATAATGTCCTGACTTTTAGTATCATCTAAGCCATGAGTTTGTCTGCATTGCTACATCATCGCTACTGATATCCCTCAATAAAATATTTTAAAATCTTTAAAAATATTTAAGTATCTTCAGGTAAATGACCTAAAGCCCATGGAAGACAGAATTGCCAGAAGTCAACAAAAAGATTTCAGAAGATATAGAGTTAAAAGGACTCATGGGGAAAAAAAATAGAAGATATGGGAAGATCAGTAAGAGTGATAGGTCACACACATCCATGGTCTTCTCAGAGAAGAGAACTAAAATAACAAAATGTTATATAATACAAAATGTTCCAGGGATAAAACAAGATTTTAATCCACAGAAAGAAATGGTGAATCGATAAATAGTCCAATAAAGTAGCTGAATTTCTATAATAATGAAAAACTCAGGCAAAATAATCAAGTAAAAACTAACAGGCTACATATTGCTTTCTTTCCAGAGACAATTTAGCACCAGAATATTGTAGCTAAATGTCTACACAATGCTCAAGAAAATAAATTATGATTTGAGAAATGTCTGACCATAAAAATTGTCATTTAAGTCCAAGACAAGAAATTGGAACATCTGAACATGCAATGGCATAGATACTGCTTTCATAAGTGTTTCTTGAAAGCGCTACTAAGAATGAAACTAACTTAAGAATGAATTTGCCAAAAGTTGAAATACTTAGGTATCTATCTAACAAAATGTGCCCAAGATCTATATGAAGAAAATTACAAAGCTCTGATGAATGAAATCAAAGAACTAAATAAATGGAGAGATAATCCCTGACCATGGATAGGAAGACTCAATATTTTCAATATGTCAGTTCTTCCCAAATTGACCTATAGATTCAATACAGTGCCAATAAAAATTTGAGCACATTATTTTATGCATATCAACAAACTGATTCTAAAGTTTACGTAGAGAGATAAAAGACCCAGAAGAGCCATCTCAGTATTGAAGGAGAAGAACAAAGTTGGAGGATTGATGATATCCAACTTCAAGATTTACTATATAACTACAGTAATAAAGTCAGTGTGATTGGTGAAAGAAAAGACAAATAGATCAATGGAACAGAAAAGAGCTCAGAAGTAGGTGCCCAGAAATATAGTCAACTGATCTTTAACAAAGGAGCAAAGACAATATAATAGAGCAAAGATTATCTTCTCAACAAATGAGGTTGGAGCAAATGGACATCCACATGCAAAAAATGAATCTAGACATAGACCTTAAGTCCTTCACAAAAATTAACTCAAAATGGATCACAGACCTAAATGTAAAATGCAAAAGTAAAAACCTCCTAAATATAACATGGGAAAAAACCTAGATGACCTTGGGTATGGCAATGACTTTTTAGATACAACAACAAAGGTACAATCCATGAAAGAAATGATTGATAAACTGGACTTCATTAAAATTAAAAACGTCTGCTCTGTGGAAAACAATGTCAAGAGAATGAGAAGACAAGACACAGTCTGGAAGAAAATAACTGTGAAATACACAATTAATAAAGAACTGTCCTCCAAAATATAAAAAAACTCCTAAAACTCAACAATAAGAAAACAACCTAATTAGCAGATGGGTCAAAGTACTTAATAGACAACTCACCAAAGAAAATATCCAGAAAACAAATAAGCATATGAAAAATTGTTTCAAATCATACGTCAACAAGGAAATGAAATTAGAATGACCAATTCCAGAACAATAACACCAAAAGTTAGCGAGAATGTGGAGCAACAGGAACTCTCATTCATTGCTGGTGGAAATACAAAATGGTACAGCCACTGTGGAAGACAGTTTGGGTTTTTTTTTTTTTTTTACAAAACTAAACATACTACTACCAGAAGATCCAGCAATCAAACTCCTTGGTATTAGCTCAGAGTAGTTAAAACAAATATCCATGCGAAATTCTGCACATAGATGTTTATAGCAGCTTTATCCCTAATTGCCAAACTTTGGAAGCAATCAAGATGTCCTTCAGTAGTTGACTAGATAAGTAAACTGTGGTATATCCAGAGAATGGAATATTCAGTGCTAAAACAAAATGAGCTATCAAGCCATAAAAAGATGGGAGAAATCCTAAATGCATACTAAGTGAAAGAAGTCAATCTGAAAAAGTTATGTATTGTCCAATTCCAGCTATATGACATTCTGGCAAAGGCAAAACTATGGGGATGGTAAAAATATCAGTTGTTGCCAAGGGGTTGGAGGGCATTAAGGAGGGATAAGTAGGCAGAGGATAGAGGATTTTTAGGGCCATACAAATATTCTGTATGATATCATAATGATAGATCACATATCATTATACATTTTTCCAAACTGATAGAGTACAGAACACCAAGAGTAATCCATAAACTATGGATTTTGAGTGCTGATGTATCAATGTAGGTTCATCAAGTGTAACAAATGCATTATTCTGGTGTGGGATGTTGATAATAGCGGAGGCTTGGGTGTGTAGGGTCAGGGTGTATATGAGTAATCTCTACGTTACCTTCAATTCTGCTGTGAAATTAAAACTGCTCTAAAAAAAGAAAGTCAATAGAAAAAGGTGAGGCACAGAATTTAGAGTTAAAAAAATAATAAGTAGCTCAAGAAGAGCCTAAAAGAAAGAGGCTATGATTTCCTTTGTTCCATTTTATAATTTTAGAAGTATTTTTTTCTCCTCCTCTGTTTTGGAAAATGTCAAACAGAAATCAAACCATTTTGTGAAATATCTGTTTTGGTAAAATTCATTAAACGTTTAAGGTTATAACTAACAAAAACAACCAAAACACAAAGTTTGCTCTTTGATTCTAATCTAGGAGTTGAGAGAATACAGAAAGACTTTGAGCTTCATGGTAGCACCAACACAAATCTGCATAATATGTATTACGACAACTAAAGAAGTGTGATCAATGAAAGGTGTGTGTACATCATTTAAAAAATTTAAAAGATGAAATAAAGAACGTTCTGTAAATAGAGACCACCAGTAAAGTTACTGCTATCTTTAAAATCAAGTCAATATTATTTTGTTAAGATGATTTTACTACAGAATACCTCTGTGCAGCTTCATAAATTATGTTTATTGTCCTTGTAAATTCTTTTTCTTTAAATATACTATTTTATCTTTTTCAATCACTGACATAAATCTCTAGAAAGTACTTATGAGAAATACATATAAATAATGTCAAAAGAGTAAATTATGTAAATAACAATACATAAAACAATAGATTTTAAATAAATCCTAATTACAATTTCTAGTTTTTATACCTAGTAGGTTATTACAGTGTGCTTTGGGCAAGATACACTGACTAAAAGATGTTTTGTTTTGTTATTTTATTGTGGAAAGAACACTTAATGTGAGATCTACTTTCAACAAATTTTTAAGTGCACAATACTGAACTGTTGTCCGTAGGCACAGTGATGTACAGCAGATCTCTAGAAGTCATTCGTCTTGTTTAACTGAAACTTTATACTCCTTGAATATCAACTCTCCATTTCCCTCTTCTCTCAGCACCTGGCAACCACCATTCTACAGTCTCTATGAATTTGACTATTTTAGATACCTCATATAATTAGAATTATGCAGCATGTTTCTTTCTGTGACTGGCTTATTTCAGTTAGCATCATGTCCTCCAGGTTCATTCACATTCTTGCATGTGACAGGATTTTCTTCTTTTCAAAGGCTGAATAATATTCCACTGTCATCTATTCATCTGTCAATGGGCATGTAGATTGCTTTGGTATCTTGACTATTGTGAATAATGCTGCAATGAACATGGGAATGCATGCATATATTTCTTGAGATCTTGATTTCAATTCTTTTGGATATTATACTATTATATATCTCCAGTAGGATTGCTAAGTCATACGGTAATTCTGTTTTTAATTTGTTGAGGTACCACTACACTATTTTTCATTGTGGCTGTACTCTTACATTCCCACGAGCAGTGTACAAGTGTTCCAATTTCTCCACATCCTTGTCAACGACACTTGTTTAATTTTGTTTTTATCTTTTATTTTTTTGGTAATAGACATTCTAACAGGTGTAAGGTGATAGATCATTGTGGTTTTGACTTACATTTCCCTTAACCAATAATGATGTTGAGCACCTTTTCACATACCTGTTGACCGTTTGTATGTCCTCTTTCGTGAAACGTCTATTCAAGTTTTTTTGCTCATTATTTAATCAGTCTACTTATTTTTTGCTATTGAGTTATAGAGTTTTTTATATATTTTAGATATTCATCCTATGTTTCAACATAAAGGGAAAACCACCTACTCAAAAATAGCAGAGATGTTTTTATACATATATACACACAATATATGTGTATATATACATTCATTCATTCCAAAAGCAACTACCCTACTAATACATTGAAATTGCCTGCTGAAGGCCCAACCTGGAAGCAATACTCTGTGAGGATAGTATATTGTCTTCGAGGAGGCACTATGGTCACTGAATCACAGACCTCTGTGTCTCTCTATCCTCAAAAGGAAGAATACATGGGTCTGGAAAGAAGAGGTGAACTCCCTTATCATTATTTCCAAAGATTCACATTTGGAATCCTGCTAGGAATCAACTAATTCCATCATCAATATTAATTCTTCAGAAATAATTTCCTAAATGTGTTCATGTTGAACTGTTCTCACAGAAAACAGAAGGTGAAAATTAATATTCTTCAATGGATATAAAATGATAATATTTAAACTATAAAAATATCTAGAATTAATTAAGTTCTATATATAATTCTAGAGGTCAAGAAAGTAAACTACAAAAATAACTTCAATTATGTATCAATATCATCAGTATCATCTCAGTAACTAAGATAATTACCATAATTAAATTGCAAAGTCAAATGAATAGCAATAGGAATGTAGATATTTATAAATTCCTGATTATCCTGACACTTTAAAGCAAAGGACTAAGTTTAGGAAAGCAGTTACTTAAAATGATTTTACAATATATTGGTGTTCTGCCTAACTGTAATGTCATCTAAAATAATTATGAAAAGAAAGGTGACCAAAGTTGAATTTTTTTTTCATGTCTCAGATTACTTTCTAGGCAATCTCCTTGAACTTTTTCCTTCGCCATTGCTAATCAGATAATTCATTATTGAAATGGGACTCTGAGAAGTTGACAAGTAATACATTTCAATTGTTTTCTAGTGCCCAAATCCATTAATTCATTTAATTAGAAGAGGCATTGATTTTGTGGCAACAATTTACATTAAAAGCAATGCACTATTCAGTAATCAGGGACACTGAGCCACTATAGAATGGGATAATTAATAATTATGGCTCCAAATGACGTTTTTCTATATTAACACAGAATATAAAGCACTACATTGACCTAAATCTACGACAATTCTAATTTCAAATATTAAATGAGCAAAAATTACAAATTATTACAATTTAAGTAAAAAAATTATGAGATTTTCTTGAAAAGTATAAAAAGAAATTGCACAATTCATTATTAGATCATACACTATTTTGCAAAAGAATGTCTAAAATCACAAACATAAGTTGTCATTCATGTTTTCTGTATTTCCCCCAAAATATACTTCACTGAACACACTTCTATCTCATTAGGCTTTAGAGCCAGATATATGTCACAATATCCAAGAGGATTCATAAAGCAAATATATATAACGCAATGATGAACACTTCACAGATGTAGACATGATACTTGTTAGAACATGAATGGAAAAATATTTTCCTCCTTTTTCTAAAAGCACCTTCTTAAAATATTTATATACATAGCTTCTAGCAATAGCTGTCACAAAGAGTCTATTAGTATATATTTAATCCTTGACTACAAAAAAAATTTCTTATAAAAATTTCTGTAGTTCTGTAATTATTATGTACTACACCATTTCACCAGGACAGCTTGCACTGCCATATAAGAACAGAGCCTGTCTGTCACTGAAAGGTGGGATGCCAGTGGAGACCTAAGCAACTTCATGGTTGTTGGATAGCCACTTTCTTTCATGTTTTACAGAGTTTGATTATTTACAGTTTCTTCAAAGGAAAAAAACAAAACAAAACTAACCTCTTTGACTGCTTTGTAAAACCAGATCAGATTGGAAATATTCTACCTTTGCTAACAGGTTATCTCAATATTTAGTTGGTTGATATATTGCACTACCAAATGATCATTTTTATGGAGGAAAAAAAAGTTTAAAGATGATGGACCTAGACCACTTGTTATCTTTTATGTATTAAATATCTAATGCTTAAAATTAAACATAATTTCAGGTCAAATCAATATTCAATATTAAATCATACCAGACAATGTCTGATATTCAAATCTGTATAGTACATTATACGTTCTCATACAACATTCAGTTTTCATTTGAAGTACCTATAGCAGTTGTGAATTTTTATGTACTTGCATGAATATTTTATCAACAACTTTTGGTCCCTCGGTATTTTAAGCTTATAAATGTAGGAAATATACTTACTATTTGATAATTTACCTTTCCCTATCACCTAACATAGTGACTAGCACATGGTAAGGTCTCAGCAAATATATGCTTTGTATACATTTGAATGGCTCAAATCTACCAACTGTCATAAATTTCTAGAGGGCACATTTTTTGGAGTCTCTACAACACCTGTTAGACCATATATGTAATTATCAGATTACCAATGAATCTTAATTTTGCTTAAGATAATAAAGTTGCATTTGATTAAATAAACAAGGTTATTATGCCATCATTATTTTTCTCATCGTGTTATCTATCATTACTATAAACAGACTAGTACCAAGTTATTGCATTTCACTGATAAAGACAATTATTGCATTAAATTCTCAAAACACTCATATAAATGGGCTTACATTTTTTTCTAATTCTTTATAACTATATTCCTTTTGGTTGACATTTTTACATTCCTTCAACAGATATTTATGAAATAAGCACTCTTTGCTCAAACAAAGAGTGTGTTGTATCAGTGAAGGAAATAAATAAAAATACCACTCCTGTGAAGTTGAAATTATATAAGAAGCCTCTAAAATATTAGAAATGAATGACTTTCATTTATACAAAAAAATGCTGAAGAATTCTCTTAGCATATACATATACATCTGCTCTGAATGATGTGAAAAAACACAACATATTAATCAGTATGCTAACCAAACAATGCTCAGAGATTAAATTTGTTGCTAGGTAGACTTTATTCTGCTATTGCTGTTGTAGGCATCTCAGTTTGTAAAACAATGTAACCTAATTTAAATTTTTTATTTAACTGATTTTTGAGATTATTTAGGTAATGTACTAATCTTGTCAGAATTCTAATAGCATATATCCTATGCTAAATTTGGTAAAACTGTATACATTAATTTTTAAGACTATGTGTGATATTACTCAAATTATATAACTAAGAATATTTTAATTAAAATAATTTTCACATAAGGAAGTTAGGAAGTTATTAAATGTGGTTAACCTGTAGCCATCCATTCATCTAGTCATTCATTTATTATTTCATTAATATATTCATATATTCAAAATATCTAATAAGTATCATCTATGAATTGAACATATCCTTGGAGGGAAAAAAGGAGAAAAATGCAATGTGTACAGCCTTAAAGACATTAGAATAAAATGAAAAAGAGTTAAATAAGAGGGTGGGAAAATCTTGGGAATATACAGATTTGTAATAATGTCATCTATATACTATGCTTGACAAATGCAACATCATGGGCAGCACTTTTATCAATCATTTAATGTAATTACTTTGCAAAACATGTGATTTGTTCATTCTTTGAGAAATAATTACTTGAAGGTCTACTGGGGAGGCAGACGTTATTCTTTAAGATATAGTTAAAATGGTGAACAAGTTAATAAGATCCACGTGCTTATGGAATTTCAATTCTCCTTCAGGAGAAAGAAAATAAATAGTAAATGTATAAGAAAGTAAAATAATTAAATTGTGATAAATTCTAATTCACAGTCATCAAAAAAGTAATGAAAGTTGACCAAAAGGCACTGGTACAGGCAAAATATATAAAATCTTTTTAACATATGTAAAGGGAATAATTTACTTTCCAGAAGTAATTGGACAAAGCAATTTCTGTTGGGGAGCTAAGCCTACAATACCTTAGACCTGGTTCTTAATGGCTACAACTTGCAGGAAAATCATCTTGTTTTTATCTAGAACAGATTTTATACATGTGCTGGGCCTCTCTATCTGGAGACTCCAGTCCCACAGCCCCTTGACCACCAGGGGAAAATTACTGATACAAATCATAACAACTTCTAAAATCTTAAGGCAAAGGTTTTATACAGGTCATTTTCCCATGGTTAAATTTTCAGTTTTATCACCTTCCTCAGTGGCCCAACCTTTCTCTCGCCAGAAGCCAATGTCTGCTGTAATAAGAGAAACAGCAGGTGTTATAAAGGAGGTTGAAGAAGTTAACCCCATATTATTTTAATGTAGTATTTACTATATGTGAAATGTATGCCACATATTTTGTGTTAAATAAACCATAATTTTAAAACCCATAAATATAATACCCCCAATCTTCAAACTAGCATGCTTAAAAAAAATAACATCTATCTAATTATAAACTCTGCCTTCTCACACTGACATACACCTAATTCACTTCAGCGTCTGTTATTCCTATGTATTTTAAAGTGTAATTTTATCAATACAATTTGTGTCAAAAAACAAAATATTGTGTAATTTAGCTGTGTTTGTGCCATACAATGATATCATATTGTATACAGTCTTCTGGGCTGTTCTTTTTATAATGTATCTGAATACTTCAAATATATATCCAAATTGTTGTATATGATTGAAGTTTATTTTATTTTAACAAATACATAATATTCCACTATGTAAACCTTCCAGGATTTATTTATTCTTCTCACCATCTGCATATTAGTATGGCCACTGATCTATGTTTTCTCTCTCACTTCGGTTTTGAGATTAAAAGTGACTGGCCCTAGGGCTCATCAACTTAAAATATAATTTTGTTGGCTCTAGTATGAAGGAAAAATGAAGATGTAATGAATGGATAAAATACAGAGAGATGAAAAAGTGAAGAATTTAAGAATCAAAAAAGTTAAATCAAATAGCTACTAAATATAATAATAATAAATGTAATCACTACTCAAAATATGTAGAAAATGACAAAAAGATCTACAATAACTAAAATACAAGAAAATACTAAAACATTAATGTACTTTAATGATAGCAATACAAATTTAATCTAAAAGTCAATGAATTAAAATAAAAATATAAAAGTATACCCTTAAAGAAAAAAAAATTAAGACTTTAATAAAGGACCAAAGTTTTATCAAAATAAACATTCTATGGTGTTGGACAGGAAGATACAACTCTATAAAGATGCCAATTCTCTCCAAATTACTTTATAAATAATTTCAATCTCATAAAATTTCCACTTGAATTTTTGAGAAACTTGAATAGTTTATTCTAAAATTTGTAAATAGAAGAGATGTCATCTAGAGCTAAGTAAACCTTAAGAAAAGTTAAGGGGGTTCCCTACACTGTGAGATATACTACAGTATATTCATCCACTGTGAGGTACTAGGTTAAAAACAGAAAGAGACTACAGTAAGTCCCCTACATATGGACCTTCAAGTCGAGAACTTTCAAATAGGCAAACGTGCACTCGAATGTCCAATCATGTAAGTTAGTTCACGTGTCTGGTGTACATTGTCACGTGTGCGCATCCTCTACAAATGGTTGTGCTTTTGTGTACTTTACTGTTCAGTACTGTATACAGTACAGTAGTACAATATTTTTATATCAAGCCCAGGATGCCCGTAAGCAAGGTAAAAGCAGTGGTGATGTAGCTGGTACTGCTGACGAAACAAAGAGTTTCAGGACGCAGGAAATGGCAAGGGGTTTTCTTTACTTGAGAAGGCACTGTTAGTTTTTTGAGGCATAGGATCCGAAAGTAGAAAGGCACACGAAGGTTGCAGCAGCTGTTCAGAATGCAATCCAGTGTTACCATGTCACCTATGATGAGAAAAAAAGAGCTACTACCCAGACATCACTGGATCGTTTTCTCAAGAGGGTAGATAGAATTGAATCCAGCAAGGAACCAGAACCTGTGCCATCAAAGTCAGGAGTGAGTGAAAATGCAGCTTGCCCTCCGTCTCTTACTGCTGACAATCCTTCAGCTCTCCCACCTCCCACCTCCTCTCCCTCCTCCAGTCAATAAATCTTCTTGCCGGTTCACTCAATGCCAGCCCCTATATGCCAGCTGTTGTACTGTACTACTGTACTTTTCAAGGTACTGTGCTGTAAAATTTTAAATGTTTTATTTATTTTTTGTGTTTATTTGTTTTTTATGTATTATTTGTGTGAAAAGTATTATAAACCTATTACAGTACAGTACTATATAGCCAACTGTGTTAGTTGGGTACCTAGGCTAACTTTGTTGGACTTATGAACAAATTGGACTTCCGTACTCTCAGAATGGAAATTGTTTGTATGTAGGGGACTTACTGTATTGAAATAGAGTAGTGAATGCAGCATCAGACTGCATGTGAGGTCTTCCTATACTATGTTAAATAGAAGCACTGGGAGTTTTATCATGCTTGGAGGTGGAATTTGATCAAAGGCTCTTACAGCATGTTATGATCATATTTTTCATAATTTATTTAAATGGATAATGATATTTATAGATTTTCTAATATTATATAATGATTGCAATTTTGAAATATACTCAACTTGATTATGGGGTATTTTTATATTTTGTTAATATTTTGTTGAGAAATTTGCATATTTATTTGTGAGATTTATTTTATTTTTTTGTACTTTATTTTCAAGGTTATAATGGCTTCATGGATATACCTGGGTAATATTTCCTCTAATTCTTTCTCTGGAAGAGCTTTATAACATTCAAATCAGCTGTTACTTGAAAATTTGGAAGAATTCATAGTCTCAATGTCTTATGTGGGGGAAGATTTTGGCTGATAAATAACTATTATTATCTATATCTATAGGAATCATCAGGATATTATTTATACTTCATCTAGTAGTAGTATACTTTAAAATATTTTATGTCACAAATATTAACTTCCACTGTGTTAATTCGATTTCTTTTTAAATCTAAAACTGTCCATTAAATTTACAATGGTAATTTTTTCCAAATGTATGGGTGTAAGCAAAGCCTTGGATTTTATGATGTCCTCATATACTAAAAAATAAATACATCTCTTCTCAGGCTTCTATCTTTAGAGGTAAGATTAAAACATAAAAGTTTTACTCTTCTTATTTCTCTGCCTTTCTTTTCTATGATATGCAGAAACTAGCTGTAGATTCTCATTATTTCTACAACATTTTCTTCTCTTTCTTTAGGAAGCCTCCCAAAGCTATAATGGCAAATGGCATTTGAAAAGGCAACATAAATCAATAGGCATTTTAAAAGTATTATGCTTTTAAATTTTGTGAGTAGTCATGTTCTTTAATTTCTCTGATAGAAATCTTTTGTAATCTAACAATTTTTATCTTAATTAGAACAGAAATAGATTTTTCTTTATAACTTGTTAGTTTTCTTTTTATTGGTTATGGGATTTTTCTTTAATTTCTTATTTACTTTTATTTAATGTGAGCATATTGAGGACACCTTCTGTCTTACTGTAAAATATTGGTATCGTTTTTATTTGATTATTTTTTCTATTTATCAACAAAAAAAAATGTTTTTTATTCTCTTTCCAGAACATTATGTTCAGCACCAGGTATTACTGCTTTCCCAGTTTTTTAAAGATCTTCCACACTCTTATTCTGATAAGAGGGATTGATGGGCAGCAGCCATCAGTGAATTTATGTCTTCTCTTTCTTTGTAACCCCAGCTAAAGCTCTGCCTTATCTGCATTTTATCCAGGCCACAGCTGAAGTCATAGAATATTTCTTCAGAATTGGGATCATTCCCCAGTGGAGGTTTAGTTGACAGAAGAGACCTCATTGTGTAGCCTGGAATTTATGTTTATTTCTTTCCCATTTCCCTGCGTGTAAGCTTTCATTTAATCTACCCTAGTGGAAAAATCTTTAATAAATTGCTAATTCTACTAATGTATCTAGGGATTAAACTTTATTCATCTGCATAAAAGCTACATTCCCTAACAACATATACGTATATCCTCAAGCCCTGACCCCTACCTTCTTTGTCCCTGGATTATTGGGGACTGAGCATAGATACAAGGGTCTAATTTGATTTGAACTAAACAATTTGGATACTACATAATGCTTTTTAATTTTTGTGATTTGAAGTTGCAATCTTTCATTCACTTGCAAAATGCTGGAGTATCCTTTGCTAAACCAAATTTTTATTTTTAGTAGGGGTTGGAAAATGTAAGATTGCATACTGTGTATAGCACAGGGAACTCTACTCAATGCTCTGTAGTGACCTAAATGGGAAGGAAATCTAAAAAAGAGTGGATATATGTATATGTATAACATTAGTTTGCTGTATAGCAGAAACTAACACAAAATTGTAAAGCAAATACACTCCAATAAAAATAGAAAGATAAAGAAATAAATAAATATTTTTTAAAAGGTTGCATATTGAGTGAGGTTGAAGATTCCCAGCAGTTGGCTTGAAAGTTCTAATCCAGAATGGCCCACTTCTAGCCACAAACATGAGAAATGATGGAAAAAATAAAAACCGAAACACTTTAAACTTACAGATGCTCTGGCAAGAAGGAAAAAAACACGCATATAGAAGGAAAAGTCATGAAAAGCCTGTGTGGAAAGCAAGAGTTAATGTGCTGACTTACCAGGTGTTGGTATCAAGTACAGGATTCAAGGGATAATAATTGAGGTTTTCATATCCACTGGAAAGAGACCTAGTTTGAGTTCACATGAGTTCTGGGAGCTAGAACTAAGCCCACAGTAGGAAGCCAGTAACCCCAAGGTAAACCTATCCATTATTTTAGAAAATGAGCTAGGAAGAACTGTGCTCACTCAACGAAAACAGTTTCATGCCATTTATCTCTTCTTTCTCACTTTTTCTTTCTCACTAGGTTAGCCTGTTTTATTTTTCTTTCTTTTTTTCCCTTTCAAATCCATCTAAAAGCAGAAACAAAGATTTAAAGAATTTCCTCCTTTAAGTGTCAGAAGAAAGTTCAACTGCACATGTGTTCAGGAGCAGGTTTTTCTTCTCCCTGACACTACATAATCCGAGTAATAAGATAATACTTATTCATGATATCATACATCACGTAAGTCATTCTCTCTCCACAATTTTACAGAAGTTGAAACATAAGTAGCAATTAAGCACTTAGACATTTATTGAACATTTACACATTCTTGATTAAGTGATGACTCCAGCATTACAGAACAAGAAAGTACATTTAGGAGAATACTCTGGCACTTCTCTCTCGTCTCCTGCACAATGAATGAGCTCTCTGTATTGCAATGTCCTTCAACCTCTGAAATACAGGAGTCAGCTAATTTTAAAGGTGAAGTCAAACTTATCATCAGCTTTCAAATGTGACTCTTCTTTGCCAACCTACAGATCTTGGATAGATACGATTCACATTACTTGTTCCTTTTTCAGAAGCAAGCATATTAGACATGAAGAATATTCTCATGACTGACATCACATTGGAAGCATGATGACTGTGAATTGCAGGACTACTGATAAATCTTGCTGTCTCTTGCCTGTGTGCTTCCTAATGTGACTAGACAGAATTTTTGAATTGTTAACATCAGGCCTCTGATCACAGAGAATGAAAGAGCAACACATTTTTTTAAGATAAAATGTTGAAACGTGATTGTATAAAGAGAACGTCCAAAGTCATACACGAATTAGGGCTTCCATGAATGGTGGCTGAACACATTATCTTTGATCCCTAATCTTTGATCTTAACTAGATTTTGTTGACCTATTGCTGTCCTAGGTCCTGAAGCTGCAGCCGTATCCTGTAATATTTCATTCTTTTGGCTTCTTAATGTTATTTCCTGGTTCACATTGATTTAGCCTTTTCCTTTTTCTTTTTAAATTTTATTTTGTTTTTCTTTCATTGTCTTTTTGTAAGTTGAACAGGGGAAGTTTATAAAAAATCATTAATTATGATAAGAAGTATAGTAAAAGAGATATAAGGAAACCCTGTGGTACCCTACAGCAGAGGACAGTATCCAAGGAAGGACAAAGTTGGCACGAGTCCAGACCTCCTTGTAAAACGTATTTTGATTTTGTCACTGGATAACAGAGGAGTTCATTGGTTTAGCTAAGCCAGAGCTGATCTGGAGTTACTGAGCAAAACAAGGCCACCCTCACTCTTCACTTTCTACCTGAAGTGAATAGGCTGTTCACTTCATGTCCAGAGTAGCTAATCAGTGTCTAGTGTGCTGTGGGTTCCAGTGGAAGTCCAGGAGAGACTAGGGAGATAGAAGGTTTTGGGAGCATGAAGGCTTTGCAGAGAGTGAGAGTGGGGCTGGGGTTGCAGAAGGTTTGGCTATTCAGTGTGTGACTTTCTGGGCCACAGATAGCTGTGCATACTTGTTCAGGGTTTCCACATATAGAGGGTTGCCAAATAATTATCATCAGGTCAAGACTGGAAGGTTGCAGGACCACCACCTTCCGGGCCGGTGGCTGGGCAAGTTCCACTGGGTGTCTTCACATCCATACCCTGGCCAAGCCAGAAGCTGCAAGAAGCCTCCTTCTCCTCCAGTTCCTCACCAACACCCTCTATTGAGAAAGCTTAACATCATGCTTACTTTAAAGGGAGAAATAAAGAAACTGTGCTATTTATCATACAGGATAATATATAGAAGGGTACACTAGGAGCTGAGAGGCAATAAATTGATAACTGACACATGTTATTAAGTATCAGAGATGAAATTTGACTCCAAGGTCACCCTCTTTTAGGTATGTATAGTATCTGAACTCCAGTCTATGGCTATTCTAAACTGCTCATTGGTGGCTCAAAATTTTTTGCTCACTCTGAGTTCATAGGAATGACAGAAAAATATTGTGGGTACTGATTTGGAGTTGGTGATTAGATGTATTCACAAACACAGAATTTGAGGCTAATCAGGATAGATTATATCCTTTCATAAAAGCAAAAGGTAGCTCTAAATCTACTATTTAGATATTTTAAAAACTGCATGCATGATCTTATTACTCTCCATCCTGACATCCCCATTATGGGTAGGTCAATTCGGACTTCACAACTTATAAAGAACCCAATGGCCTCATAAATTAATAAAAACAAATCTGAGAGTCTCTGTGGGCTGATTGGCTCTAGCACCAACCTGTTTTCATGAAAAAGTGGCAGCTATCTCTTCTAGAAAAGTTCTTCTCTCCCAATTCAATCTCTGAAGCAAATGGGGTAGCTCAATGGAACCCTTGATTTGCAGAGGTTTTCTTAAATACCTGAGCCTGGTTCACTGATGGTTCAACTGTCCAGGCCAACTACCACTCTGGAAAACCAGCTTTAGGAATAACTACTTAGCACAAGAGGCTGAACTGAAATGTAGTACACTTGCCTCAGACCAGGGTTAGGTAGCTACAGCTCACAACCTGTTTCTGTGAGGGCAACAATCAAGCTCAGAATGTTTTGTACATTTTTAAAGAGTTGTTTAAAAATGTGCATATTTGACAAAGAGTATAATGGCCCACAAAACTTAAAATATTTACAATCAGGCCCTTGATAGAAAATGTTTGCTGCCCCCTGCCTTAGACAACATTTCAAATTGCCAGACATCATATTTTATTGACACTTAAGCTATCATTGGTGGAATTGGCATTTGGCGTGCCACCTGGAGGAATAAAGACTAGAACATCAAAGATACCCTTCTGTGGGACTACAAACTATGGAAACAAATTGTGGTGGCCAATAGGAAATTCATATAGATGCCCATATCGAGGGCCAATTCTCTGATGAGACTTAGTGGAATTAAGCAGCAGATCAAACCTGAACTGACCAAATTACCATCATCACAATCTGGATCCATCATTGCATCAGAATGCTCTCCATTTGCCATAATAGACTGGGCACAAAGTAAAGAACTATAGATTTCTGATACAGAGGCACCATTGCATGGCAGATTGTTGACTCCTACCAGAATTTTGTCTTCTTTGTCTCAAGGTAGAAAAATGTCACAGTGGATGGGACTTTGACCCTGCCTGCTCTTGGAAGATTGACTGCATTTCAGATGCCTGAATCATTTTGAGGACACTATTGATAGAATAGTACCTCACCACTGGGTACTTTTCAGGTACGGGTGTTGCTGTTTTAAGATGATCAGCTGACTTTGGCCACACAATTATGATCGTTGAAACTAATGTGTGCTATGTATTTGGCTCTCCAGACCATCTATATTCTTGCAATGAACTACCTTTCCTTGCAAATCCTACCTAACAATGGGCCATTAGTCAAGGTATTCAATGATAATTCCAAGGCACCTACCATCTTACAGGTTTATGGTTTCACTGAGCTCTAGAATAATCTCCTCAAAAATTAACTTATAATGATCTCTGTCTCTATCTCCCTTATCTCTCCCAGCCCACATAACTTTGTAATGCAGATTTGGTCACTGAATGTTGCTACACCCAGAATGGGATAATCTTCTTTTGGCAACTTGCTAAATAATGATTAGGAAACAACAACAGTTAGTGAAATTTGAGATTTTGCTGTTATCATTACTGGGCATGATTGTTTTTTTCTTCTCCTGAGAGCAAGACTAGACAAGTCTGGCTGACACACCCTCCAGGTGGCAGCCCAGTCATAAGGGTACTAAGATTCAAGCTTAATTCTTGTTAGTCACCTAGACTATCTTGTCAGATTTATGTGGTCCCATATCATAAAGAAAATAACCACATACCTGAGAACATTGTTTGCCAAACCCCCATATAATTGCTTATCCAGACCAAGACAGGAGATACAATGGGTCTCCAAGAATTTTGTAAAAATGTACCTATTCTTCATCCAGAGTAAATATCTGGGTACAGGTAGGAGATGACTAGAGAAAATGTAAATTTATAGCTACCAATAGGGGTACACTGATTTTGTGGCCATAAAAGGAAAGAAATAACTCCAGAACCTTGAGAGGAAATTTTAGTCTACAGAGGTATAGAGAGTAGAGAAAGTTAATGGTTTCTTTTTCCCCCTATATTCACCCTTCAGCCTAGAAAAACAAGCATAACGTCTATCTTAGTCAAGAAGTAGTAGTGGCTTGCGATCTGATCTGCCTGATTAGTCATTCTCATCAACATGCTATGACAAGAGAATAACTCATATGGACATGGCCAGTCCTATTTTTCTGTGGCTAACACCATCGATGACAAATTCCAAATGTGGATTCCTCTTTAAAGTGTACAATCATAAGGACTGGCCCAAATTTGTTCCAAACTGACTGATACAAATGCTCTCCTGATGCCTGGATGGATCTGGCTTATGCTGTATATGGATACTGAAGCTGCAATTACTTGGTGACACTGCCCATGAGGCTTAAGCAAACCAATGTATTGGTGAATCAAATGAAATTTAATAATACATCCCAAGCTGAAGTGACCTGTATGACTTTGGATTATTTGTTTATACATGGGAATGACTGAGCCATGGACGGTCTCTATTAGGGATGAGCTGCAGCTTGGCACATCCATTAGCCCCTCTAATTATTGGTCATGGCGACAAAGATAAGCCAGTCTGTCTAAACTCTCTTGCTTGGATTGTAGTAGGTAATAGACTGGCCACGGCCTACACCATCACCATGTAAAATAAGCCTACTTGTCTACCCTGGGACTTATTCAGAGTTGTCTGAGTACAGGACCCTGGCAACGTGATTGAGGTTAATATGGCAGATTGACCTCAACCTGCTCCTTGAAGTCCTATCAATATCCTTAAATAAATGCTATGTATGGCAAATTTAATAGATTTATTCTTAGCTTCTGTCAGTGAGATAAATCAGAGTGGCTGACAAAATAGCATACTTATATGAAAATTCACCAGAAGCCTAGGAAATGCCAGATCCATAGAAAGAAGGATAGGAAGAAAAAGATGTTAATAATATAAAGCTAATTTTAACACATGATCATGCTTTCTCTGCCTTTATGGAACACTGTACATACTTATACAGTGTTAAATGTCGCTTTCTTTTTTTTTTTTTCTTTTTTTTTTTTGTGGTACACGGGCCACTCACTGTTGTGGCCTCTCCCGTTGCGGAACACAGGCTCCGGATGCGCAGGCTCAGCGGCCATGGCTCATGGGCCCAGCCACTCCGCGGCATGTGGGATCTTCCCGGACCGGGGCACGAACCCGTGACCCCTGCATCGGCAGGCGGATTCTCAACCACTGCGCCACCAGGGAAGCCCAATGTTGCTTTCTTAATTAAAACAATTTGATGAGACAAACAATGTGAGGGTGAGCGAGAGACAGAAAACAAATGCATCCATGTTTTGTTTGCTGCTCTTCTTTTGTAAAATCATGATGTACCTGTTTGCGTATTTATCTATTATTCTATCAACATACAATTCCAAATGTAGACTAACTTACAAGAAGAAGACAATCAGTAGGTAACTGATATTTAAGTCAAGATCTGAGAATATTTGTTCACAAATATTAAATCCATATATATCTTTATGAAGATAAGTACATTTTAATAAGAATTTGGTCAAAACATCTGAAATAATATAAGGTTTTTGTTCTGTTTTTCTTGGAGACATTCATGCATGGTTTCCCTTGATAAAAAAAAAATCCTTTGTAACCATAATATCTATTTCTTTTTCAAATATGTCTAGAAATTCATTTAAAAGACTACTCTTACACTGCGGGGTCTCCATGAAGGATCCGATGTACATTTTAATACAGCTAAATTGTATACTGTATAGCAATTTTAGAATTACTTTCTATAACACCTTTTATAATTGAGAACTGTGTTCTCATTTTAGATAATAAATACATTTACAAAATTTAAAGTGACATTTTGGATATATATAATATACATATATAAATATATGTACACATATATACATATATGTATATATACATTTATAAAAATTCATGTTTTGCATACTAGTGTAAAAGTTTGCTGAACTGTATAACTTATTGTTCAATAAGAGGTTCACATTTAAAATCTATCATAGGGGACTTCCCTGGTGGCGCAGTGGCTAAGAATCTGCCTGCCAATGCAGGGGACACGGGTTCAAGCCCTGGTCCAGGAAGATCCCACATGCCGCGGAGCAACTAAGCTCGTGCACCACAACTACTGAGTCTGCACTCTAGAGCCCACGAGTCACAACTACTGAAGCCCATGCACCTAGAGCCCTTGCCCAGCAACAAGAGAAGCCACCACAATGAGAAGCCTGCGCACTGCAACGAAGAGTAGCCACCACTTGAAGCAACTAGAGAAAGGCTGCACACAGCAACAAAGACCCAATGCAACCAAAAATAAATATATATAAATAAATTTTTAAAAAACTATCATAATTTAAGACAGAAAACTATTTTCTACTGTTTTCTCCATAATTTGCTTATTAAATTGCTGTATATGTGTACTCTTTTTGTATATCATATTTTCCCAGTCAGTATGTATGTAAATATGTATATATATACACACACACACATACATACGAAATAGCATTTGAACTTCAGTAACTCTACATACAATACCATATCACAAACACATTTATAGGAAGATGTGTAGCTTTCATTTGACTGATGAATACAACTATTTAAATGTTGTGACTTATTATAATTCAATGTGTTTCAAACAGAAGGCATTATCTATACAACACTTTCTTTACAGCCTCATCTCATATCTGCCTCTACCTTTTTACATTTCAGCAACACTAGACTAGGCAGTATTCCCTGAATGTTCAATGTGTTTTATATACCTGAAAGTTTATCAAATACCTAGAATTCCTTCCACTATTTCAGTAACTCTTGTCATCATACTCACCATTGCAGGTTATATATGAGAATTTCTAGCAATAAGTTTAAGGAGAAATTATGTTTCTTCTCTGTGATCTTACAAGAAGCAACTATTGCTCTTACCAACAGTTACTCAATCAGTGAAGTATTAACATGCTCCATATTGGAGCAGCACTCCAAATCTGACTCTGAAGTCAGCTCTTCTCCTCTCTGGGTTTCTGTGATTTGTGGTGGTACTGTTCCACAAACAGCTCTAAGAATGGCCTGACTCAGTCTGACAAATCAGGACATCATTCTGGTGACTTTGTTCAGTTAGGGCACAGAGGAATTTATAACTGCAAGATTTTTTTCTCTGGAGAGTCTAGGAGAGGTGTTCCATTTCTTTTTGCTCAACTTGGAATATGAGATTTAAGCCTGATATCCAGCCACACTGTAGAGTCAGCCTACTAGTAAATAAAGCAAAGCCAGAGTGAAGAGAGGACGTGCTATCCTTTGAGTTTTTTCTATTTGTACACATATATGTTGCAGACAAGTGACCCAATAAATACTGTATTGTTTGGATTTTTATTCTCCTGTATCTAATGATTTTTAAAAATATTATTTCATATATATATATTCTTATGTTTAGCCTTGGGTTAATATTCTATTCAACTACCTATCATTTATATATATATTTTAGTTCATTTAAGGTAAAATTTATTGTAATGGCATTTGTGTATTAGAATCTAATACTAGGCTTTGCATATAATGGATATTTACCAATAATCTGTTGAATTAAATAGGACCACAGATAATTGAATTTATACTGTAAATACTGACTTTTCAAATGCTTATTCATAGTAGAATTAAGAGCATAATTTTAGAACATACATAATACATAGAGAATCCATTCATATATCTGTTTAATAATTTTGTTGCTTTAATATATTAAGTATTTGGCACCATGCAAAATATTGAATTTAAAAAGGTAAATAAACTGATCTTTTCCATAAGGAGAACATAGGCTCATAGAAAACCAGATGAAGTTAGTTATTATACAATGTAAAAAGTATTTTATAAAAGCACAAAAGACATAGAGAATTATATCACATTGCCAAAAGAATGGTGAGAAGGTTAGATTTATCTGGCAAGTTTATTTGAATTAATTAAATGACAGTAATCCATGGGATTACTTTGAAAAGTTAACCAGTTGGAGGGAAAAGGAGAAAATATCAGTGGATATTTCTTGGAAGAAGTTGATTTTATGAGAATGCAGAGGGAAGGAAGGAGAAAAAAGAAAGCCGTGGAGATTTTCCTATTTTCTAAGCAGCACAGGTACTTTCCTATTAATTTCTAATGTATAATGAGAGAAATATAAGGGAAGTTCCAGATTCCTTATCAGTTCTAAATAAAAATATGCATAGTCCACATGGTTACCTAGGATTCTAGAACCAAAACTCATGCCCAAGTAAGCTTAACATTAATAGTTAGGCTTCAGAAAATTATATTTTTCCATGGTTTTTAATTTTTTATTTGAAAGTAGTATAACTTTTATTATTTTACAAATAGACTGCCTCAGTTTATTTTGTTTTATATACACAGAAAAATGTGAAATCAAAGTATGAATATGTGGTTCTGAAAGACAGGACAGCTTGTCACAAACTGAAAACAAGTTTTTCATATTTTACTGATTTAATATGTCTTGCTGACAGTGATGAAAGACAAGCTAAATAGGTTACTAAACTTTTTATTGACAGATATTTATAACAAATTTCTCAGTTCTGTCTGGATATATCAGGTAGCTATATTTTTCCATATTTTATGAGAATTTTTGCTTTAGTTTCAATTTCTGAATTTGCTCTGCATAGGACTGCTGTCCTTTAAGCTTGCTTATGTTAGCTTTATGTCTCTAAATCTGTCTCTGTCAATATCTTCTTTTTTTTTTTTCCATGTAAAGTTGCACTCTTATTTGACAACAAGAAATACAGAAGTTTAGATTTAATGTAGTGATCGTAATGCTTTCTGTTTTACAACTGATGGTTTCTAACCTTTCAACAAATTTTTTCATTAAACAAATGTACATTAAGTGTTTGTTATATGTTCCACTGTAGAAATAGAGAAGATATGACCTTGAGGAACTTGTAATCAGTTAAAAAAGACAAATATATGTGAAATTTAAAATGGCAAAAGAATGAAAGATAGTGCATAGTTATACACAGTATATAAAGCATATATACATATAGGAGTTAACTAAATTGGCATATTATGGGCAGATATGGCATCAGAAAAGGGCTTTAGAAGAGGTCTAGCAATGTTTGGTCTTGAAGAATATATTTTTACATGTCAAAAAATGCATTTCAGATAACAGGATAGAAAATATAGACATAAATGTCATATGAGAAAATACAAATGATTTCGTGAAATATAAAGAATAGAGTAGAGGATAGAAAAAATGAGATTAAAAATTGCAAATGACATGATATTATATACAGAAAACCCTAAAAACCCCACCCCAAACTCTGAGGACTAAAAAACAAATTCAGTCAATTTGTAGAATACAAAATTAACATACAAAAATCTGTTGCATTTCTATACTCTAATAATAAATTATCATAAAGAGAAATCAAGAACAATCCCATTTACAACTGAAACAAAAAGAAAAAATAACAGGAATAAATTTAACAAAGGAGGTGAAAGATCTATACACTGAAAATCATAATATATTGATGAAAGAAAATGAAGAATCCACAAATAAATGGGAAGATATTCCACACTCATGGATTGGAAAAATTAATGCTGTTAAATGTCCATACTACCCAAAACAACTTATGGATTCAACACAATCTCTATCAAAAGTCCAATGGCATTTTTCACAGAAATAGAATAAACAACACTAAAATTTGTATGGAACCATAAAAGACTCCAAATAGCCAAAGCAATCTTGAGAAAGAAGAATAACGCTGGAGGCATCACACTTCTTGATTTCAAGTATATTACAGATATATAGGAATCAAAACAGTATGGTATTGGCATTAAAAACAGACACATATATCAATGGAACAGAACACAAAGCCCAGAAATAAATCCATGCATACACAGTCAAATTAATTTACAACAAAGGAGCCAAAAATATACTGAGGAAAGAATAGTTTCTTCAATAGACAGTGTTGGACAGCCACATGCAAAAGAATGAAACTGAACCACTATCTTACACCATATACAAAAAATAACATAAAATAGATTAAACTCTGAAGGGAAGACCTGAAACCATAAACTCCTAAAATTGTAAGTATATATATATGTGTGTATACACACACACACACACACACACACACACACACACATATGGGGTAAGCTCTTTGATATCAGTCTTGGCAAGATTTTTTGGTTTAACACCAAAAGCAAAGGCAACAAAAGCAAAAAATACACAACTGGAACTACATCAAACTAAGAAACTCTTCTGCACAGCAAATGAAGCGGTCAACAAAGTTCAAAGGTAACATACAGAATAGGAAAAATTATTTGTTAATCATATATCTGATAAAAGGTTAACATCCAAAATATATAAAGAATTCACACAACCCAAAAGAAAAAACAATAATCTGAGTAAATAAAAGGACAGAAGATCTGATTAGACATTTTTCCAAAGAAGACATACAGACGGCCAACAGGTACAAGAAAAGGTACTCAACATTACTAATCATGAGGGAAATGCAAATCAAAATGACAATGAAATATCACCCCACATCACTTAGAATTAGAATGGCTAGTACCAAAGTGACAAGAAATCACAAGGATGTGGAAAAAAGGAAACTTCTGTGTACTGTTGATGGGAATGTAAATTTGTGCAGCCATTATGGAAAACAATATGGAACTTCCTCAAAAAATTAAAAATAGAACTACCATATGACACAGCAATTCCACTTCTGGGTATTTAACTGAAGAAACAAAGTCACTATCTTGCAGAGATATCTGCATTCCCATGTTTAGTGCAGTATTATTAACAATAGCCAATGATAAATAATGTATGGAAACAACCTAAGTATCAGTGGATGAATAGATAAAGTGTTGTATATATACATACATATTTATATAGTGTACATATACATATTTATACATAAATATATGTATATTAATATATATATATAAAGTGGAATATTATTCAGCCACAATAAGAAAGAAATTCTGCCATTTGGGACACCATGGATGGACTTTGAAGGTATTATGCTAAATGAAATAATCAGAGAAGGACAAATACTGTATGATCTCACTCATATGTGGGATCTAAAAATCCAAAAAAACCAAAACACCCTGAATTCATAGAAACAGAAAACAGATTGCTGGTTGCCAGAGGCAGGGGAATGGGTGAAATGGATGAAGGGGGTCAAAAGATACAAACTTCCAGTTATAAAATAAAAAAGTCCTGGGGATATAAGGTACAGCATGGTGACTACAGAAAACACACTATGTTGTATATTTGCAAGTCGCTAAGGGAGTAGATTTTTAAAGTTTCATTATGAGAAAAAAAAGTTTCTTGTAACTCTGTGTGGTGATGGAAGTTAACTAAACTTGTTGTAATTATTTTGCAATGTATACATGTAACAAATTATTGTGTTATATATCTAAAACTAATACAGTATATCTCAATTTTTAAAAGGGGTTACCAAATAGAAAAAAAATGAGATTAAAATTTACCTGCAGCCAAAGTAGCTTTTATACTCTATGAATATAGTTGTATTTTAATCTGCAGGAAAGATAAATTTTATATAGGAAGGTGGAAAATCTGTAAACACATTATAAATAAATTTCCCTGGTGCAATTCAGATGAACAAATTGAAAAGATGACAGTACAGAGAACTGAAGACAAGCTGAATAACAGTTCACAAAATACCTAAGAAATACAGAAATCCTGAATAAGACAGGGATTGCTGATGAAAAACAGGGAGCATTTATTTATTTTCAATGGGAAATACTTGGGGAGGTGGTTTTGATTTGGAAGAAAGTTTGGACTATGAATCAGAATGCTTAATTTTAATTCAATTTCACTACTTAATACTAGTAAGATTTTTGTAAGCTAATTACATATTTAACTCTCAATTTCTCATTTGCATAATGAATCTAACCATATTGTGGACATTTATATATTTTTCTTATAGTTGTTCACGTTCTTTCTAGTTATATGCCTTTCCATATTTCTCAATATGAAAGAATAATTATATGAAAGTAATAAGTGACATTGAAACTAGACAAGTTTGATCCTATAATAGGTAAGCATCATCAAATGTTCTGTCGGTCAAAATGAATACTTTTTCATTTATCTTTCAAGACATCACACTCTCTGGATTTTCTGCCCATCTGTTTAGTCTCTCAACAAAGACACTTTTTCTGTTTATTCTTCTTCTTTTTCTTAGGAATAACAAATAATTATTGAATGTTACTTTGTTGAGCTCCTGGTACTTGATCCTTTTCCCTACCTACAGTCAATCTTTAGTAATCTCATTTAGTATCATGGCTTTTATAAGCCATCTTATGCCAACTTTGAGTTATTACTATTTTTTTTTTTTTTTTTTTTTTTTTTTTTTTGCGGTACGCTGGCCTGTCACTGTTGTGGCTTCTCCCCTTGAGGAGCACAGGCTCCGCACGCGTAGTTTCCGGATGCGCAGGCTCAGCGGCCATAGCTCACGGGCCCAGCCGCTCCATGACATGCGGGACCTTCCCGGACCAGGGCACAAACCGTGTTCCCTGCATCGGCAGGCGGACTCTCAACCACTGCGCCACCAGGGAAGCCCCTATTGTTGTCTTTTAATTTTACTATATATCTCTACCTAACCACCTCTATGATCCAAATACTGAGAAGAGTGTTTGGCAATCACCAAATAAATAAATAAAATTGAAATATTACATACCCAGTTTGCAGAACGATGAAGTATACATTTGCTGGGTATTGCCCTCATTAGTCTATAATGAGATAAAAATGAAAGATAATACAGAAAACATTAAAAAAATAAGGTGAGACTAAAATAAGAATTATTCTGAGGAAAAAAAAGGAAAATAGGGAAGAGAATAATGTTAATATAATGTTTAATAATGTTAAAACTCTGAAAAAAAAATTCCATTTTATCTTCTCCAATATACATTGAAGAATATAACTTCTTTGAGAACCAAGCCCATTAATGGAACTAAGGCTGTCTTTTTTTGTACAGTTTTGCTCTGGACTTGTTACTGGAGAATAAGGAATTAAAATGTGTCATTCGCTTAATGCTGATTTGTTGAAGTTTAAATAGTAATACACATAAGCTTCATGGGAAAATGTTTATCACAATGTTAAATAAATACCAGTTAATTTCATGTTAATACAAACTTAGTTATTATGCTGTAGAACTAAGGGAATGGAAGGAATCTACGATGATGTTGTTTCTGGCTTATCTGGTGGGGCTTTTATGTTGTCAATAAGCTGTTTTGTTTCTGTACTACATGTAAATGCTTGTGGGCATACATCTAAAGATAAGAACCCTTAACAACATAATTCACACATATATGTGCTTCTATGCCACAGCACCCAAACAAGTGAAATATAAGAAAAAAATGGCAATGTCAAATGGCTTGCATTGGCTCAACATGCAGGTGACGGGATTGTTAGCAATATATTGTTAGTATATATAAGAGTGAGTACATTAGTTGAAATTGTTATTGATTGGACAAAAAAAATGCCTCAAGTGAATTGTATTAGTCAGGGTACTCCAGAGATACAGGACGTATACATACATACATATACATAGAGCCAGAGCAAGAGTTAGAGCAAAAGTGGGATTATAAGGAATTGGCTTATGTGATTATTAAGGCTGAGAAGTCCCATGATCTGTTTTCTGCAAGCTGGAAACCCAAGAAAGCTGACGGTACAGTTCTAAGAAACAACGGACCAATGGGGGTTCGTCCCAGTCTGAAGGCAGGAGAAGACTGATGTCACGTTTTACACAGTCAGGCAAAGAGAACAAATTCTCCCTTCTCCTTTCTGTTTTATTCACACCATCAATGTATTGGATGATAACTACTCATAATGGGGAGGCAATCTGCTCTACTCAGTTCACCAGTTGCTAATTTCATCCAGAAACAACCTCACAGACAGATCCAGGAATGACATTTAGTCAAATATGTGGGAACCAAGTGATTTAGAGAAGTTGACACATAAAATTAACTACCACATGAATGGTTAATGAATTTAGTGCCCACTACTGAGTAATGGGATAATAGTTCCAAATTGGGGTCAGAATCAGAAACACCTAATAGAGGCCTGGTTCAGCTTTATTTTGTGTGTGTGTGTTGGCGGTGTGTGTGGGGGGGCAATCAGAATTAGTTCAACATGGATTAACATGCAAGTAAGAGAAAAAAAAGGGGACCCAACCAGAAGAGCACACAGGCAAAGGAAATGAAGTGAGAATAGTTAACACCACTATTCATCAGCATTCTCCGAATACTTATTGTAGATTTGTTTAAAGTCAGTGATTCCACTCTTTTTAAAGTAAATCTACAAATATGTATTGAACCGTCTTTGCATCTCTACTGACTGAATTTTTTTGTTATAGAAAAAGAGTCAGTCAGGATACTCAGTACCGTAACAGTCACACAAATATTATAAAATTGCTTTCTACAATATAACATTAGCCAAGAGCTTGGATCAGAGATAAAAAGTGATTTTGTTTGAGCCAGCTTAACCATGGTTATAAGCACCATAGAGCTGGAATAGAAGCTAATATGAACTGTCACAAGTAAAAATCTAGCACATTATAGGTCTAGATGCTATCATGATTGAGTAGACTTAAAATCATATGCGCTAGCTTCAACGGGTCAATTAGGTCAACATAGGTTATAATATGGTAAATTTAAGCTGATCTTAACAACAATAAGGTGAGGATTAAAGCACATAAGGCTCATCATAGCAAAAATAGAACTTTAGGGTGAGGTATACAGAAAGTCTTATTTTGATAAAAGGTACACAGTAAACCCAAATCCAGGTAAAAAAAGTTATTTCCTTCCTGAGGCTTGACAAGTTGGCACAAATCTGAATTTTCTGTGAGGAGGAGATTATACTTAACCTCTAATATCTTTGCACAAAAGAGACACTACCAGCAAGAATGTTTGGCAAAAATGCTACTGATTCCTTTAAACTTTGAGTTATCCCCAGGCCAACCTATTTAGTCAGTATTGAAGTGAAGATACACATTATTTAGATATGAGATATATAATTACATTATTAATGTTTAAACAAATTATAAAGTTCAAAGTTCTATGTATTCATACAGAACAATTCAAGTAATCAAATACTTAAAATCTCATATACCCTGTAAAAATTTCATGCTTAGGATGTCAAAAATTTAACCTTTGTCCTGTACTATTTATCTTACGTTATATCAATCATTTAGTTAAATAAAATTTAATAAAGCATAAAATATTAAGTAAAAATTATATAAATTTTGGAAGAATATCAATAGCTCTAATTTAGCTCTCTTACTATAGATGGCTTGTTGGAAACTTCTCGTACAAATCCGTGTTGACAGTTTGACCACTTTATGTATTCTTTGAGGAAAAGGATTATCTCTGTAACTATATAAATAAACTAGTGATTTTCTGGTTCCAAAGAAATATATGCAATATCCAAAAGTGAATATTATGTAGTCACTCCTGTAGGAAATTTTTGAAAATCAGCCTAAAGGTTAACTAGTGCAGTTGAATAAATTAATTTATTGTGAAAAAAAAAAAAAAAAACCTTAGGAGCTCTGCAATAATGGCACATTTAAAATATAATCCTGATGTTTAAATGGTTTATAAATAAATCATTATAAGGAAGGCATCCGTTAATAAGGATATAGGTAATAAGGTCATTACCAGAGTTGAAACGAATTAAAATTGCATGATTAATGTGTTCATTAATACATTAAATAGTATAGTATTGAAGAGATTTGAAACATTTCTGAAAGGCACATTTCATTTTAAGGAAATATCATATGAGGAAATCTAGTAACTTTAGGTAATTCTCTAAAAATAGTTAAAATAGCCACCAAGATGAAATAGCACAGATTTTTTTTCCACAGAGAATAATTTACATCCAACTTCTCTACTGGAGTTAAAATGAGGGAAAATACAGTAACACAGATGGACCAGTGAACTGGAAGTCAGGGGTATGAACTCTAATTCTAAATATCAAAATCTAGCTTTATGACCTTATCCCAAGACTCCTAATCTTTCATTGCTTAACTTTTTTATCTGCCCATAATATATGAGGGATATATTGCATATTTTAAGTACTTAAAAAATTTTAAAGTGGTATACCAATGCATTTGCAAAAGTGTTTGTAGCTTTTCAATAGTAGCAACAAGAATTACCTTTTTACAGATATTACTAGCATGTATCAGTTAACAATTACTAATATTTCAAAAGAAAACTGATAGATAATGAATGGCACTATGAAATTAATTTTTGAATGTAAATTATATTTGTCAGGATTCTACAGAGAAATAGAACCAATAGGATGTAGATATAAGCAGAGAAAGATTTATTTTAAAGAACTGGCTCACATGATTAGGGAGGCTGGCAAAACCAAAATCTGCAATTTAGGTTCAAAGGCCCCAAGGCTGGAGATACAGGGAAGAGAGTCTATGTTACAGTTCAAATCTAAGGGCCATCTGCCTACAGAATTGCCTCTTGCTCAGGGAAGATTAGTCTTTTCTTCTATTCAGGACTTCAGCTGATTGGATGAGGGCCACCCGCATTCTGGTGGGCAATCAGCTTTACTCAAAGTTCACAGATTTAAATATTAATCTCAGCAAAAAACACCCTTTCAGAAACAGCCAAAATAATATTTGACTACATATCTGGGTACCATGGCCCCGCCAAGTTGATACATAGTATTAACCATCATATATAAATTAAATACAATTATTATGAATCCAGTATATTCATTCTTTAATTACAAGGTTGCCTTAAAATTAATATGAGACAGAGTAGTGATTAAGTAAATGATAGGCAGCTCCCAGACACTGTTTACCCAATCCTTTGTCCTCATCAGCTTAAAGTTCATATAAAGGCATTAACATACATTGAACACCTAAGCTTTCCCCAAGTCTTCACTTGAACCACTCCCATCCCACTTGCTTGCATTTCATTTAGTCTTTTGGTTTCCATGCATGTAGAATTTCCACTCAGGCCCACTACTGGGACGTTATTATTATTATTTTTTAATGCAAGGTCCTCACTCCAGTCTCTCTCTTTCTCCCTCTCTCTCTCTCCCCCTTCCTTCCTCCCACTCTCTCCCAGTGAGAAAAATTCAATAAAGGTCCCTCCTATTTACAGGGATTCAACATACTTATTAAATTTATGTTCAAAGGAGAATTATGTACAGTGGTTACAAATTTACAGTCACAACTCACATATGAAAAACTATATTACAAAAAGAACAGATTTAGTACCTATAGTCATCACCGAATTGCATATACTATATAAAAAAAAACTGCTTTCCTTTTCTCAATATGAATGAAATGTGACTATCTGACATGTTCAAATAAAGCATATAGTTTCACAAAAACTATCTTTTATAAAATTAACTACCTGGAAAGATGAACTAAAGGGGCTCTATTTGGAGGAGACTGGTGCAAAGCAGTGCATTTCTGATATGCTGTGTGTGTGTGTGTGTGTGTGTGTGTGTGTGTGTGTGTGTATTTCAAAAAAAGATAAGAGAGTTCAGAATAACTAAATATCTTTGTAGTTATAATGTGGGAATTAAAATATACTTTGCTTTGTCTAATTACTTGATGTTTAAATGCACATGTTTATATACATAGGTTAAAACAAATAGTAACATAAAAATGGTTAGCTTATTTTTAACCATTCTAGTATTCCTCTTTGATTAACCTGCCATATTATCTATTTAGACCCATATACTAGGAATACAGATGATACTGTGAATGAAATAAACAGATTTTTCCCAAAATAAATTACGTTTCACCAAAAATCGAATCTTCCTTCAATCAGTGTAGATACCTCCTTAACACATACTCCAATATGAACCTTTATTTCAGAAATTCCCTACAATTTTTTCTAATTAAAACATTTTTTTATTCATAACTTTATATCCACACATATTTAGTACTTCAGTGCCAATAGACTTTGGCTATTTCAATATTAGGATATAGTGAATTATGCTATTTACAGCTTTGACTCTAATCATTAGCTGGAGGTAACTTGTATGATGGATGAAGAGTATCCTTTGAGCTTATAAATCACCAGATCCAGCATTTTTGTTGTTGTTGTTAAACATACAATGGATCAAAAGAATGGATTTCAGGGCATGAGATTATAGAAATTTTCCTAATACAACTCTCCAATTATGCACACAATTAAACTGAAGCACATGAAGCCCAAGAAGATTTTCTGTGATCACAAAAGTTTATTCTGAAAAATCTAGACTATTCCAGTCTCCTGACTTTTAGTTAAATATTCTTTTTTTTAAAAAAAGTTCAGGACTTCCCTGGTGGTGCAGTGGTTAAGAATCTGCCTGCCAACACAGGGGACATGGGTTTGAGCCCTGGTCCAGGAAGATCCCACATGCTGCAGAACAACAAGCCCGTGAGCCACAACTACTGAGCCTGTGCTCTACAGCCCGCAAGTCACAACTACTGAGCCCATGTGCCACAGCTACTGAAGCCTGCGTGCCTAGAGCCTATTCTCTGCAACAAGAGAAGCCACCGAAATGAGAAGCCTGCGCACTGCAACGAAGAGTAGCCCCCACTCACCGCAACTAGAGAAAGGCTGTGCACAGCAATGAAGACCCAACACAGCAATAAATAAATAAATAAATAAATTTATTTTAAAAAACCCCTCATACCATCTAATATGAAATTTTCTGCCTCTCTTGCTCAGCATCACTGTTTTTCTATTTTAATTAGCCTATAGAAATAAACAAGAGTAATTTTATCTGTAAGCTATTGTTTTAATCTACTTTAGATGAATATCATGTAAAATATAGAATAAGCTGAAATTAAATAAAATTATAACAAAAATAAGTATTAACATGTTTAGAAAACTGTTGATTTCCTTAAAGATTTTAGTCAAACATATGAAGTTATAGATAGTTCAAAAGAACTCGAAATAAATGCCATGACTTGAAGTTGTTCCATTAGTAAATAAGATATTTGTAAATAAGACAAGCTAAATTTTTAGCTTATCTAAATTTAGAACTGAACCATACATATCACAATATAGCATTTTATATATACATTGATAAAAATGTAAAAATACACTCCCAATTTTTGAAAAACATGGTGATTTTTTAAATGAGACCTATTGTCTTTCTTTTTTATTTTATTTTATTTTTTTTTAATTTATTTTTTTTGCGTGTGTGATATGCGGGCCTCTCACTGTTGTGGCCTCTCCCGTTGCGAAGCACAGGCTCGGGACGCGCAGGCTCAGCGGCCATGGCTCACCGGCCCACCCGCTCCGCGGCATGTGGGGTCTTCCCGGACCGGGGCATGAACCCGTGTCCCCTGCATCGGGAGGCGGATTCTCAACCACTGCGCCACCAGGGAAGCCCTGTCTTTCTTTTTTAGATATAAAAAATGAAGTTGGGCCTTAAGTAACATCATAAACAAAAAATAACTAAAATTGTATCAGAGATTTAAACAGATCTAAAACAAAACTCTTAGAAGAAAGCAGGACAAAAGCTTCATGACACTGGATTTGACAATGGTTTCTTGACTATGACACCAAAAACACAGGCAACAAAATTTAAAAATAGATAAATAAGACTTCATAAAAATTAAAGTTTTGTGCATCAAAAGATGTTACCATCAGAGGGAAAAGGCAACACACAGAATGGGAGAAAGTATTTTCAGATCATACATCCGATAAGAGATTAATTCTAAAATACATAGAGAGAAATTCTAAAATTCAATAACACCCCCAAAACCAAAAAACTCAATTTAAAAATGGGCAAAGACTTTGACAGACATTTTTCCAAAAAAGACATTAAAATGGCCAACAAGAATATGAAAAGATGATCGACATCACTAACCATTAGGGAAATGTAAATCAAAACTACAATGAGATACTCTTTCATATCCACTAGGATGGCTACTATAAAAAAAAAAAACCCAGAAAACTACAAATG
Source organism: Kogia breviceps (assembly GCF_026419965.1). Lineage (NCBI taxonomy): Eukaryota > Metazoa > Chordata > Mammalia > Artiodactyla > Physeteridae > Kogia > Kogia breviceps. The sequence continues at coordinate 123,278,014 of NC_081315.1, read as the reverse complement.
TTAATAAGAATGTGAAGAAACAGGAAACCCCATGTATTGCTGATAGGAATGTAAAAATAGTATAGCCATTGTATAAAACAGTGTGTCAGTTCCTAAAAAAAATCAGTTAGAATTACCATTTGATTCAGCAATTCTACTTCTGAGCATATACTCTAGAGAAATGAAAGCATGGTCTCATTTTTGTACACCCAGCATTATTCACAATACCTAAAAGAAGCAGCCCAAGTGTCCATCAATGGATGAATACATAAGCAACCTGGGGTATAGACAAAGAATGGAATATTTTTCAGGCTTAAAAAGAAAGAAAATCCTGTAATATGCTACAACAAGGATGAACTTTGAGGACATAACCCTAAATAAAATAATCCAGTCACAAAAAGACAAATACTGTATGTATGATTCCACTTATATGAACTATTCAGAGTAGTCAAAATTATAGAGACAGAAAGTAAAATGGTGGTTGCCGGGAGTTGGAGAGAGGGGGTAAAATAGGGAGGTACTGTTTAATAGACATAGAGCTTCCATTTTACAAGATGAAAAGAGTTACAGAGGTGGATGGTGGTGATGGCTGCACATCATGAATATATTTAATACCAACAAACTGTGTACTTACAAATGATTAAGATGGTAAATATTTTATAAGTATTTTACACAATAAAGATTGAAAAAAGTTAAATAGGAGTACAAAGAATAGATAAGTAGGTACGTAGATGAATAGATAGATCTCCTTATTACAGCAATTTTTTTTTTAGTCCCACAATTAGATTTTAGTAAAATATCCCAAATGCATTTTTGTTTAAAAAAACAGAGGAATTAGTTGGACCCCAGCATTTTCAATCATTGAATATTAAGTTATATCTCTGATTTACCTAAGATTCTCAACGATTATTGACTTGTTATAAACTTCTTTCTTTGCGTTTCATCTGTTTTTGAACTACACTCCATGAAAGTAAAATTCAATCAAGATACCACTTGATTATCAACATTAACTTTGTCATATTTATATATAAGTGAAAGAAAGAACAACTGCCTTTGATTTCATAGTAATAAATAAAAAACTTTATCCATTATCATTGCACATTATTCATGAGTTCAATTTTGTACATGACTTCAAATATTTAAACTTATGATAGCCATTTGCATATACATATGCACATGTCTATCTAACATAGAATATATTAGCAACTAATTGTAAGATTTCAAGCAAGGGATAGAGAAACATACCCTCTGAGTATTTAGAACAATGCCTTTAAGGCTAGATTTATGGAACTCATCAAGCATTACAGTTTAGTACTTGTTACTATCTCATTAGTATAATTATAGACCGTTCACAAAATTTGTCAACTAAAAAATAACAAAGGCTCTAGAACTAATGTTTTAAAAGGCCTAAAGTTGATCTGAATTTATCAAATGTTCAGTACATACTGGTGAATGAATACATGGCATTAGGCTATGTGTAAGATGTCTCTCTCTCTCTGTGTGTCTCTTTCTGTGTGTGTGTGCCTCTCTCTGTCTCTCTTTCTCTGTGTGTGTCTCTCTTTGTGTGTGTGTCTCTATCTCTCTCTCTGCATCTCTCTCTCTGTGCATGTCTCTGTCTCTCTCTCAATGGTTCCTGTATTCCTTTGATATACCCCCATCACTGTGTGTGTGTGTGTGTGTGTGTGTGTGTGTGTGTGTGTGTGTGTGTGTGTGTGTGTAACTACTTCCTTAAATTCTGGCTCTAAAAGATTCTTCAGGCTCATTTTGTATACTTCTTAACCCACCCCTAGAATCAGTCATTTCACCAAGGAGCCCTGGTTCCTTTTATTGAATAATGGTATGAGAAACAATTATTTGAGTGCTAGGTATGCTCATTGCCGTTGGTTTGGGATCTTAAGTTTTTAAAAGATAGTAATTCTACAGGGAAAGTATGGTAAGTAATTTTGTATTACTGACAGGAAAGTTGGCTTCAGTTTTAAAAACATCAAAATGGTTTGTCATGAAACTTGCAAAGAACCCTAGCTAGAAAACAATAAAAAGCCCTAGTCAACATAGTATTGGAAGTCTTAGCCACAGCATCAGAAAAGGAAAAGAAATAAAAGAAATCCAGACTGGAAAGGAAGAAGTAAAATAGTCACTGTCTGCATATGACGCAATACTCTACATAAAAAATCCTGAAGATGCCAACAAAAAACTATTAGAGCTCATTAATGAATTCTGTAAACTTGCAGGATACAAAACTAATATACCCAAATCTGTTACATTTCTATGTATGAACAGCAAACTGTCAGAAAGAGAAATTAAGAAAATAATCCCATTTAAAATCACATCAAAAAGAATAAAATACCTAGGGATAAATCTATGATCTTTCTTAATTTTGCTGTCTCTATCCCCGAGTTTTAGTAAACATTGTTACATTTAACATAAAGTATGTAAAGTTTTACATGTGTGTGGATTTAGGGTAGATTGTGGAAAAGCCACTTTGATATCTTGGATTAACAACAATCAAGGTAGTGACCAGATTAATAGAAACAGATACCCAGAGTCTGAGGACAATTTAAAGATATAAAACCTTCAAGAATTCACAGAAATAACAGGAAGTTTTTGGATGTCCTTATGATTTAAAATCACTCCAGCTTAACATTCACAATGTTATATTCGTCTCCTAGTGGTTGTTGATTTGAGCTTTATGGTTGGTTAACTACTCTCCCTAAATTAGAACTCTGTTTCTGCACTTCTTTGTCAACTCATTCTAAGAAGGTAAAACTTAACAAGGAGAAGATGTGGCAAATGTTCCACACCTATCAATTTCAGTGATATTCTACTCCATAGAAGGCAACTGTGAATAGGAAAAACAATCCTAGCAATCAATTTTATTATACCTGTTTAAATCCATAATTTCCCCATGGTACTATTTTCTGAGTGTATAAAACTACATTCATTTGCTGTAGTAAGGATCTGATAACCAGATCTCACAAGAAATTTGTCATTCAAATTAATTGTTGCTGATAGCAATTGTTTTAACATAACATTTTAAAATGTTGTTTTGTTATGTGTATTTTGAAATGATATTTGGGAAAGAGTATGACATAGAAAATCAAAAATATGAAAAAATTTTAACAAATTTACTCAAATCAAGTTTAAAAAATCAAGTATTATGCTTAGTGAAATGTTAGGCAAAAACAAATGCTGTATGTTACCACTTATATGTAGAATCTAAAAAGTAAAACTAATAAATATAACAAGCGAACAGAATCACAGGTCTAGAGAATTAGTGGTTACCAATGGGAAGAGAGATGGGGAGGGGCAAGATAAGGGTAGGGGATTAGGAGGAACAAACTGCTATGTATAAAATAAATGAGCTACAAGGATATCTTGTACAGAACAGGGAAATATAACCATAATTTTATCATAAATTTAAATGGAGTATAATATATTAAAATATTGAGTAACTATGTTGTGTACCTGAAACTAAAATAACACTATAAATCACCTATGTCAAAAGATATAAATAAATAAATAAGTAAATAAAGTCAATGTGTAGTATGATAAAAATCCTGCAGTGGAAGGGCTTCCCTTCCCTGGTGGCGCAGTGGTTGAGAGTCCGCCTGCCGATGCAGGGGACACGGGTTTGTGCCCCGGTCCAGGAAGATCCCACATGCCGCGGAGCGGCTGGGCCCGTGAGCCATGGCCGTGGAGCCTGCGCGTCCGGAGCCTGTGCTCCGCAACGGGAGAGGCCACAACAGTGAGAGGCCCGCGTAACGCAAAAAAAAAAAAAAATCCTGCAGGGAATACAACCTAGTTTATGTGCTTTAAATTTGGAAATGAATAGGGAAAGTATTTAGCTGTATAATAGAAACGTAAATTTTCTATAACTAAAGGCAAAAAATAATGTGGTTCTCAATAGTTTGTCTACTCAGTTGGAGCATTAAGTACTATAATTTTCTCATGAGAAAAGAAAATACTGAATGTGACATATTAAGCCTAATACTATGGTCTAATGAAATTATTCTGAAATATGTTGTAATTTGAGATACTGTTTCCAATTATTTGTATTAGTGGTTTTCTTGTTTTGTCTAAAAAAAATATCTTCTTAGTTATTTATAAAGTAGGTCCTGCTACAATGACCAAGAATGAAGAATTGAAAAGTATCATGTATTAAATATAAAATTGCATTCACACACATTACAAAATTAAACATTTTAGGGACACAAAAATAAGCTTTATTCATGTAATTCAGATACTTAATTACTTTACATGGCCATTAAACTACAACTACAAATTAGGATGCTTAGTGCGTCACTTATCAATGGTTGAGAAGTTTTTTTACAGCTACAAGAACATGGTTTCACATAAATTTAGTTGTGTTTTTCTTTTTGAAGCATGATAATAATTATTTTAATTATGGGTACGTTTTATACACTCAAGTCATATAATTTACAAATATTCATTCTTTATAATTTGAAATAATTTTCATTTATTTTGGTTTCTTAGTCCTTTGACCACCCCTCCTCATTACTGATACACTTCTTCCAATTACTCTGCAGCCCATCACCACTCTGAATAACTTTGAATTTATCATCACCCAAATTTTATCACACAAACCCCTCAAATTTCAGCTTCCCATTTTGAAACCAAAAGTATTTTTCTTTCTATCTCAGCTATTCAAATATTTTACAACATTTAAAAAGTATGTTCTTAATCTCCCAATCCATTAAATTGTTGACTTTCTAATAACATCTTCAGTATTTATTCCTCACTGGACTCAGTGCCCCGTGAATAAAATCATTCCATTTGAAAGTACATTTAACTTGGCCCTTTATCTCCATTTTACTCACCTGGCAATGTCCTGTATGAACTCAACCAAGAATACATGCACATATCCAAATATTTTGGGAGATACTGACAAACCTGGAGAAACTGTTTCCAATTTAAAAGAATAATCTCAAACTATATTTCAATTCTTCTAGATAATTTAGTTTTCTAATAAACTACATATGAATTCAATATCTTCCTTTCTCTTTTGAAACCTTTTTTCCTCATCAAACGCCTCCCATTAGTCAATCTCAGAAGACTAATTTTCTTAATATTTCACTGAGGTCCTAGAAGTTATCGAATTAGAGCTCTTCTGTCACTCTGCTACCAAACCCACAAAAATTCTGGCATATGTATTCATCTTAACTTTCTCCCTAGCTATCACTGTTCAAATGCTTCTTACAGTAGACATCCATTTCTCTGACAAGATCCCTTGTCAGTGCTACTTTCTTTTGTCTTCTTAAAGCACTGACTCCTTTAAACACACTTCCTCTTACATCAGCATGTCTTACTCTCTATGGAATAATCCCTTACATGTTATAAACTTACTCCAGACTACACATTACACTCCATCTCCAGCTGTCTTCTGCTTTATTTGTACTCCATTTGCCTACTCCTTTTCACAACATAGCTTTAAAAAAGCTGACTACATAAATCTTATGTTTTGCTCTCTGTATAACTCCTTTACTCTCTGTATTTCTCCTTTTTCAATATCTTCATCTATCATTGCTCAAAACTAAAACAAGGTGCTCATCTTGTACCTTCTTTCAATAAAGAACTATGAATTTTCCTCTACCACTTAATACATGGGAACTTAGTAATTATTTGTTGAGTGAATAAATGAATAAATCAAAGTGCTTTGTTTTCTAAAAAATAAGTTATACATTGAAATATATTAATTTAAAATAAGAAAATATGCTTAAAGAGAAGGTTAAAAATTAATCCTTAAAGTTTTGTACATTAATCACTTTTTAAAATATATGAACCTACACTCTCTCAATTTCATAATCTCAGATAATTTAATAAATAACTTACTATAAATGCCCCATGAGTATTTTGACTTAGTTACAAAGAAACTTCATAGAACTAATTCCTTTATCACGGTTCTCTGTTAGATTTCATCATATTAAAGTCACAATTGCAAATGTACTTTAAGCTAAAAATAATTTGGAAACTTTTAGTTAACAAAGATTTTACAGTTATTTTGTTTTAATAAAAATCTGGGGGTATGTTTCTAGGAAAAAACATTGACATCGAAATATATTTTAAAGGATTAAAGCTAAAATTCTGAATTAAAAAGTCAATCTTTACAGTTTTAAAAATCCAGATAATTTTCAAAAGATGTTCAGTTAATGGGCAATTATGCTGCATTAAATATATTTCATATTATTAGAAGAAATTTATTAGTAATATTATAAGTATAGCAAGAGCTAGTGGTACCCTTACTATTCCCATACACATTGATGGTTTTCTAATGAAAGCATCTGTAAACTTACCTGATATGTGAGGTAAGGAAGACCTGCCAAGGAATTAATGCTCTGAAAACTACCTTTAACTAATGATGGAGATAAACTAGGATATAAGAATTTCTACCCCTAGAGACAACTCTGAATCTTGTTCCATACTGTTTGCCAGAGATCCCTAACAAAAGAGACCCAGTTTCCTGTATTGTTAACACACTCATTAACATACATTGAATTTTCTGCATTTCCCTGTTTCATTTCTTCACTTCCCTTTCTCATTTCTCCACTCCCTACTGTTGATTTTTATAGCTAACTATTAAAACAACTGCTTGCACTTGAATCCTTGTCTTACGGTCTGTGTCTGGGGGAATCCAGACTAAGGTGCTTTGTATTTGAAATACTCCTAAGAGTAGACCCCCAGGATGGGATCGTGGCAGTGGATGCCTTGCCCACCACATGTCAAAAACTTTGTTTAGGCTAAGCTGAGTGTGTTATTATCCAGCATTTTGTAGGAGCAAAATTATTAAGACTTTCACCTGTGGTGTAGTGGTATTGGATACAGGTAGAAGAGGCTATTATTGAAGGCAATTATTATTTTCATGATTGTGGAATTGGTGAGCTATTACTAATTGTCACAGAAGCCTCAAAGTATGAAAAGATCAAACTAAAGTCAGCCAGCTAACAATTTAGGACATGACATGAATCTGCACTGAAAGAGCTACCTCTATCATAAATTAGATCTGAGAATTAATTGTAAATATAAAAGAGTTACAATGAAAACCACGTTCACAGTCTCTGCAAGTCTCCTGCACTGAAGGGAGGAACCTAAAAGAAAAGCAGACCCCAAAGCAAGGGATTAAATCATTTTTCTGTATGTGTTTAAGAAATTTAATTCCCCAGATAACCTTGAACTTCTGGGTTGGAAGGAGCAGTCCCCTCATGATTTCCAGAAGAGAACCTCCTCCCAATATCTGGAACCCATTCAATATTTTCACTTGAAAAACTTACCTTACAAAATCATATCTGTCTCTACATATCCCCACTTATTGCTTCTAAAACAGTATTTAGGGTCAAGTTTCAGAGTGGCCTAAGTGGCCATCACCCTACCAGAGGAAAAACATGATTATTCACCAAAAAACCTATAAGATGTAGCTAATACATTTAAGAACCATGAAGACATGCTTGGCAATGGATTTTGAAAGTGCTAGTAGAATGTGGACTACAAATCCAGATAAGAGAGATTTTGATATAAGGTTAGTCTTAATTCAAGTAATATGCCTTTATACAGTTTTTATATGCTGTTGGAATTGCTGCTTGAAACTTGAACGCAAGGATGGCATATAAGAAAAGAGATGAAGAGAGAACTGGTGGCATCACCTATCTATCAGAAATAAGGCAGGCAGAATTACTGGAATGACCAGCAAGGCTGAAATAGCAAGTAGAGATCCTTACTTGCAGGAATCTGTGGTGATGGCTAAGAGACCACAGTATTCTTAGGGATGAGAAAAGTGTACATCCAAATGTGTTTTTCGTTTGTCTGTTTTACCTAGATAGCCACGAAATATCACGAGTGGGTGAGCCCATGTCTAATGGTTAATGCTGTAATGGAAAACCATGACACCAAACTCAATCTCTAGACCTGAGTCAATTCAGACGGAGAGCCAGATGATTGAAGAAAAAGACTGAGAACCAGATGACTGACGAAAAAGACATATCCTTTTTTTTTTTTTTTTTTTTTAACTATCAGGTTACAGATTTATTTTTAACAAGTAAATCAGAATGTTGTGCTTTGCTGTAGAAGAACAACTTGGGAAAACTAGAAAAAGTGTGATGCAAATACAGCCTCCCTTTCAAAGACGACGGCCCACTCGCCTCCTGGAAATTGGAGCTGCATTCTATCAAGACAACCAGCTGCAAGTGAAGGTGACATATCCTTTTTAACAAGGACCCTGCAATACTTCAGGGAGTATATCTGGTAGCTATTCTGCAAAAGAGAACAGAGTAATGCATATCAAGAACAGTGGAGTAACCAGAAAATTCTATGAGAATCTGAGCTGAAACTAATATCAGGTGAATTAAAATGAAAAATATCCCCCTTTAGAATGAGAGTATATGAACACTAGGTGATAAATGCTGTCCTAGTCCAGGTCTAATTCACAATGGGTCCATAGAGTCTATAAACCTATCTAGTTCTTTCAAGTCCCTATGTGAATAATTGGCATGGTTTTTCTTAATAGATAGCTGACTATCACATTGGTCCCCTTTCACATGGAGTAATACAAAATTATATCAGGAAAAGTCAAGTGGAAGCCTTTGAAACTCCTCCTACAGCCAACGTAGTAAATCAGAAATGATGCCATATCCCAAGTAAAATGGCAAAGATTAATGCTACCCTTAAAGACCTAAAGAATAAAGAGATACACATTTAATTCACTGGTTTTGTCCACGCAAAGACCAAGGGATCTGAAAGATAATGCTATAGCCCTAATTTTAGAATAAAGGATTTGAACTTATAATAAGACGTCAATATAAGATTGAATTTCTGCAAGAGTAATTTTTTTAGGAAGTGAAAAATGATTTCATGTAACTTCAAAATGTTAATTATTTTATTCCAAGTATTAACTTGTAACCTTGAAACTATGTGATTTTGTTAAAATTAATTTCATGTTTAGTGTATTGTTAGAAAAATACCTGAATTTATTTAAATAGTAAACTAGTTCATTTTATGAGGTTGAATCACTAATCTTGTGGTAATTAACTAGTTAACTATGTATTTATTATAATTATAACTCAATTATGATTAGTCAACCAGTATATAAAATCTGTACCTTCCTCATTAAGATCATTAGTCCAAATTATTTTTATTTCTATTAGTTCTACCCAAGTAGTAAGTAAATGGAACTAATTGATTGACTTTTAAACTCACCAAATAATCTTATTCTTCCACTAGTCAGTCACAGCTTTGCACAAACTCTCTTCCATCCATCTTTCTAACAATACGTACTACAAATCTCACCATACATACTATGTTCAGTTAAACTTCAGCTACCCTATGATTTGCTCCCTAGTTCCTACACAAAGGAGTCTCACACCTGGAATTCCCTTACACACATCTCCACAATATTTTCTGTGTATTCTATAGGGTACATGTCATTCTTTCAATTGTACCTATAAATATATAAAATTATAAAATCCTTTAATAAAATATTATGCCTGATTTTCCTCTATATTCTTTCCAACACTGAAAACTATGAGTAACATAGAACACTCAAATATACCTGTTGGCCAATAAAATAAGTAAACCTATAGCCATTCTGATAAAGAAAAAAAGAAGAAAACACTAATAACTAATATCAGAATTGAAAAAAGGCTAGCAGAATTGCTTCCATGGACACTAAAAGGATAATAAAATGATATTATGAACAACTCTATGCCTTGAAATTTCATAACTTAGATAAAATGGGTTAATTTCTTGAAAACATATCTACCAAAACTCACATAATACAGAAATAAATTTAATAGGTTTATATGTATTAAAGAATTGTAATTAATAACCTTCCAAAACAGAAATTACCAGGTCCATAAGTTTTCACTTGTGAATTTTAGAAAATATTAATGGAAGAAATTACACCATTTTTTATAATCTCTTCCAGAAAATTGAAACAGAGAAAGTTCTGCTTATTTCTTTCTATGAGGCTAGTATTACTGACCCACATAAATATCATCAACTTATCTTTAACAAAAGAGCATAGACAATACAGTGGAGAAATGACCATATCTTCAGCAAAAGATTCTGGAACAGCTGGACATTCACAAGTTTAAAAAAAGTGAATCTAGAGATTGACCTTACCACTTTACTAAAATTAATTCAAAATGGCAACAGACCTAAATGTAAAATGCATAACTATAGAACTTCTGGAAGATAAAATATAAAAGAAAATCTAGGTGATCTTTGGTTTGGCAATGAGATTTTAGACATAACACCTAAAGCAAGATCCATTAAAAAAAAATTTTTGTCATAGGACTTAATTAGAATTAAAACCTTCTGCTCTGTGAAAGACACTGCTAAGAGAATGAAAAGACATGCCGCAGACTGGGAGAAAATATTTGCAAAAGACATATCTGTTAAATGGTTTGTATCAAAAATATGCAAATAACTCTTAAAACTCAACAACAAGAAAACAACTTAATTAAAAAGTGGTCAAAAGATCTAAACAGACACCTCATCTAAGAAGATATACAGATGGTAGATAAGCATATGAAAAGTAGCTCAACATCTTAAAGGGTTCTGAGGAATTCCAAATTAAAACATAAGATACTACTACACAACTTTTTGAATGTCTAAAATCCAAAACACTGATAACACTGAATACTGAATGTGGAGCAACAGGAACTTTCATTCATTGTTGTTGAAAAAGGAAAATGGTATAGAACCTTTGGAAGAAAGTTTGGCAGTTTCTTACAAAGGTAAACATAGTTTTACCATATGATCCAGCAATCATGCATTACTATGTATTTACCTAAATTAGTTGAAATCTTATGTCCATCCAAAACCTGCACATCAATGTTCATAGCCACTTTATTGATTATTGCCAAAAACTGGAAACAACCTAAATGTCCTTAGATAAGGGAATGGAAAAACAAACTGTAGTATATCCCTACAATGCAGTATAATTCAGCAATAAAACAAAATGAGCTATCAATCCACAAAAAAATAAAGAGAGTAACCTTAAATTCACATTGCTAAGTGAAAGGAGCCAAGTGAGAAAAGGTTATGTACTATATGATTCCAACTGTTTGACTTTCTGAAAAAGAGAGTAAAAAGAACAGTGGTTATCAGGGGTTCAGGGAAGAGGGAAGGAAAGGAGGAATAGGTAGAGCACAAGGGATATTTAGGGCAGTGAAATTATCCTGTATTTTACTGTAATGGTGGATACATATCGTTATACATTTTACAAAACCTATAGAATGAACAACACAAAGTGAACTCTAACGTAAACTGTGAATTTTAGTTAATAATAATGTAACATCATTGACTCAACAACTGTAAAAAATGTCCTACACTAATGGGAAATGTTAATAATGGAGGAAATTGGGGCTGTGTGTGAGGAAGCTTGGGAATTCTGGGTACTTTCATTCAATTTTTCTGTAAACTTGAAACTTCTCAAAAACAAAGTCTTGGTCTATTAATTTTTAAAAATGGAAAAAGGAAACTTTTGGAAATGATAGGTATGCTACTTATCTTGATGGTAATAATGGCTTCATGGTTATATAAAATACGTCAAAATTCAGTGATAAGGAAAAATGAGTTATCACGCCATGAAAAGACATGGAGAAACCTTAAATGCATATTACTAAGTGAAAGAAGCCAATGTGAAAAGTCTACATGCTGTATGATTCCAAGAGTTCATACAGTATGACATTCTGGGAAAGGCAAAGCTATAAAGAATAAAAATATCAGTGGCTGTCGGAGGTTAGGGGGGCAAGAGGGAGATGATGAATAGGTAGAGTGCAGAGGAGTTTCAGAGCAGTGACAGTATTCTGTATGATATTGCAATGTCATACATTTAGCAAGATCCATAGATGTGTACAACACAAAGTTGTGAAAGGTAACATAAGGTATAAAAGTTAGTTAATAACAATGTATCAATATTGATTCAATTGTAACAATTGTACCACAGCAATGAATGATATTAATAATAGGGAAAACTAAGGGCAGGAGAGAAATAGTATATGGAAACTCCCTGTACTTTTTGCTAGATTTTTCTGTAAACTCAAAACCGTCCTAAAAAGTAAAGTCTATTAATTAAAAAGAAAAGAAAAACCAGTATAAAATAGTTTAATCATAACAAATCTTGTTTTCATCTGGGTCAAAACTAGACATTTTGTTTTTCATCATAAACCACAAAATGTATTTTTCCATAACTTATTTTGTCAAGGATTTTGGAGAGCCCTTTATTTAAAACATTAGAGAAAAAATGAACTGTGTTAAGAAATACTGTTTGTAATTTCCTTTTTAAATACAGTGAAATCAAATAGTATGTTGGGTTGTCCTCTTGGCCAATTGCTGCAATGGACAGATGGTTTTTCATTATCTGTTACACAGAAATTCAAGGCTGGTGACAGTGTGTTTGGTATGGATGCTTACTCATCTGTGAGAGAGTAATTTCTGCGGCTTAGCCAAAGCACATCCTAAATCTTCCTGTACGTCTGCGATAACATCTGCCTAAAACAACATGTTAATGTCTGTATTTTCGCTGGGAAGATACATTCCACCTAACGTCTTCCCAAAGGCAAAATTGTATAAGCATAAAATGGGATTTTTAAAATGACTTCGAGGGATTAATCTCTAAATGTATTCTCCTTTTTGCATAAAATGTAAAATCTTATTCAGTACAAATTTTGCTTTGTTAACGTATGTTCCTAACAATTAACGTGGAAAAAGTAATTTCTATTTGAAACAGCTTTGAAATGCACAGCAGTGCATCAGCGTGGTTATTTATCTAAATGTTACGCTTTATGGATAGAAGAAATCTTGAGTAAATGACAAAATTTCATATAGTAAACATTTGAAAGATGAACACATTTTGTGCTTTTCCTAAAGAGAAATATAATGCATCATGCTTAATACTTTTCTTTGATAAATGTTGATTTGTACAATTTTTACAACTCAGTAAAATATATTCATTTAAATAATACATTGATAATTTTTGTTTTGTTATGCAATAGTGTTCTCCTCTAGGTTGAATATTACGTGCACATTCATTTTATTTTTGCTTCAATTCTTCCTTCTATATTAATCTTCTTTAAATAATAATTATTGAAGCAATAGACAAATGCATTTAGTATAGTATTTGAAATAGATGTAGTGACTTGATAAGTGAAAGGCTCCAAGAGTTATTTATTCACTTTTCTCTACGTTTCTCATTAGTCTATGGTTATTTTTCTTTTTTCTGGTGTTTTCTTTGCCAGTTTTTCAAGATTACACTATCGGTTGCTTGAAGTCAGATGTACAGCAAAGCCCACTCTTCATGCTCAGTTTTACATTCATATGCTCCATCAAAGAAATAAATCTGCTCACTGGAATTTCTTAGAAAATTTCAAGTGAATGTTTTATGTGAGAATTATTGAAAATTTGGCTTAGCATAGGAAATTACCCTATAAAAAGTTCTAATTCATGTTTTCCACATTTCCTAACTTTTGCCTGTCCTTGCTTTTCACAGATTCAGTTCATATCCCAATAATATGATTACAGGAACATCAAAGAAAGACAAATATGCTAGCTGAATGTTTTAATTAACTTTCTATCAGATAACAGTCAAGAGCTTTCTAACAGTGGCATTCTTAGGTTATCAGATAATACCCCCAAACAAGTTTATTTCCGTGAAATCCATGGCAATAAATTTTAATCTTTTTAACTCTCTAAACATGGCCAGATGATGATCTTGAAACTATAGAGATCGAATTTTACCAAGATATAACATATTATAGTCATCAATAAGAGTAAACCTTATCATGTAGGGATGTTTTTCTTGGATCACTGGAAATCACAGGTCACTTAGAAGGTGAGTTAGCAGCTACCAGATGTAGGAATCCTCTGCTGGTAATGAATAGTAAGGCAAATTCATATCTTGAACCATAATGAAATTCATTTGTTTCTATAGAAGGACTGGTAAATAGCTAATAAATATGGTAGAAAATAAAAATCCAAAGAGTGAGAGTACAAATATTCTCTGTTATTCTTATATAGTCAGATTATATTAATATTAGACATTTAAGTAGTCAACATTATATCATCTGATGGTTCTTTTAATGTTCCTTTATTTCACTGTATTAGGAATACAAATATGGATTCATGAAAGAAATAGAACTTATTACCAATTTTAGTATCCTTATTAATTCTGATAGTCCTCCATAACTATGTGAATCTCATGATTTTTGTCTTATTTTGGCATTGATGTATATTGCATTAATTCAAGGATATGTGTCCTTAAAAGTCAGAATAGGTATCTTAATAGGACTGTACCAAGTATGTGTGTCTGTGCTAAATGCACATATTAAAATAAGGTTTCTGTCATTATGTCAAATTTATATAAATTCAAATCTCAGATTTTCCATTAAATCTTTTATTTTACTTCATTCCGCAATCTCTGTTCTGGCATTATCCTCCACTCTAGATATAGCCAGAAAATTACAAGTAATCAGTGACCTTCTTCCCTACTTGTGCTATATAATTAATTACAAAGTCCTAAACATTTTAGTTCCTCTTCTTTTCAAATGTATCTTTTTATTGTCAGGCCCCAAATTATCTCACTTCAAATGCCTATCATTAATAGCCCAAATGCTTGCTAAAGCCTAGAGAAACTTTTGAGATTGGACTGTATGTGCTTAAGGAAAACATCATATTCAATAGAAATATCTTTAATAATACTAATTAAATGCTATCACAATAAAAGAAAATCTAGGCATTTTCCCTTTCGTGTTTTAATGTACTTTTACATGGGTAAATTAAAAATAATGTATTAAAGCTATACATTTACTATTACCATACAATGGTCCATTTGTTTTATGCATGTTAATTTAATTCCCATAAAACCCCATAAAATTTCAGGTTTATTACCCCAATTTTATAAATAAACTGAAGCACATTACTTCAATAAAAGTAAGAAACTGAAACACATAAAATATTCTATATTCTTAAATAATGAATTTATGGTTGTAGTTAATGTTTCCTTGCCCAGTACTTTATCAAGTAATAGTTTTCAACCCATACTAACAAGTAATAACTTTTTCTATTTCACTTTGCTGAACATATTTTCCCACAGATACAATTACATCATATCACCACTGATATGGCTAAATGATTTTATGATGAGTATATATGCATGAAAGAGGTGTGTGTGTGTGTGTGTGTGTGTGTGTGTGTGTGTATAAATGAACTAGTGAATCAAGCAAATATTATATGTAATTGTAGCATTTTAAATATATATATATATATATATATATATACACACATATACATATATTGGAGATTATACTGAAATCTCTAAGTGGTTTATGAGTATATCATTTTATAATATAAATTGCTGTAGATTGATATAAATAAGAAACTCAGGCACAAATTAAATTAATTGAATGCCATGATCAAATTATTCAGGAATATTTAGATTAAATTATACTTTCATTTGAAACAAGGTGAAAAACCCCTCTTAACATGGAAATCATTTGGACCATCATATGGAAATAGTAAATATTGAATTAATGACAGTACAGTGGATTGTATTATTATTTCCATTTGTTCACTCATAGTTTCTACAAAAGGATTGAGCTTCCTGGCTCATGTTTTCATGTGATACAGCTTCCTCCAGTGGAAAGAGTAAACTTCCTTTCTACATTAATGTTGAGCTTGGGCATATGATGTGATTTGGTCAATGGCATGGGAGCAGAGGTGATAAATACAGCAAATTTAGAATTATGGTATGTTTCTGCCTGTTCTCTTGCTTTTTTGTGTTATACTTGTAACTACTACTCCTTTAGCCAGGACTAAGAGTGAAGATTTAAGAAGACATATGGATCAGTTGAACATAGCAGAGGAGAGCTGCAGCTTATTCCCAGCTGCCAAAAGATGACATAAATGAAAAATGTCATTATTATAAAGCCACTGAAATTTCTGAGTTTTTGAGTATTTAGCCTTCCCTAAGGAAGATTACAAATGCACTTAGCTGTTTCAGATATTGCTGTAAAATGACCTGAAATTCCGGCATGCTGTAATCCACTAAGAGTAGCATAATGTTGAACAATTTAGTAGAAGAAAAATAAACTGGAGCATTAGTATTGATGTACAGGCTAGGAGGCAGCACAAATCCATTTAAAGATTAAAGCTAATATCATAGATATGTGCTACTGGAACAAGAAGCCACAAAGAGTAAAGGCCCTTCCTAAAAATTTGAACTATGCTTAGGATAGTCCTTAGAGAACATCTGCTATCACCATACTCGTAACCTATTTTACAGACATGCTAACTTTATTTCATGTCCTTACACATGCCAAGGACTATCTCACTTTAAGGCTTCTCACATGAACTTCCTTTTTTGAAAAAAAAAAAAAAAAAAAAACAGAGACTAACTCTAATTTACTTTTAAATTCATGCCCCCAAAGAATGATTGGGAAAAAATGTAAAGTTATTTACGCTAAATGGGACACACTGATTTTATAACCTGTGAGTAAACACAACCAAGGAGGACATAAGAGAAGCAGTAAGACATTAATAATCTTTGTTTTTCAGAACTGTTCCTGGAAGCTTTCTCCTCTTCCTCAAGAATTCCCTATGCTGCCTTTCCAAAGTCCTGCAAGCTCTTCCAGACAAAATTGATTGCTGAGTCCAAGATCACACAGGGCAGTGCTGACTATGAGACAATAGGCAGTATCCTTAGCTCCTCAAATTTACACACAGCACACCTTCAGATGCTGTCCCTGTTGGTGAGGTAGATGAACTGGCATTATGGATAAGCAAGACATTAAACTGACTGCCTTCAGGCAACCCCTCTAATCCTCTCCAAAATTACTTGGTCTAGACTGAGAACCATAGGTTAGCAGAGCTGGGAGACTACCTGTGCTGCCTGACAAATGTATGGACTGTTGCAGTGTCCTGACAATGGTAAAGTCTTTGTTCCTAGAATGTACCATGTGTTATCTCTAGATTGTATTTCTTGTGCATGTTTTCTGACAGTCATGGCATGGCCTCAGCCCTGGATGGCTTTCAGGTCATCTTTAACATACTGGCCAGACTGTTGCTGTGGCTGATGACCTCAGGCCAGGTAAAAAAGGTTAATGCAGAAGTAAAAGAGGCAGTCACTTGACTTTCTAAGAGAGATCTTTATATTTAATGAGATTTGTTTTAACAAAGTCCAGGAATCCTGATGGACATAAATGAGATCAATATGCAGATTGATCTACATGGGGTCCTACTGATGATAATTTTCCTGTAAAGATAGGTTGACTAAGTGCCAAAGGTATGGACTGTATAAAACAAGGATTAAGATAGCAGACTTGAGACCGCTGTCCTTAAAAGGAACCCCCTGCAAGGTTGGCCTTTACCTGGCATCTGGGAACTTGGATTTTGGGAGGGTTCCCACCATTCTCAGAGATGATAAACATAGCTCACTGTGCCTAAAATGTTTGTAAAAGCAATGTGGCTTATACTGAGCACCGCACTTTCTTCTGGAAGTCTCATATTTTGTACATGCTAGGCAGAGGGTGAATACATGACTAGCCTCCTATAACAACCATGGCATGAGTCACTCACTACAGTATATGCTGTCACAATTTTTGTTAAAGGAATTAAGTGCCTGTGTGACTCCAGTGGGAGAAGACTCTTCATAAGCTTGTACCTAGTTTCCTCCAGATGTGCCTCATGAACCTATTCCCTTTGTTGATTTTGCTGTGTATATTTTTATTGTAATAAATTATAACCATGAGTATGGCTATATTCTGAGTCCTCTTGAAAATCATCAAACATGGGTGTGGTTTTGGAATCCCCAGCACAAAAACCATATCAATAATTACATTAAATATAAATGAATGATTCACATTAATTAAAGAGCTAAGTTTGTAAGACTGGATAAATGAAAAGACTCAAATACAAGCCTCCATAAGATGCACTTAAAATTTTAAAACATAAATAAACTGGGTCCCACCCACTGCACCCAGAACAGAGCCCACGTTTCCGCAGAGCTGGAACTCCCGGCTTGGGGTCTCTTCCCTCTGCCATCACAGAACTGCCCCAGGGCCCAAGGGGAGGGTGGCCTCATTAAGGCTACCGGCTCTAGAGGGGTCCCGGTGGCCAAAGCCACGACAGTCGTGGAGATGGTGGGTTGAATCATTCATCCTGGGTAAGCCAGCTGCCATATCATAAGGACACTCAAGCAGCCCTAAGGAGAGATCCATGTGTCAAGGAACTGAGGCCTCTTACCTACAGCCATGTATACTGAAGTTGAGAGCCAGAGAAGCTGAGAAGGGAGCAGACCGTCGGCGCGGGATCTGGGGAGAGGAGAACGGAAAACCGTGTGGATTAAAGGCTCTTGGTGCCCCAGCCAGGCATCAGGGCTGTGTCTCTGAGGTGGGAGAACCAACTTCAGGACACTGATCCACAAGAGACCTCCCAGCTCCACGTAATATCAAATGGTGAAAATCTCCCAGAGATCTCCATCGCAACACTAAGACCCAGCTTCACTCAACGACCAGCAACCTACAGTGCTGGACACCCTATGCCCAACAAACAGCAAGATAGGACTACAGACCCATCCATTAGCAGAGAGGCTGCCTAAAACCATACTAAGGCTACCGACATCCCAAAACACACCATCAGACGTGGACCTGCCCACCAGAAAGACAAGATCTAGCCTCATCCAGCAGAACATAGTCATTAGTCCCCCCAACCAGGAAACCTACTCAACCCACTGAACCAACCTCAGCCACTGGGGACAGATGCCAAAAACAATGGGAACTATGAACCTGCAGGCTGCAAAAAGGAGACCCCCAAACACAGTAAGCAAAATGAAAAGACAGAAAAACACACAGCAGAGGAAGGAGTAAGGTGAAAACCCACCAGACCTAACAAATAAAGAGGAAATAGGCAGCCTAGCTGAAAAAGAATTCAGAATAATGATAGTAAAGATGATCCAAAATCTTGGAAATAGAATAGACAAAATGCAAGACACTCTTAACAAGGACCTAGAAGAAATAAAGAGGAAGCAAGCAATGATGAGCAACACAATAAATGAAATTTAAACTATTCTAGATGGAATCAATAGCAGAATAACTGAGGCAGAAGAATGGATAAGTGACCTGGAAGATAAAATAGTGGAAATAACTACTGTAGAGCAGAATAAAGAAAAAAGAATGAAAAGGACTGAGGACAGTCTCAGAGACCTCTGGGACAACATTAAAAGCACCAACATTCGAATTATAGGGGTCCCAGAAGAGAAAAAGAAAAGGACTGAGAAAATATTTGAAGACATTATAGTTGAAAACTTCCCTAATATGGGACAGGAAATAGTTAATCAAGTCCAGGAAGCACAGAGAGTCCCATACAGGATAAATTCAAGGAGAAACACACCAAGACTCATATTAACCAAACTGTCAAAAATTAAGTACAAAGAAAACATATTAAAAGCAGCAAGGGAAAAACAACAAATAACACACAAGGGAATCCCTATAAGGTCAACAGCTGATCTTTCAGCAGAAACTCTGCAAGCCAGAAGGGAGTGGCAGGACATATTTAAGTGATGAAGGAGAAAAACCTACAACCAAGATTACTCTACTCAGCAAGGATCTCATTCAGATTTGATGGAGAAATTAAAACCTTTACAGATAAGCAAAACCTGAGAGAGTTCAGCACCACCAAACCAGCTTTACAACAAATGCTAAAGGAACTTCTCTAGGTGGGAAATACAAGAGAAGAAAAAGACCTACAAGAACAAACCCAAAACAATTAAGTAAATGGTAACAGGAACATACTTATCGATAATTACCTTAAATGTAAATGGATTAAATGCTCCCACCAAAAGACACAGACTGGCTGAATGGATACAAAAACAAGACCCATATATATGCTGTCTACAAGAGACCCACTTCAATCCTAGGGACACATACAGACTGAAAGTGAGGGAATGGAAAAATATATTCCATGCAAATGGAAATTAGAAGAAAGCTGGAGTAGCAATACTCATATCAGATAAAATAGACTTTAAAATAAAAACTATTACAAGAGACAAAGAAGAACACTACATAATGATCAAGGGATTGGTCCATGAAGAAGATATAACAATTGTAAATATTTATGCACCCAACATAGGAGCACCTCAATACATAAGGCAAATACTAACAGCCATAAAAGGGGAAATCGACAGTAACACAATCATAGTAGGGGACTATAACACCTCACTTTCACCAATGGACAGATCATCTAAAATGAAAATAAATAAGGAAACACAAGCTTTAAATGAAACATTACACAAGATGGACTTAATTGATATTTATAGGACATTCCATCCAAAAAAAACAGAATACACATTTTTCTCAAGTGCTCATGGAACATTCTCCAGGATAGATCATATCTTGGGTCACAAATCTAGCCTTGGTAAATTTAAGAAAATTGAAACTGTATCAAGTATCTTTTCCGACCACAACGCTATGAGACTAGATATCAATTACAGGAAAAGATCTGTAAAAAATACAAACACATGGAGGCTAAACAATACACCACTTAATAAGGAGGTGATCACTGAAGAAATCAAAGAGGAAATCAAAAAATACTTAGAAACAAATGACAATGGAGACACGATGACCCAAAACTTATGGGATATAGCAAAAGCAGTTCTAAGAGGGAAGTTTATAGCAATACAATCCTACCTTAAGAAACAGGAAACATCTTGAATAAACAACTTAACTTTGCACCTAAAGCAATTAGAG
Source organism: Kogia breviceps (assembly GCF_026419965.1). Taxonomy (NCBI): domain Eukaryota; kingdom Metazoa; phylum Chordata; class Mammalia; order Artiodactyla; family Physeteridae; genus Kogia; species Kogia breviceps. The sequence continues at coordinate 123,257,285 of NC_081315.1, read as the reverse complement.
ACAGAAGAACAAAAAACCCCCAAATTTAGCAGAAGGAAAGAAATCATAAAGATCAGATCAGAAATAAATGAAAACGAAATGAAGGAAACGATAGCAAAAATCAATAAAACTAAAAGCTGGTTCTTTGAGAAGATAAATAAAATTGATAAACCATTAGCCAGACTCATCAAGAATAAAAGGGAGAAGACTCAAATCAATAGAATTAGAAATGAAAATGGAGAAGTAACAACGGACACTGCAGAAATACAGGAGATTATTAGAGATTACTACAAGCAACTGTATGCCAATAAAATGGAAAACTTGGAAGAAATGGACAAATTCTTAGAAATGCTCAACCTGCTGAGACTGAACCAGGATGAAATAGAAAATATGAACAGACCAACGACAAGCACTGAAATTGAAACTGTGATTAAAAATCTGCCAACAAAAGCCCAGGACCAGATGGCTTCACAGGCGAATTCTATCAAACATTTAGAGAAGAGCTAATACCTATCCTTCTCAAACTCTTCCAAAAGATAGCAGAGGAAGGAACACCCCCAAACTCGTTCTATGAGGCTACCATAACCCTGATACCAAAACCACACAAAGACGTCACAAGGAAAGTAAACTACAGGCCAATATCACTGATGAACATAGATGCAAAAATTCTCAACAAAATACTAGCAAACAGAATCCAAGAGCACATTTAAAGGATCATACACCATGATCAAGTGGGGTTTAATCCAGGAATGCAAGGATTCTTCAATATACGCAAATCAATCAATGTGATACACCATATCAACAAACTGAAGGAGAAAAACCATATGATCAACTCAATAGATGCAGAGAAAGCTTTTAACACAGTTCAACACTCATTTATGATAAAAACCCTGCAGAAAGTAGGCATAGAGGGAACTTTCCTCAACATAATAAAGGCCATATATGACAAACCCACAGCCAGCATCATTCTCAATGGTGAAAAACTGAAACCATTTCCACTAAGATCAGGAACAAGACAAGGTTGCCCACTCTCACCACTCTTATTCAACATAGTTTTGGAAGTTCTAGCCACCTCAGAGAAGAAAAAGAAATAAAAGAATCCAAATCGGAAAAAAAGAAGTAAAGCTGTCACTGTTTGCAGATGATATGATACTATACATAGAGAATCCTAAGGATGCTACCAGAACATTACTAGAGCAAATCAATGAATTTGGTAAAGTAGCAGGATACAAAATTAATGCACAGAAATCTCTGGCATTCTTATACACTAATGATGAAAAATCTGCGAGTGAAATTAAGAAAGCATTCCCATTTACCATTGCAACAAAAAGAATAAAATATCTAGGAATAAACCTACCTAAGGAGACAAAACACCTGTATGCAGAAAATTATAAGACACTGATGAAAAAGTTAAAGAGGATACAAATAGATGGAGAGATATACCATGTTCTTGGAAGAATCAACATTGTGAAAATGACTCTACTACCCAAAGCAATCTACAGATTCAATGCAATCCCTATAAAACTACCACTGGCAGTTTTTACAGAACTAGAACAAAAAATTTCACAATTTGTATGGAAACACAAAAGACCCCAAATAGCCAAAGCAATCTTGAGAACAAAAAGTGGAGCTGGAGGAATCAGGCTCCCTGACTTCAGACTATACTACAAAGCTACAGTAATCAAGACAGTATGGTACTGGCACTAAAACAGAAATATAGATCAATGGAACAGGATAGAAAGCCCAGAGATAAACCCACACACATATGGTCACCTTATCTTTGATAAAGGAGGGAAGGATATACAGTGGAGAAAAGACAGCCTCTTCAATAAGTGGTGCTGGGAAAACTGGACAGCTACATGTAAAAGTATGAAATTAGAACACTCCCTAACACCATACACAAAAATAAACTCAAAATGGGTTAAAGACCTAAATGTAAGGCCAGACACTATCAAACTCTTAGAGGAAAACATAGGCAGAACACTCTATGACATAAATCACAGCAAGATCCTTTTTGACCCACCTCCTAGAGAAATGGAAATAAAAACAAAAATAAACAAATGGGACCTAATGAAGCTTAAAAGCTTTTGCACAACAAAGGATACCATACACAATACCAAAAGACAACCCTCAGAATGGGAGAAAATAGTTGCAAATGAAGCAACTGACAAAGGATTAATCTCCAAAATTTATAAGCAACTCATGCAGCTCAATAACAAAAAAACAAACAACCCAATCCAAAAATGGGCAGAAGACCTAAATAGACATTTCTCCAAAGATATACAGATTGCCAAGAAACACATGAAAGAATGTTCAACATCATTAATCATTAGAGAAATGCAAATCAAAACTACAATGAGATATCATCTCACACTGGTCAGAATGGCCATCATCAAAAAATCTATAAACAATAAATGCTGGAGAGGGTGTGGAGAAAAGGGAACCCTCTTGCACTGCTGGTGGGAATGTGAATTGGTACAGCCAATATGGAGAACAGTATGGAGGTTCCTTAAAAAACTACAAATAGAACTACCATACGACCCAGCAATCCCACTACTGGGCATATACCCTGAGAAAACCATAATTAAAAAAGAGTCATGTACCAAAATGTTCATTGCAGCTCTACTTACAATAGCCAGGAGATGGAAGCTATCTAAGTGTCCATCAACAGATTAATGGATAAAGAAGATGTAGCACATATATACAATGGAATATTACTCAGCCATAAAAAGAAATGAAACTGAGTTATTTGTAATGAGGTGGAGAGACCTGGAGTCTGTCATACAGAGTGAAGTAAGTCAGAAGGAGAAAAACAAATACCGTATGCTAACACATGTACATGGAATCTAAGAAAAAAAATGTCATGAAGAGACTAGGTGTAGTATGGGAATAAAACACAGACTTACTAGAGCATGGACTTGAGGATATGGGGAGGGGGAAGGGTAAGCTGTGACAAAGTGAGAGAGTGGCATGGACATATATACACTACCAAATGTAAAATAGATATCTAGTGGGAAGCAGCCGCATAGCATAGGGAGATCAGCTCCATGCTTTGTGACTACCTAGAGGGGTGGGATAGGAAGAGTGGGAGGGAGGGAGAGAGATGCAAGAATGAAGAGATATGGGAACATATGTATATGTATAACTGATTCATTTTGTTGTGAAGCAGAAACTAACACACCATTGTAAAACAGTTATGCTCCAATAATGAAGTTTAAAAAAATAAACACAAATAAATTAAAAACTAAGGAATGCTAAACATATATCACACACAGTAAGCAAAAAAACAAATAAATACTGGTGTGGCTATATAAATACCAACAAAATGGACTTTGAGTCAATGAGTATTAAAGGAGATGCAATTAAGCATATATTTACCATATGTATGACCAAAAACTTTCACTCTTAGATGGTCACTTATGAGAAATGAAAATACATATATACACAAAGTCTTTTAAATAAATGTTTAAATCAATTTTATTCATAGTGGCCAAAGCATAAAAAATACTCAAGGGTCCATTGATAAGTGAATGGACAGTCTCATTGTGGAAGAGTCATACAATGGAATACCAGTCAGCAAGTCTGCAATAAAAAGAATCAATCTAAAAACAAAAATTAAAAATTTGTTGAGTTAAAGTGACCAGACACACACACACAAAATGTTTATTGTTGATATGAAAGATAATATGCTCTAAGTGTCAACTTCAATGTATGGTGATGGAGATCATGGCAGTGGTTGCCTGGGTTTGGGGCTTGTGGAGATTGAAATATCTATATATTGTGTTAGAAATTACATAAGTGGTTATACAATGTAAAAACTGTTCACTAAGAATGTGTTTATTTCAATTTAGTTAATTATACCTCAAAAGTGGACCCTTAAAAATATATTAGGAAGGGTCCAGATGACAAGCAAGCAATAACTGTGCATACTATGTAATATCCCCATTTCTGAGGTGAGGTAAGAAGTGGATGCAATGTCACCATTATTATATTTCATGGAAAATTCTGAAAACTTGAAAGTAGGAATTCCATTGTTGTGATCATTGCTGTATCTTCATCATATAGAGCAATGCAGGCATATAGTAAGTATTTAATAAAAATTTGCTTAAAATAGAATTAAAAGAGTTCATAGCATATGAAGTGTAGCCTATTTAATACAAGATTGGTGTATTTCAGCTACCTGTTTTTTATTTGCTTTTATGTTGGAGACATGTTTCTGGTTAGGTACCACTAATGACATTTATAGGGAATATTGGTTATATTTTTGTGTTTCATTAATATATAACTCATAGAATTTAAATGATCAGCAAAATAAATTACAGAATATTTATCAACATTTTAGAACATCAGTAAGAAAGTTAAGAAATTTAAGTAAATATAATAAACTGTTCATTCCTTTTATGATGTTATAAGATATATACTACATGCCATATTTGTACATATACTATATATACCTAGTATATAAGATATATACTATATTTATATGTATATTATATACAGTATATGTACTATATATTTGTAAAAATATATAGTATATATTTGTATATGTACTTTATTTGTATATATTTATACATATATACATATGTATGTTATCTATTATATATTATCTACTATATATAAATTTTGGAATTATTTTACTTAGTTCTTTTCACATTTTAGCAATGTAAGAATCACCTAGGAGTTGCTAAAATACAGATACAGATTTGGGGGCTTCACCCCTGTAATTCTATTTCAGTTGAATTGGGGTAGGGTCCAAAAATTTGCATTTGTTGCATGCTCTCAGATGACACTAATGCAGTTGGTTCAAGAACTCCAAAGGTTCTCAAACTCAAAACTCTTTATTTTAAATTTTACTCTATTTTAAATTGTAGAAGAAAAAGAGGTGTAAAAAGGCTAATATTTCTCAATTAAAACTTTTTTCCAAACTACAAACTAGGTCCCTTGATAGTCAATTTCACGTTTTATTCTCCTTGGAATTTAAATGCCCATACTACCCAAAGTGATCTATAGATTCAATTGAATTCCTATCAAAATTCCACTGGTATATTTCACAGATATAGAAAAAAATCCTAAAATTAGTATGGAACCACAAAAGATCCCAAATAGCCAAAGCAATCTTGAGAAGGAAGAACAGGTATGTGAAAATGTGCTCAACATCTCTAATCATTAGGGAAACCCATAGTGAGATCTCACCTCACACATGTTAGAATGGTTGTCATAAAAATGTGAAGAGAAAACAAGTACCAGTGAGGATGTGGAAAAAAGGGAACATATATATGTGTGTATATATATATATATATATATATATATATATATACACACATATATATGTTCCCTTTTTTCTCTATATACACACACATACATAGCATTCAGCCACGAGAAAGGATATCCTGCTGTTTGTGACTACATGGGATGGACCCTGAGGGCAATATGCTTAGTGAAATAAGCCAAATACTTTATGATGTCACTTACATGTGGAACTTAAAAATGCTGAACTCATAGAGACAGAGTAGAATGGTGGTGCTAGAGGCAAAAAATGGAGATGTTGGTCAAAGAGTACAAACTTCCAGCTATAAGATGAATACATTCTGGGGATCTAACGTACAGGATAATAATTGTACAGTTGACCCTTGAATAACATGGGGGTTAGGGGTGCCAGCCCTCTGCACAGTTTAAAATCTGTATATAACTTATAGTTGACCCTCCATATTTTTGGTTCCTCCATATTTTCAGTTCTGCATCCTTAGATTCAACCAACCAAGGATCATGTACTACTGTTGAAAAAATCCAAGTATAAGGGGACCCATGCAGTTCAAACCTGTCTTGTTCAAGGGTCAACTGTAGTTAAAAATACTGTATTATACATTTGAAAATTTCTAAGAGAGTAGATCTTAAATGTTCTCACCACAAAAAAGAAATGGTAATTACATGACATGATGTAAGTATTAGCTAACTGTAGTGGTAATCATTTTGCAATATATAAGTGTATAAAATCAACACATCAACCTGTTGTGTGCCTGCAGCTTATACAATGCCATATGTCAATTATATCCCAAAGAAGCTGGTAAAAAATTCCCCAACAACAACAAAAAAACCTGAATTATTTTCTATTCCTTTGTTATATAAAAGTTACTCTAAATGCAATAATTGCAATATCTCCTTTAAGTTTTTTTTATTGTGTTAAGAAATAGGTCTTGAAGAAGTTGAAAAAATGTTTTTTATAACTATAAAGGATTTTTACCAATAATGATATTTTCTCATATTCAAGTATTGGCAAACTTTTCCTGTATAGAACCAGAGAGTAAACACTTCAGCTTGAGTGCCATAAAGTCTCTGTTGTAACTACTCCTTTCTGCAATGGTAGCATGAGTGCAGCCAGGGACAACACACAACTAAACCAGAATGACTGTATTTGGTCCACAATGGGCCAGATTTGGCTTGTCATAGTTTTTTGACTCAAGAATTGTAGATTAAAGGTGATATCAAATTAGATATAAGATTATGTTGAAAGATTACTGTGATGAAAATTATATTTATATACATATAAATTTATGCAATATGACTAAATTGGACTTAGAAAAATTCATATAAGTATTGAATACGAAATAAAGAAAACAGACAACTCACAAAATTGGAGGAAAGGTGTAAATGAGGTATTAATCTAAACAAAAGAAAGGGATTACCTACATAAAATACACTAATATATTAGGATAGATAAAAATTAATGATTTGACAAATCCAACAGCATGCTCTTTGGAAATAAAGAAAAAGCCAGTTAAATCATCCATTACTGAACAAGGAAACAATAATACATAATCCATCAAATTTCAAAGAGTACAACACGATTCACTTCAACATGCTATATATATTTTATAAAGTACAAAGTATTCATGTTTTATATGTGTATATTGAGAGTCATTTGATTTTCCATGCACACGTGATGATTTATTCAATTATCACACTCTAAATGGATATAAAGTTTGTTTTACACTTTGCTATTACATAATTTACATGTGTAAATATAAGATACATTTCCAGAAGTGGGTTTGCTGAGTCAGGCTAGGAGCCTTTAAAGAACTGGTAGCTAGTGACTAGCATGCTCATTATCATTCATTTAAACAAAATATATCTCCAAATAAATTATGTGGGATTACCCATTTCCCCAACTTTGTCTTCATCAACTGTCTCTTTCTGATATCATTGGGAAAATGTGTTATTTCATTGCAGATTTAATTTGAGCTAATTCTATTATCTTTTATACTTATTACTTCTTGATCTGTGAGATCACTGTATAATAATTCACCAGGCTGCATCTTATGACTTGTGTACTTTTCCTTCTGAAAGTCTGTGATGTTTATCCATGTTGTGAATATAGCTGTAGATTATTCTTGCATTGCTACCTAGTAGTCCACGATTCCAATTCTCCATTCTGCTATTGATGAACAGTAGTAATCTTCACTAAGATGCATTAGTACAGATACATTATTTTTCTCCTCCCATTCCTCCTTCATATATTTCATACAGTAGAACTAAATTTTGACAATTATAGTAAGTCATTAAAATAACTCATTTTATTTACTATGTATTCTCTAAATTATTAGCATTTTAAAATATCTCTCTTTCAGATTTATAGGTTATTGTATTCAGAATGGCAATAGTGCAATGCTATTATTATGTTGATGTGGGATGGGAGAAAGAACAGTGGCCAATGGATAAACAGACTGCTGCTAGCTTTAGCAGGTGTGACTATCTTCAAGCTACATAGTAGCAAAAGAATTTTTCCTTGTTCCACACAGAAGACTTTCAACAAATATTCTATCAAGATGGAGTAAGGGCTATAACAAATGAGAATAATAGCATAATAATTTTGTTATACCTTCAGCACAGTGCTTTTCATGGAGTCCTATCAAATATTAGTGTTTTCCTTTATTCCACTCATCACAAGACCTGCAGGTATGTTGGTGAGGTTGGTTTCCTTCTTATTTCTTATCCTCATAGACAGTGCCTCCTTATTTTCTTTTTTACTTCTTCTCCAATAAAAATCAAAAGGCCATCAGACTATTCACATCCCGTATCATTTATTTGCACTGTCCTACTGATACATACTAGTGTGTGTGTGTATTGTGTATATATGTATGTCTGACTGTATACATGTACATACATATTATACACACATATATATACATATTATATATAATATATATATATGTGTTTGTTATCAACTGTATCACCTCCAAGATTATTATTTTAAACATTTCACTACTAATTACCTTCCATTTTTCAAAATGACTTATTCCTATATTCTCACTCTGGATATCATGCCACCACTACTTTCATCAAATTTATTGACACTACCAATAAACTTTACTACACCTATCTTTTCCTCCCTTTCTCATCATTCGCTTCTTCCTCTCTACACTTTTAATACTTGGCTGTCAAATTTCTATCTCTGGTTGAAATTACAGTCATCCTCAGTATCCACAGGGGATTGGTTGATTCCAGGACCCGCCAGGGATACAACATCAGTGGCTAGCCAAGTCCCATAGTAGGCCCTTCATATCCCAGATTCCATATTCATGGTTTCAGCCAACCATGAATCATGTAGTACTGTATTTACTATTGAAAAATCCATGCATGAATGGACCCTTGCAGTTCAAACTCATGTGGTTCAAGGTTCAACTATAGATCACTTCATACTCAGTAAATGCACCCAAGGAGAAAAATGTGACTGGAGAAAAGATAAAACAGCTACGCTCACTCTTTTTATTCTAAGTGAACTGAGATGCTTATCCATCTCAATTATTTCTTCTAGGCAGTCCTACTAATTTTTCTCTAATCAATGAACTCTCAAAAATATCCAGGATGACCATTGTCTCATCAAATCTCTGACATCTCTATTCTTTAATCAAGCTTCCATCTATTTTACAGAAAATACAGAGACTAACAGAAGAAAGAGACTCATTTTCTTCCAGAAAATATTCCAACCCACCTGTATCTGTCATTAAATTCTGCCTGTACTCCTGTTATGGAAGATCACTTGCTGCATAACTCTTTACCTCAGTCTACCCAGCATAAGTCTTTTTGTGTGTGTGTGTGGCACGTGGGCCTCTCACTGTTGTGGCCTCTCCCATTGCGGAGCGCAGGCTCCGGACGCGCAGGCCCAGCGGCCATGGCTCACGGGCCCAGCCGCCCCGCAGCATGTGGGATCCTCCCGGACCGAGGCACGAACCCGTGTCCCCTGCATCGGCAGGCGGACTCTCAACCACTGCGCCACCAGGGAAGCCCTAGCATAAGTCTTAATGTCTTTGTGGTTAATTGTACAAGGGACATAAAATCATCCTAGACATTTTTGTTGATGCTCCCTTGCAAGGCCAAAATAAAACTTGAATCTTCAGAACAGTACATTTTTCAGGACAGTATATTTTCAGGACAGTACCTACCCCAAAGACTTACTAGTTAGAAAGACAGAAACATTACAAAGCAGCAGTTATAAAGACAACATGTAAACTAAGTTATCACCAGTAATAGAACATATATAGAACTTATGTTCTTCCTGTGGTCATGTTCATAAAAGGATAAAACATTACATCTTTGGTATTCCTGTCAGAAATGCCTAACCTGAACCTAAGCATAAAGAATCATCAGACAAATGTAAATTGAAGGATATCCCACAAAATATAAATGATATTGAAGACAAGAAAATACTGAGGAACTATCAGAACATATTAACATAAAACATAATTAAATTGAAGGTAAAATTCTGGATTGGATGCAGGAGCAGATACTTTTTTCTGTAAATAATGCTAGCGGGACAATGGTTAAAATTTTAATCGGGTCATCAAATGAGATACTAGTACTGTATCAATGTTAATTTCTTACTTTCTATAACCACACTGTGGTTTAGAGAACATCTTTTTTACACATCCCTTATTCAAAACTAAGAAGAAAAATTTTAAACATTTAACAATGTAATTCTTCAAGATAATAACAGAAAATTCAAAAGTTTTTTGTCTTGTCTGCTACAATATGTGGAGGTTAATGACCTGATTCTGCGCGAGAAAGATACCTATGGAAATTCACCATTATGAATTAATTCTCTTGTAGTTCATTTCAAAACCTTTTACTGAGCCTTTCAAACATATGGTTTTAAACATGCATATTTTATACAGAAAATTGCTTGAAACATTTTCATGTTCTTTGAATAACCATTATGTTTATATGAATAAACCAGGAAAGGTCTAATTGCTATTTGCACGGATTATTTACAGCTAAGTGGTCTATGGAGAAATGAGAGCCCATAAAAATGTTATTGTGTACAAAAACCAATCTGTCTTGCTCATTTTAATTGGGTGTGAGAATATCAGTTTACAGATTTTAGAAACATAGCCATATAAATGTTTCTTGCAAAGAACAAATGTTATAAAAGTAATCTGTCAACTAAATTCTTTAATAAATGTTTCCTACTGAATGTTTCATTTTCACAGAAAACTGGGCTTGCTGTTTCCAATAGGTCTATCACTGCAAAAGTAAATATGTTTTTTAAAATCACTAAGATGCCACTTTTATTCTGTAGAACATACTTATCATTTTATCTGACATTGCTGTAATAACTAAACACATCTAACATTGGTGGCCACGAGGAAGTGATATTATTATTTTTTCATTTATTTAGCCAAAATATTTGAGGTATTTAAAAATAAAGAAATGGCTAATAAATAGTCACTGATCTCAGGATATTCATACTCAAGGAGAACAGAGGACAAAATAACTATACCGTCTTCCTTTTTGTTTGTTTGTTTCAATGATAAAAGCAAATGATTCTACTCTACTCTGATGTAAGCACAAAAAGTTGCAACAGTATCATGACTAAATTACCAAGGTTCTCAATTATTTTAACAATTTTTATCTGTAACCTAGTGTAGTTGTGTCTCTTCTTAAATTTTTATGCTCCCATTTTCTTTCAAAGAGAAAATAAATAATACTCTCGAGTGAGAAATTTCTCACTCCTACGTAAGTACTAACAATGGACATCTCTAAAGGTGTTCAATCCTTAAATCATCAGCCAGTGATAAATATCTGTAGAGAATGTCACACAGAACATGAAATAAAATCCAGGTATCCAATCAGATGCAGAGAATGAGGATGCAGAGCAATATACAAGAAAAAGACTAAAAGATCGGCGGGTTTCAATGCTTGATGAAACATGGAAAGTCAGAGGATTATCTTCATTTTTGTTTTGATTTGCCATTAATGTTTCTCATTGTTGTGTAGCATAGTTAGCATACATCTCCTTATGAATATAACTATATACGTATGATTTTATTCATTTTAAAATCATATTTTATGTAGATATCCATTAATACCCTGCATTAATAAATTACTTTTTGTTCAATTATATGATATAATTTTATTTTATTTTATATGTAATGTGACATATAAAATATGGGAAGGTGAAAATTGCTTTTCCAAAGCATACCTTCAGTCAAAACTTACAATCTTCTGGGACTCTTGTTAAAAGTGCAGATTTCTAGGGCCTTCAAAAAGTCTAATAAAGTAAATCCACAGGAACTAGATGAATTCAACATCACCAGCTGTAAACTCTCTAGCATTATACAGTGCAGAGTATGCCAATACACTTGTTGTCAAAGTACATACATTATTTTGAGTCTGTTTTTCATGTATTAGTTGGTGTAGGCCCTTCTGTATTTCTATAACATTCTTCACAATTTTTTAAATGTTGGCAGAGGGAAGAGAAATTTTAATGGTTGTTTTCTGTAAGGGAAAATCTACCCCAAGTAAAATGTTAAGCAGATTATTAAGGCAGGTGCAATTTCTCAGGTGTAATTATTCATGAAAATCAAAAATGCTGCTTTCAAGATATAAAAAGAATCTGGACTGATTTACATTGAATTATTGCTCAAACATTGAATCTTGCCCCTTGATTTTAGGGACATGGAATTGATCACAACTACACTACATCTGTTCCAGGATTTCATCATTATAAAATGTCATGTTGGTCTTCCTAATATTCATCTTAAAGTGTAGGTATATTCTAACTTTATTAATAACTAATACCTGTCTCTGACATTCAAAAATTATCTATTCTATTTTTATAAACACTTATATTTCCACTACCATCCTTGAATACTAAGTTCTTCAAATTTGTTATATGCTATATGAAGTACTACAACATTCAAATTTTTTAAAGAGTGCTTCCTTGGTCCAGGGAAATTTTTATGTACAATTTTCTATCTTAGCATATGTATTTGTGCACTAGCACTCTTGTGGGACATTTATATCCTTTTGAATAATTTAACTTAAGATTTAAAAAGTATGCATAACGTTGCTCTTTATGTAATATATGTCTTATTTTTTAATGCTTATGAAGCATCTCACTAAAAAGTTATATTGATAATTGCTTTTAATCATACCATTGTATATACTTCCTCAGAGATATGTGTATCAGTTGTCACATCATTGTCTGTATCCTACAATACATCCAAAAAGGATTGTAGTTGGAGAAACTAAAATAATAAAGTTAGAGCATGTGAAAACAAAGTTTTTCTATCAAACAGTCCTACCTTAGAGTTGTTATGAGAAGCCACTGGAGAGTTTTAATGAGAGTGACATGCGCTGAATTCCATATTAAAAGAAACATTTGCTTCTTTCTGTAGAATAAACTATAAGAGACAAGAGTCTAATGAGGAATAAAAGAGTATTGAATTTATTTGGGTAAAAGATGATGGACTAGAATAGTAATTTTGAAGGATATGTGAAGTTAGTGGACGTAGGGTATACTATGAAGTTAGATCCAATAGGATTTATGGACTACTTGTTCAGTATGAAAGAATGGAACTGTTCATATATTAATAGTTTTTGCATTAACCCTTTGTCAGTCATATCATTTGCAAATATTTTCTCCCATTCTGTAGGAGGCCTTTTCATTTTATCATTGGTTTTCTTTGCTGTGTAAAACCTTTTAAGTTTAATTAGGTCCCATTTATTTTTCTTTTTATTTCTTTTGTCTTAGATCCAAGAAATATTGCTCTGGTTTATGTCAGAGTGCTGTGCCTACATTCTCTTCTAGGAGTTTTATGGTTTCTGGTCTTACATTTAGGTCTTTAATCCATTTTGAGTTTATTTTTGTGTATGGTGTTAAGTAGTGTTCTAGTTTCATTCTTTTACATGGAGCTGTCCAGTTTTCCCAGAACCACTTGTTGAAGAGTCTGTCTTTTCTCCATTATATATTTTTACCTCTTTTTGTAGCATATTAATTGACCATAGGTGTGTGGGTTTATTTCTGAGATTTCTATTCTATTCCATTGATCTAAATGTCTGTTTTTGTGCCAGTAAAAAAAAAAAAAAAAACTCAATAGTTTTTTGATGTCAATGTCAATGAATAGACATTTTTCTAAAGAAGACATACAGCTGGCTCAGCTGGCTAACAGTCGCATGAAAAGATGCTCAACATCACTAGTTACCAGGGAAATGCAAATCAAAATCACAATGAGGTATCACCTCACACCTGTCAGAATGGCTATCATCAAAAAGTCTTCAAATAACAAATGTCAGAGAGGATGTGGAGAAAACAGAACCCTTGCACAGCGTTGGTGGGAATGTAAATTGGTGTAGCCACTGTAACAGTATGGGGGTTCCTCAAAAAACTAAAAATAGAACTACCATATGATCCAGCAATTCCACTCCCAGGTATATATCCAGAAAAAATGAAAACACTATTTCAAAAAGATACATGCACCCCAATGTTCACAGCAGCACTATTTACAAGAGCCAAGATATGGAGGCAAACCAAATGCCCACCCACAGAAGAATAAAGATGTGGTACATAAACACAATGGAATATTACTCAGCCATAGAAAAGAATGAAATAATGCCATTTGCAGCAACATGGATGCATCTAGAGGATATTATGCTTAGTGAAATAAGTAAGACAAAAACAGATAGTGTATGTTTATCACTTATATGTGGAATCTAAAAAATAATACAAATGAGTGCATATGCAGAACAGAAATAAACTCTCAGATACAGAAAAAAAATTAGTGGTTACCAAAGAGGACAGGGGAGGGTGGAAGGGAAAATTAGGGATATGAGATTAAAAGATACAAACTATATGTATAAAATATATAAACAACAAGGATATATTGTATAGCACAAAGAATTATAGCCATTATCTTTCAATAACTTTTAATAATCTGTAAAAATACTCAATTGCTATACTTTATACATGAAATTAATATATATAGTAAATCAACTATACTTCAAAAGGAGTGGATAGTTAAATATTTTGGCCTGAAAAACTGAGTGCTGTTTACAAGTCTAAAACACACTAGAAAAGAATAATTGAGTTGGGAGAATAAATGGTTTGATTTTTGACATCTTTTGATATGTTTATAATATCAAAATGAAGTAGACATTTGTACATAAAAATATAAGGTACAGGACAGAGATCTGGCAATAAAATATACCTTTTGAATAGAACATATAATTTAAATGGAACTAATTGACATCATTTATCAAGATATGAATCTGCACTCAGCTTGATTTAGATGCTTGCATATTAACTCATTCTCAGAATTCTTCATGTATAATGACACAAAAGTCTCTATTGACAATGGATCACTGGACAAGTTTAATTATCTTAAGTATAAGAAAAATTATAAAATAAATTTTCATAGAAAAATTTCTTTAATTTTGAGACTACCCTTAAGAAATAAATAATAGATGATCAGTAAACTAACTACTCCTTTTTGTTTTCTTTAGTAGCATCCCTTCCCATTATTCATTATTTCATCAATGCAGAATCGGCTTAGATTTTGTGAACATCTGTGTATGTTCATCATTTTCTCCTAAGGTCCAACCTCTACACACATTTTTCTTTTCAGAGTATTTCTCCAGCCATCCTCTCTTTCCATTATTATCAGTCACACAGCTTTTCACTTGGACTACTGTAGAAATTGCAGTGCATGGCCATTTTATATTTTCTGTCTCTCCTTCCTAACCTACTCTACACTCAGCATGCAATTAAATCCTTAAAACATAATTTTAAGGAAAACACTCTTCTGAAATTAGAACACAAGCAAACAAAAATCTTGAAATCACTCCCTCTATAATTACATTTCTCTCGCTCTGACAATTGATGCTTTCCTCAAAAACTCTGCCTGGAATCAAGCTCTTTCAGTCCCTCTTTTCACCTCGTTTACTCATTTTATATATCTCATCTTTTAAGAAATAAAACAAGAAAGTTAAAAAGCTACCACACACTTGAAACAAAAAGGATAAAGACTGCTAAAGAAAAAAAAAAGTCTAAACATCCAAAATGGTAGTTAAAGTATAGGCATCAGGAGGTAAGAAAAAAGAGGTACAAATTCAGTTTTGAAGGAAAATATAATAGATTGGTTCTACCCAATGGTAAAACACAGAAAGTACAAAGGCTGTGAGAAATATTTAGATAATGAAGGCACTCCCCTTATTAAGGAGATATTTATTTATTTATTTATTTATTTATTTATTTATTTATTTTTTCATTCGTTTACCAACTAGAACATCTAAGAGCTTTGATTGGGATCATTCACAATGTCAACTCAGAATATTTCACAGTATCAAGCATTTGAACATTTTAAGTAAGTAATTCAAACACCACTCCTGTCAGTTCCTATCTGTACATAAAGTGATTTTAAGGAACTTAATGTATTGGCTAAACATGCTTTCTGTCTTTTTGTTTGTGACCTTATCAATGGAAAGAGCTCCACATCACCAAGGTTTGAACTAAAAACTCTCTCAGTCTGAGGCTAAATGTACACAGAATAAAAAATATTCTGCACCGGGCATAAAATAGTCTGCATTCTATATTGGGCATTATAGAAAACATAGTCAGTAACTGGAATAAGCAATTTGCATTCTGTACTACTCAATCTCTACTACAGCAGGCTAGACTAGACTAACGCAGGACCCAATAAGAGGTGGCTCAAAGCTCTCCTTTTATAAAATGGAAGTAATATATCATAGAGTGAAATAACTAGAACCAAATAATATCTAATACTTAGATTAATATATAGTATCTTTCAAAAATTAAACTTGCCAGATGTTGATAAATTTTCAAGGGACAACCCCCATCCCCTTCACCTGTGATAAGTGGTTAGTAATTGGACACAAACAACCTGGCTTACTTATAGGAGTGATATGCTGACACCCCAAAAATAATTAACTGAAAAGCCACAGGTCTTCCACCCTGCCTCTGGACAGAATTTAATCAAACCGAAGGGTCAGAGAAAACATCCCAATATGTTTAATTCTAGATCAAATATGATGCAAACCTTTATAATGTAAAGGTTTTCAATATATAAAAATAAAATATCATTTATACAGTAAGTCCCCTACATACGAACCTTCAAGTTGCGAACTTTCAAAGATGCAAACGTGTGTTCGCATGTCCAATAACATAAGTTAGTTCTCGTGTCTGGCGTACATTGTCACATGCGTGCATCCTCTACAAGTGGTTGTGCTTTTGTGTACTTTACTGCATAGTACTGTATAAAGTATAGTATAGTATCTTTATTTCAAGCCCAGGATGTCCAGAAGCAAGCGTAAAAGCAGCAGTGTGTAGCTGGTACTTTTAAGAAGCACCAAGCAATAGCGATGGAAACAAAAGTGAAAATAATTGAGAGTGGAGCGACAAGAGGAAGAAGATATAACTGAAGAACTGAAGAGATTCACAACACAGGAAATGGCAGGGGAATTTTCTTTATTTGAGGAGGCACAGTTAGTTTTTGAGGCAGAGTACCCGAATGTAGAATGGTACACGAAGGTTGCAGCAGCCGTTCAGAATGTAATCCAGCGCTACCGTGTCATCTATGATGAGATAAAAAGAGCTACTACCCAAACATCACTGGATCGTGTTTCCAAGAGGGTAGATAGAATTGAATCCAGCAAGGGACCAGGACCTGTGCCATCAACGTCAGGCATGAGTGAAATTGCAGCTTGCCCTCCCTCTCCTACTGCTGACAATCCTTCAGTTCTACCACCTCCCACCTTCTCTCCCTCCTGCAGTCAGTAACTCTTCTTGCCTGTTCACTCGATACCAGCCCCTGTACTCCGGCTGCTGTACTGTACCAGTGTACTTTTCAAGGTATCATACTGTACGATTAAAAATGTTTTATTTATTTTTGTGTTTGTTTTTTATGTATTATTTGTGTGAAAATTATTATAAACCTATTACAGTACAGTACTATATAGCCAATTGTGTTAGTTGGGTACCTAAGCTAACTTTGTTGGACTCACAAACAAATTGGACCTATGAACATACTCTTGGAACGGAACTCATTCGTATGTAGGGGACTTACTGGTATTAAAAATATAATATCATTTCTAGCTTTATGTTTATAGAGCATGGCTCGTTATTTGTACAATATGATTTAATAGGGTATCAAATTATTATGCACATCAACTAAATCAATACTTCAGAGAACAGGTAGCAGTGAAGTAGTATCAGTTATGGCTACTTTAATCAATCATGGTTATACATTTAAAATGTATGACAGTGATATGTTTTTCATAATATAGAGTGAATTTTAGTCACACTAATTTCTAATTTAAGTCATGTAATCTCAAGAGTTACTGAGTCTTCTTAAAAAGTCAAGTGTGTTATTTTAGATTAAAGCATCATGAAACTGTAGACAAATTTACCTCATGTTAATAATAAACTATCTTAAGAGATTTTTCAAATATACCAACTAGCAGGCTTTTCAGTACTTCATATCTACTATCAAGTTACGTTTTAAGTTATAAATTATTTTCTTGGTTTGATCCATATTAATCACTTATACCTCTGTAGCTTATAAAATTATATTTTTAAAAGTTAAACAGTAAAAAATATCAATAATGATTATAGTGCTGAGTATATTTTATAACTTGGCTTTTAAAGTATTTTCAAATGCATTCCTTATCTTATTGGATTTTGACAACAAATATATTAGAATCATATATATGCAGAGGTAAAAACAAGACCAAATTTTATGATTACATGAAAGTAATAAAGCTAGTAAACTACAACTTTTCTCTAAACTATTTTGACATCAAATGAAAAACTATTTTCCATACCCCATGTTACTTCATAGAGAAAATTGGAAACAACCCACTAATGTTATAGTGATATCTATCATTGTAGGAATATAAAAATTAGTTCAGAGTTTGAAGTTGTTAGAAATTTGGTATATTATTTGTCACTTATTACTTTTTGAAAATCTTTCTGTTCATATGCTCTGTATATTGATCCTCCTAGAAGTTTTGATAGTTTATTATCCTTTCCAAATTTACTTACCTTTTATAATTCCATTTCTTTAAGTACATTATAATTTTTAATAACTAATTCATGTTATTATAACTATAGCTAATTCATTCAGTAAATAATATCATTATTAATGTTAATTTGACTTTTTTTCTTTACTTTCCTCCTTATAGGCTTTATTCATTTTCTTGATTATGTGTAGTAAACTATTCTGCTTATTTTCCCAATGAATTTATTCTCACGTAACATCCCTTTCTTCTTTCATCTCCATGATTACATACCTTGATTTCTCTAATAGATTCATATTTGAATGGTATTTCTTCCTCCATCATCTTTTCCTTCCAAACCATTCTCTACTTTTTAAAAGTTTATTGAAATTCTAAAGCCCTGATTTCATCTTGGAACTTGGAACCACTGTCTTTTTTTCATTGTTGATTTTGTCAGGACTTCAATGACTTTCTTGTGGAAATTATCCCTTGGATTAATTACCAGAAAAGATCATGTAGGCTTTGATGTATCATATGTGACATTTTGTTTTATCAATTGGTAGCTGAGTAATTCTTGGCAAATTACTTATCATCTCTGAGAAATTACTTTAACCATAAAATAAAGGCAATGATAATATTTATATAATTCTTTTGAGAACCAACTGAGATAATATGTGCTTTGCACTTTGCTTATTACACAGAAAAGGCTTACCAAATATTAGCTATAATTATTATTACTGTTAAAGATTCATATTGATATCTCAATAATATTATGATGACCCTTAATAACTGTGTTCTTCACATTTGTATATTTTTGATGTGGACTTAATTTTTTTTTTTTTTTTTTTTTTCCGGTACACGGGCCTCTCACTGTTGTGGCCTCTCCCGTAGCGGAGCACAGGCTCCGGACGTGCAGGGTCAGCGGCCATGGCTCACGGGCCCAGCCGCTCCGCAGCATGTGGGATCTTCCCAGGCCGGGGCACGAACCCGTGTACCCTGCATCGGCAGGCGGACTCTCAACCACTGCGCCACCAGGGAAGCCCAACTTAATGTTTTTATATCTATTGATGCTTCTACTTATACTTCTATTTTATTACAAATCACAGTTCCCCAGTTATATTTGCCTACATCTGTTATTTTGTTATCACCATTTTACAATAGTAACATTTTTATTGTTTCAATGGAATCATATTCTTTGTGTAATTAGGTGGCATATCAATAATTATCCATTAACTCTGGATTTCTCATCTCATATTTTCAGTTGTATGAGGTATTATATTCAGAATGGTAAACACAAAACTTTGCTAAAATAAACATTTCAGATAAGACTAAGAACACATTTTATTAATTAACACATTCAATTTACTAACTTTACTTACATTAGTAAATTACTTTATCTTGGTAATTAACTGTCTTTTGGCAAGTAAGTCAATGGGAAGACAGGATTTTTCATCTATAAAGTTTAATTTAAAGTAAATTTGAAAAATTTCATAGATATTATAAGAGAAAATGTAGTATTTTTTCCATTTTATTTTTTTGAAGAATAATTTGTAAAATAGAGGTAGATTGTAGAACATTCTACCGTAATATATTTAGATGTAAATTAATTAATTTATACTTTATTCTGTTGAGTTTGAAAATTTCAAATGCAACTATTTGATGTAATGAGAATTAAAATGCAATACTGATAGTATTTTAAATGTTTATTAATTTAATTAACTTAGAAGAACAATTCAAAAAATATTTTTCTATAAGGCAATACTTTGTGTTAGCAAAATATTATATTTCTGCTTTTTGACAGTTTACATATTAAACCTTTCTTTTGAATAGGCATGAGCTAAGTGAGTCATAATTAAACACTGCATAACTTTTGATTTTTACCACAATAGGTAATTTAGGGAAGAGGGAAGTAGAAGAAGATAAAGTTCATAACCTTAGGGGCTTTATAGTCTACATATCTTATAATTGAAGGCATTATATAATAAAATATTGAAATGTGAAATTTTTTTAAAAAGTGGTTGGGGTATATAGGTTTGATTCTCTAATCAGGTAACAATTTTAAAAAACTAATTTTATATTAAGTCCTAGATATAAGCATTTTTATTTAACCTATGGGAGCCCTGAGATAATTACAGATATTATTCCCACTTTACAGTTGAATGACACAGGTTAGTCTAAGAGCAGTTGGGAAAACACAAAGTTATGAACCTCTGCAGTCTAAATTCAGATCTCATACCTTGAATATTATACTATTCTACACATACAAAATTAAGGCTAAAAAGTTGCAACTCATTTGTTCTTGTTATAACTGTTCATTTTAATTCCTTTTTCATAAAGGTTAAATAATTGACTTATTCCCTCTATCAATGCAACTCCTAGAAAATTAGATGAAAATTACTACAGGTGGAAATTATTCTCTGCTCTACCTTCATTTTATAGTCCATTATTAAATATATCTGGACTATAATCAAAAGCAGATTAAATATATAAATTAAGTCCAAAACATTCTCTTTTCTATTTAATTTCGAGAAAACTATGTCTTGCTTGAACTACAGTGACATCTTGTGGCCCAAAGTGTTGTGTTTTGTTTTTATATGTAAATAGTTAATGTTTTCTGCTTCTCTTCAGTTTAGTTTTAAAGGAGGCTGTTTTCCATTACCATGAATTCTGAACAATCACTAAACATTACAGAAAGAAAATATTAGATAAGGAAAAAAGAAAACTTGACAGTGAACATGTTCTAGGACCACTGCTGACCTAACTTCTTTCAAAAGAGGTTGTATTACTTAATGTAATACAATAGACTTTAAAACCAAGGTCATAGAGAAAGACAAAGATTGTTTTTGTCTTGTTTTCAAGACAAAGGGCTCTGTTAAAAGAGGATATTACACTCGTTAACATATGCACCCCAAACATAGGAGCACCTAAATACATAAAATACTAACAGACATACAGTGAGAAACTGACAATAATACAATAATAGTAGGAGATGTTAACACCCCATTGACATTAATGGTCAGATCATCAAGACAGAAAATCAATAAGGCAACAGAGGTCCTAAATGATGCAGTAGAGCAGCTGGACTTAATATCTACATGACACTACACTCAAAAGAAACAGAGTACGCATTGTTTTCAAGTCACATGGAATGTACTCTAGGATAGAACACATACTATGTCACAAAGTAAACCTCAACAAATTTAAGAAAATAGAAATTATTTCAAGCAACTTCTCTGACTACAACAGTATGAAACTGGAAATCAGCCAGGGAGAAAAATGGGAAAAGAATGAACATATGGAGACTAAATATGTTACTAAAAAAAAAAAAAAAAAAAGGGTCACAATGAAATCAAAGAAATCAGAAAATACCTCAAGACAAATGAAAAGGTAAACACAACTTTACAAAATCTATGGGATACAACAAAAGCAGTTCTAAGAGGGATGTTCACAGTGATAGAGGCCTTTCTCAAGAAGCACAAAAAGTATCAAATAAACAGCCTAAACTATCACCTAGAAAACTCTAGAAATAGAAGAACAAACAAAACCCAAAGTCAACAGAAGGAAGGAAATAATAAAGATCAGAGAGGAAATAAATAATATAGAGATTAAATAAATAAAAACAGGAGAAAAGATCAATAAATCCAAGAGCTGGACTTTTTAAAAAGATAAACAAAATTGACAGACCTCTAACCAGGCTCACAAAGAAGAAAAGAGAGGACCCAAATAGACAAAATAAGAAATTAAAGAGGAGAAATAACAATAAAAACCACAGAAATACAGAAAAAAAAAAGAGAGAGAAAATACACACAGTTATATGCCAACACATTGGACAACCTAGAAGAAATGGACAAATTTCTAGAAACATACAGACTACTAAAACTGAGTCAAGAAGAAACAGATAATGTGAACAGATCAATCACTGAGTGAAATAGACAAGTCCAGGACTGGATGCTTCACAGGGGAATTTTACCAGATATACAAAGAAGAACTTATACTATCCTTCTCACACTATTCCAAACAACTGAAAAGAAGGGAACACTTTCAAATTCATTCTATGAGGCCACCATCACCCTGATACCAAAACCAGATAAAGACACTACAAGAAAAGAATATTACAGGCCAATATCTTTGATGGAAATAGATGCAAAATCCTCAACAAAATATTAGCATACTGAATCTGACAATACCTATAAAGGATCATGCACCATGATAAGTTGAATTCATTCCAGGGTCACCATGATGCTTCAACATACAAAAATCAATCAATGTGATACACCACATTAACAAAAGGAAAGACAATAACCAATGATCATTTCAATAGATGCAGAAAAAGCATTTGACAAAATTCAATACCATAATTTTTAAGTGAGTATTGTGGGAACATATCTCCAAATGATAAAGGCCATTTACAATAAGCCTACAGCCAACATAATACTCAATGGTGAAAAGCTGAAAGCGTTCCTGCTAAATTCAGGAACAAGGCAAGCATGCCCACTCCCACCAGTTCTATTCAACATAGTATTGGAAGTCCTAGCCACAGCAGTTAGAGAAAAAAAAAAGAAATAAAAAGGTATTTAAATTGGAAGGAAAGAGGTAAAACTATCAGTATTTGCAGATGACATGATACTCTATATAGGGAATGCTGAAGTCTACACACAAAAACTATTAGAACTAATAAATGATTTCAGCAAGGTAGCAGGATACAAGATTAATACATGGGACTCTGTTATATTTCTTTACTCAGTATCAGAAACATCAGATCAAGAAGGTAAAAAACAATTCCATTTAAAGTTGCACACACACACACACACACACACACACACACACACACACACACACAAAATACCTAGGAAGAAACTTAAGCCAGGAGGTGAAAGACCTAAATGCTGAAAAATATAAAATACTGATAAAGAAAATTAAATATGTTTCAAAGAAATAGAAAGATATCCTGTGCTCTTGCATCAGAAGAATACTTAAAATGTCATACTATCCAAAGCAATCGACAGATTTAATGCATCCCTATCAAAATACACATGACATTTTTCACAGAAACAGAACAAATAATTATAAAATCATATGGAAACACAAAAGACCCAGAATTGCCAAAGCAATCCTGAGGAAAAAGAACAAAGCTGAAGGTATAACCCTTCCAGACTTCAGACTCTATTACACATCTACAGTAGTCAAAACAGCATGGTATTAGCACAAATATAGGCATACAGATCAAAGGAAAAGAATAGAGGGCCCAGAAATAAGCCTACATATCTACGGTCAATTAATCTACGACAAAGGAGGCAATAATGTACAATGGGGGAAAGACAGTCTCTTCAGCGTGTTGTTGAGAAAACTAGACAGCTAAATGTAAATTAATAAAATTACAACACTCCATCACACCATATAAAAAAATAAACTCAAAATGGTTTAAAGACCTAAATATAAGACATGACACCATAAAAATCCTAGAAGAGAACACAGGCAAAATATCCTCAAACATAAATTGCAGCAATATTTTCTTAGATCAGTCTCCCAAGACAAAAGTAGTAAAAGTAAAAAATAAACAAAAGGGACCTAATCAAACCTAAAAGCTTTTGCAAAGCAAAGGAAACCATCAACAAAATGAAAAGACAACCTACAGGATGGGAGAAAATATTTGCAAATGATGTGACTAACAGGGTGTTAATACCCACTATATACAAACAGCTCATATAACTCAATAATTTAAAAAAAAACACAACCTGATCAAAAAATGGACAGAAGACCTAAATTGATATTTTTTCAAGAAGACATATCAACGGCCAACAGGCACATGAAAAATTGCTCAATACTGCTAACTATTAGAGAAATGACACCAAAACCACAGTGGAATATCACCCCACATATGTCAGAATGTCTATCATCAAAAAGTCTACAAATATATGCTGGAGAGGGTGTGGAGAAAAGGGAACCCTCCTACACTGTTGATGGGAATGTAAATCGATACAGCCACTATGGTGAACAGTGTGGAGGTTCCGTAAACAACTAAAAATAGAGCTACCATATGACCAAACAATTGCACTACTGGGCATATACTCTGAGAAAACCATAATTCAAAAAGAGACATGTACCACAATGTTCATTGCAGCCAAGACATGAAAACAACCCAAATGACCATTAACAGAAAACTTGCTTAAGAAGATGCTATATATATATATATATATATATATATACACACACACACACCCCTATACATACATACCTACACACACCACACACACATATACACAATGGAATATTACTCACGCATAAAAAGAGAATGAAATATTGCATTTGCAGCAACATGGATTGACCTACCGAATATTATACTTAGTGAAATAAGTCAGAGAAAGACAAATATTAAATCACTTATATGTGGAATATAAAAAATGATACAAATGAATCTGTATACAAACAGAAACAGACTCACAGACATGGAAAATGAACTTACGGTTAACAAAGGTGAGAGACAGCAGGGGAGGGGTACACACTAGGAGTGTGGAATTAACAGATACAAACTATTCTACATAAAATAGATAAGCAACAAGGATTTACTGTATAGCACAGCAAATTATATTGTAATAATAATAGCTTGAAATAACATAATGGAATATAATCCAGAAAAAATAACTGAATCACTATGCTATACAACTGAAACTAACACAATATTGTAAATCAACCATACTTCAAGAATAATTTTTAAAAAGACTACAAAAAAGCAAAAGAAGCACTAAATATAAGAACAAAGACTATTTGTAACTGAGAGAAATAACAACCAAAAACAAAGTCAACATACCTATATAAGACTTTAAGGAAAAAAATTATTTGAGATAAATAAAATCAAAGGATCACTTCACAAAAAAGATATAATAATTTTAAATTTGTATGTAATAAATATGACATCTGTTCAATTTAATTCCAACAAATGACCTAAATAATTAGTCAGGTAACTTAAAACATAAATGATAAAATTCATATGTAAGTGCAAGAGTCTTTTTCCTAAAGAAGAAGAAATAAGAAAAAGAACATTCCAAACAAGAGCATGTTTTTTATACATCTCTGTTAATAACGTCAGTGTAGTATTGATGCAGGGATGGAGCCCAGAAGTAGATTTAAATGTATATGGAGAAATCATATAACACAAGTGCATTTGAATATTAGTGAAGTAAAAATAAGTGATTTAATAAATGGTTCAGTAACAAAACTAAATATGCAGGCAAAAGTTTAAAATGTTTAGGGGAAAGAAATAGAAGATCTAGAGTCAGGAAAGATATTGCTAATATACAAACTGCAAAAACCACAAATAAAGAATATTGATAAATTAGTCTACCTTGCCATTAGAAACTGCTAGAGAAAAGACATGAGGATCACAGAGTTAAGATGTTTGCAACATAAAAACAGAAATTATAAATATATATGCAAATATATAAGCATATACCAACACATATACAAACACATATACACATATATGCAAACAATTCTAAAACTCACACAGAAAAAGAAATATAAAATGGGCTAAAGTTATCAATAAACAAGTAAATGAGAAATTTAGATGAATAATAACCTTGAATAAGTGTTAAGCCTCTCTTGCAACAAATAAACTGAAAATTAAAGCGAAAGTGAGACTATTTTATACTTATAAAACTGGCAAAACTTAATGTCTGTAAACATGAAGATACAAAATGTACTGAAATTTAACATGTACATAAATATGCATATATTAAACATGCACATAAATATGCATACATTAAATCAAAAGTCATTCTTTGATTTACATATCCCAGCACAACTCTTATCCATGTGCACATGGGAAAATATAAAGTGATAGTAATAACTGCATTGTTTTAAGTGAAGAAAATTATATTGATAATAAAATGGAAATAAATTATATTGATAATAAAAGTGAACACTACTTTTCAGCAAAAATAAAATAATCAACACTATCATTAAGTCATGATTTACTCAAATATAATATGAGGAAAACATTTTGCAGAAAATACTTGTGAAATGATACTAGTAATAGAGTATTAATACCTCCAGAACAGTATCATACATTAATAGAAATTTCTTTTTATGTAGTTAAACAAAAATGTTTAATATAAACTCAAAATTAAGGGTACTGCACTAAGGTAGGCATAAGAAAGGAAAAATGTAGGAAAGGCACAGGGAGGTTTAATTATAATAAAGTGCCATGTTTTTAGTTGCACAGTGTGCATAACTTATTATAATAAGGTATACACATAATTTATAACAATATTCTTTAGATTAATTTTGTATACTGAAATCTTTCATCACAAGTTTGAAATGATTAAGTATAAAATAGGGTGGTGATGAAAATAATTCAAATAACTTAATATGTATATAATGAATAAGTAAACAACATAAGGGTGAAGAGACAGTAACCTTTATATCACTGTTGAATTAATAGGTATATATTGCAATGCCCCATTTACTTATAGATTATACTTATAATGTATAAAAATCTACTTGTAGAGTCTTTGTTGGGAAGAGTAAGATAAATTGTTTTTAATATTGAAATAAAAGATGTTAGTATGGTATAACAAAGGGAAATTTAAAAGTAAACAAGATATTCTGCTATGCATAAATTCTGGAAATTTTAAGTACATAACTTTAAATGTACATAATTAACTGCAGACAATACTTTAATAAGGAAATAATACATACATATGTGTAATAAAATGACAAATGGCTACAAGTACACATAAATAAATATTAAAGGCTGCCTAGATGTTTTTGTTCCCAAATAACAATGCAAATTGATAAAAGAATATTAAAGTTAAAAAACTCCTGCAGATGCCTTTCACAAACTACAAATTCGAATTTGATTTCTTCTGGGCTGTGCATATTGAAGACAGATGCTAGGGCTCAGCACAGAATAACCCTGCATCAAAAACAAGATAATGAATTATGGAAAATAAAACGATCTTGAAAAAGCCCTCTGATAAGCCCTAAACTGGAGAAACGTAAGTATGCTTGGAAGCTTTTCCTTCACTGCGGTCAACCTCTTGGCCAGCCGTCCCTGGAAAAGCACCACCTATGCATGGTTTTTGCAAACAGAGGGACATCTGCCTAGTCAGCAGCCACCTGGCTTGACAGGACTTCTCTACCCCCGTGTGGCTGGCTCTGCCCAGGAAGCCAGGCCCATCTACACCGTACACCTGGCTTCCGGCGAGGACAAACAGAAAGGTGAGTACAGAAATCTGGCCTCAATCCTGTTGCTTCTTCTCACACTCAGAAGCGATTGTAAAGATGTTCCAGTTCTACCTTCACAGGCTTTGAACTGTTATGAAATAAATATACATCACAATAGCCTACTGGGACTTTAAAATCTTAGCGTCAGATAATTCAGGCATTAAAGTTCCAGAGGCACCAAGGCAAATCTGCCCAAGTAGTTTGTCAGAAAATAACTTGCCTGTAGAGACGAAGAGATACATTCTCATTTAAGAAAAAAAAATCTCTAAATAGATATTCTATTTATCTATCATCTATCAACCAACCTACTTACTTTATATAGAGTATAATCATAATATATATACACACTATATATATGTATAAAACCATCATTACAGTTAGTTATAGTTGTTACAGATAGTTTATCCCTGACATCATTATCATAGTGGCTATATAGTTTGTTTTATAATATATGATGAAACATGAAAAGACTCCAGCAATATAAGTGTAACAGACCTTCATCACAGTCCTTCCAAAAGATGAACTGAATTGACAGTGAAGATATAAACAAAGTAACAGTTCTAAAGAAGAAAAATCCATCAATAGAGCAATTATTGGGGATATTCCTAGAAAATAGGAATTAGATTTCAAAAAAAGCTAGAAGAGAGGTGCCATAATTCAATTTGCTGAAAAAGTAAGATTCAATTTTTTTTTCCCAGTGGAACTCATGCAAATTTGCATGTTGGTTTTTTTTTTTTTTTAAATACTAAATGCTGACATGGACTTTCAGGCACTTAGGATAATCATCATTATCAAATAATGAAATTAATTATTTTCTAATGAACATATGGCTAGCCTTGTTTTGGTCTTTCCCTTTCCCAATGACTATACACCAGCTGTCAGAAATGATGTGCAACTTAAGAAAAGCATGAACAGCTATTTTCTTAAGAAAGCAAACATCTCCAATTAGTGATGTTGCCAGAGGGAACACCATAGAAAAGCCTCTATTAACTCACACTTGTTCAGTGGAAAGAATGAGCTAATGGTAAAGTGGGTCCAACACAGAAGAAAGGAGCACCTGCTCCCCAAATTCCAAGGGAAGACTATTAATTTACACAGATCCCAAAACTAGTCCTATTATTCCCAGAGATGCAGTTGAAGACACCTCTAGCGCTGCAGAGAAAACTTGCCTATGTACCTTAGTGGCCCCAAATGTAGCTGTACATTGGAGTCAAAGAGAGGAAGTAAAAATTACTGTTACCTGGAGATTGTGATTTAACCTGTCTAGCATGCAGCTTGGACACGGGTTTTTTGGTTTGTAAAAATTCTCCAAGTGAGTCTAATTTATAACCAGTTTTGACAAATGTTGGTCTACCATTAATATACCCAATTAGGATCATTTCAGAGAGGACTAACAGAAAATGCAAACAGTAAGATTTATGGTTCCAAATGCAAGATGCTTCTAAGGAGAGCAGAGTTTGATGAATTCAGTACCTCCAGAATGTCTTCAAACACCACTTCCTTTTGCCCTTTGCCATCCTCCATAGTCCAGGCTCCCTCCTTTGTGGTCAAAGAAGAGCTGCAGCTGCTACATACTCACAAAGAGAGAAAATACTTCCTTCTTCTGAATGTACTTCTTTTTTAAGAGTAATCAAACTTTTTCCAAAAGCTAGAACTGGGTCATTGTTTACTTCTGAACTTACACTAACAAGAAAAATAGACTCATCATTATAATTACTCTGAACTTAACAATATTTACTCAAGGCATGTGAGACAATGGTCTCACATGAACACAAAAACACAAGAACAAGTGCTTGTGCATAGAAAACTGTTTTAAAAAGTCCTCCTAGCCTTTTTGATTTTTTGCCCCAATCTTTTACAGTTCTCTTTCCTCCATGGTAAACTTTGATTTGAAAGCTCATTAGTAATTCACATTTGAGGTTTGTTTGTTTTAAACAAGCATTATGTTTAGTTTAAAAAATGGAATTCTTTTTGTTGTTGAGACACCTGTAAATATCATTTGTAAAGAAACATAACTGATTCTAGTTAATCACAGAATTTAACTGATAGAGTCTATAATTCCAGGGCATATATATTACTTGATAACTGTTTTGCTTTTCCCTCATGACAAATTATACAGTCATCCAGCATGCTGTGAGCAACTATTATGCTTTGGGGAGAAAATGGATAAATTAACGTGGCACAAGCACTGTTTTGTTAAAAGTGGTTTATTAAGAGTGATTCTGTTCTACATATCCATAAATATTTCTGATACCTACCTCTATAAAATTAGGATCCTGTGTCTGTGAAAGAGACACAGGAGAGAGGGAGACAGGGAGGGGGAGAGGGAGAGGGAGGAGGAGGAGGGGGAGAGTTATTTTCAACTGCCATTTCTGAGATGCAGTGTTAGGAGAGGTTTATTTAATTAGTTTAAACTGGTATTTTTTACTTCAAAATTTTCCTCATCAATATACTTTACCTTTTTAACCAGTTAGAAACACATTATTTAAATACAACCAGGTGACTCCTTTAGGGAAAACAATCTTTTTATGCAATTCTTGTTTCCTCAGAAAGTAGCTCTCAATTGTAGTATGTTTAACACTTTTGGAATGCGTCATTATTAGCTGGGGACAGGGTTGCCATTAAAATAACATGAATTGCAATAATATAAATTCCCAAAGCACTACTGCAATCTTTTATGTTCTTAAACTTACCATAATTCATGAAATAACTAAATGCCTGCATATTTCTATACGTTGCTTCCATAACAGAACACCAGTTCTTTGTTAAAATGATTAGTGAGATGTTCGCTACGAAAATTTATTAGCTACTATTTACAGAAACTCCCCACAACTGATACCACCACTGCAGAAACATTAGCTAAGAGCCTACAAGTTTTACTGGTCCTTTGGAAGCAGGGGTTCTTAAGAGAGCTTCTCTAAGGAGAGTAATGTATCAGATGGATTTGGCAGGAATGTTAAGACAAGTAGACAGAACTATGCCCTCAGATTAAACAGGGTTTAGAAGGATCGACCAGATACTCAAACACACTGATCCAAATAAAGCAAAGGACTTACATCTTCATTTTTAAAGGGCCTTAGTATGGATCAACTTGGTATGGCTAAGAGTAGTAGTTCTTTTCAGTGTTATTAAACTATTTTATTAAGATTAGCAAACACATGAAGACAATTATAACATGAAAGTTGATTTGATATTGAAGTCCTCTGGCATTTTATGTTCTATGATTCATATGACAACAAAGTCCCTAACTTTTCTCAGCTTTTCCCTTTAGCGTCTCCCTTCTAGTGTGTTTTTGTTTTTTCCCTTTTCAGTTTCCAGAAAAATCAACTGTGTATGCAAGGGAGGGGTTATGCATGAGGGTGTTTCAAAAAGAGAAAAGTAGTAGTTTCATATCATATCAATATCATATATCATTTCATATCATATCAATATCATATCATATCAACATCCTAATTCTAATATTCAGCTTTCTGGCTCTCCATACAAAAGGAAAATATGCCCATCCTCTTAGAAATATACAAATAAATCATGATTAAATTTCTTTAATCACTGTTCTAGTTTTTCAGACAGTTGTATGATTTTTCTTTGTTATTACATGTGTGTATTTATCAGAAAGTAGTGTGCTTTATATTATGATGATATATTCATTGCCAATTGATTTTCTTTTTAATTATAAGATACAAATACATTATCATTAAAAGATTCAAACTGTACAGCACTGTAACAGAGAAAAATGCATCAGCAAATACAAATGCAAAATCTCACCTCTCTTCTCTCACCAGTTTGGTACCTCCCATGAATGTCTGTGTTTACCTCTTTTTTTTTTTTTTAACATATATGTTATCTTATTAAGTATTTTGTTTCTTGTTTTGGCCATGCAGCGTGGCTTGCGGGATCTTAGTTCCTCATCCAGTGTTTGAACCCACACCCTTGGCAGTGAAAGCTCGGAGTCCTAACCATTGGACCACCAGGGAATTCCCTCTCATTAAATATTTACTTAATTACATGATTTGATGATCTTTTCATTTGAGAACATATAGGTCTAACATTTTCCCAGTTTATTGTGATAAAATATATAAACCATAAAATTTAGCATTTTAAACATTTTGTTGTTGTTGTTGTTGGGGGTAGGAGTTTATTAATTAATTAACTTATTTTTGCTGTGTTGGGTCTTCGTTTCTGCGCGAGGGCTTTCTCTAATTGTGGCAAGCGGGGGCCACTCTTCATCACGGTGCGCGGGCCTCTCACTATCGCGGCCTCTCCCGTTGTGGAGCACAGGCTCCAGACGTGCAGGCTCAGTAGTTGTGGCTCACGCGCCTAGTTGCTCCACGGCATGTGGGATCCTCCCAGACCAGGGCTTGAACCCGTGTCCCCTGCATTAGCAGGCAGATTCTCAACCACTGCGCCACCAGGGAAGCCCTTAACTATTTTTAAGTGTACAATTCAGTGGCATTGTGCATTTATATTGTGTGACCATCACCACCATCCATCTCCAGAAGCTTTTGTTTTCCCAAACTAAAATTCTGTACCCATTAAACTGTAACTCTCCACTCCCCAGCTTCTGGCCAGCACCATTCTACTTTGTCTCTATAAATTTGACTATTTGAGGTACCTGATCTTAGTGGAACCATACAATTTTGTCCGTATGCATCTGCCTTATTTTACTTACATAATGTCTTCAAGGTTCATATATATTGCAGCATATGTCAGAATTTCATTCCTTTTTACAGCTGAAATGCATTTCATTGCATGTATACACCACAGTTGGTTTATCCATTCATCCACTGATGAACATTTGGATTGTTTGTACCTTTTGGCTATTGTGGATAATGCTGCTATGAACTTAGGTACGCAAACGTCTGTTCTAGTATCTGCTTTCAATTCATTTGAGTATACCCAGAAGTGGAACTACTGGACTGTATGGAAATTCTATGTTTAATTTCTGAGGAACTATCACACTGTTTTCTACAGCAGCTGTACCACATTACATTCCAATCAGCACTGAATACTATTGGACCATCAAGCACATTAGTGACCCCAAGGAAGAACCTCCCTGTGTAAAACCCAGTTTACTCACAGAACTGTGAGACAAAAAACATTGTTACTTTAGGCCGCTAAAGTTTTGGGCTGTCCTATTACAAAGCAATAAGGAACAAACAGAAATTGGTAACTGGAAGTAGGATGATACTACAATTCATACATGTGACATTTGTTTGGGGACTGGGCAATAAATGAAAACTGGGAGCTCCTCAAGAAGTCCATTAGTGAAGTACTGAAGGACACTGAGGGTGGAGGAAAAAGGGATCCACGTTATGTAGTCCCAGTACATTGGACAACACTGCTGTCTGTGGTAACACAGAAAAGGGGATTTAGAGTGAACTGGAGGATTTGGTGTAGGAGATTTTCATGCAGAATGTTTAAAGTGCCAACTGATTTGTGTATATGTTAAGGTACAGATTGAGAGAGATGAAGAGTACAGGTGTCCAGCAGATATTAGAGAAAATATAAAGTATCCAGTACTTACTGTGTTCAAAAATAAAATTAATTTTCATACTGTTACATTGAGCAAAAGTCAAACATAGTAATATATGAATTAAGGGTAAAATAATGTCAAGTATACAGCTCGAAGACATTTATTGAGACCTCAGACACTTATTGAGACCTCAGAATGGTTCAACAGCATATTTCTTAGACCCACTGTGTCAGATGAGAACTTCTAAAAATATTGAAAGAATGGTTTCACAGGACTTTGATTCTAAATACATGAGACCTGGCTCAGATGTTTTGAGGACATGGCTTCTTTTTTATTTCTATTTTAATAAACTCTAGTATGAGTTATAGATAAGTTGTATCGACTCTGGAGTATTCTTAGAAAAAAATTTCAGTTGAAATGCCAGTTACCTTAGATAACTTTATATATTCTAATTACATTGTTTCATTAAGAGAACATTTGACAACAAAGTTATACTCCTCATATTAATTCTATAATAGCTATAATATAGTTCTCATATTTCTTTTTATTTTTATGTCAGATTAAATTATATAGAGGTATTAGAATTAAGGAAGTAACAAAAAGTACTTCAAAACTATTAAAATTAATAAAGAAAATGTCATCTTTTACTTTTTTTCCACTTCTATCATTTCTCCTTAGGAATATTTTAGTGAATTACATTCATCAGAATTAGTACAGTGTTATTATATGTGATAAGTTTTCTAATTACAAATTTAAAACACATGTTTATTTCAATAAAAGAAACTAATTTTTAGAAACTTAATTTTATTTAACATTTTGATAAAATGAATCATAGATTTTGCTGAATTGCATGTAATGCATATATGTTTTTAAAGGGCTTTGTCCTAGAAAGACAATCATGTACTTTTTGTGTTTATTATTCTTATTAACAGAATAACCAGATTTTATATCAGCAAATGTTATATGGATGGGGAAAATAAATCGACTTATTTTTTGCCTCAATGTTGCTTTCATCTATAGCAAGAATCTTGCAAGAGCTGAAATTATTGCATCAATTTGCTAAAAAACAATCTTAATCACTTTCCAGACCTTGATTTCTATATTTGCATTTTCATGAATGTATATTAACTTACTGTTGTGTATGAAGGAACATATTTGTGTACTAATTTTATCAAATTTAAATGTTTGTGATATCCCAGTGAGCATGAAACCTAGTTACTTGGTTGCACCTGTTCACATAATTGATTTCTATATTCATAGGGATTTTGAAGCACTAAGTGTGTGAGCAGTTACCATTAAGGTAGTTTCACAGGGCCCTGAATGTTGGTGTTCCAGTGATCCACAAACTGTAAAAGAATATGAAGAAAGACTTAGCAGCTGCTCTGAATATCATGAATAGCTGTTATTTTCTTCTCTGAGCCATGGAAATGAATCACTGTGTATTTGAATTAGAGCACTCACTTCCATTTAAAAATTCTGTATTTTATGATGGGGAAGAAATGTTAGCTGAAGATTAAAAATTCATGGGCTTCTTTGGTGGTGCAGTTGTTGAGAGTCCGCCTGCCGATGCAGGGGACACGGGTTTGTGCCCTGGTCCGGGAAGATCCCACATGCCACGGAGCAGCTGGGCCCGTGAGCCATGGCCGCGGAGCCTGTGCTCCGCAACGGGAGAGGCCACAACAGTGAGAGGCCCGCGTACCGCAAAAAAAAAAAAAAGATTAAAAATTCACATTATCTGAGAAACCTCTCATGCACTTGAATAAGTGATAATTTAACAAATATTAAATATATGTATTCTTTTTCCTTAACCAGTTTCCACCTCTATATTTACATAATCATACACACACGGGCTGGGGCATAGGTAAAGACAATTTACCACAATTTATTCTAATGAACCACTGGATTGATAGCCATTGGTATCAAATACCAAATGGATAATTGCTTACAGGTGTTTCCTTATAGACTCTTTCTATACAGATACAAAAATACCTATTCGGTATTTCCCAGTGTCTCAGAGTAAGTAGTTACAGGTTAATAGAAATTTCAGTGATAAAAGTTTCTATGTCCTCATAAATTTTCCAAATTATGGGATTACCAAGGTTAAACAAGTTTTTTTCAGCAGACTGAAACGTTTGCTAGACCAACATGCATTAATTTGTTACTTATTTGTTAATCTTACATATGTGTGTTTGTGTGTGTGAAGAATGTTGTTTCCACAGTTGTGTAAAATATGCTTTTGAAAACATTTCACTATTCACATTTCTCCAATGAGGACAAAATGTTCTTTTTACATTTTAATAGGTATAAAAAACTGTAGAATTATTATGCCTAAAATCATGAGGTAAAACTATCCAGGCTCCATCATTACTTAGTGCCACTAAGCCATTAAGAAAAGTAATACAACATACCCACTCCAGGAAATTTCAAGTGTAGAGCCAATCCATTATAATTATTGTTATCATCATTATTATTATCATTTTTGCAACAACTATCCTATTGTTGCAACTCTACTTCCCTCTCTTTAAGTGGTCAGCATTTACTCTTATCTTTGACTATACAGAAGGATTCCTGGCTTAGTCTATTCAAACTTTTGAACTTATATTTCTGGTCACTGTTATTATTCCAAGGTTGAAGTATGATTTGAGCTTGCTTGCCCAATAATATTCTTTTCCATGCAATTCAAAACAGATATGGGGTGGGGTTGGGGAAAAGGTGGTTGATGGGATTATTTAGGTTGGACATCATAACCTGGGGTTCCTGTGACAATCTTTCAGAGATTCTAGAGAAAGACTACTCTTGCCAGTTTTTATTGGGACCCAAGGAATTCTGTCACTTTGGTTTAACGGATAAAATTTTACTTATATTTTCTGTTGCAGATATGCTTGCTGTATGGAGCTTCTGGAAAGGCACAATAAAGTAACAACAGAATTCTCCAGATAACTAGTCTCTTATTGAGATATAGCCCCAGGCCTTCTATTGATCCATACAGAGACTAATCTTCTGAATTTGAGTTGCCTAGAGACCATTCAACTGAGCTGCCCCTCAGGGACTAAACCATAAAGCTAAAATGTGGAATATATACAGCAACATTCCAATATTATGTGCAAGTAAAAATAGAATATTGGATTTAAGCAGATCCTGCTATCATAATATAGTATATCACACACTAATAATACTCGCTGCCCCTGCATTGGGTACCTTTCCCTCAACTCATCCATATTGGCCTCATGGGACGCGTTATATGTACAGCTGTCTGAGGAATGCTGGCACCATGCATGTGAACATTATCTCTCTACTCAAGGATGAACCTGAAGTGGAATGAGTAGGACTTTGAGGTATACATATGACTGTTCATAATTAAGATTTGGCTAAAGACATGGATCCACATAAATCCATGGAGAGTCACTAATGGTTAGCCTAGATGGTCAGGGTATTGGAAGAGCAAGACTGAAGAAACAATGAGAGGGGCACTGGGAAAGAGAAGTAAAGATGGGTCTTTAATGATGGAAACAGGGTGTAAGGATGACCACCGAAGGACATGCCCTCCAGATGAGGCCCTTGATAATAAGGTGAGCAGTACCCTATGGTCCTTGCCCCCTATGTCCTCTACCTTTTGTCTGTGGAAAAATTTAGCTGAAGAATAAGTTTAATCAGAGAAGTGAGAAAATGCAGAAGCAAAGGAAAGCAGGCAGACAAGACTAAATAATAATAGCTTAGTCATTAAGCAAAGTCAAGGATCTTCAGTTCCTCCTCAAGGGCTATGGGTAATATTCTGAGTCATATAGCCTTTTTTTGTGTGTGTGTGGTACGCGGGCCTCTCACTTGTTGTGGCCTCTCCTGTTGCGGGGCACAGGCTCCAGACGCGCAGGCTCAGCGGCCATGGCTCACGGGCCCAGCCGCTCCGCGGCATGTGGGATCTTCCCGGACCGGGGCATGAACCCGTGTCCCCTGCATCGGCAGGCGGATTCTCAACCACTGCGCCACCAGGGAAGCCCAGTCATATAGCCTTTGAGATATTTTGTAGATACTGAAACCCCCACCAGGTGGAAGAAGTTGACTACGGGATGACCAGACTGTAGCCATGACATAAGCTGCCACAATTGTGAGAACTGGCCTCAAAGAAATGAGAACTGACCCTGGAATTAAAGACTAACTGTATTTAAAACACTCATGATGATGCTGATCAGACCACTGCGTGACCAATTTCAAGATGGCTGTCAGAGCTGACTGTGCTAGTTCTGCATGTAGCCCCCTCCCTCCACCTAAGCATCCCTGAAACTCCTCTTTAAAAGCTCTTGCCCACTGATTGTCAGTGGTGGTGGTGGGGGATTCAGACCTCCCGCCACCCAGATTGCTGGCCTCCAAAATAAAGCAAAGTTTCCTTTCCACCAACCTAGCCTCTTTATTGACTTTTGAGCAGTGAGCAGCTGGACCCCACTTTTGGTAACAATATGGCTAAGACTCTAATATCAGTTGGTCTCTTTCTCTACTCCAGTGTTACTCAGTAAGATCACTGACAAAGAGGTAATGGTGGAAGAACTGTAACTGAAATAATGCATAAGCTAACAGTGTGGGCTTCTGCACATCAAGATTTATCTGGTTCTTCTATTGCAGAGTACCCGACTTTTGAAAAGCAGAGACCAAAGCTAATTCCCTTGAATGACCCTTTATCGGTACCTAGTAATAGGCTAATTAAGGCTAATTACATTGGACTTCATCGTGGAGGGTGCTGGAAGGCAAATGCTTCATGGTATTTCTATATGTCTTATAAAAACTCTTGTTCAGGACTATCTTTCAGGGATGTTTCCATAAGAAACAGCCTTGGAAGTTAAAGATAGCATCTTCCTCTGGCTTACAAGGCAGATGTGTTTCCTAACCAATATAACAAAGATAAAGACTTCTTCCAGGACAGATATTGGGCTGGTTTGCCATCAATCCCCTTATAAAATTAGGGTTGGCTAAGGTCAGTGTTCCTCAGCTTTGACAAAGATCCTCTGTTTGTATAGTGTTCACCTAGTCTCATGGCAGTTCAGACCTATGGGACTTGAGGAGCGAGAGTA
Organism: Kogia breviceps; assembly: GCF_026419965.1. NCBI lineage: Eukaryota > Metazoa > Chordata > Mammalia > Artiodactyla > Physeteridae > Kogia > Kogia breviceps. The sequence goes on along the minus strand of NC_081315.1, from coordinate 123,219,260 downwards.
ACTGATGCTAACATGAAGTTCCTGCTTCCTGATTCTTGCTATACTGTAATAAACTGTCTAAATTGATCTGGGCTCGTAGATCTCCTACTGGTCGGATCTATGGAAGTGTGGCAAGCAAACCAAGAATCTCTCTGTTGCTCAGTGACTGACTTCTTGCAAGAGGACTTCTTCTCACTGAAATAAACTGTGGTACTGTCCACAATGCTTATGCCAGCGCTATTCTTGAACTTACTGAATTCATCATTTCCCATCGTGCTTCTCTATAATACTGCTCCTTGTAAAGTACAGCAAAAGAAGAAATAGGCTTTTGCTTACAAATGGCCCACTACCTTAAATAAGTTGGCAGCTAAAATTATGGAATTAATTACTAAAGAAACAGAACTGGTTGAGTGACAAGACCTAATAAACTACATTCTGAGTACCATAAAAAGCTATGAACTAGCAAACAGTATTTTGTACTGTTTCTCCCACAGCCAGAATACACAGTCTGGGAAACAAGGAGTTAAGGAAGAAGTGTCTTCTTAACCTCATACTACAAAAGTCTCATTTTATCATTTTACATCTTGAAACTTAGGGCTTTGTTGGATTAAAAGGTTTTTTTGTTTTCTTTTTTGTTTTGTTTTTGTTTTATTTTGAACTGAGAAAGAAAAAGTTCTACTAGAGGACAAAACCTTGTTTGCATCGAGCCAGAAACTAAGAATTCCATCTAGTCCCTTTAAAGTTATCATGACACTAAATGAAGGCAAAGAATGGGACCTTTGGGGGAGATGCTCACTCAGTATTTCATTTTCTAGAGTAAAAATTCTAGAAGATTGTTGTAAATGCATAAAGGCAGGTTAACTAATGGCTCACATAATTTAGGCTTCATCTTTAGTTGCCCATTTCAAAAAGGGAAATCAAGAGTGGAATACATTAATCAGCTTCCAGCAAATAAAGAGACCCGTGAGAATTCCCTCCTCTGACCAGGAATGTCGTTTAGTGCTTCCTCTGACAGATATTAGAAGTCAAGCATGTTGCTTGCAGATCTAACTTTTCCAGTATTCTTAGATTAAAAAGCAAGGCAGGGCTTCCCTGGTGGTGCAGTGGTTGAGAGTCCGTCTGCCGATGCAGGGGACACGGGTTCGTGCCCCGGTCCGGGAGGATCCCACATGCCGCGGAGCGGCTGGGCCCGTGAGCCATGGCCGCTGAGCCTGCGCGTCCGGAGCCTGTGCTCCACAACGGGAGAGGCCATAACAGTGAGAGGCCCGCATACCGCAAAAAAAAAAAAAAAAGCAAGCCAATTTCCCAATGGCTTATTTATTATTAAGGCCTATTCAAGAGACGTTTGGATATAATTTTTATTGGTTTAACTGCTTGCATTACTTTGGGTTTCCCCAGGAGTTGTGTGATGTCAGGATTTGCATAAAATAAGTTTATTTGTAAGGTGTTCCTAGGAAACATTGTTAGGGGAGAGGAGAAATGAGACAGAAAGGAAGCCAGTACAGGGTGCCTTATTAAGCAAGTTACCATGGTGAGCAACTGAAGATAAATTCTGCTTTGAGACTAAGGAGTTTCATTTAAACATATAGATCAGTGTTAACTCACATTGAGGGATGGGACCTGAGGTATATCCATGTCAATTCCCATTAGTCACTGGTCCAGAACTGTTCTCAGGGGCATGTTAATTCACTGGCATTTCCTTGTGACATAGGCATATCAAGGTATAGAGGGCAGAGATTATCTCAGGGAAAGAGTCACAAAGGTTGTCACTTGGAAATTATTTTGGTGTGGGCAAAAAGTTAAATACTTATGGGGCATTTGCAAGGTACAAACAACATCTATTTATTTGGCAAGGCAAAGTTTATTTAATGAGGCCAAGCTTATTAATACTAAGATATACACCTTGTTTAAATAATTCTAGATGAGGACAAAATGAATATTTTCGTGTTTTGTTGTATTTAGTTTGTTTTCTCAAACGTCTTTACCATCCTAATATTTTATAGTGAAATAGTAAGAAGAAAAATGATATTCAAAATTTTCTTACATGAAGGTTATAATTTTATGTCAAGAGCTGGATTATTATATCACATCAAATAAGGTCAATGAGATAATTATACAGGAAAGTGCTCTGTAATGTTTAAGTGCTATAATGATTTCAGTTAATTAATTCCATAAATTCATTCACATTTAAAGATCAAATAGCACTGAATGTCTTAACTGAAAAGAGCTAGCAAATTAATCAGGTAAATGGATTTATTTTCATATATACTGTTTAAAGATAAAAATTACTTCATGAGTAAACTCATAATATGGAGCATATTTTATTTCATTCTAAAACATATTTAAATTTTAATACCTCACACTTCACACCAGGATGGAAGATACAACCAATTCTTCCATGGTGAGTGTGTCTCATAAATATGTAAGTTCAAAAAAAAAAAAAATGTAAGTTCACTTAGCAATGTTTTAAATGTAGTATAAATTTTACATATTCTAGCCTAAGTGGTTCATATAACTTAAAATATAACAAACTTTTGTTAAAAAAAAAAAAGTTAGAGAAAAATGATTGAATCATTGAAAGAATGTTATATATAAATTAAAATGAGGAAATAGAGCAGTAATGAAGTCCAGTGAGAGTGCATACTTCAAACAATATATCTGGTTAATACAAACACATTATAAAGTGATTGGGAAACATTATTGTTATAAATTACAATAATTGCATTTTTACTAAATTCTGCCTTTGATAATCAATGCATTTGCTATAATATGGACACTAATGATTATACACAGTAGCATGAGCTATACATTCTAAAAATTCTTTCCTTTTCAATAAAATGTTTGTTTTCATTCCTGCTATATTAAATTCAACTTAATATTAATCATGCCTTTTTAAAAAATATGACTGTAATTTATTTTTTTTACTAACATTTTTATTATTTGAGATGTGGTTATTACCTAAAGAGATCACTAACTAAAACATTTTATGATGAGTACATTGCTCAGTGAAATTGAAAAATAGCAACAATTGAAAAATAGCAACTGGCTCTATATATCTGTAGTGAAAATGGAATATATTTTCTGAAAACTGATGCTTTTAATGTAGATTAGATATTAAATAATTTATCCAAAATACTATTTTCTAAAATTGCAATTTAAGAGTTTATATATATATTAGATATATAAGTATACATATTCATTTTTATTAATAGTATCATTAAAATCACCTTGAATGTAAAGGAGTTTTGAAAGATTGCAACGGAAATCTTTAGAAGAAATTTATAATGGCCAAAACGAAGTTTAATACTACATGCTACTTTTTAAATGTATATCAGAACACACAAAAAACATTTTAAATATTTTTTCTTTGAATAACATAATTTTAAAACTACCTCCAATTTCTACAATTTACATACATTTCTATAAAATATGTTTACTACAAAACTAAATGACTATAGTTAGACAGCCTCATCCACCAGAGGGCAGAGAGCAGAAGCAAGAAGAACTATACTCCTGCATCCTATGGAACAAAAACCACATTCAAAGAAAGATAGACAAGATGAAAAGGCAGAGGGCTATGTACCAGATGAAGGAACAAGATAAAACCACAGAAAAACAAATACATGAAGTGGAGATAGGCAACCTTCCAGAAAAAGAATTCAGAAAAATGATAGAGAAGATGATCCAAGACCTCGGAAAAACAATGGAGGCAAAGATCGAGAAGATGCAAGAAATGTTTAACAAAGGCCTAGAAGAATTAAAGAACAAACAAACAGAGATGAACAATACAAAAACTGAAATGAAAATTACACTAGAAGGAATCAATAGCAGAATAACTGAGGCAGAAGAACGGATAAGTGACCTGGAAGACAGAATGGTGGAATTCACTGCTGTGGAACAGAATAAAGGAAAAAAAGAATGAAAAGAAATGACAGCCTAAGAGACCTCAGGACAGCATTAAACATGACAACATTTGCATTATAGGGGTCCCAGAAGGAGAAGAGAAAGGGAAAGGACCCGAGAAAATATTTGAAGAGATTATAGTCGAAAACTTCCTTAACATGGTAAAGGAAATAGCCACCCAAGTCCAGGAAGCACAGAGAGTCCCATACAGGATAAACCCAAGGAGAAACAGGCCAAGACACATAGTATTCAAATTGGCAAAAACTAAAGACAAAGAAAAACTATTGAAAACAGCAAGGGAAAAATGACAAATAATGTAAAAGGGAACTCCCATAAGGTTAACAGCTGATTTCTCAGCAGAAACTCTACAAGCCAGAATGGGGTGGCATGATATACTTAAAGTGATGAAAGGGAAGAACCTACAACCAAGATTATTCTACCCAGCAAGGATCTCATTCAGATTCAATGGAGAAATCAAAAGCGTTATAGACAAGCAAAAGCTAAGAGAATTCAGCACCAAAACCCAGCTCTACAACAAACGCTAAAGGAACTTCTGTAAGTGGGAAACACAAGAGAAGAAAAGGACCTATGAAAACAAACACCCCCAAATTTAAAAAATGGTAATAGGAATATACATTTTCATAATTCCATAATGTGAATGAATTACATGCTCCAAACAAGACACAGGATTGCTGAATGGATACAAAAACAATACCCATTTATATGCTGTCTACAAGAAACCCACTTTGGACCTAGGGACACATACAGACTGAAAGTGAGGGGATGGAGAAAGATATTCCATGCAAATGGAAATCCAAAGAAAGCTGGAATACCAATACTCATATCAGATAAAATAGACTTTAAAATAAAGAATGTTACAAGAGACAAGGAAGGACACTATGTAATTATCAAAGGATCAATCCAAGAAGATATAAGAATTATAAATATATATGCACCCAACATAGGAGCACCTCAATACATAAGGCAACTGCTAACAGCTCTAAAGAAGGAAATAGACAGTAACACAATAATAGTGGGGGATTTTAACACCTCATTTACACCAATGGACAGATGATCCAAACAGAAGATTAATAAAGAAACACAAGCTTTAAATGACACAATAGACCAGATAGATTTAATTGACATTTATAGGACATTCCATCCAAATACAGCAATTTACACTTTCTTCTCAACTGCACACAGAACATTCTCCAGGATAGATCATATCTTGGGTCACAAATCAAGCCTCAGTAAATTTAAGAAAATTGAAATCATATCAAACATCTTTTCTGACCACAACGCTATGAGATTAGAAATGAATTACAGGGAAAAAAACATAAAAAACACAAATACATGGAGGCTAAACAATACGTTACTAAATAACCAAGAGCTCACTGAAGAAATCAGAGAGGAAATCAAAAAATACCTAGAGACAAATGACAATGAAAACACGATGATCCAAAACCTATGGAATGCAGCAAAAGCAGTTCTAAGAGGGACGTTTGTAGCTATACAAGCCTACCTCAAGAAGCAAGAAAAATATCAAATAAACAATCTAATGTTACACCTAAAGGAACTAGAGAAAGAAGAACAAACAAAACCCAAAGCTAGCAGAAGGAAAGAAATCATAAAGATCAGAGCAGAAATAAATGAAATAGAAACAAAGAAAACAATAGCAAAGATCAATAAAACTAAAAGCTGTTTCCTTGAGAAGATAAAGAAAAATGATACCCATTAGCCAGACTCATCAAGGAATAGAGGAAGAGTACTCAAATCAATAAAATTAGAAATGAAAAAGGAGAAGTTACAGCAGACACCACAGAAATACAAAGCATCCTAAGAGACTACTACAAGCAACTCTATGCCAACAAAATGCAAAACCTGGAAGAAATGGACAGATTCTTTGAAAGGTACAACCTTCCAAGACCGAACCAGGAAGAAATAGAAAATACAAACAGACCAATCACAAGTTATGAAATTGAAACTGTGATTAAAAAGCTTCCAACAAACGGAAGTCCAGTACCAGATGGCTTCACAGGCGAATTCTATCAAACATTTACAGAAGAGCTAACACCTATCCTTCTCAAACTCTTCCAACAAATTGGAGAGGAAGGAAAACTCCCAAACTCCTTCTATGAGGCCACCATAACCCTGATACCAAACCAGACAAAGATACCACAAAAAAGGAAAATTACAGACCAATATCACTGATGAATATAGATGCAAAATTCCTCAACAAAATACTAGCAAACAAAATCCAACAACACATTCAAATGATCATACAACACGATCAAGTGGGATACACCCCAGAGATGCAAGGATTCTTCAATATATGCAAATCAATCAGTGTGATACACCATATTAACAAACTGAAGAATAAAAACCATATGATCATCTCAATAGATGCAGAAAAAGCTTTTGACAAAATTCGACACCCATTTATGATAAAAACTCTACAGAAAGTGGGCAAGAAGGGAACCTACCTCAACATAATAAAGGCCATACACGACAAACCCACAGCAAACATCATTCTCAATGGTGAAAAACTAAAGCATTTCCTCTAAGATCAGGAAAAAGACAAGGATGTCCACTCTCACCACTATTTTTCAACACAGTTTTGGAAGTCCTAGCCACAGCAATCAGAGAAGAAAAAGAAATAAAAGAAATACAAATTGGAACAGAAGAAGTAAAATTGTCACTGTTTGCAGATGACATGATACTATATATAGAGAATCCTAAAGATGCCAGCAGAAAACTACTAGAGCTAATCAATGAATTTGCTTAAGTTGCAGGATACAAAATTAATGCACAGAAATATCTTGCATTCCTATACACTAATGAGGAAAATTTGAAAGAGAAATTAAGCAAACACTCTCATTTACCACTGCAACAAAAAGAATAAAATACCTAGGACTAAACCTACCTAGGGAGACAAAAGACCTGCATGCAGAAAACTGTAAGACACTGATGAAAGAAATTAAAGATGATGCCAACAGATGGAGAGATATACCATGTTCTTGGATTGGAAGAATCAATATTGTGAAAATACTATACTACCCAAAGCAATCTACAGATTTAATGCAATCCCTATCAAATTACCAATGGCAATTTTTACAAAACTAGAACAAAACATCTTAAAATTTGTATGGAGACACAACAGTCCCTGAACAGCCAAAGCAGTCTCGAGGGCAAACAATGGAGCTGAAGCAATCAGACTCCCTGACTTCAGACTACACTACAAAACTACAGTGATCAAGACAACATGGTACTGGCACAGAAACAGAAATGTAGATCAATGGAACAGGATAGAAAGCCCAGAGAGAAACCCACACAGCTATGGTCAACTAATCTATGACAAAGGAGGCAAGGATACACAATGGAGAAAAGACAGTCTCTTCAGTAAGTGGTGCTGGCAAAACTGGACAGTTACATGTAAGAGAATGAAGTTAGAACACTCCCTAACACCATACACAAAAATAAACTCAAAATGGATTCGAGACCTAAATGTAAGACTGGGCACTATAAAACTCTTAGATGAAAACATAGGAAGAACACTCTTTGACATAAATCACAGCAAGATCTTTTTTGATCCACCTCCCAGAGTAATGGAAATAAAAACAAAAATAAACAAATGGGACCTAATGAAACTTCAAAGCTTTTGCATAGCAAAGGAAACCATAAACAGGACGAAAAGACAACCCTCAGAATGGGAGAAAATATTTGCAAATGAATCAACAGACAAAGGATTAATCTCCAAAATATATAAACAGCTCATGCAGCTCAATATTAAAAAAAACAAACAACCCAATCCAAAAATGGGCAGAAGACCTAAACAGACATTTCTCCAAAGAAGACATACAGATGGCCAAGAAGCACATGAAAAGCTGCTCAACATCACTAATTATTAGAGAAATGCAAATCAAAACTACAATGAGGTATCACCCTCACACCCGTTAGAATGGGCATCATCAGAAAATCTACAAACAACAAATGCTGGAGAGGGTGTGGAGAAAAAGGAACCCTCTTGCACTGTTGGTGGGAATGTAAATTGGTACAGCCACTATGGAGAACAGTATGGAGGTTCCTTAAAAAACTAAAAATAGAATTACCATATGATCCAGCAATCCCACTACTGGGTATATACCCAGAGAAAAGCATAATTCAAATAGACACATGCACCCCAATGTTCATTACAGCACTATTTACAATAGCCAGGTCATGGACGCAACCTAAATGCCCATCGGCAGATGAATGGATAAAGAAGATGTGGTGGTACATATATACAATGGAATATTGCTCAGCCATAGAAAGGAACAAAATTGAGTCATTTGTTGAGATGTGGATGGATCTAGAGCCTGTCATACAGAGTGACGTAAGTCAGAAAGAGAAAAACAAATATCATATATTAACGCATATATGTGGAACCTAGAAAATGGTACAGATGAACCAGTTTGCAGAGCAGAAATTGAGACACAGAAGTAGAGAACAAACCTATGGACACCAAGGGGGGAAAGCCGCAGGGGGTGTGGGTGGTGGTGGGATGAACTGGGAGATTGTGATTGACATTTAAACACTGATATGTATAAAATGGATGAGTAATAAGAATATAAATAAGTAAACATTAAAAATAGTAAATGACTGTAAAACAAAAATTTTGGCATCATAACTGATAGACCTTATTAAATTTTACTAAAATATGAAATATATTTTACTATAAATAAAACCTGTAATGAAATCAAAGTAAAAAATACTTGGCTCTTATCAGCTGCAATTTTTATCATTAATGCATTTCCTAAGTCTCTCTATATCATTGTTTCCTGGTGGTGATATCATGCATGCCAGTTAGCAAATTCTCATTGAGAAGACAAGAAAGAATATACAGGAGAAGAAAAATGGATGAAGAAAAATCTGTAAGTGCTCAAATAGGTGAAGGAGAAATCCATTTGCCAGATACTCATAGAAATATTTGCAGTATATTGAACAGTTGAGACAAGGAGGAAAATAAGTAATCAATGGTTAATGAGTCACAACAAGCTGAGGAAAAGCCAAGTGAGAATGTAAGAAAATTTAATTACAAATCTCAAACAGAATATATTAATATCCTTTCTCCAACCCATGCACACCACCATCACGCCTACTAGGTAAGATTTGTTTTAAACAAAGATTTGTAGACCTGGATTCTTCCAATCAAATACACTCGTGACAGATGGGATTAATTCCCAACCTACCTACATCTTTGCCCATAAACTCTGCCATTTTTCCTGTCTCTATGCATGAACTGATGATGATATTAGCCAAGCCCTCAGCTTCTATTTTTGCACTATGTCACATCTTTAGTCCCCAATACAAAAATATTGCTCCAGTAATACTGACATTGCTCCCCTGCATCAGCAATGTTTATCTCTTAAGTGGATTATTACTATGATTTCTCCAATGTGGAAAAGAAAGCCTTAATTCCATTTCAACTTTGAGCTTCCATCTTGGTTCTCTATTTCCCTTTAAAAATAAGCTTATAAATTTGCTTACACACAGTGGCTATAAATTGTCTCCTCCAATTTCTCTTGAATCCAATTCAAGCAGGATTTTTCCCATGCCCTCCACAGAAACCGTTTTGTCAAACGACTATCACTTTGCTAAACCCAAACATTTCATTGTTTGTTCTCATTGTTCTATCTGGGGCATTTTAATGGACAGTTATTTGTTTTTCTTTTGAACACACTCTCTGGGAAGAATGGAATTTTGAGGATTTTAAGTAGTTGATTTCCATGATTTGACTTATGTTTAACAATATCTCTCTGACCGCACTGTGGAGAATACCGAAGAGGATACTGTTTTGTTTCTTGCTTTATAAAAGTGACTCCTCTTTTATAGCCTTTCCTTGCTGTGTCTCCCTCTTCCCCTAAATTCTTAACCAAGATGCAATTTAGGATTGGGCCTTTAGATCTTATCTCTATCTACATTCAGTTACCTGGTGACTTCATTTAGAACTTTGGCTTTAACATCTATCTCTATATGGGCTGTTTTCCAAGCCTGGATGGATAACTAAATTTTTCTTAAATCTCCCCTCTTGTATGTCTAACAGGCATCAGACATTTAACATGCCCAAGACTGAACTTCTGAAAATTACTCTTCCTCTTCATAATTTATGGCAACTACATCTTTCCAGTTCCTCAGGACATATGCTTCAGAATCACCTCTGACTCTTCATATACATATTACATCTAGTTCAGCAGCAAATGCTGATGATTCTACCTTCAAAATATATTTTTGATCTGACCCGTGTATCTCTCACCATGGTATTGGAATGGCCACTTCACTAGTTTCATTGCTGTGGTTTTTGCTTCCCTTCAGTATTCTCTATCCAGCAGCCACAGAGATTGTGTTAAACTTGCATCAAGTCATGCCACTCCTCTAATTAAAACCCTCAAATACTGCCCTAGCCCTTTCAAGGTAGGAGCCAGGTCTTTAACGTGGCCTAAAAGGCCTTAAACGATCTTGACTGTCTTAACATAGATAACTTTATTTCTCACTCCTTCATTGCCTTTTGACAATTTTATCCAATGTCACCTTCACAATTAGACTACTGTAGTCAAAACTGCAGTCTAATAGTCACATTTCCTGATTTATTTATCTCTATAGTACCTAATTTTGTTTAGCATCTGTTACTCCATTTTATAATGCAAATTCCATAAGATTTAGGGCACTTGGTTTTGATCTCGTCATAGCCCTGAAACTTACTAGCATTCTGGAATATAATAACTGATTCATAGATTTGTATTGAATAAGTGAAGGAATAACTGAAATTATTAATGGAAACTAAAGCCTAAGTTTCTCCCTAGTGTTATTGTGGCTACTGGTCAAGCAGGGTAGCATGGGTGGTGGCTTTGGTAGTTAACAGAAGATGAAATTTTCACTATAGCAGTGGCAAACTATAATCCCTTTAATTGAAAATTGCTAAAGTACCCTTTAATATTATCTGTACATAAAGACCTAAGGGAGTATGAGAAATTTAATTTTTCTAATAACTTAAAACTATTAAAAACATAAAGTATATTATTTTTTTAAATGAGATATCACAGCACATCCATCAGAATGGTAAAATAAACAATAATAACATCAAATGTTGGCAGTTTGCAGAGAACCTGTATCACTCATATATTGCTGGTGGCAATGTAAAATGGTATAGCTTCCCTGAAAAAGTGTTTGGCAGTTTCTTAAAAAAAAAAAAAAAAAAAATCAAACTCAATTACCATGCATCCCAGTAACTGTGCTCCTAGGTATTTATTCCAGAAAAACAAAGACATGGTCACACAAAATCCTGTATGTGAATGTTTATAGCAGCTTTATTCATCGTAGCCCCAAACTGGAAACAGCCAACTATCGTTCAATGGGAAACAAGTTATATAAACTATGGTACATCCATATGTGGATTACTATTCAGCAGTAAAAAAGGAGTCCAATATTATATGCACAACAACCTGAATGAATTTACAGAGAATTATTCTGATAGAGATGGATTGACTATGTTCTATTCCCCAACCTCCACTCCTCACTTATTTAACCTCTCCTCTTATCTCTCTCCATTCCAGCCACACCTGACTCCTTACTGTTTTTTAAACATGCCAGGAAAGTCTCAGTTCAGGGTCTTTGAAGTTGCTATTTCTTTTGCCTACTAATACCCACACCCCCACTCCAGTCCTACAGTCCCAAGTCCCACAAGGCTTGCTTTCCCCTGTTCAGATGTTGCCTTAAGTGTTGTATTTTTCAGTTAGATCTTCCCTGAACAACTTATTTAAAATTCCACCATACTCTCCAACAATTTGCATCCCCTATTTTGCTTTATTTCCAAAACACATATAACTTTTTGAAAAACTCTGTATTTTACTCTTTTATTCAACATCTGAGTTCAGTTGGAGTGCAAACTATGAGAAAAAGTTTTTCTCTTTTGTTCACCACTGAATGTGTCTAGATGTGACACAATCTAGAAACATGAGAAAAGATTTCCTTCACAAAGCATTGAGAATTATACAAGAGAGGGTAGCCCTATCATCTCTGAATAGCTCTTTGTGACTTTGGGACAGATGTGGGACAGCCAATTGAAATGAGTTCTCAGTTCTCAATGGAGATAGCAGAGTTCAGAGTGGGAAAGGTCACACAGAAACACTTTACAATTAGAGAAAAGGTAAGATTAACAAAATAGTCAGTGATTTGATCTCCTGGTACCACAGAACCAAAATAGATGGGAAGACAATTTTTAATAACAATGAAAGTAACAACAAAACACTCCAGATAATATAGATCAAGGTCTAACTTGAGCCACCACAATAGATAATTCTGTCCCCTATTTGAATTACTTACTGCGTTAATCCACAGTTCCAGATAGAGTTCAGGTGAAGTTGAAAAACTTGAGAAAGGACCCTGCAGTAGTAACACAGAAACGGTATTCTAAATGTCACTCCAAACCTTCAGCCAAATATTCTGAGGCTATTTAGCTAGGTATTTTATGTACTAAAGAAAGGAAAACACCCTTATCTTTCAGAGATTACGGAAAATACAACTAAATTGACATTAATTTCTGGATACATGAATGACTCTGTGGTTTACTAGATGAAGTTAACTTTCTAAAAGTGGTAAGAGTTTTGACACAAACCCACCTCATGGTAGGCTTCATTTGCAGAGACCATCACATGATAAATTTCTTCACTATTTCAGAGAAGTTTGCAGAGATGATCACATGATAAATTTCTTCACTATTTCAATGTGTATTTGGAGTAGGTATACTCTGAAAATAGCAAAATTCCTGCAATGACTACTTTGCTAATGATACTAAGATTATTGTAGTGGGAATTACTAAGTGGAAACTGCCAGTTCTCTGTCACTACCAAAAGAGTAAATCAATGGTACCCACAAATTCTGCAAAGATACCAGTCGGTGAAAATTATCACATTCCACAGTTCTCTCCAATTTGGCTGATACATAATAGGCATAAATTAAGGCTCACAAGAAAGAGTTACTTTAAATTCAAGTGATTACTTTAATCACAGATTTTTATCCAAATATGATCTCTTTACGAATGACTTTATTGACATCTCCTTAAATTGTAAATGTTCACTGTCTCCACTTGATTACATTCCATCTTCTCTCAACCTCATACACATCAGACTTACCTCGTGTTCTACTGAATGTGTGTCAAGATCAACAATGAACTCTAATTGCTACATCAAATGATCAATACTCAGCATCATTTAGAATAGTTGGTCTCCAACCTCACGTGACTTGTTTTCCCTTATACCATAGTTTGATTTTCTACTACCCTATTGGCAGTTCTTTCTTTCTCTTTGTCTGGTTGTCTTACCTGACCACTGAAATTTGATGTGCTCCTGTAATAAATCCTCAAAATTTCTCTATCTATATTCAGCCATAGGTGACATTATCTAGTTCCATTAATTAAATATCTATGTGTATTCTTGTATCTCCTAAATTTATAATTTCAGCTCTAATTTCAAATTAGGCATGCACAAAACTGATACAGGGTTCCATCCATACTTCCTGCTCTTTTCCCAGTAGTTTTCCTCACAGTAAACAACATTAATATCTACCCAGTTGCTCAGGCCAACTCTCTCTCATACCCCATATTTCATTTAGTAATATATTATGTTTTTAAATTTCCAAATTCAACAACCTCTCTAAAACTGTTCACCCGCCTGCCTTAACCAAAAGTTTTATATCACTACATATTAATCTCTTTTAGTCTATTCTTTATATGCAAGCAACTGATCATATTTAAAACAAAGTAGTCCTAGAAAAGTACACAAGGTCTTTATCAGGCTCTCCAAGGCCTCTATCATTGGTTCTTTATTCTCTATATAATTGCTAGCAATATTTTCCATCTGACACCACTCCAATCACACTTGCCAAAAATTTTCCTCTATCAGAGAGGAATATATGTTCAGATGTGACACTTCCTATCATTATTTTTCATTACACACTTTAATGGAAAAAAAAGCATCACAGTAGACTTCAACATGGCATTTAACAAAAATTCAAATCACTTTGTTGATAAAATAATTAAAATAGAAAAGAAGCTTATCTTGATAGTAATAATAAAAAAATGGATATAAGCAAGATGTTCTTCTAAAGAAGATTAACTACATTATACACACACACACACATACACATACACCTACACACACACACACATATACCATATGTACTATCTAAATAAACATGTGTTTATATGTTATGTTATATTATTGGTAATAAAATGAATTTCCATCATCATTAAAATATTTAATAAAGCAGTATTCATCTATATATGAAGATAAACATATTTAACATTATTTTCAATATGAATGAAAATCTTAATTTTTATTATTTCTTCTTTCCAGGTATAAAATGACTAGTAAATCATGCTTCTTAAATATTACTTGTATTTTGTTTTACACTTGAAAATGTATGTCCAGATTTTTTAATAATATATTTGATTCAATATAATAAATATTAAATTGATATTATATTGGATATTTAAGAGAACTATTTATGATATATCAATTTAATTTTTAATACCTTACTTAGTAGAAATTGCCAAAAAATTAAAAGGTATTTTTCTCCACACAAGCTTCCATCTTCCGTAAGGTAGAAAGTAAACATCTATCTCACCATTTTTCATTTAATTTCATTTGGTAAAAGCAAACAGTACAATTATTTAGTGAAAATTTTAAAAAAGACACTATGCCACTTTAAAAGTATAGAAAGATTGTATTAATCTTCAAATATTTTATGAATTATAGAAATATTACAAAAGATTTATTGAAAAGGGTCACATAAAAATATTAAAATATTATTGACTACTGAAAGTTGTACAGTCAAATGTCACATGACTATCTTCTCTTACTAGAATCTGAAAAACTATAATATGTAAACATATTGAATGATTTTTATCTAAACCTTAAATTAATACTCGGGACACAAAAATTCCAACAAAATGAAAGTATAATACAGAGGAGTATTAAATAACTATATGTTTTATATTTAAGATTGATGTTTTAACTTTAAAATAAAGGAAAGGGAAAGTATCTGATAGGTAGTTGGCATCTATAGTATTTTGTGAAACTAACCTTGTTGAACAAAAATAGGTAAGCATAAGCAGATTATTACAGACTCAAAGCATGATGATAATGACTAATTCAATCTTCTTTCTGAAAATAATTTCAAAGGACTAAAATACAATTTCTGAATAACTTCAGATCTAAACAAACACATGATTGTGCACAGAAATACACAAAATAAAAAAGAATCATTTTCTAGGGGCAAAATATTAAAATAAATTATACTGATTATTGTTTCCTTATTCCCCAAGAATTTCGCTTTAGGGCATGGCAGTATCTTGGTAGTTCAAGTGCTAATCCACCATCTCCAGGGGTTAGAAATGTCTCTAGCCAAGAGAATATAGGTGCTTGAAATGCAGCATCCATACGCTTGTATAGGTTATATGTTTATATTGGTTTCACCCTGTCATGCATGCTCATTTAAGCAGCTATAATGTTCAGTTATTCCTATAAATGGAATGATAGAGAAGAGGCAATAAAACCATTTATAAATTATGATTAGTTTTATAAATCTTATTTCCACTATTAGGAAGCTAAATATATTATTCATCACATTATGTTTTACATACAACCTTGTTATACTAGTCTTCTACATCCCTTCAACTGTTTGAATATTTTATATCTTTTACAAAATCATATTTGTACATGTATCAAACACTATAAAACTAGATCAATTTAATTCAACTCTATAGTAGAAAAATGTGACTTTATGTCTTAGAACTCCTATATATTTTGTGCTCTTGAACCCAGGAGTAGTAGTTTACGGACTCTTATTTATGATCTCTGAATAGCACTGTGTTTCACTTTTGTGCCAAGGTAAATTGCCCTTTTATATTACTGATGTGTAATTAAATCTAATATTATCTTAATAAAATCCATCCTAACACTAAAAGAACCAATTCAAAAATGAAAAAAGTTATGTCTTGTGGAATAAGTAGACTTCTAAAAATCTAGAGTAAGACATCAAGCCATTATTAATGAATCACATCATCTAATAAAATATATACAGCGTATCATCGCCAAATCAATAGTACTAGCTCTACTAGTTAAGAACTGTAAGTATGATTCCTACCACTCTCCCCAGAAGAGGCATTTTTAAGCATGCCTTTATTTCAGTCTTTTTTAAAAAGTTGATAATATAAATGAATTCACTAAGGGATTTGCAGTTTTATGTGAAGAGTTTTGCAAGTGTGATTCATGTCAGTAAGTTCAAAAAAGGTGTCCATGTCTCTCCAGCAACTTCCATTCCTGTCTCAGTGATTAAGTGTCTGCATCCTATTTTAAATGTGGTTGAAGCGACCCAACAAAACAGACTGAATGAACACTGTTAAGAGATCCTGGACTTGCGGCTGCCAGCAGTAATTGAACTTTGACTCTTCTCTCTTTTAAAGAGGAGCTGAGTGTGATTTTGATTTATGTGAAATAATTGCATTGTGTTGGATAGGGGGATTGAACATTGTGTTAAACAAAAATGTGTGGGTATGTGGTTGAACGGAGTGAACTGAATTTTGATTCACTTCCTTTTGTATTTTTTCTAGCACATAACCCATCAGTTTGTAAACTTTAAATATAAATACTTGAATCAACTAAACAAGACTACTAAAACTCCATTTTTGTTTACAGAGGCTGCTTGGCTTATCACAGGCCATTTAAATCCCCTCCAGGAAAAACACCTTCAGGACATAATTTCAAATCTATAGTTCTTTCCTTTCTAGAATATTGGTACTTCTATTCTTTGCTTCTGAAATTCCTAGCTTCCTTTAAAAATATGTTTAACAGCCTTCCCCCTGCCCCAGATATAATGAAATTGGATTTGGTTTCTGTTGAATGGTTGATTTTTTCATTTAAAATATTTGCTAGTAATACTGTCCAGTGTTTACTGGGCTCTTATTTTTGAATGTATAAATAATATTCAATACTCATAAACACTATGAGTTAGATCTATTATTACCTTTGTGAGGAAACTGATGCTTGGATTAAATCACTTCCCTAAAGTTCAATAATGATTACATCCACGAGATGGCTCCCAGGTCTTTGTGAAAGTTCTGGCAAAAGGCTTTTGAAAAGATGTTTTTAAAAGATTTTTATCTGAAAAGGGACAGGAAAAGAACTTATATTTACAAGTTGTGCATAGTAAATGCTCTAAGAAAAGAGAGGTCAGCGAGTCAAGAAGAAGCCTGTCTAAGGTTTAATCAAGCTGAGGAAAATGTTAAGGCTGCCTTGGTCACAGTCTTCATTAGAGTTCTGTGCCTCCTTCAGTGATATGGTACTTTTTGCCCCCTGCCCTCTACTTCCCTAGCTCTAACATTTACAGTCTATTTCCTTGAAACCATGTTTTTTTGTTGACTGTGTGCTTTTCCACTCTGAGACAGGAAAGCTGGAGGGATAAGTGTGCAAGATTTCACTTCCTAAACTCAGGCAAAGCTCTTCCTTGAGAGTAAGCCTTTGTTATGGAGAAGAACCAAGACGTTTCACAATGCTTCCTCTTCCCTTCACCCTGTCTGCGGGAGCCCTGAGGGAAGTTTCTTGGATCCTCACAGTGAGAACCCTGGGGGGTTTCTGGAGGGAAAGCCCATAAAAGTTTCAGTCTCTTGTTCGTCTATAGAGAGCGTCCAGCAATTCCTACCATTTTGTGACTTCTGTTCCAGGTAATAAAGTCTTTGTTTTTGTATCTCATTGAATGTACCTTTGAAACAGGAGGTAAGGGTCAGGGCACAACATTTAAAAGAATGAGATAGCCACAAGACATGACAAAAACTGGTGAGAACCAACTAGGTCCAAGATGGCAGAAGATTTGACTTCCAGTAGACCTTCAGCCTCATTATACGCTCATTTTACTACATTTACATACATACATTCAATACATACATCCTGGAAATCTCCACCCCTTCCCTAAAATAACTGGAATAATCCTCTCACTCATTAGCGTATGAAATTACCCAGCCCATAAAAACTAACCACGCCATATTTGGGCACTCTCTCACCTTTTGAGATGGCCCAAGCTCTGTCTGTGGGGTTTGTTTCTTACTGAATAAATCCACTTCTTACCTATCACTTTGTCTCTCACTGATTCTTTCTGCGATGAGACATCCAGAACCTCAAATTCACCAGGAACACCTTTCTCTCCAGATTTTAGGGTGGTAGTTTGCTCTATGTTCAGTTCTCTAGCAGGTCCAAGAAAATCATTAATTTTCAGTTTGTCCAGCTTTTTTTTTTTTTGGCGGTACGCAGGCCTCTCAGTGTCATGGCCTCTCCCGTTGCGGAGCACAGGCTCACGGACGCGCAGGCTCAGTGGCCATGGCTCACGGGCCTAGCCGCTCCGCGACATGTGGGACCTTCCCGGACCGGGGCACGAACTCGTGTCCCCTGCATCGGCAGGTGGACTCTCAACCACTGCGCCACCAGGGAAGCCCCCCAGCTTTTTCTATTTTAATTAAGAGAGTGATGACTTTCAAGCTCTTTGCATATCTAAGCTAAAAGCAGAAAGCTGGCAATGTTTCTCTGATTATAAAAGTAATTCATTATCACTGAATGAAATTTATAAAATACATACAAATTTATTGAATCACCAATAAGACAAAACATACAATAACAAACTTGAATGGATTCTTACTGGAAATAAAATAAACAAATATTTTATGAGGATCTTTTAAGGCCATATATCATTCAATCATATGCCATTTCAGGCCTTCCTCAATGATTGTGCTACAGCTATATTGGTCACAAAGCCTTTTTTTTTAATTGTATACTTTATTTTTTAAAATTAATTAATTAATTTTAATTTTTGGCTGTTTTGGGTCTTTGTTGCTGCACGCGGGCTTTCTCTAGTTTCGGCGAGCAGGGGCTACCCTTCGTTGCGGTGCCGGGGCTTCTCATTGTGGTTGCTTGTCTTGTTGCAGAGCATGGGCTCTAGGCTCGTAGGCTTCAGTAGTTGTGGCACGTGGGCTCAGTAGTTGTGGCTTGCAGGCTCTAGAGCACAGACTCACTAGTTGCGGCACATGGGCTTAGCTGCTCCATGGCATGTGGGATCTTACTGGACCAGGGCTCGAACCCGTGTCCCCTGCATTGGCAGGCTGATTCTTAACCACTGCGCCACCAGGGAAGTCCAGTTACAAGCCTTTAAACATGTTGTTTCCTTTGGCTGAAATGACTTTTCCTACTCCTCATAGTTCTTTCTTACTTTTGTCCTTTAAATTTCATTTTAAACAGTTCTGCGTAGAAACACATTTTCTTAATCACCCTGTATCAAATAAACTCCCACATATATTGTCATATGTTCTGACCTATATTCAACTTTAATACTACTACATCTGTCTGCTTGGTTTTGCCTGATGCACATTACAATGCAGGCTCCATGAAGACAGTGACCATACTTTTTTCATATTTATTACCGTACGCTAGTGACTAGTACCTCGTTGACATATAGCATCTTACAAATTAATACTTTCTTATTAATAATTCAAACAGATTTTTCTTTAAGCCAATGATTAAAATCCCCATAGACTCTGATGCCTACATCTCAATAAGCACTGTTTCCTATTTTGAGTGTTAGTGGACAAGGTATATTTCTTCTTCTCATGCATGAGTTTCCTTATCTGTAAAATGAAGCTAATAATAGTGTCTATTTTATCAAATTTTAATGAAAAAAAGTATAAGTGAGTAAGTGTAAAACCTTAGAATAGTCTCTGGGATATGACTGCTTAAAAATATCTTCATATAAAAATTAAACATGAATACTGATCATATATGTCACAAAAGAATATACTTAGTTTGTACTATTTTATAATATTTCTTTGAAGCGTGTTTTTTTTTTTTTTTTTGTGGTACGCGGGCCTCTCACTGTTGTGGCCTCTCCCGCTGCGGATCACAGGCTCAGGACGCGCAGGCTCAGCGGCCATGGCTCACGGGCCCAGCCGCTCCGCGGCATGTGGGATCTTCCCGGACCGGGGCACGAACCCGTATCCCCTGCATTGGCAGGCGGATTCTCAACCACTGCGCCACCAGGGAAGCCTGAAGCGTGTTTTAAAGCATTTATAAAAACATAATCAGATTCATTTCTGTAAGAATCCTGTAATTTATATAGCATAGTTAATAGCCTTTTTTTTTTTTGGTGGTACGCGGGGCTCTCCCTGTTGTGGTCTATTCCGTTGCGGAGCACAGGCTCCGGATGCACAGGCTCAGTGGCCATGGCTCACGGGCCCAGCCGCTCCGCGGCATGCGGGATCCTCTCGGACCGGGGCACGAACCCGTGTCCCCTGCATCGGCAAGCGGACTCTCAACCACTGTGCCACCAGGGAAGCCCTGATTTAATAGATCTTAGGTGCTGCCTAGAAAGTGGTATTTTAAAAACTCTCCTAATTATAATATATAGCAAACGTTGAGAATTACAGCTTTAAGCATTTTTTCACGCATTTTAACTCCTTCACCTATCTAGTTACAACACATTTATCTAAACCTCAACTGAATTGTCATTTTTTTTTTTAAGTAGCCTAATCCAGTATTCCTAAATATCGTTAATGCATATTCTGTAAAAAGTTAATGAACAGTAACCTTAATTAATTAGAGTTGGGAGACCAGAAGGGCAAGCTCTGGTGATCTGTGACTGTAGCAGAGTCCAACAGGAAGAGGAAAGACTCATCTTTCCTGGCAAGGACTCAGCCAATGAGAAGCCATGGATTCTTTGTTTACTATAACCTACCCAACTTCCTTTTCCCCTACATAAAAGTGTTCTCCTTCCCTTGCCATGTAGGGACATGCACGTGGCTCACTATAGTTGCAGACTCCGTATGGCAATTCTCTGCTGATCTGAATAAACTCATCTTTACTGGAGATATTTGGCTATTTGTTTCAGGTCAGCATTTTGCTGGCCAGTATGGGGACTAGAGAAGGCCTCTCCAATGGCTCCAAGGCTGGTGAGAAAACAGGTGCACTACCCACAGTTGAGCCGATCATTTCTCAATGAATTTTCTCAATGAATTTAAAGTTTGAAGGGACATCTTTCTCCTATATTGGAGCTCTTGCCCTCCTTGAATTTGAAACCCTTCAGGTTTTATTAGGTATCTATTGAAAGGTTTTCTCCTTCCGGTTAAGGCCTTGTTCTGTATGTCAGTACACATTTGGCACTTAGGTCTGATCTTGAGATCACACTGTTTCAACCAAAGCTGGCTGAAAAGGTCTTCAGCCCAGTAAGTTTAGGAAGCGGCTGCTTCAAATGAAACTGCCAATTTTTCAGCCTCTGGCCTATTCCTTTATAAGGGCTATCCTCTAGAGACTGGCTAAAAAAGCCTTTGGCCTAGCTCCCCTGGGACCAAGTTGTATTTTGGGGGGAATGGCTGAGATTAGCTTGCAAGCTATTTGAACTGAGCCATTTGTGCTGTAAGCCATTTGAGTTGTTTGAAAATTGTTCTTTACTCTTGAGAAAAAGCATCTGAGAAATGGGAGCTCAGTTATCTAAGTTTCTTGAGGGTGTCCCCTCCAGACAGACTCCAGCCGATTTTATATTTAAAAACCTCTTTCCTTCCAATGCACATTTCTAATTAAATGAACTGACCTGACCAAACCGACCTGACCATTTAGAATACCAATGGCCATTATGGGGAACTTTTGAAATCCCCAAACTTAATTCCCTTAAAACCAAATTGGACTACAATAGTTCAAAAATTTCCATAAGAGAATGAAATGCTTATTTTGACTGGTATTTTGAGGCTTCCAAATATTATCAGGAGTCTAAAATTTTCACTCTTCAAAATAAGATTTTAAGATTAACTGAGGGAAGACAAAATTAAGGTCCCAAAGCCTCAGGCTTCCCTGGCTTGTCTCAGAATCAGCCTCTGACACCATCTTCTCTCTCTCACTCATCTCCTTTCAGCCAGACTCCACTTGCAATGTCATCTTACTCTTTCCCTCTATGCCACCTACGTCTGCACTATACCTTCAATTCCCCCGCAATAATTCTCTCACCAAACTACCCCATTTCTCTGAAACTCTCCCTACTCCCTTTTCCTCTGAATGTATCAGAACCTGTCCCTTTAAAACTAAGCTTTCCGAGGATCCAGAGGTTAAACCCATAGTTTCTTATTCTCCATGGACTAAAGCTGAGCTGTGAGCCACAGTCAAAGATTTTCCCCAAATAACCAAAGAACCTCAAAGATTTGCTACAGAATTTAAAATAGTCATTCAAACCTATCAATCTGGTTTCTCTGACTTAAATCAACTACTTTATATGCTTGTCAGTAAAGACCAGGCCCAGCATTGGATGACAACTGCTAATTGGGAAAGTCCTGAAAGGTCTCTAGAATTACAATTGGGAGACCAGCCCACTAATTTAGTATATAATCAGCCTTGGGCAATCACTAGGTGGTGTCATTGAACAATTCCTAGGGCCTTTCCAAAGCCTGCTCCTTGGAATACAATTCAGGCTTGTACACAAAAATCTCATTAACTTGTTCATAATTATTACAATTGACTTCAGATTATTTTTGAAGAAAATCCTGGTATTCCTTCAGATGTTGATTACACCCAGGTAGCTTTTAACTATGTTTATTAATGGGTTAAACCAGGACTTGTCCCTTCTAGTGAAAAGGACCAGGATGTCCACTCTAGATTTATTGATAGTTAACCTAGCAAACAAATTCTCTCTTACTCTAGATGAGTCACCTCCAAGAAAGACTATCAAAATTCTTAATCTTCAACTCAAGCAAATAAAGGCTCCTAAACAAAATCAAAACCTTCTAGTTTCTGCTATTATTACAGAGGCAGAACACTGGAAAATAAACTGTTACAAATTTAAATGCTTTAGGCACCATCAGCCCACTAAATTGTTTTTCCAATGTCCTTCATATTCTCAATGACCAGACTCCATTGAATTCCCAACCTTCCCTCTTAATTGGCTTGGAAAAACATTTCTCCAGATTGGGGATGAATCTCTTTCAGTTGTAAATGATGCTGGAGCCACATTCTTGGTGCTCAATCCCATTATTATAAAACAACCCCTGGCTTGGAGTACTAAAACAGTTTAAATAGTGTAGATATCCAATGAACCTCAAGAGGTTCTTGTCTCTGAACCTCTTCCCTTTTATTTAGACACTCAGATATACTCTCTTCTCTTCTCCTTGGTTCCTCCTCACTACCTGTTTATTAGGCCCAGACTCCTTAGAGAAGTAGCATGCAGGAATTTCTTTCTCCCAAAAGGGGAAAATAATTTTAGAAATTGACAGTAGTCAAAGTAACCCATCAGATGAATTAAATGAACCTCTGACAGCTTTTATTTTTGCCATCTCTGACAGTACTAAAGCAGATTTTGGAAACACTGATCGTTTTTCCCTATTGATTTAGCTACCACTTTCCTTATGGGAAAAATCTCCAACTCATGTTGGAAAAATTCACAGTGCACCACCTGTCAAAATTCAAATAGACTCCTCCAAACCTCTTCCCAGAATTAATCAATACCCTGTAAGTAAAGAAGCCCTTCAAGGCATAAAGCCCATATTAGAAAATTACAAGGCTCAAGGCCTCATTATCTATTTTAGTAGCCCCTGTAATACTCCTGTTTTGCCAGTGGGAAAACCTAAGGGCCGAGGGTGGAGGTTTGTCCCAGACATTTGAACAATAAATAATATTGTTATCCCCTGACACCGTGTTTTCCTAACCCTCATACATTGCTAACATCCATTCCCACCAGAGGTAAATTCTTTACTGTAATTGATTTATGCAGTGCATTCTTTAGTATTCCAGTTGATGAAGCTAGCCAACCTTTTTGTCTTAACTTGGGAAGAAAGACAATTCACCTGGACATTACTGCCTCAGAGTTTTACTGAGTCCTTCTTTCACACAAATCCTGAAGGCTGATCTGAATGACATAAATCTCCCCTAGAGGTTCTACTCCACAATATGTGGCCAAGCCTCCTCACAGGAAGGCAGTATTCACTTGCTAAAGCATTTACTCATAAAGGGACACAAGTTCAAAGGAAAACTTGCAGTTTGCCCCACATCAGGTTTGATATTTAGGAAAACTGATATCAGAACAAGGGTTACACCTACATCCAGATTAACTTTATGGTGTCCTTAAGTTTCCTAAAACCCAAAACTAAGCACCAGCTGCAAGGTTTTCAGGCTAGTTGGTTATTACCAAAAGTGCATTATACATTTCACTTATTGTTTAGTAAAATATATAGGTTTGGCCGTAACAACCCTGACCCAATTTTATGAGAAAAACCAGATGGCAGACTTCAAGGCCTTAAAGGAGAGTTTGATGAATCTATTGGCCCTTGGGTAACCCAATTTTCAGATTCCCTTTTTCCTTTTTGTATATGAAAAGGAAGAAATGCCCCAAAACACAGATATCACCATTGACCCACAAGGTGGTACAGTCAGTAACCAGACCCTGTGGCACAGGAATAACCCCCTTGCCTTAAATACATTATGGTTACTGCCCCTTTGGTTAAGGCCACCAAGAAAATTATAATGGAATCGGCTTTAACCATTTGTGTACCTCATACACAAGCTCTCCTGAATTCTCATCACACTCAACCTCACACTCAGCCAGTCACCTCACCTCCTATGAGGTCTTTGTTAACTGTCCCTCCCTCCCATAACTCTTATAATAACCATAGCCGGGCTACTCTTTTCCCTTCTGTCATGCATGAAGTCCCTCACAGCTGCTTAGCGCTAACAAACCACCTCTGGACTCCTCCTAATAATCTACCGGAAAGTCCACTGAGTAACGTTGACTTCTCATGGTTCGTTGGTGGCTGTTATTTAAAAGGTGACAGTGGCAAACATTGTGCTGGGTATGCTATTAAAACTCCTTTTTATGTTATTGAGGCAGCATCTTTACCTATGGCTATTTTGGCTCAACAGGCTGAATTATACACTGTTACATGAGCTTGTACTTCAGCCAAGAACAAAACTGTCAATATTTATACTGACGGTAGATATGCATTTGAAGTAGTACATGATTTTGGAATGTTGTAGAAGAAACATGGCTTCCTTAATTCCAGGGTAAATAAAATTAAAAACAGCCCCTATAGTCAGGAATTACTGAATGCAATACTTTTACCAGCCACTTTAGCTATTATTAAGATTCCAGGGCATTATTTATTTTATTTTTGCCATGCTATATGGCTGTGGAATCTCACTTCCCAGTCCCAGGCCATGGCAGCAAAAGCCTGGAATCCTAACCACTAGGCCACCAGGAAATTCCCCTCCAGGGCATTCTAAACTTGACTCTCTGGAAGCCAAAGCAAATCACCCTGCTGATATTTCTGCAAGGAATGCTGCTCTTAATGGGACCAATAACAGCAAAACCTTGGTCATGATCCAAAGGAATATTTTTCCAAATGATAATTTGGAAAAACTGGTTAGAGAATCCCCAAAATTGGCCCCAGAGAAAGATAAGATTGGAAATTTTAAAATTGTCGGTTTGATAAAGAGAAAGCTCTGGTTTGAACCAAATAACTCAGGGAATCCTGTTCATACTGCTCTAGGACATTTTAAATTGACCCACCTAAAGAAAGCACTGAACCCTGACTAGACCTGAACATCATCTAATAACCTTAACTGATGCAACAACATCCGATGAGACAGCTTTTCCCAAGATATCGGGACCAGGCCTATTGGAATTTTGTCACCAAACCTGTGATGATGACTTACCACTTCATATGATCTCTAATGTCTATGATCTTCATCACATATGGACTTTAGATAAAAAGTACCTGAGTGCTCCCTCCTGCTCTTGTTACTTGAATGTAACCTCAGTAGTTTCCAATCTGGGTACTTTCCCTCCAACATGAGACACTACACCCAAAAAAGGTACTTCCTGGCATTGAGAGATGAAAAACTGCTGAAACTGAAAAATCTGACTTGATCAGCAATGCTTTCAGAGAAAGATCTGGATGAAAAGGGGAAATATTAAAAATTAGTAAGCAGAAACCTCAATTAAATAGAGCTGAGAGACCTGTTTCATGAAAATAGGATGAATTTATCCATGTAAGTCCCTTTCTACTTCAGGCATGCCCTAAGTCTTCAATAAATAAAATAACTCAGACCAAGAGGTAGAAGTTTCAATAATCATAGGTTCCATAGTAACATATAAAACTATAACTAAATTATCTATAATATGCTGAATACTCATGACATAGCAAAGAGCCAATAGCTTTCCTAGATGTGATACAAACAAAATAAACTAAAGAGGTTAATAAAATTCCCCAAGGTTACACGCTAGGAAGTAGCAGAACCCAATCAAAGCAGTTGGACTGACAATATCACTTGTGTATTTAATTATATAATACTACATCTCAATAGTATAAGAAAAAAATACTCTAAAGTTATTAGATATATTCCAGATAAGATGTTATCTTGTTAACTATCAAATTTTTGATCATTGGTAGTATTCAAATGGATGCATTATAGACAGAACTCCAACATAAATGGTGTACACCAACATATTATCCTGAATCTTAATTACATTTTTGAGATTACTCTGTATTTTCTGATCTACCTATGTGTTATGCGATAGAATTAAATTTGAAGGTATAGCTTTGGTATCCTGACTATGAGGATTTTTTTTTTTTTTTTCCTTTTGCGGTACGCGAGCCTCTCACTGTTGTGGCCTCTCTCGTTGCGGAGCACAGGCTCCGGATGCACAGGCTCAGCGGCCATGGCTCACGGACCTAGGCGCTCCGCGGCATGTGGGATCCTCCCAGACCGGGGCACAAACCCGTGTCCCCTGCATCGGCAGGCGGACTCTCAACCACTGTGCCACCAGGGAAGACCAACTATGAGGATTTTTAAAGGACATTTTAATATAAAATTTAAAGATAACGAATTATGTAACTCTGTTGTACAATTTGTATACATTTCTGTTTAGAATATAGTGGGCTGCCTTTTGATTTTTATCTGAAGTATCACTATCAGTGCTTATTTACTGAGAGACAAGTGAGTCTTCTGCTAGTCACAGTTTTGAACACATAGACTGCAGTATGCCTATATTAACTAAAAGTGCTACTTAATAATGCAAATTTAATTTGTTCCCAGTTTTCCAGAAACAGTCTACTAAATTTGTGTTATTTTATAATATCTAATGCTAAAAATATATATTTCTCCTACAAACACACAGGATGGATAATATATGTTTAATAATCACTGCAGAGATGTGTTTTCATCCCAGCAGCTTATTTTGAACACTGAGAATATAATGTTTTCATTTTCAGGACATAGGGATATGTTAAGAACTAAGGAAAATGAATGTTCAATATTAGCAGAGAATGTTTAGCTGGCAAAATGACTTTTCTATGTGAATGCACTAGCCTTTTTTTTTAAATCAAGTTTACAGAGTCTTTATTATATTGATTGTTATACATGTTTTCAGGATGAAGCTGAGTGTGATTATTGCATTATTATTGTTCACTTGGAATTTATTGATTTTTCTGCCAGTACTTATAGGTCAGTTTAAATAAAGTTATTTTAATCACTTGATTTAATATTTTCTAAAAGATAGTGCCAAAATAGGAATCCTTTCATCAGTCTGTCAGGTCTACAGAACTTTTATCCTGGGCTCATTTTGACTTAAAGGTGTGTCAGAGATTCTTGTTCAAACCTTTTTTTAAAATTTTAGACATTCACGTTATTTATGAGTCAGAAAGTAAACATGATAAATCGATTGTTTACTAGTAGACACTGATTTTAAAGTTGATTTCACCATATTCATAATTGCCTTTATGAAAAATTAGTAAAGTTTTATTGCCATATGACCTTTAAGCTCAAGGGAGTTTTAAAGAAAAGAACCATGGTACTTATATTTGGTCAACCACATGTAACTGTCGTTTGTTGTTGACTTTAAACAATCTTTTTTGTTATCAATTTCATTTGAAAATATAGAAAATACACAAGACAAAATTGTTTGAGATATGGAAATTGTTACTTAGCTGCCAATTCTATCATTATAATTTAGCTAGAAATGGGACTGGATGTTATCCAGTAGGAAAAATGTCATCTAAATTGAATATTTTTACTTGGGGATTTGTATTAACATATAATTGACTTTCCATAATAATTCAATATCTATTCTGGTTGGACTGTGAAAATCCAATCTGGAATTTTTAAATAAGTATAATTAAATGAAAATATCACTAAGTAAGAATAAGATGTGAATTATGATTTCAGCTCTGTTTCTAAATAGCTAAATTACTTTGGGAAGTCAATTTAACATTCCTATCAATTCCTGTTACTTTGATAACTAGACTAGAAAGTCTCTTAGAACCAAAAGTCCATGTTCATAAAAGTGAATATACTTCATCACATAAAAAGCCTACTTTTGACGCTTGAATTTGCTCCCCACAAAAAGGTGACAAATACAGTATTTATTAGATCCCTGCATTGTATAGTTTAATTTATCTCATCTTGATGCCATTACTCTTCTATTTTATGTTTTTGGATTTTAACCCCATCTCTTGTTCCATCTAAGACTCTTTGATCTTAGTGATTTTCCTAAGTTGCCCTACGAAATTGTGTTTTTGTTCTCCATAATAGAACATAAAGCACCATTTATAACACTTACATTATAATTCAGACAATGTAATATATATTTTGATATGTTATCAAATATATATTCAGCAAAAACCCATCAATACATTATTACAAATTTTCAGGTGCCACAAATAATCCCAAATATTCAATTTCAGAATCCTACTTTAGGTCTTCTGGGGTGGCGCAGTGGTTAAGAATCCACCTGCCAATGCAGGGGACATGGGTTCGAGCCCTGGTCCGGGAGGATTCCCACATGCCACGGAGCAACTAAGCCCATGCGCCACAACTACTGAGCCTGCGCTCTAGAACTCGTGCTCCACAACAAGAGGAGCCACTACAATGAGAAGCCCGCGCACCACAACAAAGAGTAGCCCCACTTGCCACAACTAGAGAAAGCCTACGTGCAGCAATGAAGACCCAATGCAGCCAAAAATAAATAAATGAATTTAAAAAAAAGAATCCTACTTTAGATAATGTCTTTGATTTTACTAATCTTTGTTAAAAGATTTCTACTACCTACTGCTTGATTCATCTATACTTACTGTTTGATACTTTCTGTTTGTATCCACAGTTTAGATGATTCATATTAGCTGTTCAAATACATTGGTTTATTATCCAACCTGCCCCAATGTTTTTGAATACAACCTTTATTAATGCTCTAAATTCAATGACATATGTGACATCCAGAATGTAAATCATGGTGTGGATATCCTATTTACACTTTGTCAAAGTAGTCTACAATGCAATATCTACTGTTATGACTGCCACTTTGAAGTTTCAAAACATTGAGGCAGTGTTCAATGCAACAGAAGTTAAGGTACGACCCTTAGTTAAAAATGTGATATAAGACTGAAATTGTCATTACATTTACCTCTGTATTATTTGGTTGATTTGGAAATTTACCAAAAGAGGAAAGGCAGACTTCTTATAAATTCATTTAAAAATAATTTTTTTTTCTTCTGGGAATTTAAGGACTCTGTATTATTAGACACAGTAATTATTATTTAACAGAAATTTGAATGTTCTTTACATACAGCCAACAATTCCCCTGATAAAAGCATCACACTGAGTTATTGTAAATGAAAATATACAAATAAAGTGATTAAAGTCACAGAATATGCCATATCTATTCTTCTACCATTTGTCCAAATACATTCAAATGCCTACAAAACTATAACTGCATTTATAACCTACTTAGATTTATTCTTTGTGAGTAAATTTTTAAAATTCCTTGTGGCAGATTGAAAAAAATATATACAATATTTTGCAATTCATCCCATGAAGAGACAAAATCTATTTTTCACCTCTTGAATTTGGTCTTGTGTCTTGTTTTGCCTCATGATCATTAGCAATTATGATGCTAGCAGAGATATGACAGCTGCTTATGCTTAGGGGCTTGCTCTTTTTTTTTTCTACTCTACACCCTTCTACCACCATGTGAATAAACCAAGGATGTCTTGTTTGAGGATGATAAATTCTGTATGGATAGGTCTCAGCAATCCCAACTATCAAAGATGCGACCCCAGGTATAAAGGTGAGGCTATTTTAGACCATCCAGACACTGCTGAGCTATTGCCTCATAACAGAGATCAGCCAACCTGGCCCAGTCCAAAAATAATACCCAGTGGAGCTTAGCCTACAGCCCTGCCCAATTGCTGAACACAGCCTGTGGCCTGCCCAGGCAGAAAGCCCAGATAGCAATCCCACCTGACCATGGAGTATAGTATCTAGCCCCACCGAACTATGGTATACAGCTGCAGGCCCCTTCCAAAAATCCCAGCAAGTAACCTTGCTGAATAGTGGAGCATAGCCAACTGCCTAACTGATTATGAAGCCTAACCTAGAGTCTTTCCCAACTTCAGGTATAGCCTGTGGCCCAACCTGATTGCAGAGCAAGGCCTGAGGCCCAGCACATTGGCAAAGCCCTGCCTGTGGCCCTCCCTGAACATGGAGTTTAGCCAGTGGCACCATCTGGTCAGCAAGCAAAGCAGTGCCTGCTCATGGATACTACTGGCTAACCTGTGAAGTACCTCAAGGTGAGCTGACTGGTGAGAGTCTTTCCCTACCAAAGTGAACTTGTAAAGTCTGGAAGATGACACTGTAACAGAGCAGGACCCTATGGGGCCTTCCCAGGACAGATGCCCCACCCCCCGCCCATGTCCTTCACCTGCCTCTTGTCTGTAGAAAAACTTTCAAAGAATAAATTTAATCAGAGAAACAAGAAAATGCAGAAACAAAGGAAAATCGTCAAAGACAAAATAATAATGGTTTAGCCAGTAAACAAAGTCATGGATCTTTAGTTCCTCCTCATGGGCTATAGATAATATTCTGAGCCATATCCTTTGAGATGTTTTACAGATACTGAAACCCCCACCAGGTGGAAGAAGTTAACTACATGATGACCAGACTATAGCCATGACATAAGCTGCTACATCTTGCACAACTCTAAGAACTGGCCTCAAGGAAATGGGAACAAACCAACCCTGGAGTTGAAGATTAACTTTACCTAAAACAATCAAGATGACACTGATCAGACCACTGCGTGACCAATTTCAGGATGATTATCAGAGCTGACTGTGCTGTTCTGCACATAGAACCCTCCCTCCAGCTATAAACCCCTGACACTCCCCATTAAAAGTTCTTGCCCCCTGATCAGCAGTAGGGAGTTGGTCCTTTGGGACATGAGCCCATCTTCTTCCCAGGATTGCCAGCTTCCTCAATAAAGCTATCTTTCCTTTCACCCAACACTTGTCTCTCGGTATTGGATTCTTGAGTGATGAGCAGCTGAACCTGAGTTCGGTAACAACACTGCTTAAATAAATGTGCAGTACCAATGTAAAGAATCAAGGTTCACAAAGAATCAAAAATATGACACCAAAGGAAATTAATAAAGCTCCAATAACTCATCCTGCAGAAATGGAGATTTATGAACTTTCTGACAAAATATTCATAATGATCTTATTAAAGGAGCTCAGTGAACTACAATAACAGAGACACAAAATAAAACAATGCATGAACAAAATGAGAAGTTAAAAAAAGAAATAGAAGCCATCAAAATAAAAATTATAGAGCTGAAGAATGTGACTAAACTAAACAAGAATCATTAGAGAGCTTCAACAGTGGTCCTGACTAAGCAAAAGAAAGAATCAATGAATTAAAAAGACAAATTATTTGAAATTATCCAGTCACAGGAGCAACTAGGAAAAGAAATGATGAAGAGTGAAAAAACCCTACAGGATTTATGGGACCCCACTAATGAAACAATATACACATTATGGGAATCCCAGAAAGAAAAGAGGAAGAGATAGGGACAGAGAGTCTACTTAAAGCAGTAATGGTTGAAAATCTCCCAATCTTGATTTAAAAAATTGACATCCAGATTCATGAAGCCCAAAGGAAGCCAACTAGATTGAACCTAAAAAGGACTACATTGAGACATATTTCAATTAAGACCTAAAGCCATAAAAGTCCTAGAATAAAACAACTCTTTACATTGGTCTTGGCCACAAGTTTTATATATGACAACAAAAACACAAGCAACAGAAACAAAAAACAATTGGGACTAGATCAAACTAAAAACTTTTGCACAATAAGAGATACAATCTACAAACTGAAAAGGTAACATATGGAATGGGTGAAAGTATTCACAAAGCACATATCTGATAAGGGGTTGATATTCAAAATATGTAAAGGAACTTGTACAACTCAATAAGCAAACAACCACCACCACTAACACACACACACACACATAATATTATTTAAAAAGACCTGACGAGATATTTTTTCAAAGATACTCAAAATGATCAAACTTTATTGTTGACCTAACATTTTGAAAGGTTTTTTTTGAATTTTATTTTATTTAGTTTTTATACAGCAGGTTCTTATTAGTCATCCATTTTATACACATTTTGAAATACTTTTGACAAATATTCTTTTAGGTTATTGTCATTAAATTTTACTAAGGTGATTTTAATAGGCATTTAAATTATATATTTCTAAAATAAGTTTTCGTGAAGATTCTGGAAATTTCTTGAACAGATATAATGCTCCATCACCATGAAAAAAACTAGCAGTGTCATAGTAAAAAAGCTGATCCTAAAAATTCTTACTTAAAGCTCATGAAAGGATGTTTAAAATCATTAATCATTAGAAAACTGTAAATCAAAACCACAATGAGATATTAGTTCACACCTCCCAGTATAGTTATAATTTTAAAATAAATAAATTAGAAGAGTTGGGGAAGATGTAGACAAATTGGAACCTTTTGTATATCACCAATTGGAATGTGAAATGGTGCAGAGCTGTTGTGGAAATTTTAGTAGTTCCTCAAAAAGTTAAATACAACCTACCATATGACTCAGCAATTCCACTTCATGTACATGTCCCAAAGAATTGAAAACAGGTTCTCAAAAATTTACTTGTATATGTATGTCCATAATAGCACTATCCCCAATATCCAAAAAGTAGAAACAATCCATAGGTCCATCAACAAACAGATGGATAAACAAAATGTGGTACATACATAACAATAAAATATTAATCAGCCAAAAAAAGAAATGAAGTAGTGATACATACTACAAAGAAGACAAATCTTGAAAACATGCTAAGTGAGAACATCCAGACACTGAAGGCCACATATTTATGATTCCATTTATATAAAATATCCATGATAGGTAAATTCATAGAGTCAGACAGCAAACAAATGGTTGCTAGGGATGGTGTGGAGGGGAGAATGGGGACTGATTAATATCTTTGGAGGTGATGAAAATGTTTTAAAACTAAACAGAGGTGATAATGATTACACAACAACTTGAATATACTAAACATCACTAAGTACACACTTTAAACTGGTGAATTTCATATTTTATGAATTTTATTTCAATTAAGTTTTGGTTAGTAAATTTATGATACAAATAGATGGTTGCCAAATATTTGCCCCCAAATTGGCTTGAAAGAATGACTCTTTACAATATTCCATGCATTATTCTAGTATATGATATGAGGTCATATTTTCATTTGATTGAGATTTTGTTTTATTTTAATGGCTTGTCAATTTTTTTTAACCACATGAAGAAGCAGAGTTGTTGAACATGGTAATGCTGTGGAGTTTAAAAAATTATTTCTTTAAAGCTTTAAGTATAATCTTATATACATTATCTGAAACAGTCCTATATTATTCTATCATATACATTTTAATTGGTTTTATATAATTTTAAATATTCAAATACTTGGTAAATTGACAACACTGTCAGTGAAATGACGTATATGCTTACATTACTTTTAAAATATACATATATTTTTCATCTTTAAAGTATCTTTAAAAAATCTTTAGCCTGAAATATTTAATCTTTAAAATTTGTTAGATGTATTCTTAACTTTTTAACTTTCAGATTCAGTTACTTTTATACAGGCATTGAATCTTACTTCAAGGTTATTTTGATGTTTCACCTCAATTATTTAAGAAAGTGCCTGGATAAAAATGCAAGCTTTGCACTTTAAATAGATTTGCCTTTGGTTATCTAATAAGATATTTGTGCCTTCATGACTTTAGTATTTCAGGGGCCAAAATACATTGCTTAGTTTTTAAGAACTACATAGTACTCAATACTATTTCAATGGTTAGTTCCTGCTTTTATCCTGCCCTATGCAATAATACTCAAAATTACTATCCTCAGGTTTAAAATGGTAACTGTATGACTACCAAATGGAACTTCTCTCAATTTTCCATTAAATTATCCATGAAGCCACAGAGTACGATGACTCTGGAATTGAATGGTCAAATGATTTTTTTTTCTTTTCCTCAGCTCTGGAATCGGAGCCATGGAAAATTTCTATTAATTTTTAGGTCAATAGATCTGGCAGGGAGTATAATAGCAAAGGGAAAGTAGGATTTCCTATAAAGATGGGCATGTCATGGATTCTTCCTCTTTATCTAGTAAATAAAAATAATTTTAAATATCAAAAATAAAAATCACCAACAACACCCAAAGAACACAAAGATTAGAGGAGGCTAACTACTATATCCTTTCCAGAACCCAAATGAATTAATGTGATCTTTTTGAAAGTTTAAAAGTTGAAAGTGCAAATAAGCAAAAGGCAGATATTAGTCATAAGGGCCTTTCATCAAAGTCTGTTCCTATCCCATGTGACATGAAAGAGCCCATTTTGTTTTTCCCCAGGCTTCAGATACGAGATCTCTAAAAAAGAATGAATATGTGTATATGTATAACTGAATCACTTTGCTGTACACCCGAAAGTAACAACATTGTAAATCAAGTATACTCTAATAAAATAAAGTCTACAAAGGTCACTTTATAACAAAGAAAAATGCTTATAATGCTAAATGAACAAAACAGGCTACATATACAGCTTATAATTTTACAAAAACAATGTCTCCCAAAAGGTAACATCAAATAGACCACCAGTCACAAAGACATTTGCAGGATAAAGGTTTATAGGAAAACTCTAATGAACAGACACTCAGGATGAATTAGAAAGAACTGACTCTATAAACATCTTCTATTTGTACAAATTCACAAATACTTCCTAATGCAATAAACCTACGCTATTTTCAGAATATCTTTAGCTAAGTGTTCTTACTTTCTACAGATTATATTATACAAAGTATCTCACCAATTACTGCTTAATTTCAGAGTAACTACACGGTAATAAATGGTAATAAACCCATTCTCAGATGTTAAAATAGTTTTAAAATCAAAATTAATACCTATCATAACTGTGTCAGGTTTTTGACATTTTTGCTTTATGCTTATCTATGGTATGGTGCATTGATTCTCAGAGTCTCAGATTTCACAAATAAATAAAAAATTTAAGTAAATGTGGGAGGAAATGGAGGGTATGATCAAGGAATAACAATGTTTTATTTTTCCAAATAAAGACATTAAAAAACAATAAGCAACAACTACTATCATTCTTATTTAAAGAAGACTTTTAATAACCAAAAAAAAGTAGGAAGGACATACGTTCAAAATAAATAAATATTCTTAAAATTAAATAAACTTAGCTTTACAAAAAAAAAAAAAAAACATGCAACTCCGTAACAACAACAAAAAACAAACCCCATTAAAAAATTGGCAGAGGAACTAAATAGACATTTTTCTAAGGAAGATATACAGATGGCCAGTGTGTACATAAGAAGATACTCAACATCACTAATCATCAGGGAAGTAAAAATTAAAACCACAATGAGATATCACTTTATACCTGTAAGAGTGGTTATCATCAAAAAGACAAGAGATAGCAAGTGTTGGCAAGGTTGTGAAGAAAAGGGTGCCCTTTTGCACTGTTCTTGAGATTGTAAACTGGTTCAGCCACTATGGAGAAGTGAAGTTCCTCAAAAAAATTTAAAATAGAACTACTATATGATCCAACAACCTCCCCTTCTGGGTATAATATACCTAAAGGAAATAAACACAGGTTACTGAAAAGATATATGCGTCTCATGTTTATTGTACTATTATTCACAGTAGCCAAGGTAAGTAAACCACCTGTGTTCATGAATGGATGAATGGATAAAGATGTGATTTTATATAATGAAATACTATTCAGTCGTGAGAAAAAAGGAGATTCTGCTATTTGTGACAACAAATGGACGTTGATGACATTGGCCTAAATGAGATAAGTCAGACAGAGAAAGACAAATACTGTATGATAACTTATATATGGAATATTTTAAGAAATGAACTTGAAAAAAAATAGAGTGAAATGGTGGTTATCAGGGCCTGGGTAAGTAGGGGAATGGAAGAGATGTTTAAGGTTAAATAGTAGCAACTACCAGGTAAATCAGTCCTAGAGATCTAACACACAATACAGTTACTAGACAACAAAACTCTATTATAAACATTAAACTTGCTAGGAGACTAGATCTCAAATGGTCCCATCACTAGAAAAGAGATGATAATTATGTTATATAATAGAAGTGTTAGCTAATGCTACAGTGAGTTATATTGCAGTATAAATGTACCAAATCATTGTGTTGTATACCTTAAACTTATGCAATGTTACATGTCAATCGTATCTTAAAAATAAATTTGTTTAATTAAAATAATTGCTAGGGAGGGGAGTAAAGGGAATTTAGTCAGCTGAACCAAAGAACAGGAGAAAGACACTACACTTGCCAAACCAAAAACCAAACAATATCTATGATGTGAAAGTAATTATACATGTATGTAAAATTTTATTCCTGTGTATATTTGTATATGTAATTTTCCAGTGGCTATTTTGAAATTAAATTTAAATAACATGTATATATATTACTTTAAATTAATTAAAGCACTGTGCAAGTAGTTGACATTACTATGATGATAATTTTCATAACAATATTTTACCTCAATATTTTAATAACTATATTACCCATAAGACAGACCGAGTATTCTATTGGAATAAGTCTAATGTAAAATATGTGCTATAATGAAAAAAAAACTCCTTCCGTCTTTGTATCCCTTTTTCCTTCTTTTTTTTTTTTTTTTTTTGCGGTATGCGGGCCTCTCACTGTTGTGGCCTCTCCCCCGTTGCGGAGCACAGGCTCCGGACGCGCAGGCTCAGCGGCCATGGCTCACGGGCTTAGTTGCTCCGCGGCATGTGGGATCTTCCCGGACCAGGGCACAAACCCGTGTCTCCTGCATCGGCAGGCGGATTCTCAACCACTGCGCCACCAGGGAAGCCCCCTTTTTCCTTCTTTGTATCCCTTTTTCCAGCCGCTCCGCGAAATGTGGGATCTTCCCGAACCAGGGCACGAACCCGTGTCCCCTGCATCGGCAGGCGGACTCTCAACCACTGCGCCACCAGGGAAGCCGCTCCTTCCTTCTTTGCAGTGAGGATTATTATTCCCAGTGTATGAACTGTTTTTGTTTTAAATTGTTCACTTTACTGTTCTTTAACACCTTTGAAGAGTCATAATCACTCAGGAATAGTTACTTTCAGAAATAATGTTAACTGGATAAAATTTTCAACTCTATTTCTTTTCTTCAAGCATAGAGTATAATATCTATGTCAAAAATAACTAATCAATTGAGGTTATATTATTCTGCATATGAAATACATGCATGGCAATGAATATTTACAAAAGATTGAAGTAGTATAGTTATTATATGTGTTCATGGAGGTAGAATATGAGAAGGATGAAGAATAATGCTCAAATGTAATCCTTTTAGCCTTCAAAGTGGTAGTTTTGAAATAGACCAGAAAAGAGTAATTGTCCTTTTTAAATATATCATTTGCACAGTGATAGTCAAGACTATATTTATCATAATGATAGGGTGTTTGAGCCTTCCTTTAAAAAAATGTATTCTTTTTGTACCAAAGGGAGACCAGCTTTAACTTACCTATCATGTAGTCTCTGCTGAGTGTTCTCATATTCCATATGAAGAATTTTCCACATGAGAACCCATTAGTGGAAATATTATTAATTTCCAATTATTTCTACTTACTTAAAAGTTATTTTAGAAAAATAAATTTGTCTTAAAACAAACACCGCTGTAATCAATTGCTCAGATAGTATCTGTGACACATTCTTATTACAGCTGGTGGGTTTATACATAATACCATCTTTAATAATCCTGGTTACAATGGGCTTCCCTGGTGGCTCAGTGGTTGAGAGTCCGCCTGCCAATGCAGGAGACACGGGTTCGTGCCCTGGTCCGGGAGGGTCCCACATGCCGCGGAGCAACTGGGCCTGTGAGCCATGGCCGCTGGGCCTGCGCGTCCGGAGCCTGTGCCCCGCAACGGGAGAGGCCACAACAGTGAGAGGCCCACATACCGCAAAAAATAATAATAATAATAATAATACTGGTTACAAAATGGGATTTGGGGAATATTTCAGGGGGCCATAGCAAGTGCTTTATTGGTGTGCAAAATGATTTCACGAGGAATACTTGGAGACTAGCTGGTGTGTTGCAGCTAGTCAACAGACTAGCTATTCTATTCTATAGCTATTCCCAACAGACTCTCTATTCCAACCCAGGTATGAGATACATTTTGATTTATTATTATTTGATATTTGTTACTGATTTATTATAGACAATAGATTTATCCCATTTTTAGTTGTAATATTACAAAGTGAAAAATCTAATTTCACTCAAATGTGCATTAAATATAGTAACAAATAAAAGATTAAAACTGAAAATATTTGATGTTACTATATTATTTTTATATATTTAAAATTATTTTTTGATCTCTTTCACCTAAGAAAAAGCACAAGTACATAACGTTTATCATATGTTAAGCCATTATGATATAGACAATGATCCCTCTACTAAATGATTCATTTGTAGACTTTTCTGATTACACTTGGAATTGTTTTTAACTTCCTGACTTCAATATATATGTTTTCCAGTGAAAGCTGTAAATTTAATTTAAAATTCTAGCATAGTTTGGCTTTTTACTCTGACATTCGTCATCTGCTATTGAAAAAATCTTGCTTGATGATTGTTCTGAGGATATGCCTCATGGATTTCTAGCTCACATTTAATGTGGTGTTACTTTCCATTTAATCATTTTAAATCTATTAAAAGATATCAGCATAGTTACTTAGATTATCATTAAAAATCTTTAAAATAGCTCATTACTGCAGTATCTTCACATTGCTCCATCTAGATAAACATTAAGCAACCATTACATTAAGCGTTGCCCATTAGATGAATATAGAATATGCTACAAAGGCATAATTTATCTGCTCACCAGGGTTCACAGAAATCCTTGCTTTAACTTTAATATTTCCTCTATTTACTTTGCCCTGCTTCTGAACCATATCTCTCTTATCAGTAACATTTCTTACTCAATAATAAGAATAATGGGATATGAAAGAATTATGCTTTTTACTTTTTGAGGACTTTTAAAATAATCCCAGATAAACAATATGTTTACATTTCCAAAAGACCTTTTCACTTGGCAAATGTTTTTTTAGTATTACTTTGTTTTTATCTAGAGTAAATGATATTTTTCAACTTTTAAAATTATTCAGTTATGTTCACAGAGGTATTCTATATTTCAATCCCAGTTAGTATAAGGACAAGTCGTTATTTTCAAGATAATTCAGAAGAAACTGCTTTTGTCCCCTGCCATTTTGTACATATGGACTGCCCAGACAGATGGCCTTACTGTTTCAGTTTTAGTAAATTTTGGACTGTCTTCTTCCTGACTGTAAGTTCCTGACCCCTCTTTTCTCAAAGCATTTGCTTTAGAAAACTTGTAAATTATTTTTTTCTGTTCCTTTGAGGTGTAAATCTTCTCCCAGCCTTTGCCAGTTTTTGCAATGCAGGGAATATCTTTCTCATGGACCTGGGGACCATCCCCTTGAAATGTAATCCCACAGAGACTGGGCAATAAGGGCACTAACTTCAAAAAGTGACAATCAGCAAACACAAATGGCCTAATCATATTGACCAACCTCTCTCCTAACACCTCCCAGTGTTTTTTCACTAGCTCACCACAGCTCTTAAAAACCCCAGCTTTTGTTTCAGCAGAACTGAGTCCACTCTCTCTTCCCTACTGTAACAGTCTTGAATAAAGCTTTCCTTGCCTGCTTAACTCTGTCCAGTACAATATTTCTTTGATAGATCTATAAAAGATTTGTATTTATTCCTGAAAAAATAAGTATACAAGCCAAAATTTGAGATTTTGTAATGTACAGCCCTGTCTCAAAAACCTGTGTAACTGTGTTTTGACCTCTAATGAGAGAAACAGTTCTCAGAGCTTTCAAAGAGGCTGTTCCTGGGTTATAATCCTCAATTTTACTCTAACCAAGTTTTCCATTTCTTTCTTAAATTGACTGATTAATTTTTTTCATTGGCAGAACAAATGCAGTCCTTGCCACTACAGAATAGGTACTGATAGCAAAAAAAAAATGTTCTTACAAATACTCGATTCTTGTCTAATTCCATTATTGAATTTTCCCCTTAATTAGCACAAAACAAGCAATACTTTTAAAATACTTATTTTCTCATAAATGCCCCCATATCTAACCAGGGTTCTAACTCTTCAAATGAGATAATAAAATGGAGTTCACAGTAAATGATGTGACATGGTGGGTGACTAATGAGTAGGACACTGATGCAGAGAGTCACAAGGCCTTTTTTATGCCAATTGGAAGAAATGGGGTTCTCTCATTTAAATGCAGTCTTATTGGTCTTCGGAAGAGGATTCAACTCCTCATGCTCTCTGATCATTTTCCTGGTTTACTCACTTTTTTTTTTTAATAAAGGGCTTTATTTAATAACAATATCTCAACATTGACTCATCAATTGTAATAAACACGATAAAAATGTAAGATGTCACTAATAGTGGAAACTGAGCGAGAGGTACATGGGAACTCTGCGCTACCTTCACAACTTGTCTGTTAATGTAAAACTGTTCTAAAGATTAAAATCTATTTCTAAAAACAGAATCATCAAATTGGTACTTAGAGTATGTCACACCTGAAATACAAACTGAGGTCAATCTAAGTGAACTGACATGGAAAGATTTCTGGAACATATTGCATGCAAAGATCAAACGGCAAAGAAAGAAAAAAATGGTATTAAATAGATGCCAGCATCACATTAAAAGAATGTTATCACGACTGGTTGGGGTTTATGCCTGGAACACAGGGACTAAATATGGTAAAATTCATGACTGCGTTGTTTCCTAATGTCATATGTTAATAAGAATGTTACGATCATCTCCATAGACACCAAAGAGGCACCTGATAAACTTATTTTTATTTATTCTTGATTTGTTTATTCTGGAGCGTCTGGCCCAGGGTGGGGGGGGGCGCCATGGGGGAGGAGGCCTGGCCCCCTCCCAAGCTGTGCCCAGGGTGTGACCCGATGGAGGGGGTTGGGAGGTGGGAGCATGGCAGGGGGTTGCCTAGCCCCCCTTTCCATGGCTCTGTTCATACCCAGCTTCTCCCCCAGGAAAATTATCCCAGCAGACCTCCCTTCAAAGCTGCTCTGTGCCCTGCTGCTCTGGGGAGAAGCTGGGCGCATCCCAAAGGGACCACGCAGTGGGGACAGTTCCTGTGGAAACAGCGCCCGCGTGGGCATATGCTCCCGGGAACAGGGTCAGTGTGGGATGGGAGGTGGGTCCTGGGGCCGATAGGGTCCAG
Organism: Kogia breviceps; assembly: GCF_026419965.1. Classification (NCBI taxonomy): domain Eukaryota; kingdom Metazoa; phylum Chordata; class Mammalia; order Artiodactyla; family Physeteridae; genus Kogia; species Kogia breviceps. The sequence continues at coordinate 123,177,644 of NC_081315.1, read as the reverse complement.
GCTCACGTCCTGCTTTGGGAAACGAGTAACTCAGAGACGGTAAGTCTTCCTGGTGCGGAAAAACAGAGGAAAGAAACAACTGCGAATGCATGATAAAAATACACCGAGGCACCCATCGTAGGTCTTTCATCAAAACTACACACTTTGCGCTCACAAAATTGCCGTCACAGTGTATTGTTTTATAATCGGCTGCATCACTTAAGAGCATAAGACATGGGACAGTTATCACCGGACAACTAAATGATTTCTCCACCCCCCCAATCCTGTGATTTTGCTTTTCCCAAAATAGCCATCATCATAAATAATGACTCTGGCGAACATCTTTGTTTATGAATCTTCATGACAATTTTTAATTAATTCCTTAGTTTAAATTCTAAAAGTGGTGGTTGTTGATTGAAAACAAAATGCTTGAAGATTTTTATCCACCCCATCAACCTGATTACCAGGTCAGCTGTAAGGACAGGCATTCTTACCAGCAGTGGGTTTAAAATTTTTGTCTATAATGATAGAGACAAAGGAGATCCCCGTGGGAAATCAACATTTCTCGTTTCCGTTTATTCACAGGAGAGTGTTTCTGGTCCTCATGCTGCTGTGTCATCCCTAAAGCTTTAGTTTCTTTTAAGACATCTGTCCCGCTGATCCCGCCTCACAGGAGAGCCACGTATAGAAAGGCCTTATCTTTGCAGCAATTTTTTTCTAGTTCTTCCGCGGTTAATCGTCATGTCGATTTGTGAGGCAGAGCCCAGAGACAGGAGCAGCGCTCCCTCTGCGGGGTCATGGGGTCATGGGGTTGCAGGCTCAGCCCCAGGCGGAGGATGATGGGCGGGACGCCGCGAGCAGCGCTTCTTGGAACAGGTGGGGTGTTTGCCAGTCCTGGATAGGCAGGCAGGACTCACAGGGCAAGGCCAGGAGAGGAGGAATTTCTGGACAGTGGGACCAGGTCAAAGGGAGCAAAGGCTGGCCCCTCAGACGCCCCCTGGCTAGGAGAGATGCAGCCGTACCCGCTGGTCATATTCAGAGGAGGGTGTGGCCACTTGGTCACCTTGGTCATACAGCACGTGTTATAAAGCACATAGTCAAACAGAAAACCCGCTAAGTTTCTGATGAAACATTAACAAATTCGCCGCTGCTCCTGGGCATGCTGTGCTGGCTGCCAGAGATGGGTCCTGGGGGCCGGGCTCTGGGCTGAGGGCTCCCCAGGCATCCCCAGGCCTGTGAGCAACCTCCTCCAGCAGCTCAGCTGTCACTCCTGGTTCTAGGTGAGGCGGCCTGTCCGTGCTAAGTAAAGATGAAACACACCAAGCCAATTCCGAGCATGCAGGAGACGCTGGGGGACAGAGGACTCCTCCGGAGTCCCCAGAGCTTTGCAAGGTGGCCGGGGGTTGATCAGCTCGGGGCTGCTCGGGGCCCTTCTACCCTGAGACCTCCCCCCATCCCCCAGCTGCCTCACCCGGCCCTGCCCCCACCGCCAGCAGCTGCCCTAAGATGATCAATCTGCTCCCAGCGTCAACCTGCAACACACCAGCTAGTCTCCAAATATTTATAAATTCATGAATGGTGCTGTGTTCTCTAAAACACAGTTCCTAAAACAAAAAGGAATTCCTTCTAGCTTCCTGGCTAATATAAAAAGTCCAAATAAAGACCAAGGGATCAGGAAAGGTTAAAAATGAGAAGTGAATCATTTACGGTAACACCAGGAGCTCCGTTTCCACCAACAGCGTATTTGTCTTTTGAGAACGTCCCCCTCGAGAGGCACAAAACCACAAAGAACAGACTGACCGGGCCGGGTGTTCTTGGCTCGGTCCAGAGGCTCGGCAACACCACAAGGCTCCCAGGAAAGTACGGACGGTCCCGAGAGAGAGAATGAGCTTCGGGAGACAAGAAGCAGGAAACCGCAAGTGCCACGTCCGCCCAATTCTGCACAGCTCGACCCCCGAGAGGGCCGCGATCATGGAAAGTCACTCTTTAAACTGCAATCACCACCCAGGCCAGAAACACTGCGAACAGATAAGAAGCCAATTTCTCTCCAAGCATCACTTTCCTGTGGTCATCTTCCCCTTTTCTGAAATGCATTTTCAGCCCAAGCTAATTGTTTCTGCAAACCTCCCTCCCCAGAAATGTGAAGGGCCCAGGGCCCCTCCCTGAGTCTCCTCCGACCCCCTCCTCAGGAGCCCCCTCCCCAGAATCCTGAAGGATCTCACACCATAGATGCACTAAGGTGTTGGGTTCAGCTACCAGCAATTACCAATATGCTAAGGTTTTTGACCCAAACAACAGCAACTTCACAATTCAACGAATACTGTAGGTGGCATTTTGGCATCACTAAAGACACTCTTAACCGATCAGGACAGACAGAACTTTCTAAAAAGGAAACGTGCACGGCGATGGTGGGGGTCCCGCCCCTTCGCCTCTGCTGTGACAGGGAAACTGCTACACGTTCTCAGCTCCCCTTCTTGTTCCCAAACTCAGACTTTACAGCAGGCATTCGGAAACACGAGCAAACGTTTCCAGACAAATGCAGCCTCGTGCCCCGCAGCCTGCTTGTGAGGAACGGGGCCACGCCGACCGCGGCTGTGGGCCCGCTGTCCCCTGCACGTGGCACGTGCACGGCCAGGCCAGACGGCGCACACCCATCACCCGCTGGCTCCGCGGCACGGGCGGCAGCAGGAGGTCGCAGAGGGACCTGGCGTGTGGACACGAAGGCCTTGTGTGGAGGGTGGGGGGGCAGGAGGGGGGAAGGCCCCCTCGCCACATCGAGCTCACCGGCGCTCACTCAGCCCAGCCCAGGCGCCCTGACCTTCTCCAAGACACGTGTCTGCTGATGCAGAGTCTGGAAGTTGGACCAGACAGATCAGCCCTTCACCTCACTGTCACCCAGTTCGACAGGAGGAAACCAGCTTCCCTTCTGGTTTCAAAACCAGCGAACACTTTCATGACCGACAATCCCACTTCCGGGGACGCACCCAAAGAAGGGGAAGCAGGGCCTCGGGCAGACATCCGTGTACTTTGTTCGCAGCAACGCTGTTCACAGCGGCCAAAAAGATGGAAGCCACCCAAGTGTCTCAGCAGACAATGGATAAACAGAGTGGACCATCCCCACGAGGGAACAGGGCTCAGCTCTGAGGAGTGAGGCACCAACCCATGACACAACACAGATGGGCCTCCAGGACACCACGCTGGCCGGGATAAGCCACAAGAAGACAGACACTGTCCGACTCCACGGACACGAGGTCTTTGAAGGAGTCAGATTCACGGAGACAGAAAGTGGACGGTGGGGCCCACGCTGGGGGAGGGGAGGGCAGGGAGCGTTTCACGGGGACAGAGCTTCAGTTCGGGAAGATGAGAAAGTTCAGAGACGGACAGCGGTGATGGTCGCACAACAACGTGAATGTACTTCATGCCACTGACCCGCACACTTAAAAATAGTTGAAATGGCCAATTTTATGCTACGTACATTTTACCACAATAAAAATCGAACATACTGATTTCAAAGACTTAAGTTCTGACACAATCAGACTTCATAGCCCGTACGCCCGCAGCAGCACGGAGCCCAGGACACAGCCGTGAGCCGGCGACTGGTCACAGTCTCAGGACGACGCACTTCCCTGAGCCCCAGCTGTCCAAGCCATCACGGGAACCAGCTTGGGGCCGAGAAAGCTCCAGCGGTAGAGCCGGAAGAACTGTTACCCAAGTTCCCGGATGAGTCTCTGGCTTTTGGCTCTGGCCCAGCCCCAGGGGGACGTCATGGCCCAGGCCAGCGCGCTGGCCAGCAGATTACCACCGGACCTCCGGTGGCCGTGCGCGCGCGTCCCTCGGCCAGGGAAAACTACTTTGGGAGTCAGTTTGGGAAGGAATGGCAACAAGTGATTAAACGCCGGCACATCTAGAAACAGGAGCTACGCGCCTCCACTAAGAGGTGTGGGGAGAGTGCTCAGGACAGCCAGGAACAGGAAGAAAGGGGGCCCGGGCCTGGGCCAGGGGTCAGGCCGAGCTCCCAGGAGGGCGGGTGGGTACCGCCCAGTGTGTCCCGCGGGCCTGGGCCACTGCTGTGGTGACCAGTACAAGCCTGGCACCACCTCAGCCTGACAAGGCACCAAATCCAAAACACGGCATGCGTACTTCTGCAGCTGAAGCGAAGGCTGGGAACAGTGCCCTGGGCGAGCACCGTGCTCCGTCTAAAACCCAAACAGGTGGGCTTCCCTGGTGGCGCAGTGGTTGAGAATCCGCCTGCCGATGCAGGAGACACGGGTTCGTGACCCGGTCCGGGAAGATCCCACATGCCGCGGAGCAACTAAGCCCGTGAGCCATGGCCGCCAGGCCTGTGCGTCCGGAGCCTGTGCTCCGCAATGGGAGAGGCCACAACAGTGAGAGGCCCGCATACCGCAAAAAAAAAAAAAAAAAAAAAAAAAAAAAGATTAAAACCCAAACAGGTGCTTCTCGTGGTCCCACCAGAGCCAGCCTCAGCGGGTCGACTGCCAGGAAGCCAAACGGGCAAATGTGCGGAGGTGACGTCTCACCCACACGAGGGCAGGGGCAGCCCCTGGACCCAGCTTGGGTCCGCCCCCGCCGGCAGGCAACCCGGGAGGCCAAGGTGCACTGTTCCCCCAGATCTAGAACACGTCGGTCCCCCCAGGCGGACCAGAGGCGCGATCAGGACCCAAAGGTGTAAGGCGGCCCTACCTGTGGGTGTGGGTGTGGGTGTGGGTGTGGGTGTTCCCCCCCACCCCCCCGGTTGGTCTTGAACAAGCCTGATGATGTCAGACCCATTGACCCGAGGGTCACTTTCTTCCTCTTTGGCCTCTCCGGGCCCTCGCGCAGGAGGACCATCGTCACCTCCAGTCTTCTTGCACAGCATGAACCTCCAACAGTCAAACATGAGTCTGCCCGGCCGTGGGCCCGTCCTCCCGGCGTCCGCGGCCTCCACCCGCAGGTGCCCGCGCTGACGCCGCTCCCCCTCGGCCTGGGGGAGGGCTACTCACTCTTTTATTGACTCACTTCTGAATCAACTGACAGGCCTGGGCCCTAGTTAACTCCCATATTTTTCTTCCAACACCCTCTTTATTTTCTCACCATGGAGAATGAAATCCTGCTTTTATTTCACACTATACCTTGAGTCAAGATAATTTAAGATGTCCCCTTTTCTTAAAGACAGAAAAGGCTCAAAAGTTCCAATATGCCAACAGGCAAGATGAAAGACCAATGGTTATTTTTCTCCCATCCAAGGAATCAACAAAAAGTAAGCAACACAAGGTTTCCACATTAACCATATTTAAAATGACAGAAGTATTCATGTTCTGCCACACATGTATTACGTAGTGACAATTTTATGTTGAACAGAAGATGCGATATTTTATAATAATGATTAAGTCCCTTTGGTATTATATATTTTCTCATTTTACTTTCCTCTTTTTTTTTTTTTTTTTGCGGTATGCGGGCCTCTCACTGTTGTGGCCTCTCCCGTTGCGGAGCACAGGCTCCGGACGCGCAGGCTCAGCGGCCATGGCTCACGGGCCCAGCTGCTCCGCGGCATGTGGGATCTTCCCGGACCAGGGCACGAACCCGTGTCTCCTGCATCGGCAGGCGGATTCTCAACCACTGCGCCACCAGGGAAGCCCTTACTTTCCTCTTTTAAATAAGATTGATATGTATATCACCCCTAAATACTCAAGAAGGTCAATTAGAAAATGTTGACTGAACTGGACATTTAGAATTTTTTAAATCTCAAGGATGTTCTTCCACAATGTTCACAACACATTATTGCCTCTCCTGTAACACCACATTTGCTTAAAACACACTCACATAAAGCTTATAATATAAATTTCACTTACAGACCTTGGAAGATTCTTGAGGGCTGGATTTGGTTCTATGTCTGTTCCACTCACCCATAGAGCCTAAAATAAAAATTGAAAGGAAATCTGAGATCTACAAAACTCAGTAAAAATGGAAGTTTTCTGAGACAACAAACGGTACACTGCCAGGCTGGGTGGGGAAGCTGAATTGCATTTGTCCCAATTAAGCCAGGGAAAATTAAAAGCACCTGGAGGCCTATCAGGTTGCCATCACACCTAGGCTCCTGTGAGATACCAGAGACAGAGACAAATAACTTCTCTAAAATAAAGACGTATCAAAATACTCCACCACAAGTTTTCTACAAATTATAGTCTATGAAATAGAAGCTTTCAAGAGAATTAATGAATTTGCATTGGACCCGAAGAAATAAATCAGAATGTACTACAGAAATTTTTAAAAATATATGAAAATAGGGAAAAGTGAAGTGGAGGACAGGATTCAAAGGTCTAACAAATGTCTAAATGGGGTCCCAGAAAAACATATATAGAAAATAGAGGAACTATTTGAGAGTTAGTGGTTAAACATTTTCTTTTTAGAATGAATGAAACAAATGAACCAAAGAGAGGTTTTAGAAGAGCACAGCTGAAAAATGTGAAAATTGTAGCCAAAAATGCAGAAGAGTAGAAAGACAAAATGAAAATCTGAAAATAAGCTAGAGCAAAAACACTTTTGATATGAACAGACAGTAGACTACTTGTCGTCAGAGAAGAAAATTCAAAGAAGAGAAAATTATATTCAGAGAACAGAGAGAAACTATCAAGTTAAAGTTTTGTACAAAGCCAAAATATCTGTACTGGTTTTCTACTGTTGCTGTGACAAGTTACCACAAACTCAGTGGCTTAAACAATACAAATTAATTATCCTACAGTTCTGTGGTTCAGAACATGGACTTCATTGAGCTAAGATTCAGGTTTCAACAGGGGTGCAACTCTTTCTGTAGACTCTAGGAGAGAATCTGTTGCATTACCTTTTCCAACTTCTACTAGAGGCCACTTGTGTTCTTTAGCTCTCGGCCCCTTCCTTCACCTTCAAAGCCAGCAACATGGTATCTCTCCAACTCTGCTCCCATCTTAATATCTCTCTGATTCTTCTCTTCTGCCTCACTCTTTCTCTTATAAAGACTCTGGTGATTACATTGGGCCCACCTGGAAAATGCAGGCTACTCTCCCTAGATTAAGGTCAGGTGTTTAGCAAGATTCATTTCACCGGAAAACTTAACTCCTCTTTGTCATGTAATCTAAAATACTCATATGTTTCAGGGAAAGGGCGTTATTCTGCCTATTAACTTTCAGGAGAAGGGACAAGTTAAAAACATTTTCATATAAGCAAAGAAAAAAAATACCACCACCAACATGAATTCAACAAATAATAATTAATTCAGGAAGAAAAACGTTCAATCCCATGAGAAAAAAAATTTTATGTAAAGAACCCCGAAGATAGTTTTTGAAACAAGATATTTAGAAAAATATCTAAACATTTTGTGTGAAATGTTGATGTTAGTGTTTATTTATGATAAGGATGTTAGTTGGGAAAATTAAAAATAGGCAAAAGTAAAATAATAGACAACAGTAGTAATTTTGTGGTAAATGATTAAGGTTTTTAAAAAATATTTTGGTGAGACTACAGTTAAGATACTAACTTTATGCCTTTAAATTAGTTATCAATATTAGAAGGTGAAGTATATCCACTAAAATAATAATAAGATTAAATATAGCTCTCAAACTAGTATAGCAAAGGCAGAGAGAAAACAAATTAAAATCAAATTTGCAGCGATAACATAGGTAAGTAAAGAAAAAAACAAAAAGAACCTAATTATAGATAAATAGAAAATAAGTCAAAAGGTGGTTAAAAAGCACATATATCAATAATTATGACAGACAAATTAACAGAGCATTCCATTTAAAAGAGAGAATTTTCATTTTGGACTTAAAAAAAATCCATGTATAACACATGCCTGGATTTTATTTTATTATTATTTTTAAACATCTTTATTGGAGTATAATTGCTTTACAATGATGTGTTACTTTCTGCTGTATAACAAAGTGAATCAGCTATACATATATCACCATATCCCCTCCCTCTTGCATCTCCCTCCCACCTTCCCTATCCCACCCCTCTACGTGGTCACAAAGCACCGAGCTGCTTTCCCTGTGTTATGCTGCTGCTTCCCACTAGCTAGAGGGAATATTCATTATAGAATAACTTATTAAGAAAATAATAATTTAAATCAAGATTAAATAAACATTTGTGTGATTAAGTTCAAGTATATGCAACATATATTCTTAATCATCCACACAAACTTAAATAGAACTTTAAAATAATAGAATTAATATACTATTTCAAATTTCTCTCCTACATAAAAGTATTTATTCACAATTTAATTGGCATATATATTGTTAAATGTAATCTTTATTAGTAGAGAAAACTAACTGATTAAATTTATATTCTTCACTTTAATACAACAAAATATTAAGAAGATCCAATTAAGCTTCCACTCATCCCCTGAAATCTATTCCCAACTGCTATAACCTTTAAAAAAAATTCATACAGATTTTACCTGGAGGCTTTCTTAGTGGACAAAATAATCACCATAGTTTTCAGAATATCTTTTTCAACCTTTCTCTTGATTTCCTATCATATTTTTAATTACTTCTCCAGTTCTAATAAAATACATACTTACTAATAGACTTCCATATTTTGACTGTTTCCAATAGTTTTACAAAAATACTATGTTGTATTTAATAGTTAAAATTTTAATTAAAAAATAAAACCTTGGTAACACATCTTGAGAATCTATAATCTATAATAAAATTTTTAAATTGCTTATAAAACATTTTATGAGGGTTCATGGGCTTTTAAAAATGGCTCCTTCTTTGCTCTTACAATTTTAAAAATTACCCTTATCTTACCATTTTATTAGAGTATATTATGTATATCATCACTACTTTGTTATATAACTATTTCATAATCATTCTCAGATTCATAAATGTTATTGTTGTTGTTCTTTGATATTTCTTTTAATATTATTTTAAAATATTTTTGTATAACTATTTTTCCTATGTCTTTGATGTTGTTTTTCACTCAATGTTTTAAATATACACTATGTGACATATTGCTTATGCTAAGCTCATATTCCTATAACAGCAGGTAGCTTTATCCTTTGATTTTATTTTGTATTTAAATGAGGTTTTGATTTTTGGTTTACAATTTCTTCAAAACAATTACAAATACTAACCATATGTATGTGTTTGTATATGTCTACTTATATATGTAATTGTTTTTTTCTCCCACTAGAATGTAAGCTCTATGAAGATAATGCACATCTTTATTTGTCAGTATACCCATGATACCTGAGGCAGTGTCTGGCATTATGTGTATTTAATAATGAATCATTATGGTTTTATAAAACTTTCCTCATAGTACATGAACCCATAAATCATGTTTCAAAACCTATTCTTGGCAGCTCTCCATACATTTTGCAAAAGCCTATCTCAATATATTTTAATATTTTAAAGAATTACACAATTTTCTGTGGTAATTTATGGCATGGTTTGTTGTATTTTCTTCCTTGAAAGTATTATTTAAGAAAGATCAATATAATGTTTTGTGAGGTAGAGTTTATTAATGGTATTACTCTTACCAGTTTCCCCACCAATGGTGTTCTTTGATGTAGTTAAAGTATGTAATCCAATATTTTACATTAATCTGTCTGCTATGTTGTGCATCAAGTCTTAAAATAAATGGTTCTGCCTGAAGAAAATATGGACCCAACATTCATTGGTTAGTTGACTCTCCCTCTATTATGTAGCAGCAACCCTATCTCTACATGATTATTATGGTGAAGTATTCCTTACAGCATACTAGTAACTTTTTCTTTATCTGCTCTTACAAATAGTGAGGGATTCCTCTGACAGCAGATTTCAGTGTGATTCCTTTGCCGTTTTATATACTGAGAAAATAAACTACTTATATTCAAATCAAATTAGAAAGCAGTCCTCCATATTTTGTAATTTTTATAATTTCTTATTTCATGAAAATTCTCATTTGACATCATTAAATTTCCTGACATTTACCATTCCTTTTTATTTATTTATTTATTTTTTAAGAAAGCCACTAATGATCATCTCTCTCAAAACGTGGTCCTGAAAAACAGCAACATCAACATCACCTGAGAACTTGTTAAAGATGCAGAATTTTGGCTCCCACCACAAACAATTTGAATCTGAAATTCTGGGCATGAGGTTCCACACGTCAAGTTTTAGCAAGCTCTCCAGGGGATTCTGGTAAAATCTTAGAGCAATGCTCTAAGATAGCATCTTCCATCTTTCTGATACATCTTTCTGATGTATCTCATAGTCATAATATTTGTTGCATGAAAAGTTAGACATAAGCATTAAATGTCAAAGAGTTTGAAGGAATGTCAGAACACAGTTATACTAATGAAATTGTCTCTCAGGGATCGAATCCTTATCCATTTGAGTTGGGTTGCTCAAAAACAGATTCTGAGAAAGCGATTGATATGCAGGTTGTTTAATTGTCACATGTCCTGTGGAACAACACCTGTGGAAGCAGGAGTGCGTGAGGGAGAAATCAAACTACACAGTGGTCACATGTGTGCTCTCAGCCAATTCTATCAGAGCTCTGGAGATGGGATGGTCCTTCCAGAGGTATATTAATTAGAAGCAAGAGACTCAGTTCTTTCAACACTCTCCCACTCCAATCAGACACTGAATGCCAGTTTTCCTCCGAGAGGACCAAAATATCGATGAGGCAGCTTTCTTCATCTGATTCCTAGAAAGAGATTCAGTTATAAGCTGTGCAGCCATTCTCACAGCCAGAGATTTGGTTAGGGAACAACAGTGTCCCTGGCATAGACCTCATTTCCTAAGTTGTTAAAAAGATATATTTTTCTTTCTACACACTGTTCTTTTTGGTTTCATATTTATTTTTTCACCAACTCAATTTTCTGCATTAAATGGAAAAGGAAAACATATTTAGATGAGCAAATGGTGGACAAATCAAAAATTTTATAAAATGACTGAGATGTTTATAATTATATTAAAGTCAATTCCTATTATTTATGTCTAAAAGTGCTTACAGCTTTTAATCATAAATAATATAAAACAGGAGATGAAGTAAAAACTATTAGTTAAAATTAATAGCACTAAGAAGAAATATTTATAACAGGGTTATTGACAGATCTCCATTCATAAAAAGATGCTTCTGGTAGATATCTCAGATTGTAGTATTGAGTATCTGGATCAAAGAATAAATAAAATAAAAATAGAAAACAGATCAAGTTGAGAAACAAACCTCCTAGGAAATATTAGGAAAATGGAAAACTTGTTACACATCTATTTTACTCATTAAAAATGTAGCATTAAGTGACAGATATTATATTTTGAACAACAGATTGATTTTTTTTTTAGTATTTGCTAATAGAATCTCCAACTGGATTTGAGATCTCTGTTAACTCTTTAGCTTTTCATATTCTCTACCTGTTCCTGGATTTTTTATTTTGGATATTTTAATAAAGAATTGCTGGGCTTGCACCATAATTTCAGGATATATATATATATATATATATATATATATATATATATATATGTCAATATAAGAAAATCCACAAAAAAAACAAACACAGTCACCTGGTGAATTAGAAGATATATATATATACACACACATATATGTATATATGTATATATGTGTGTGTATATATATATATATATATATATATATACACACACACACACACACACACACACATAATTTATTTGAACTCTCACTGCTTGGACTAAATAAATTTGTGAATTCAGTCCTGAGAAACTAGAACAAGATCAATAAATCAGCCATCCCTGAGAAACATATAATACTTAGCTTTTATATCAGACATGGGGCATATCTTTTTCAATCTTTGTAAAAGGCTCTTTGCTTCAAATTGTGAAGGTCTCAAAGTCATATTTCCTAACTAAGAATGCTATTGAATTAAGCAACAAGAAAGATGTCACTAAAATCCTAAGATGGCATGATAATATATGGACAACAACTGAATTCTCAATCTTTAACTCACATTTACTTTAATGCCCCTGGGGCAGAAGTGCCATTTTCAAGAAGACTCATCTATATAATTACTCTGAAATAGGTGCAGTAACTGTATGAAGTTAAAACCAATTTTGGAACAAATGGGCTATACAATTGATAATATCAAAGATCCTTTTAATTTAACTGTAATTTGAGAAACATTACATTACATTAATAAAGTTCTTAAAGAGGAACCTAATATTTCATTTCCTTTCTTTATTTCACTATCATAACTTTTATTATATGATTTGAAACTTACAGAAAAATTTTAAGAAAAGTACAAGGAAGTCCCATTAACACAGATTAACAATTGTTTACATCATTTTGCCCCATTTGCTTCTCTCTCTGTCTCTCATTGTCTCAGCAAAAAACATTTGCATGCACAAACATGCGCTTGTTTACACAAGCACACAGACACACAGGCACAAAGACACACACACAAAGAAGCCTTACATAGCTTCCATAAGAATGAATTTCAGTTACCGTGTGTTAATTGAATAACACCAGGCCCAACAACAAAGTTCAGATTTCAGTTACTGTGGTATATTAACTGTATGTAATTGCACAAAGTATAAACTCTGCTGCTAGCTTTTCGGTCCTAAAAATTACCATGTAAATAGCACATGTACATCATGATCAGTGACTAACCATGTCACTTTTTTCAGTCTGTCAGTACTTTGTTGCTGTGTATCTGTTATTCAGTTCATTCACAGATAGAAAAGTGTGTAGCACTTGCTTATCTCCCAGTGATAAACCCAAATGGCATTTTATAAAAATGAATTATTGAAAGAGGAAATTGGTTGACAAAGTTGAAAGTGCAAAAAATAAATGAAAATCGATAATGCTAAGAGTTAAATTCAAATTGAATATAAATGGAGTTATGGAAGATATAGATGCTGACTATGGGGATGTTGATTCCATCAATATTTGAGAGACTAGGTATGCAACCCAGAGGAAATTAATGAAGGCAAATTTATGGACATAAATGAGACAAACACTTATGACAAAAAAGATGATGATGTTCTAGAAGTCATGCTGGTAAAAAAAAGTCACATTAAAGAAACTCTCAGAGATATTTCACCATATTGAAAGTGCAAAGGATAAAATATTAGAAAAAGCAATGTTCAAATTTCTCTTGATAAGTTTTATGCAATGAAGTAAAATTATTTAATTGTAAATATTTCTAACATTTTAAATTATAATGTATAAAATAAATTTTAGTTTCACTAATTTTAATTTCCCTATACATTATAAGAGAAAGTAAGAGAATTCTTAATGCTTTGACAAAAATGTTGAATGTCACAGAACATTAGTAATTTTTCACACTGATTGTTAAGATGGCTTTGCATGATTTCAGTTTGCAAAGTTATGTTTACAGACTGGCACTAGCAGGCAAAGGGAAGGGTGCCATTTGACAATAGGTTGGAAACATTCCCATTTACCCCCTAAATATTTCCACGTGCTTTTCCCCGAAAGAAAGTATTTGGTTCAAATATGCAATGCACTTATCATAGTATTACCAAAATCAGAAAATTTAACATGATACAATATTATTATCTAATCGACAGTACATTTTAACTGTCTCAAAGTAAAATATAGAACTATACTTTTTTCCCAGTCCAAGATCCAATCTTAGCCCATGCGTTGCATTTAATTGCTATGTGTTAGTAATCTCCTTTGATCTGGAATATTTACTCAGCCTTTCTTCATCTTTTCTGATTTGGCAATAATTTTAGAAAACATCCTTCAATTTGGATGTTTCTTATATTACTTTATACTTAAATTCAGTCTATATACATTTTGGCAAAAATTAAATTGTTTTCCCAGTTACATCATATCAGGAAGAAAGATACTTGATTTATTTCATTAATGGTGATGTTAGGTTTAGTGGTTGGACTAAGGAATTTTCCTACTATAGTGAAGTTATTTTCCCCTTTGTAACTGATAGCTAATATCAGAGAATCCATTTTGAAACTATGAAAATATGCTGTTTCTCATCAGCATTTCACTCATATTTTTTGATTATATAGTCAGCAGTCTACCTTAAAAGGTTTTTTTCCTTTTCCTCTATTTATTACTGACATATTTACATAAGGACTAATGGCTTCTTTTATTCAATGGGTTTTATATATCCTGTCATTGTATATTTTGACATTCACATTATCCTAGATTAAGTCAGAAGGAGTCTGTTCAAGATGGATTCTTTGTGCTTTACACATTTCTTTGAGCATTTCGTTACTTTTTAGGGAAAAAAGATGCTGCAGGTACACCTTGAGATTTTCTTACCTCAGCCCTGAGATGGAGTTCTTTATGTATTCTCAATATGTTCTTTGTTATGTACTTTACAAATATTTAGCGTTTACTTTGTCTATCTTATTTCTTTACTTGACAGTGTCTTTTGATTACAGAAGTTTAAGTTTTTAAATTAATAGGCTTTAATTTTTTAGAGCAGTTTTAGGTTCAAAGCAAAATTGAGTGGAAAGTGCAGAGAGTTTTCACATATCGCTTATTCATTCCCCATCCCCTCATACCTCACAAAAAGCCTCTCCCAACATCAACATCCACCATCAGTGTGGTACATTTATTACATTCCATGAACCAATATTGGCACCTCATTATCAACTAAAGTCTATAGTTTACATTAGGTTTTACTTTTTCTGTTATACATTCTATAGGTTTTGAGAAATGTATAATACTGTAACAGATATCTACCACTGTAACATCATACAAAATAGTTTCACTGCCCTAAAATTTCCCTGTGCTTTTCCTATTCATCCCTCCCTCTCTCCTCACTGAATCCCTAGCAATCACTGATATTCTACTGTCTCCATAGTTTTGCCTTTTCTAGAATGTCATATAATTGGAATCATACAGTATGTAGCCTTTTTAAAATTGGCTTCTTTCACTTAGCAATGTGCATTTAATATTCCTCCATGTCTTTTTCTGGCTTGATAGCTCACTTCTCAATGCTGAATAATATTCCATGGTCTTAGTGTACCCCAGTTTATTTCTTCATTCACCTACAGCAGTCTTTCTTGATTACTTCTAAGTTTTGGTAATTATAAATAAAGCTGCTATGAACATTCATGTATAGGTTTTTGTGTGGACATAAGATTTCAACTCATTTGGGGAAAGATTGATGGATTGTAATTGTACATGTAGTATTGTAAGAAACTGTCAAACTGTCTTCCAAAGTGGTTGCATCATTCTGCATTCCCACCAAAAATGAATGAGAGTCCCTCTTGAAAATTTTTGATTTTATTGAGATCTATTTTATATTGTTTAATACTGCTGCTTTCTGAGTTCAGTTTCAGAATTGTTACCTGATCTGAGGCCATGGATATATTCTGTTTTCTTAAAGAAACTGCATAATTTTAAACTCTAAATTTAGGTTTATGAGCCTGTTCAAATTAATATTTATTTGTGTATGGTGTAAGAGAAGGCTTTTTTCTCTCCTATATAGATATCTGGTTGTTCCATAACAATTTTAAAAGTATTTAATTTCTTCACTGAATAATTTTTCACCTTTGTCAAAATCAATTGCCCATATATTTGCAGGTTTATTTCTGAACTCTATTCTCTTGCATTTACAAATTTTAGTTATCATGAAAACATAGCACATCAGTTTTGTAGAAAGTCTTGATTTGCAATAGTATAAATCCTCCAACTTTGTGTTTATTTTACAAGCTGCTTTCAGAAATTCTAGAACTTCTGTATTTTTAATATAAATGTATGATTATTCATTCCCATGAGAACATTTTCAATGATCCAAAACATTGATCATATAGGGAAGAATGGGCATCTTAAATATAGAGTATCCAGTTCATGAACATGGTATAATTTCCCATTCATTTAGGTTTTTATTATTTTCTCTCAGCAATGTTTTGTAGTTTTAGGAATCTTGAAAGTATTTTGTGAAATGTATTCTTTAATATCTTATTCTTTGTGATACTATTGTAAAGGGACTTAGAATTTTTTTAATTTCAAACTGTTTAAAGCTAGTATATATAAATGCAATACATTTTTGTGTTTTGACCTTTTATCTGGAACATTTCTAAATTCACTAACTAATTCTAATATTTCTCTTCTTATTCCTTAGGTATTTCTATGTAAGCAGCCATTTCATTTGTGAAAAGAGAGTTTTACTTCTTCCTTTTCAATATATATGTCTTTAATTTATTTTCTTTGTTTTAATGTAATGGATAACTTCTCTAGTGCAGTGTTGAAAAGAAATGGTAAGAGTCAACATGCTTGATTTGATCACTATATTCACCATATGAGATAATAGCTGTAGGTTTTTAATAGATGCACTTTATTGGATTGAAGAAGTTCATTCTCTTCCTAACCTCCTCAGGAATTTATCAAGAATGGGTGATAAACTTTGTCAAATTAATCTTCTCCTATTAAGATAATCATGCTATTTATTTCTTTTCTTTTATTAATAGGGTAAAATACATTAAGTAATTTTTGAATGTTAATCCAAATTTATGTTCCTGGGAAAAACAGCATTTAGCCATGATATATAAACCTGTTAACATATTGCTTAATTTGATTTGCCTATACGTTGTTAAGCATTCATGCTTGTATTTATGAAGGTAATTGATCTATAAATAATGCATAATACTTTTTTCCGGTGTTTATACCACATTAATGCTGACCTCATAAAAATAGTGTGTGTTCTTTCCCTTGTTTCCTGGAACATATTCTACATTATTTATTTTAGTAATTTACTAACCAAATTATTTGGGCCTGTAGCTTTTTGTGGGAATGTTTTTGAAAATGAATTGTTTTCTTTAGCCAGTATACAGGGTTTTAAAATGTCCTATTTTCTCTTAAATTCATATTCCCTAAATTGTAAAATTTGTTTGTCATAAAGTGGTCCATATAGTCCTCTCTCTTTCTTTCTCTCAGAATTGTTAGCAATCTATCAATTTTATCCACCTGTTCAATGAACACACTTTTGTCTTTGTTAATATTCTTTATCATTTGTCTATTATCTACTTCATAGATTTCTGCTCAGTTTTAATTATTACACTAATTATCACATTATTATTACTTAGTTGGCCTAACTGAAACCATAAGTAGGAGTGGTACCATTTTTTTCTGTTGGTGTTTCACTGGAATGGGATGGTTATTGCCAAAATGTTTGTCATTACACTACCATTTTTCCTAATCATTTTGCTAGAGTATAAAGCCTTTCCTAACCTTTTGTTTTTCTTTATTTGTGTTTTCATTTTGGTCTGCCTTTTGTCATTTTGGGGATTCGGACTTCTGTAGAGCTTTATTTGCTATGTATGAAAGATGATAAGGACACCCAGGGAACTCATTGCCATGTCTCTGTTGAAGTCCTAAGGTCCCTAGGCTGTCCACCTTCCTCTTTCCAACATTCAGTCTTCCTTTGCTTGTTGTGTTATGTTTAGGCATTTGTGGTTATATGAGGGAGGGTTTTCACACACAAAACAAAGATAATTTAGAATGAACATTCAATAACCTTTTACTAATCTTTACTATACTTGTTTCATCACATTTTTACAGATCTTGCTATACATTTACCATTTCATGTTTTTTTAATATCTTTCTAAGTAAATTTAAGACAATGAAAATATTTTAGCATGCATATTGTTAAGTAGAATTCAATATTATTGCACAGAATTTTAGGTGGAATTTACGTATATGTTATGCACAAATCTTAAGGATACATATTCAGAGTTTTGACAGTTGCATACATCTTCAGTGACTTAAATAAAATAGTATTATTATCACCTCCAAAAGTTTCCTATGTCCTTTTCCAGTCAACCACAACACTCACTCCCCGAGAAGCAATTACTGTTCTGAGTTTTTCCACCATAGATGAATTTTGCTTAATTTTGAACTACATGGGAGTCAAATTATACATTCAATTTGTTTTTATAAGACTTCTGTCAGTCAACACAAAATTTTGACTTTCATTTGTCTGGTTTCACATATCAGTAGTTTCTTTTTTTCTATTTTTATTTATTTGTATAATATACCATCGGTTTTATTTATCAATTCTGTATGATGGATAATCAACTAATTTCCAGTTTGGGGATATTGTGAGTTATGCTGAGGTTTTTGTTTTCTTTTTTAATTTTTTATTGTTTTATTTTACATATTAAATAAAATACGTTTTATTTAACTTTATAAGAGCCTGGGAGTGAAATTGCTGGCTCAGTTTTTTGTATTTAGTTTTATGTGTATTTAAAAACGCTGCCAGGACTTTTTCCAAAATGACTGTAGCATTTTACATGCTCAGCAACAAAAGTTGAGCACTTCAGTATTCCCTATACTTGCCAGTATTTTATCTTTTCGTCTATTCTGTGTTTTGAACTTTAGCCATTATGGTGGGTGTGGTGATATCTAACTGTGGTTTCAATTTATGATATCCAAAAATTAATAAGGTTAAGAATGTTCCATGTTTGTTAGACAATAGTGAACTTTTTTTTGCGGAGCACAGGCTCCGGACGCGCAGGTTCAGTGGCTATTGCTCACGGTCCCAGCCGCTCCGCGGCACGTGGGATCTTCCCAGACCGGGGCACGAACCCGCGTCCCCTGCACCAGCAGACGGACTCTCAACCACTGCGCCACCAGGGAAGCCCAATAGCGAACTCTTTGTAAACATTACTTAAACATTTTTCTCATGTGTTTATTAAAAATTTTTATATTTTTATTACTGAATTGTAGGAGATCTTTTTATACGGTTTGTGAATATTTACTTTAAACTTATGGCATGCTTATTTATTTTCTTGATGGTATATTTTGATTAACAGAAGTTTTTAATTATGAAATCTACTTTATTATATTTTTTGTATATTTATGCATATTGTTTATTTTGACTTATCTGAGAAAATCTGTTTATTGCCCTAAAGTCACAAAGATATTATTCCATGTTTTTATTTTAAAATATCAGATTTTTTGCTCACAAAGCAATAAATAATTTCAGGAGTATATTACCATGAGTACTAAAATGGACAAAAAATAAAAGAAGCATACATACATTCAATGTATGTATCAACCAATGAACCAATAATTATGAAAATCTACTATGTACCAAGAAGTATGTTTTAGTTATAAAACAAATACTTTTAGATAAAAATTGAATTAGAAATGCACTTTATGGCAGCAAAATCTAAAGAGTGGAAATTTTGTTTTCAAAGAAGGATAAATATAAGGAGATAAGGTTAGAAACAGTAGTTTGCTGTTTAACCAATAATGCCTCTAGATTTTGCTTTTATCAAGGTCATTGTAGATGATATCCCCTGAACCCTGCTAAGTTATTAATGGAGACTACAAAGTACTATTTTATACAAATACAACTTATGATAGTTTTAACACAAAATATTATGAAATGACAATGATTTATTCAAATCCACTGTTAAAATATACATTTCCATGTATTCCTAGAAAATACTTAAATATTAGATTAAAAGATTAAGGATATTAGAAACAATGGGAATCAAACCATTCATTTGTGAATGAACAGTTTATATATAAAGCATGTATTAATAAATTATATAATCTATGTAATACATGATTGTTTTCCAACTAACTGGTTATTGCTGAGTTGTATGGAAATGTTCCCTGAAATTTCTGTCATTCTTGAGGATGTTGTAAACCAGAAGAAAAATTTGCCACACGCAATAGGTTTCCTTAAACATCTGCTGCCAAGAAAGTTTGTTTGGAGCTTGTGATGATGGGTGACTTTTTGACAGGTAATTGCAATTCAGATCAGATGCAGACAGATTTAGTACCTAAAAGCTTCTAGTTTATTAAAATCACCATTGATTTATTTAGCACTCCTTCTTCCCTCCAAACTGTCTTGCATTTTAACACTCTTTGGGAATTAATAATTTAGCTGTGATACCTATAATTTATAGAGCTGACTGAAATATAGTAGACGTTTCTTGATTCTGCAAACAAAATCTTAAATAAGGAAGTACTTGAAAATTAAGCAATATTCTTATATTGTTATAAAACAAAAAGTTATGGCATTTTTACAACTGCGCTCATCAATAATCTGTCATTAAACATTTCCAGTTTGTTTTGCAATGTTTCATCTAAAAATTGATTAAGTTTTTGTGAACATATAATACAAGCATTAGCCACCACCTTCTTTTTCTTAGGTGGTTTTCTGGAAGAATGATTCTAAGGTGGAGATTTACATGCAGGAACTGTATTTGGGGGTGGTACCCTATGGATTAACTCCTGAGGAAAGAGAAGGAAGTGAGATTGGGTAGAGGGAGGAGTTGAATGGCGATTCATTTGCAGCAAATCTCAGTAGAGCCTACTGGGAGCTCTGGAACTGTGATGACATTTAGTAAAAGGGTCAGATTTTTATATTGTTCTCCTTTCCCCCATATAGACCAGTCAATGGATATGGGCTCCCCACATATGGAGGAAGACATGACCTTGCGTGCTGCAGCTATACAGAGAGCTACTCAACTGAGAGACATCAGTCACTCAACTACCCTGCTAATGCAGCTGACGAAGGAAGTGCCCTAGTCCTAAAGGGAAACGTGGGCAGTGGTATAACCTGGACAGTGGTATATAGTGTTTATGTATCTTAAAAGTCAGCATTACTATTATATGTCATATATATGAAGGTATGCAAATAAATACCATTTATAATAATAGTAAAACTAACAGATATGCACCTACTGTATTACCAACATATTTAAAGTCATCTCTGTGGTCAAATCATCTCTTCAATCACATCATCTACCATTTTTCTCCAGAGACAATCAATTTCCTTTTTTTAAGTTATTAATCATCTCCTATTGTGATACCAGTAGAAATTCTATGATACCAATAGTTAAAAAAATGATTATGACAGACCTGGAGCAATCTTTGGTCATATGCCTAACTTCTAATGAGATGTCAAGAACTATTATGTGATACTTTTATGTAGATTCCTAAATCTGGACTGGCTTGAATATAGACATGATGTTTTTGGTAGCCATCTTGGAACATGATCTAAAGTACCATGAATACCTAGGGTGTATCATGAAGAAAAGAAAATTGGAACAGACCTATAACTAGTAAGGAGCTTGATCACTAATCGAACACCTAAGAAAGTACATGTTAGGTTAAATAAAGCAATGATTTAAAAGAAGTCTGGGGTCTTAACACGTTAGAATACCACATCAATCCTCTATCACCTACATCAAGACTTCTTTTATAAGAGAGATACACATTTCTATCTTGTTTCAACCTTTATTTTTGTGTGTGCATGTGTGTATGTGTGGCCAATCATCAATCTAATTATGTTGTTCAAATCTCCTCTATTCATTGTTGATTTTTATTTTTTTTTGTTTCTTTTCCAACTCTATCATACTTCAAATTCACATTTAAAAAATAAAGTATTGCTATCTATGTCAGGAACTTTTTTCTAATTTTGTTATAAATGGAATGCTTAATATTTAGTGCTTCTCTTCTTATAATTTGGATTCAGGGAGCAAATACTGTACAATTTGGCTCATTGCAACACCTAATGGAAAATTTTCACTTTCCATGCACTTTTAAACTCTCTCTTATCACATCAACATCTATTTCATTTTATTCCCTTCTTTATTTTAATACCATTGACTTATCATCACATCTTAGAGACCTTTTATTTGATCCTTTTTCTTTATAGCTGTATGCTACTTTCTATGCATGCCTTGTATTTAATACACTTCTTTTTAAATTGTGGTAAGAACACATAACATGTGTTCGCATAACAGTACCGTTAACTATAATCAGAAATGAAAGAGGAGACATTGCAATTAATGGCACATAAATAAAAAGGATTATAAGAGACTATTATAACTATACAACAACAAATTGGATAATCTAGATGCAATGGATACATTCCTAGAAATATCCTATAAAGAATGTATCAAGAAGAAATAGAAAATTTGAACAGACCTATAACTAGTAAGGAGATTGATCAGTAATCAGAACATCTCTCAACAAAGGAAAGCCCAGTACCAGATGGCTTCTTTCATAAATTCTACCACATGTTTAAAGAATTAATGCCAATCCTTCTCAAATACTTCCAAAAAGCTGAAGAGGAGGAAACACTTCCAAATTCATTCTAAGAGGTGAACATTACTCTGGTACCAGAAACAGAAAAGGCACTACAAGAAAAGAAAAATACAGGCCAGTATCACTGATGAACATTGATATAAAAATTCTTTAAAAATACACTGGCAAATCAAATTAAATAGCACATGAGAAGGGTAATACAGTTTTACAGGTGGCAGTTTCCTGAAGTTTTCTTCTGCCCCCTGATGGAAGTCTTTTTCAGATGTATGTTTATTTTTTCAGCTCTATGAATGCTGCTTTATTTTCCCTTATTTTATAAGACTTACTCATTTTTTCTCTTATTCATCCTCTTATGATGTGGATCTGTATAGACTATTAGGAATCTATATTGTTTGAGAACTGCCCTTGCTTGAGGTTTCTGCATAAACATATAAGAGCATCCCATTCTCAGATGAGCTCATCTGTGGGAGGGCAGGTTGTCGTCCAATGCTCCCAACATAAACAGCAGACCTGGAAGCTTTTCAACCTTGCCTTGTTTGCCCCCACTTCTTGGCATGCTGACATTCTGAGTCAGTGAAATTATGAAACATTTCCAATATTTTATACAGGAATTATTAATGTACTGCCTCTCATCTATAGTATTTATTTACCTAAAAAATAACAATACTATTGAAGCCTTTGTTTATCCCTTCCCAATCTGACTCTCTAGTCCCAATACTGCTTTAGAATTAACAATCATACTTAAGTACGGCTCATCATGCCTAGGTCATTTTCTATTTTAATACATATATATGTATCTATAGACTACATGATTTTGGTTTTGCATGTTTTTAAACTTTATGTACATGTTTCATACTATAGCTATCTTTCTACTCTATGATATTTTTGGTCTATATGAACCTTTTGATATGAGTCCAAGTTAATATATAGAGCAGAGTTTCATGACTTTAAAATACTATCTAGTGTGCTAAGTACATCCTTTATACTTTCAATGAATGTTTTACACAGTATTTACAGGAATGGGTTCTAGAGGTATAATGACTGAGTTTATACACTGGCTCTACTATGTATTTTCTGAGTAATTTTAAGCATGTTACTTGTTACCACTGGGCCTCAGTTCCCTCTTCTGAAAATTGTGATACAGTCTAAAACTACTCACTACACAGGGTTTTTGTGAAGATTAACTTAACACATGTAATGTTCCATGAAGTACATGGTACAAAGTAAGCACTAAGAAATAGATAGGTAAGTTCTGACAATTTTGCTACTATAAAGATCCTACTATGTATATTCTTATACATGTATCTTTATGAAGTTTAATTGGGCATATATATGGTATTTTAAAATTTAAACATAAACGTTAATCATTTATCCACTACCCTGGTAATAGATATATGATTTGCCGGTTGTAAGTGTTATAAACAATGGCACTAGAAAATATGTACAGGTTTCATGTAGACATGAGTAAGAAATTATTAGGTAGTAAATTCTCTTAGGTTCATGCAACTATAGCTTTGTTAATATTGCACAATTGCTGTCTACAATGGATATATGAGAATGATCATTTCTGCATGTCACTGTCCTGGCTTAATTTGGCTCACACTTTAATTTTTGCCAATCTAATGGTTATTATCATATAACACATATATTTGAATATTTTGTCACACGAAAAAAAAATTTCTCTTCTTCTAAGTGTTTCTTGACATATTAGGCCCATTTATTATTTGTTATAATTCTTATTGGTTTGTTTGAGATGTGTATATATATTTGTGAAAGTTTCAAAAGTACTTTCTCCCAGTCTGGAGATATATTTTCATCTATGTTCATTTCTCATGCACACAGATCTATATGTCTATGGTTTTTAAATTTACATATTTTGTCTATGTAAGTTGGCTGTTGGCATGTTGCTTAGGAATTCCAAAATTAAGAATATAATTTTCATATATTTTGTCCCAAATAATTTAAAGTTTTGTTTTCACATATATAAGTTAATTCACTGGATCTGTGTGTGTCTGTGTGTATCTCTGTGTGTGTTATGAAATATGGTTGGTTTTACTTTCCCTTTCGAGTTAAGAAATTATCTCATGATTGATTATATAGTTATTTAGCTTTCCATTTTACATATATTGAGACTGTTTTTGCAGACATACAAGTTTATATGTATAATATTCTCTTGCTTGACTGTCCTTCTGTCATTACATAGTGATTCCTTTATCTTCTATAATGCAATTACATAAATACTTTATGTATTTTGTCTCATATTAATATAGTTGTCTTTTTCAAATTGCTATTTTGCAGGTATGTTTTCCCACTCCATAATGGGTAGTCTGTTGTAATGGGATTTCCTTTGTCTTTTCGTATATTGATGAACATTGTTACTTTGCTTTCATTGTCTGAGTTTTCCTATTAGATTGACGATTATTGGTTGTCAGCTTGAATTTGCATTAGAGAATACCTATTCCCTGTATGTGGGTACAATTTCTAATATAGAGGACTGCCTCCAGTGATTGTAGGCGAGGGAGCATAAAATCCTTCTGGAAAGGGTGTAACTATAGTTTGTCTTCAGAGAATGATTATGTGCAACCCATTGAGAATGGAAGAATTCTCCTCGATAGAGACTCAGCCCTCCCCCATCCTCAGGATTCACACTCACTGCTTTATGCTAGAAGTGAACACAGCAGCTGTCTGTGCCTTGGCAGCAGAGCGGGAGAGAGACGGGACTATCAGATTCTGATTATCTATATAAAAAATTACCCAATTATTATTTATCTCAGTCAGCTGTTTATGACATGCATTAAAGTTACTAAAATCTATAATTATTTCATTTACTGCATTAGCTCTAAGCACTATAATGGAATAGGTTTCCTTAAGGGAATGATCATGACTACCTTGTTCAGAATTCTGCCTTCATTATGGTGCATGTTGCAAGAAGTCATCACAAAACAGATTCTCCAGAAACACAAGTTATGTGAGAATGAATTTATGTACAAGTGAGAAATCAGTAATGATGTGAAGAAAGCAGGACAGGAAACAGGTCAAAGCCCAGCATGGGGGTGATTTGAGTTCAAGTTCCATGGGGTATAGCATCAGACTGATTCTGCAAAACTCTTCGATTTAGATTAAGACCCAAAGTTTTTACTCACTCAAGCCAAGGAAATGGGCTTTCACACTGCCACAACTGTCAGCCATCTATTAAGAGACAGATATAAATTCTGGGGGATAAAAAATTCCCAGACACTTTCAGCTTTCTGCACATGGGGACAGAGCAGTTCCAAGATGCTAAAGTCAGTCCCTAAAGTGAATCACAGGTACTGGCAATCTGAAGCAGAGCAACAGTTTAAGAGTTTGGAAGGTACCTGGACAAAGTACTTCAGATATCCGCTATATGCCTCCCCTGCACTGGTTGGATCCACTTGAATTTATTTTAAGTTTATTCCATCCTGCTATATTTCCTTTAAGATGTTGGATGATCATAATTTGGGGGGGGCAATGTGGAAGGAGAAGTTATTGGGATACACTAAATCTCTGCTAGCTGCCTACAGTCCCAAGGCAATGTTCATTTTTCCTCCATATACCATCCATTTTAGACTTTCCTCACCCTCAGCTAGCATTTCTTCCCATCTAAGTAGCTTATCTGGTTGCATGATGCCCTGGTTTCCATGCCTTCTTCAGGCCATGGCTATTGTAATTTCTCACTTAGAGTTAAAATAGGTCATGAGATTACCATGATTGACCCTAATATATATCAGTCAATATATCAATCAATTGGTATCATTCATCTTCATGATGAACAGGGTCAATAACCCTACCAGTAATGCAGCTCCCTTCTTTCCCTATTGGTTCTTGGCATGGGGATCACAAAATAACCAAGTGAGACTACTTCTGTGCCCATGGTTCCTATATTGGGACGAAGATTTCTAGACTGATAGAATTTAAGGTTGCAAAATCAGGAAGCACAAATCCTGGGAGTAATGGTGAGTGGGCCACTGCTATATCCACCCACCCATGGTTTCTCCATCTGTGTGTTCTACCTCCTAAGGACTCAGAATCATTAGTGTAAGATGTACACTGGATCCAAAAGGACAGTACCCAAAACTCACAGGGTTTCTCTCCAAATTGACACTTAGCCAAGCTATCAAGGAGCTAGTTCACTGATCTATAAAATCAGCAGATTGTGGATAGTGTAATATGTGGAAGGGTCAGTACTTCTCATTGTGATGTGTTCATTTTCACATTTCCTTTCCCATATAGTGAATCACTGGATCAGAGGCCATGTCATGTGGGATCCCATGTCAGTAAATCAGATACTCTGTGAGCATAGTGGTGTTAGTAAACATACTGAGTCAAAGAAGTGAACTCACATTGGGAAAATTCTCTAGTCCCAGTAAAGACTAAATAAAATAATTTTTAGTTGTATGAGGTTTGATGTAACCAATTTGCCACCAATGTTCTAGTTGATCTCGTTGAGGGATTAAATTATATTAAGGCTCAACAATATTTCTACTGCTGATATATCAAACACTAAGTAGTAGCAGTCACTAAATAAGCCTTGGTGAGAAGAAGCTTATGGTATTGGACCTATGCACAGTTTTTGTCTCTACCACAATTTACTGTGGATCCACCATCCACCACCATACATGGAGATCTGTGGACTCATTGTATAAAAACTAGGGTGTCAGAAGCTGAAAGCTACTGAATCAATCAACCTGTTCACCTGGTTTAGTGCATCTTCTGCAGGGGACGTTTTCTAGTGGTCATTAATGAGACACATAGCGATCCTCATATTATACTTTAAAACTGCTCCCAAGGTTTGTTATCACACTTCTTCTCTGTGTCCTCCTTAACTTCTTCATCAAAATCTACCAATCTTTCTCCTTCCAGGCCCCTGACCAAACAGCCATACCATTCATCACAGTATAGGAATTTGTAACCTAACTTCAGGCAGTTCTTTCTCCAATGCAGTGAATCATCATTGTTGAACACTAGAAGAATTTATCCTGACCGCCTTTTTATTTTAGAGCCACCAATGTATGAGGCTATCGTGTAACAGAAACTGACTGTCAACTTGTATGAACACATTGAATTGATCTATGCGTAAATCAGACTTGGTTTATTTTCCTCCTGTAACAGCTGGTCATAGAGTACTCTTCATGATATCACAGGTATGATTTTCTGCAAAGACAACCTTATCTACCACAGATTTCTCTAGCAGTGTAAGATCATGCAAAGTCATATCAGCATCTATTCGTCTCATGCCTACTCAAAAATTTCTTTTTTTCACTTGATCTGTTAAGTGCATCAGGACAGTATAATGTATCCTGAATCCATAAGCCAAAGAGACCTACCAAAAGATGGAAGTACAATAACTTGTTCATTATAAGAGATATCTAGTGGGTTAGTCCTGGACTTCTGTGACATAGAAGCCAAAATGAGATTAGAAGAACACAATATTTACTGGAAAAAATGCTGATGAGGAAAATATAGGGAAGAAGGAACTAGACGGGGCTATGAGAGCTGTCAGATTGAAATGAAGATTTGACTCCTGTGAAGGAGAGTGAGAAGGAAGAGAAAAGAAAGGAAAAAGTGGATAAAACTATATATAAACTTATACCAGTTCAGTAACTGGATGCATAACACCCTAATATCATAAAATTACAGTAACATCAACTGGTATTATAACACCTAGCTCTTCATTAGAGATTAGGAGGAAGCAATTATACAATACCTACAGAGAGAAATAACAGCAACCTTCTCTCATTAAAAAGGAATTTATAAATTAAGTCCCATCTAATGAAAAAAAAAAATCTAATGTTAAGAAAGCCAACAATATAAATAATCAACACATTAATTTCAACCTAGATTAATTAATTATGAATTATTTATATCTAACAACAATTTTAAAAGAAATTCATTTAAGATGTTCAAAAATATAAATTAGAGACAATGAGTAAGACAGAGAAAGGCTTCATGAAATAAAAACAAGTAAAAGTAACATGAGAACAGATGTCTATGAGAAAGATCTCATTGGAAACATTGGAAGATAGAGCTGTATATCTATGTCTGTGTCTTTGTTTATACCTATATTTATATCTTTCTATATTTATATGTTTTGCAAATTAAAAATATACTGTCTTATTACAAAGACAGTAGAGTGGATGAAACACACAACTAAAAGAAACAAACATAAATTTGAAGAAATGTATACATTTCAAAGGTCATACAGACACAACTATAAAGGGTCAGTTAAGAAACAGGAAAGAGAGCTTAAGATCATCTAATATAATTATCTTTGTTTTGCAAATGAAAAGAAAACAAACAAAGTACAGAGACCTTGAGCACTATACCCTCTGGTCATAATGCTAGTAAATGATCAAGCCAGACTCAGTCCTGGGCCACATTTTAACTATGACTCTTTATCATATAGAATGTAGCTTACCATTCTAAAACCCTCAAAATAAAATACTGACTGCATCTTTCAATAAAAAGGAAACATAAACATTGAGAAGACACCTGAGATACAAGGAAAAATACGGCACTCAAATTGTTAAAATTGATCCCTTTTTAATATTAATTGTAAAAGCAACTATAAATTTGTTAGAATATTCAGTTAAATATTTGTTTTAAACTTTAAGGATTAAAAAAAAAAGAAAAATACAATCAATGACCCCAAAATAGCAAAAAAAAAAAGTGAAATGGTAAAAACTTTATTCCAATAGAAATCAGGAAGGGAGAAAATATAAAAAGAGACATTTTTAAAATGATTTTAAACAAAAAATATAAATAGGTTGGTAGAAGTAAGTTCCTTCTCTGCCTAACTCTTAATTTTTAATATTTATGTTTTTATTTTTAAGTTGCTTGGTTAATTATTTTGAGTTTATACAATGGAGTTAAATTTCTTTTATTTACTTTAACAAATCTACATAATTTGTGTTAATTTCTAAATAAGAAAAATGAGATTATGGCACTGACACTCCTTGTTGCCTCTAACTTCCAAGTGTTAATTCTCAAATTGCTATTTTTATGCTTACATGATTTGCAACATTTATATTTTTAGACCATTGTTTAGGCAGAATTTTATATGTGAGACTAGATACTTTTACTAAAGTTGTTTTATTCTATTAGATGGCTAGATTTTATGAGTAGAGTTTCTTCTTTTTATAAGTAATTGTAGGTACTATGTTCCCTGAATTCTTTTATCATTGAAACTATTTGCTGTATTTATATTTTAAAGTCAGTATGATATGGTATAAAATTGTGTATTTAACTTTTATTAATTTTGGTAAATATTTCTCTGTTTTTACCTGCAAATGAATGCTGTTGTAAAGGAAAAAGTATCAATTTGAATTTCCCCACCACTGACTGAGAAACAGCTAGATTTATTTATTTGTCTGCCCCCTCCTCCCTCCTAGATGCCTTGAAAGTCAGAAAATATTGGGTGAAAAATGCAAAACAAAAAAGAGTCCATACTGTATAATTCCCTATATAGAAAATCAAACACAGGCTAAAGAAATTGATAGCTAGCTGTCAGGACAGTCAGTACCCTTGCTGGGGTAGTGACTCCAAGAAAGTAATAAAGGTTTAGGGAAAAAATAGGTTCCATTTCAACATTCCATGAGAGTACTAGGAATATTTGCTGTTCTGATCTGAATGTTGATTACATGGCTGGTTACATGAAGTTCATTTGGTCAAAATATATTGAGCTTTTTCATTATAAATTAAATATTTTCAAAATGAATATTACACTTCAATAAAAATTTATATTAAAAAGCCATATGCAGATTTTACTCCTTTCCAAGTAGTATATGCTAAGCTCATGGCATGCTGAAGCACTTTCAATACCCACAAAACTCCCATATGATATTTGCCATTATTATCCTCATCCTATACAGTAAATACACACAAACACAGACACAGACAGACACCCAGAGACACACACACACAAACCGAGAGTTATTGCACTAGAGTGACTTGCCCAATGTCACCAGCCAGGGAGTAGTTCATCTGAGGTATGAGCCTGGACTGTCTGTTATTGGACTTTGAGCTTGCTCCTGCTGTGCTGGCTATTGGACCATTTCTATGGCAAGAGAGGACAACTTTCACTGTCCACAGAGTTCCATAGTCCCTTGGCATCTCCTCATTGGTACGTTCTTCAACTTAACATAACTCCTTTATCTGTCATGAGATCCCTAATATATATACATAGTCTAGTGGGAAGGAGGACACTTAACTACCTAAGGAAAGTTTTATCTTCAATTTCTATAGTCAGTCTGTATCTTTTTATGGAAGTATGACTTTTTCTTTTTTAAGTATAATAATTGGGTTTTATAAGGAATGTAAACCCAAAGAGTTAAATTATTAGCTTCTGACAAAAAACTGTCATTCAAGAATAAAGTAAAAGTTCCAATCTTTAAATCTTCAAGTTTTGCAGAGAGAAAGCATGTGCTGTCTCAATAGACAGAGTATTTCATAAGGGACAGTTTCTTAATGCAGATGAGACAATCTGTCTTTGCAGGGAATGTTCTCTTTGGGGAAAAAATAGGTTCCATTTCAACATGCCACAAGTGATAAGTGAAGCATTTCAAAAATAGAAGCTCCTAGATGTGTTGATGAGACAATATGTCATTGCAAAAAAAAAAAAAGAATCTGCTTGGAAAGGCTAAATTTCACCCTGTCCCCACATGCCAGTTATTTAAATTTCTACAGCTGTGCAGAGTTAGCAAACCTTATGGTCCAGGAGATGGAAGAAGAGGTGTTCATTTTCATACAGTTATTGATATTTAGCGAAAAATATGCATTTTTTAAAAAATACATTGAATTAAAATTTTCCTTTTAATATAATAATATAACTCACACTTCATAAAGAGGCTTGGGTCTTAGAATGTATAAAGGAAAAAGATTTAAGTCACCTGTGTACAGGTGTGCAAATCTTAGGTCACCTGCAATCTTCACCTTGGTGAGAGTATAAAAGATATTAGACTTGGAGTCAAGAAACTTGAACATAGTTATAGTTGTTTTCTGTATTGCCTATGTGTTACACGGAAGAATTCTTAACTGTCTGATTGTCAGTTTTCCCACTGAGGAAAATTGGGAAGTTAGCATAAATTCTCAAGTTTTTTCTAGCTCTGAAAATTTGGGATTCTATGATATGCAACATTTTCCCACTTATAACCTCCTTTCTGTTTAAGGAAGCCTACCTGTCAGAATTTTGTCTATGTTGTTTCCAATAATTTAAATGCCTTGCTTATACTCTTGATCTAATTAGAGTCTAATTATACTTCAAGCATCACATCTGTATGAAAGTATTCCCCCCAAATTAACGATGATCAATTTTCTTAATATAGTTTTTCATTGCTTTTATACCCACCTATGTAGTGCTATGAAAAAAATGAAACAGGTTCCAAATGAAATGTTAGAATAAAACCTGTGGACCCACGTTCAGCAATATAAGGAGGGACATGGGGTTTCTAATAAAATGTGATGGAAAATATCTGTTTCTATTCTCTTCACTTAGAGTAGGAACCACTGGATCGATCTGGACCATGCTTCATTACTTACATCTGAAGAAAAGGAAGGAAAACAACAAATTCTTTAGCTTTGTTTTTATATTTTTCCTTAGCCAGAGTTTTTATTTTATTTTTTTTTCATCTCTGTATGTTATCACACTCAAAATCTGACTATTTAGATAAAACTTTGGTAATAATATTTTCCCTTACATTCTCTACAATTTGCTCCATTTTCATTTAGTCATTTATTTTGGTACAGAAGCACCAAACTAATCATAGGTATTACTTTGTACTAACCTCACGCATGCCACAGATATTTTTCTCTCTACTTGTGAGTTCTCATGAGATCACATTTGTGTATTTTTTTATATACCATTTCATGTAAATTGATTTTAATTGTTGTTTTTCTTCTCTGTTTTGAATTGTTATTTTAATTTTTTTGGATGTCATAAATTTGCTGACATTTCATCTTAATACTCAGATCAACCTGTCTTTTGAGGGTTTTTTTTTTTTTAGTTAAATGGTCAGTTTAATGCAATTTTGATAGCTTACAGAAATAATTAGAAATGGCAGTCCTGTAGGCAACATTCTTCCCTAATTTCAAAAAATAATGCATACCTGTTACTATTTTTTCTTTGCTACTATGTTTCCTTGCTCATTTCTTTAAACATTAAAAAAAATATGGGTGATAAAATTCACCTGCTTGTGTTATCATCTTGAAAGGTACACCTCTATTTGTACTCTTAAATCTCAAATGTGGAAAGTAGCACATCATATAAATGACATATAAATCATGTAAAATGCCAGGTTTGAAATAAATAAATATGTCACTTTCTTCATGAGACAATGATTTATTCCTGATTTTTAAGATGTTATAACATCAATAGCTTTCTTATTTCGGGTGACATATTAATATTGCTGTTATTGTTTTACTTGTCCTGACACGTCAAAGCTAATGCAGAAAAACAACCCGTTTCTTATCTACTGCATTATTGCTTGTGTGTAATCATCCATTAGAAATCAATACATTGATAGCAATAACGTCTCCATTAGGTACATGTAAAAACAATGGCTCACATGAAAACCTTCAGATAAAAGTTCACCTGAAATTTTGATGCAAAAGCATGTAAGGAGGGGGCTTCCCTGGTGGCGCAGTGGTTGAGAATCCGCCTGCCAATGCAGGAGACACGGGTTCGTGCCCTGGGCCGGGAAGATCCCACATGCCGCGGAGCAACTATGCCCGTGAGCCATGGCCGCTAGGCCTGCGCGTCCGGAGCCTGTGCCCCGCAACGGGAGAGGCCACAACAGTGAGAGGCCCGCATACCGCAAAAAAAAAAAAAAAAAAAAAAAAAGCATGTAAGGAGTTTAATGCACATTTCTTTTTGAACTTGGTTAAGTCACTTAATATTTTGCAATATCTTTTGCTTCACATATATCGTGTATTCTAAGTCCTCTTATGTGTTAGGATTCCATCCTTATACAAAGATATCTACTCTTATATGTAGTATTATAATTTTAAAATTCAACTATTTAAAATTAGGTGAAATCATTGTCAAAATTCAGACATTACAGAATAAAGAACTTTAAAGAATACACAGCAACAGAATTATTAAATCAGTCCCCTTTTACATTAGTTTAAGTAACCCTTCAACTATACTAAAAGCTCATATATTTACTTTGCAAGTTTCATTGAAGTATCAGGATATCAAAGAATTTGTATTTAGTTTAATATATGTTTAAAATGTAGATAACTTAAACTTGTTATTTTAAAGTGTTTAGATTTATTTATCAGTTGCTTATTTGTTTGGCAATTATGATAATAGAGTATCAAAACTGAGTTTATTTCTTAAAATATATTTTTTATCCAGATTAGTAAAAACACAATTTGTGGCAAAAGTAACATCTTTCCAAACATATAATTCCACATATTTCAGGACTAATAATTGAAAATTCAGATTGTTAGGTTGTGGACAATCCATAGATTACTGAAACTTTGGGAAGAAACATTCTGCCAGGCAGAATGTTTCTGTCTGGCATTCTTTCAATCAAATCACAAAAGGCTTTGATTAATTGTCACAAATCTTTATTCATCAAATTACCATTTTCATAATTACTAACCATATTCATCTTTAGAACTAGAATAATGGCTTCTTTATTTTCAATTTTTACTGATTAACTATGGTACAAGAACAGACATTCAATAAATGTTTGCTGAGTAAATGAATATACATAATTATGTGTCAGAACCATACTGTTGATTTTAAAAACATTATGTCATATAATCTCAGAACAATCCCATGAGTGAAATAGGATTACTTGTTCTATTGACCCGATGATATAGCAAAGAATTTTTCAAGGTTCATACAATGTTAGAGGCAGGATTCACACTTTAAATGTTCTAACTCTAGAGCCAATGATCTTTGTTCCCATACAATAATGTTAATCTGAACTCTGTTACCCTACCTTTGTATTTTATTTTACATCATCCAGGAAATTCCTACACTTACACACTATACGAACACAGTATTTTAAAATAATAGACCCATCAGAAATAATTTTTGAATGTAAAACATATACATTATGTACTACCTAATTTTTGTGGAAATTAGTTTGATTCATAATAGCATATTTTTTGCATGGTGATATTATTATTTAGTACATGAATTTATCTGATACTATCTCTTTCATATTTCAGTAATCAACATTTTTCTAACTAGAAGGAAACTATCAAATTTTATTATAGATGAACATAGATGCAAAGATCCTTAACAAAATATTATCAAATCAAATACAATAAAATGTAAAAGACTAATATATCACAACAATGTGTGGTTTATTTCAAGAATAGGAGGCTGGTTCAACATTAATGAATAAATAAATGCAATTTGTGAGGTTAGCAGATTGTGTAAGAAAAATCATAAGATGCATAGAAAGTATTCAGCAAAATTCAACACGTATTTATGATTAAAAACTCCCAAAATACTAGGAATAGAACTCCCTTACCAGAAAAACAGGTTATACACAAAAACCTATAGATACATGATACTTAATGGTGAGAGACAACTACTTTCCTTCTAAGAGTGGGAGAAAGGCAAGGATGCCTTCCTTCCTACTCCTGTTCAACATCATATTAGAAGACCTAACTAGGGCAACAAAGGAAGAAAAAGAAATAAAAGGATGCAGACACGAAAGAAAATAAAATTTTGTTCATTTGCAGATGAAACGATTTTC
Organism: Kogia breviceps; assembly: GCF_026419965.1. Taxonomy (NCBI): domain Eukaryota; kingdom Metazoa; phylum Chordata; class Mammalia; order Artiodactyla; family Physeteridae; genus Kogia; species Kogia breviceps. The sequence continues at coordinate 123,142,935 of NC_081315.1, read as the reverse complement.
AATTCATTTGCAGTGATTTCAGGGTAGAAAAACCTCAGAGAATATACAGAAAACAAACAAAAAACACCTCTCCAAGTACTCTAATAAGCTTGTTTGGCAAGGTTGCAAAATACAATGCTGATATGTAAAAATGAATTGCTTTCCTATACAGTAGCAATAAACTACTGAATTTGCAACTTTTAAAAATAACATTCACAATAGCACCATGATAATGAAGTATTTATGTACAAATCTAAGAAGTGTGCACAGGAATTACACATGGAAAACCACAAATCACTGAAAAAAATAAAAAAGATCTAAATAAATGGAGGTATATTTTGCATAGATTGGAAACATAGCTTGGAAGATTTGATATTTTTAGATGTCAATTCCCCCAAATTTGATCTATAAATTTAATGCAATGGAAAAATCCCAGGAAACTATTCTGTGGATATCCACAGACTGATTCTAAAATGTACATAGGAAGGCAAAGGACACAGTATAGTCAAAATTATATAAAAGAAGAACAAAATTGGGGAACTCACTATCCAATTTCAAGACTATACAACAAGTGCAGTCAAGAGCACATGACATTGGTAAGAGAATAAACAAACAGATCAAAAAAACATGATAGAGAACCCAGATATAGACTCACATAGTCAACTGATTTTTGACAAAAGAACAGAGGGATTCAATGGAAAAAAGGAGAGATTTCAACCAATGGAACTAGAACAATTGGATGCCTATGTATAACAATTGAACCTAGATACCTTACACCTTACATAAAAATTAACTTAAAATGCATTATAGTCCTAAATTCAAAATGTAAAACCATAAGCTTCTGGATAAAAACACTGCAGAAAATATGCATGACATTTGGTTGGCTGGTGAGTTTTTGCAACACCAAAAATACTATCCATGAAGGAAAATTTGATAAGTTAAACTTTGTTAAAATTAAAATTGAAATAAGCCTCTTTCCTTCCTTCATTCCTGAGGGTATGGACCAATAACAGTTCTACTAGAATTGGGTTGTTGTAGTTTCCCACTGATTTTAATCACAAAGCATGGTAATGATAAGAGACACCCTAGGGGATTTCAAATATCCTAGACATATTCTTCCTTACCTCCATTGTGGAGTAACAGTTCAATTTCCCCTTGGTAGTCATCATCGATTACCCAGACTGCAAAATAACTCCTTTTGTCTACTGATCCAGAGGCATGAGAAGTCCAATATTGCCTTGTGGCAGTCTTAACTTCCAGTTTATTGAAATTATTGCTGGTGGAATGCATTCCTGGTGGAAGCATTTCTCCCTCTGGAACTAAGACCTTTATGCCAGCAGAGCATAAGGTCACAGTGACAGGAAGCAAAAATTTTGTTAGTGAGTCATTAGGGGTAATAGTGAATGGTGGCAATCCTTTTCTCACACCTTGATTCCTGAACCCCTGTATCTTGGCTATGGGAGAAACAGTACCATATATTGGACACTGCTTCAGAGCCTATACAGCCTCCTGATAACATTGCCCCAGGCTTGCAAGACATTGCCCCCTAGCTACCACTGTGACTGAGTCTTCAAAAAGCCCTTCCACAGTTCTATCAAGCCAGCTGTTTCAGGATAGTGGGTAATATGGTCAGACCAATAAATTCCATGAACATGGGTCCATTCCCACACTTCACTTGCTTTGAAGTGAGTTCTTTGATTAAAAGCCAGGCTGTGTAGTATATTACAATGGTAAATAAGACATTGCATAATTCCACGTACAGCAGTTTTGTTAGAAGTATTGCATGTAGGAAAGGAAAATCTATGTCCAGAGTAAATTTATATTCCACTAAGAACAAAAGACTTCTCCTATGACAGAAGCAGTCCAATGTAATCAACTTGCCATTAGGTAGCTGGCTGATTATCCTGGAGAATGGTGTCAAATCAAGGACTTAGTGTTGGTCCTAATGCTGGCATATTGGGCACTCAGCAGCAGCTGTGGCCAGGTACATGGAAGTGTACCTTCCTCAGTCCATGTATAACCTCCATCCCTGACACCATGGCCAATTTTGTCACCTGAGCAATGACAAGCATGACTGGGGAAAGAACTCACTGGTATCTACAGAACAAGTAATCCTATTTACCTTATGATTAAAATCTTTCTCTGCTGAACTTACCTTTTGGTGGGCAATGACATGGGGCACAAATATCTTCACAATTTTTGCCATTAAGAGAGGTCTATCTACACACCTATTCCCCAGAATTCTTTGTCACCAAACATTCAGTCATGTTTCTTCCAAGTCTCTGACTATCCAGCTGAAACACTGGCCACAGCCCATGAAATGATATTTAATCACACATCTGCCATTTCTCCTTTCAGGCAAAGTAAACTGTTTGAATTTCTGTCCATTTGCAGGAGGTCTCTTTATTGCTGTCCTTCAGGGAAGTCAGAAAAAGTGGCTATAGTGTTGAGGCTATTCACCTTTGTGTCATGCCTGCACATCTTGCAGAACCATCTGTAAACCAAGCCCAAGTATTTTCTTCCCTGTCAACTGATGGAAGGAATTCCTCATGAGGGAATAGGTGCAGGCTGGGTATTATGGACTGAATGTTTGTGTCCCACCAAAATCCATATGTTGAAATCCTATATACCACGTTGTGATAGTATTAGGAGGTGGGCCCTTTGGGAGGTAAACAGATCTTGAGGGTGGAGCCCTCATATAAATGCGGTTAGTGCCCAAATAAGAAGAGACAGGACAGCTTAACTTTGCCTTCTGCTCTCTGCTATGTGAGGTCACAATGAGAAGGTGGCCATCTGCAAATCAGGAAGCAGGCTCTCACCAGATTCAAATCTGCCTATACCTTGATCTTGGACATCCCAGCCTCCATAACTATGAGAATTACATTTTTGTTGTTTAAGCTACCCATTCTATGGTAATTAGTTATAGTAATCCAAGCTGATGAACACATTGGAGTAGAGAAAACGGTATGGCAATCATGGAGACCATGGGCATTTAGGCCACTTTTTCATATAACTTACTTGTACCTTCAGTGTCTGCCTGGGCCCAGTCTAATATAGATGACTTCCATTTGATGATGGAATGCTGCTATGCATGGTCAACTTTATGGCTTAGTGGGTCAGATAACACCTAGTTCATGAGAGGCAGCCCGAGTTTCATGGTAACTTGGTGGCCCACTTTAAGCATTTAGTCTCTACTGATGCCCACTAGCAGGCCAAAAGCTATTTCTCAAAAGGAGAATAATTATATGCAGAGGACTGCACAGCATTGCTCCAAAATCCTAAGGACTTGCACTCTGATTTACCGATAAGGGTTGGCCAAAGACTCCAAATAGCATTCCAGTCTGCCAATGACACTTCCAGCACCATTGGATGCACTATATCATATGGCCCAAGTGGCAAATCTCCTTGCATAGCAGCCTGGAACTTTTGCAAAGCTATCTCTTATCCTGGGCCCCACTCAAAATTAGAAGCTTTTTATGTCACTTCAATAATGGGCAAAAAAACACATCCAAATAAAGAATACATTGTCTCTAAAACTGAAAGAGGCCCACTAGAGGAGTTCCAAGAAAAAGGAACTTTTGGTTGTAGGAGGGCCATCTAGAAATTTCACTGAGGTAGAACACCCTCGAATTTTTGTCACATTTATTTCCCACTCTCTTGGGTGTCTTAATAAGTCTGTAGCAGTTGCTGCTTCTAGCTCACTAGGTCTAATCAGCATAATATCATTCATGTAATGAATCACTCACTGTGATACCCGGGAAAGGTAGTCAAGACCCCTATGAATTAAATATGATATAGGACTGGAGAATTAATATACCCCTAATATAGGACAGCAAAGGTGTATTATTGACTTTGTCATCTGAAAGCAAACTACCTCTAGTGGTCTTTACTAGAACCACTAGAGACCCAGGAGAGTCAATGGTGCAGTTTTATTATCATGCCCAGCAGGCAGAGACCCAAGAGAGTTGATGGTGCAAATGAAGTCTAAAATCCATCTGCTGAAGAACCTCTTCTTGCTCAGGGAGGCAGATCTTTTTGTTCTACAGGCCTTCAATTTATTGGAAGAATCCTTCCATATTATAGAAAGCAATCTGCTTACTAGTAGTCTACTGATTTAAATGTTAATCTCATCCAAAAATATTCTTCAAGATGACACATAAAATTAACCACCACACTGCTGCATCTCTCTCTTCCTCTCAGAGACTCAATTACATGCATACTAGGTCTTTGGAATTTCTACCAAAACTCACAAATATTCTTTTGTTTTTTATTTTCATTTTTTTGAAACTGTGTGTTTGATTCTAGATAGTTTATATTACTGTCTTCAAGGTTACTCATCTTTTATTCTAAATTTCGAATGTACTGTTAATTCCAGCCTGGATATTTTTTATCTGACATTGTAGTTTTCACGTTTAGATGTTTGACTGGTGTGATTCTAACTACAGTAATAAGGTAAAGCCAACAGAATGTATTTATGGATTCAATACGGGTGTAAAAGAAAAGTCAATGACATATGTTTTTTACAGAGATGAGTAAGTAGCTAAAATGGACCTTTTTGTTTTTTGTTTTATTTAGGAGACTGATAATCAGAGTTATTTGGACATTTTTTTTCAAATATCTACTAGACACTCAGAGAATCAAAAATCAAGAAAGCTCTAAAGACATAAGTTTGAGCTTGGAATAATTTAGCATACAAACAGTATTTAAAGTCATGAGCCTGAAAAACACCATCAAGCGAATAAACCTATATAGAAATCAGTAGCAGAGATTTAATCCTTATGTTGGGAAGAAGAGGAGAAACCAGCAAAGAAGACTGTAAAGGATTAGAGTCTGTGGTAGGAAGAAAATGAGAAAATGGTGGTATCTTATAAGCAAAGATAAGATATAAAAGAGTGAGTGAATTGCCCTGTTAATTTCAGAAGTACAACAGGACTGAAATTTTGCCACAAAGTTTGACAATGCATAAATCAATTATTACCTTAACTTTAGAGTTTCTGTTCATTACTTGAAAGGAGAGCCTGATTAGAGTGGACTTCAGAAAAAGTGGGTGATAAGGAATTGGAGACAATGTATATAGCAATGATGTTTGAGGAGCTTTGTAACATAAGGAACAAATAAATAGAGTTGTATAAAATAAGGAGACAGTGTCAAGAGTATCCTCAAATCATGAGAAAAACTTTTTTTAATGTTGATAGGAATGCTCTAGCAGATATAAAACAAACAAACAAACAAAAAACACATACAAAAACCAACAACCCGATGATGCAGGAGACAAAGAAGGTAATTGTTGGTAAGATGATTTGATTAGACAAGAGGAAGTGGAAGGGTATATATACATGGAGATCCTGCACTGAGGAATGGTGGGAAAATGTTGCTATCCATTTAAAAGATGAAGATAAGGTGTTTGCCTGTAATTGTTCTTTACTATAAAATTGTTGCCTTAAATATTTTAAGGCTATATTGCCACAGTTATATTTGCTCTTTATTGCAGTATTATGTGAGCTATTATTTTATTACAGACTATATCCCTCCCTCAACCACTTGTACTTTAGAGATATTTTTTTCCTACCATTTAATTGTCTTATGATACTGACATCAGTAAGTTAGTTTTCTTTTAGATCATATGTCCTTGTTATATCTTGTCCATTCCTTCATATTTGAAGCCCCTATATCTTTTTTATTTTTAAAGGAAGACTTCATTTTATTTATTTATTTATATTTTTTATTTATTTCTGAGATATACATTTTAAAGTAATAACTAGAATTATGACTTATAACATTATACCAGAACATATAAGATTTTTAGAAATATAATGCAATGTCTGAAATATTTATATTAACATATTTCCACACAAATAACCCAAAGAAACTTTAGTATTAGTTGGTTTTACTGTTTCTTTGTTTTTTTATACTGCAGGTTCTTATTAGTCATCAATTTAATACACATCAGTGTATACATGTCAATCCCAATCGCCCAATTCAGAGCACCACCATCCCCACCATACCGCGGTCTTCCCACTTGGTGTCCATACATTTGTTCTCTACATCTCTGTCTCAATTTCTGCCCTGCAAACTGGTTCATCTGTACCATTTTTCTAGGTTCCACATACATGTGTTAATATATGTTATTTTTTTTTTCTCTTTCTGACTTACTTCACTCTGTATGAGAGTCTCTAGATCCATCCACGTCTCAACAAATGACTCAATTTTGTTCCTCTCTATGGCTGAGCAATCAATACTCCATTATATACATGTACCACATCTTCTTTATCCATTCATCTGTCAATGGGAATTTAGGTTGCTTCCATGACCTGGCTATTGTAAATAGTGCTGCAATGAACATTGGGGTGCATGTGTCTGTTTGAATTATGCTTTTCTCTGGGTATATGCCCAGTAGTGGGATTGCTGGATCATATGGTAATTCTATTTTTAGTTTTTTAAGGAACCTCCATACTGTTCTCCATAGTGGCTGTATCAATTTACATTCCCACCAACAGTGCAAGAGGGTTCCCTTTTCTCTACACCCTCTCCAGCATTTGTTTGTAGATTTTCTGATGATGCCCTTTCTAACTGGTGTGAAGGTGATACCTCATTGTAGTTTTGATTTGCATTTCTCTAATAATTAGTGATGTTGAGCAGCTTTTCATGTGCTTCTTGGCCATCTGTATGTCTTCTTTGGAGAAGTGTCTATTTAGGTCTTCTGCCCACTTTTGGATTGGGTTGTTCGTTTTTTTAATATTGAGCTGCATGAGCTGTTTATATATTTTGGAGATTAATCCTTTGTTGATTTGTTTGCAAATATTTTCTCCCATTCTGAGGGTTGTCTTTTCATCCTGTTTATGGTTTCCTTTGCTGTGCAAAAGCTTTGAAGTTTCATTAGGTCCCATTTGTTTATTTTTGTTTTTATTTCCATTACTCTAGGAGGTGGATCAAAAAAGATCTTGCTGTGATTTATGTCAAAGAGTGTTCTTCCTATGTTTTCCTCTCAGAGTTTTACAGTGTCTGGTCTTACATTTAGGTCTCAAATCCATTTTGAGTTTATTTTTGTGTGTGGTGTTAGGGAGTGGTCTAATTTCATTCTTTTCCATGTAGCTGTCCAGTTTTCCCAGCACCACTTATTGAAGAGACTGTCTTTTCTCCATTGTATATCTTTGCCTCCTTTGTCATAGATTAGTTGACCATAGCTGTGTGGGTTTCTCTCTGGGCTTTCTATCTTGTTCTATTGATCTGTGTTTCTGTTTTTGTGCCAGTACCATATTGTCTTGATCACTGTAGCTTTGTAGTATAGTCTGAAGACAGAGAGTCTGATTGCTCCAGCTCAGTTTTTTCCCTCAAGACTGCTTTGGCTATTCGGGGCCTTTTGTGTCTCCATACAAATTTTAAGATGATTTGTTCTAGTTCCGTAAAATATGCCATTGATAATTTGATAGGGATTGCATTGAATCTGTAGATTGCTTTGGGTAGTATAGTCATTTTCACAATATTGATTCTTCCAGTCCAAGAACATGGTATATCTCTCCATCTGTTGGTATCATCTTTAATTTCCTTCATCAGTGTCTTATAGTTTTCTGCATACAGGTCTTTTGTCTCCCTAGGTAGGTTTATTCCTAGGTATTTTACTCTTCTTGTTGCAATGGTAAATGGGAGTGTTTCCATAATTTCTCTTTCAGATTTTTCATCATTAGTGTATAGGAATGCAAGAGATTTCTGTGCATTAATTTTGTATCCTGCAACTTAACCAAATTCATTGATTAGCTCTAGTAGTTTTCTGGTGGCATTTTTAGGATTCTCTATGTATAGAATCATGTCATCAGCAAACAGTGACAGTTTTACTTCTTCTTTTCCAATTTGTGTTCGTTTTATTTCTTTTTCCTCTCTGATTGCCGTGGCTAGGACTTCCAAAACTATTTTGAATAATAGTGGTGAGAGTGGACATCCTTGTCTCGTTCCTGATCCTAGAGGAAATGCTTTCAGTTTTTCACCATTGAGACTGATGTTTGCTGTGGGTTTGTCATATATGGTCTTTATTATGTTGAGGTAGTTTCCCTCTATGCCCACTTTCTGGAGAGTTTTTACCATAAATGGGTATTGAATTTTGTCAAAAGCTTTCTCTGCATCTCTTGAGATGATCATATGGTTTTTCTTCTTCAATTTGTTAATATGGTGTATCACACTGATTGATTTGCATATATTGAAGAATCCTTGCATCCCTGGGATAAATCCCACTTGATCATGGTGTATGATCCTTTTAATATGTTGTTGAACTCTGTCTGCTAGTATTTTGTTAAGGAATTTTGCATCTATATTCATCAGTGATATTGGTCTGTAATTTTCTTTTTTTGTAGTATCTTTGTCTGGTTTTGGTATCAGGGTGATGGTGGCCCCATCAAATGAGTTTGGGTGTGTTCCTTCCTCTGCAATTTTTTGGAAGAGTTTGAGAAGGATGGGTGTTAGCTCTTCTCTAAATGTTTGATAGAATTCACCTGTGAAGCCATCTGGTACTGGACTTTTGTTTGTTGGAAGACATTTAATCACAGTTTCAGTTTCATTACTTGTGATTGGTATGTTCATATTTTCTTTTTTTTCCTGGTTCAGTCTTCGAAGGTTATACCTTTGTAAGTATTTGTCCATTTCTTCCAGGTTGTCCATTTTATTGGCATAGAGTTGCTTGTAGTAGTCTCTTAGGATGCTTTGTATTATTGCGGTGTCCATTGTAATGTCTCCTTTTTCATTTCTAATTTTATTGACTTGAGTCCTCTCCCTCCTTTTCTTGATGAGTCTGGCTAATGGTTTATGAATTTTGTTTATGTTATGAAAGAACCAGCTTTTAGTTTTATTGATCTTTGCTATTGTTTTCTTTGTTTTAATTTCATTTATTTCTGCTCTGATCTTTATGATTTCTTTCCTTTTGCTAACCTTTGGATTGTTTGTTCTTCTTTCTCTAGTTCCTTTAGGTGTAAGGTTAGATGGTTTACTTGAGATTATTTTTGTTTCTTGAGGTAGGCTTGTATAGCTATACATTTCCCTCTTAGAACTGCTTTTGCTGCATCCCATAGGTTTTGGATCATCGTGTTTTCATTGTCATTTGTCTGTAGGTATTTTTTGATTTCCTCTCTGATTTCTTCAGTGAGCTCTTGGTTATTTAGTAACATATTGTTTAGCCTCCATGTGTTTGTGTTTTTTACATTTTTTTCCCTGTAATTCAGTTCTAATCTCATAGTATTGTGGTCAGAAAAGATGCTTGATATGATTTCAATTTTCTTAAATTTACCAGGGCTTGATTTGTGACCCAAGATGTGATCTATCCTGGAGAATGTTCTGTGTGCCCTTGAGAGGAAAGTGTAATCTGCTGTTTTTGGATTGAATGTCCTATAAATCTCAATTAAATCTATCTAGTCTATTGTGTCATTTAAGGCTTCTGTTTCCCTATTTATTTTCATTTTGGATGATCTGTCCATCGGTGTAAGTGAGGTGTTAATGTTCCCCACTATTATTGTGTTACTGCCAATTTCCTTTTTTACAGCTGTTAGCAGTTGCCTTATGTATTGAGGTGCTCCTATGTTGGGTGCATATATATTTATAATTGTTATAACTTCTTCTTGGATTGATCCCATGATTATTATGTAGTGTCCTTCCTTGTCTCTTGTAACATTCTTTATTTTAAAGTCTATTTTATCTGATATTTGTATAGCTACTCCAGCCTTCTTTTGATTTCCATTTGCATGGAATATCTTCTTCCATACCCTCAGTTTCAGTCTGTATGTGTCCCTAAGTCTGAAGTGGGTCTTTTGTTGACAGCTTACATAGGTCTTGTTTTTGTATCCATTCAGCAAGCCTGCGTCTTTTGGTTGGAGCATTCAATCCATTCACGTTTAAGGTAATTATCTATATGTATGTTCTTCTGACCATTTTCTTAATTGTTTTGGGTTTATTTTTGCAGGTCCTTTTCTTCTCTTGTGTTTCCCACTTAGAGAAGTTCCTTTAGCATTTGTTGTAGAGCTGGTTTGGTGGTGCTGCATTCTCTTAGCTTGTGCTTGTCTGTAAAGCTTTTGATTTCTCCTTCAAACCCGAATGAGATCCTTGCTGGGTAGAGTAATCTTGGTTGTAGGTTCTTCCCTTTCATCACTTTAAGTATATCATGCCACTCCCTTCTGGTTTGTAGTTTCTGCTGAGAAATCAGCTGATAACCTTATGGGAGTTCCCTTGTATGTTATTTGTTGTTTTTCCCTTGCTGCTTTTAATAATTTTTCTTTGTCTTTAATTTTTGTCAATTTGATTACTATGTGTCTCCTCATGTTTCTCATTGGGTTTATCCTGTATGGGACTCGCTGTGTTTCCTGCACTTGGGTGGCTATTTCCTTTCCCATGTTAGGGTAGTTTTCGACTATAATCTCTTCAAATATTTTCTCTGGTCCTTTCTCTCTCTCTTCTCCTTCTGGGACCCCTATAATGCGAATGTTGTTGTGTTTAATGGTGTCCCAGAGGTCTCTTAGGCTGACCTCATTTCTTTTCATTCTTTTATCTTTATTCTTTTCCGCAACAGTGAATTCCACCATTCTGTCTTCCAGGTCACTTATCCATTCTTCTGCCTCAGTTATTCTGCTATTGATTCCTTCTAGTGTAGTTTTCATTTCAGTTTTTGTATTGTGCATCTCTGTGTGTTTGTTCTTTAATTCTTCTAGGTCTTTGTTAAACATCTCTTGCATCTTCTCGATCTTTGCCTCCATTCTTTTTCCGAGTTCCTGGATCATCTTCACTATCATTATTCTGAATTCTTTTTCTGGAAGGTTGCCTATCTCCACTTCACGTAGTTGTTTTTCTGGGGTTTTATCTTGTTCCTTCTTCTGGTACATAGGCCTCTGCCTTTTCATCTTGTCTATCTTTCTGTGAATGTGGTTTTTGTTCCACAGGCTGCAGGATTGTAGTTCTTGCTTCTGCTGTCTGCCCTCTGGTGGATGAGGCTATCTAACCCCCCTATATATTTTAAGTTTAAATGATTCTTTATTGCTGCAGCAACTTCTTGTATCATCAATCTGAGATTTTCTTTCCTTTAGTAAGTTTTATCACATCAATATTTATTATTAGAATTAATTTAGGATTTATGTCAACTATCATATGGCAATTTTTATAAAATTTTACTGCTTTGTTCCTTGTTTCCTGTCTTCCATTTGATAGATTGAAGGTTCTTTCAATTGTATAAGTTTAGATAACATATGTACTATGTTAATTCTTTCTTGTGTTTAACTATAAGTTTTTAAGACCTATATTTATGTTTGCTGTTTCTTGTTCCCAAATGCATTAATACCCATATTCTTCCCTGAAAAATACAATACCTCTCTTCTTCTCTAAGTTCCATACAACTGTATATGTGGATATTTTGTGAAGCATAAATTATATATTTGTATATTTATTATTATTTCTGGATTCTGTTTTCATGACAGTAGATTTGGGGAAGAGAATTTGGCACTTGAGGTATATAGTAGCTAAGAATGCATTTCACTTTATCACTTTTTTTGTGCTATTTAAATTTTTACATCATGGGATTTACTATCAGTTCATAAGTTACAGCAATTTCAAAAAATATTTGTGTGTGAAATGACTAAAATATATAAGAACTTGTTACCTAATTACAATTATTTTCTCATTTTAATTATAGACACTTCACTTTTCTATTCTAGGTAACCGTCTGTCTTTTGTGCATTTGTAATGCAGAGAATAGTGTCGGAGAGTAGCCAGATCAAAATTATTTAAGTTTATTTACATTTCTATAAATAAATTTCTTCTGTAAAGATATTTTATTGAAAACATTTTTTTTAGCTATTTCTTGGTGTAGATCTTACTATTACTAATGAATTTAGTTACATGTAATATTTAGTTAATAGCATGACATAGTTATTTTAAATACTTTTGTTGAAGTTTAAAAATAATTTAGGAAAAGAAGTATGAATTCCACATTGTTAGAACCTTGTTTAGGCAGAAGTTAATCTGTTAAGGATGGGTGAACTTTCCAATATCATAGTATCTAAATTTAATAGACAAAAAAAGATTTATTCTCTCTAAGACTTTGTTTCAACATCTGTTTCCTTATTGATTCACATTATAATCAAAGCAAAAACTGTATAGAGCTATACCCTGCTGCACACACTAAAAACTGTCATGTAGATTTCTCACCTCAAATACATACCGCGTTTCTGAAGAATTTTCCCCCAATGCATTAGCTAATTAAGTAACTTTACCTTATATATTTCACTTTTATAAAATTAATTATTAAGCTATAAAACCAAATTGTTACTGATAATCATTTTCCAAACCTTCTTTGTTTGTGTTTAACTTTAAGGGAAGGCTTAGATTGAATTGCAACTACATTTTTGTGATTTACTTCACCATTTATAACTGCTAGTATTCAGGAGACTTCTTCAATAAATAAAAGGATGAGCTATGAATATCATATTATGGTTGTAAATTCTCATAAAGGCAACATTTCACTGTTGCATGAGCTGAACCAGAAAGTTTTCCATGTGATAAATATATCAATGTCTAAACTCCTTGTTGAAATATGGCTATTTTTGCCCTTAAAAATGTGGATCAATCAATGTTACTGAGGACATATTACCACTGAAATATTTTTTATTTATACTTGAGACATTGATGAAGTTTCAAGATAATTTAGTCTTCTTAAATTATTGTTGAAGTCAGAATTTCTTTGTCTACTAAATTTTAGAAATAAGAACTTACATCTATATGTCCTATTTGGTATATTATTTTTGTCATAAGTGCTTTCTGTTTTGAGTTTACAATCATTAAAGAATCACTTAAAAAATTCAAACAATAATTGTTAAATATCAATACTTGACCCTCATCCCAATTTGCCATGGTTATGTGTAATCAATGCTAAGATATAAATGTCAATAGTATGATGTGTAAAATAAATGTCCTGCTTAAATAATTCTAGCTTTATAAGGAAAACATATGTAAGTGTATTGGATAGTGTTTGCCACAGACTCTAGAATACACATCTGTGTAAAGTAGCAGAACTGACTATTCTGATAACTACATATTGAGAAAGTAGGAATTTATGAATATACTTAACTTTTTTTTTTTTTTTTTTTTTTTTTTTTTTCAGTATGCGGGCCTTACTGCTGTGGCCTCTCCCGTTGCAGAGCGCAGGATCCGGACGCGCAGGCTCAGCGGCCATGGCTCACGGGCCCAGCCGCTCCATGGCATGTGGGATCTTCCCGGACCGGGGCACGAACCCGTGTCCCCTGCATTGGCAGGCAGACTCTCAACCACTGTGCCACCAGGGAAGCCCTATACTTAACATTTTTAAAGAAGATTTTTAACTCGCTGGATTGTTTCTGCTTTTACAAAGAGCTGGTAAGAATGAATTTGTAAAACTTTTTTTTTTTTCTGTAATTCCATTTCATGTACAAACATGGAGTATAATTTTTTAAATTATATTTGGTGTAGAAACAAATGTAAAAGCTAAACTCTGATGTTTTTTCTACATTAATTTTGTCTTATACCTTAAACACTTTCATAGTCAAATGGAATGTTAAAAAAATTATGTGTGGTCTTGAATGTATATGTATATATATATATATATCCATAATTAGACAAATATTAAGTGCTAATTTATATTCTTGTTCAAAATATTCATCCTCTTTTTTTTTTTTTTTGCGGTATGCGGGCCTCTCACTGTTGTGGCCTCTCCCATTGCGGAGCACAGGCTCCGGACGCGCAGGCCCAGCGGCCATGGCTCATGGGCTTAGTTGCTCCGCGGCATGTGGGATCTTCCCGGACCAGGGCACGAACCCGTGTCTCCTGCATTGGCAGGCGGACTCCCAACCACTGCGCCACCAGGGAAGCCCTCATCCTCTTTTGTTTGAGGTCCAAACTTTACTTTGAATTTTTTATGTAGCTCTGATAACACTTTGTAATAAATATAATACATGATAAAAATTCATGAAAAATAGAAACAGTGATTTAATACAGGCACCATCCGGCATTGCATGGACAGTTAAATAATGTTTACACTAGCCCAAAAGGGAGAAAATGTAGGAATTGTCCACTTTCACAGAAGAGTCCAGGGTAATCTTTTACTTTATTCCCTCTTCTACTCTTTAGTTCATTTGGTTTTTTTAGCCCTGCACCTAACTGATGATGCAGCTGACTTCATCAGTGCCCAGCATCATGTCCCTCAGTCTTTAGTTTGGGCTGCAGCTGTTATGGACAGGTCCAATTCTCTCACTGACAATGTTTCAGGAATGCTATGCATCTTTCTACATTCTCCTCAAAGCACTGTATATCAACAACAGAACTATTTCTCCTTGTGTATAAGTGCAGCTTAAAAATGTGGAGCAGTTAATCCCACCTCCTCAAATGTAATTCTCAAAACTGGAGAATGAAAAATTATTCAGCTTCCAATACATCAATTGAGCCCCTGTTACCTACAGCAGCAACCTTGATGATACATCCTTATATGGCTACTTCTCCTTTTTTCCTACTGTGCTCCTCTTTCTCTTATTGATTTATTTTGCTTCTTTATATATTCTGCACAGAATATGTTATGAAACATATGTATTGCAAATATTTTCTTTCAATCTTTGGTTTGCCAAATCACCCTCTTAATGGTAATATTTGAAGACCTAAGTTCATGATTTTAATGTAGCTCAATTTATCAAGTATTTCTTTTATGGTTAGTACACTTATTCCCTGTTTAATATATATTGTTTACTACTCAAAGTTAATAAAGGTATTGACCTATGATTATATTTCAAAACATTATTGTTTTACCATCACATTTAGGTCTATGATCCATTTAAAATTGATGTTATGCCTGTGGTAGGGGTCAAGATTCATTATTTTTCTAATGGATATCCATTTGACCTAAATTCACATGTTAAAGAAAGCCATCAGTCCCCGGCTCCCTACTCAGCTTTCTTTGACATCACCTAGGCAGCGTAGGATGGTTCTAAGTTTCTCAGTTGGCCTTTCTTGGCATGGGTGAGTATGGAGCCAGAATTTTTTTGTGTTTGTCGCATTTTGCATTTACTAAATTATTTTTGTCTTGCTAGTTTTCTGTATTTCTTGTCATTTGACTAGAGAACGTAGGCTCTTATCGGGACACTTTTATCTACCTGTTTGCACTTCTGGGTTGCTAGCTTCTTCCACTCCAAATCTAGGGTATATGAGGCAAAAATCCAACCAAGAATATTTACATTAATGATTTTCCTTGGGTCCTAAGTTCCTTAGCTGGTCTTCCTTCTTCTGTCTAACTTCTAGAGTCATTCTATGTTTGTTTTAATGTATAATTCCCAGGGTTGTTCATTGCCAGAGAATTTGGAAAAGTATGAATACTCTGTCTTCACAGAGGTAGAAGTCTGACCTCTTTTCAGATTTTTTAATGCCTAGCCTTACACATCTTTGAGAGAAAAATATTAGAGTGGCATGTTCTCCACATCTCCCTGTGTTTCCCTTATCCCTGAAATCTAGGCCCATCATGCTCTGCTACTTTGGCAACTCTAAGCTTCATTTTTTTTTCCTGTTCCAGCTCACATTATTCCTGAAAGCTCAGTTGGATTATCACCTTCCATTGGCAACTTTGACTCCATAGCTTCTTTCCTCTGCAGCTTAAGAATTGGCACATGGAGCCAAACCAAAACCAGCATGTACACTCAATGTGCATTGGTTTTTTAAGTTATTTTGGTCCCATCAAATGATGGCTTCCTCAAAAAGTCTCCAATGCTTCAAATAAGTGTTTTACTTTAGTTATATTATTGTCAGGATTTTTAGTCATTAACTCCAAGAGAGTTGGTTTTCTATCAATTATTGCATCACAGTTAAAACTGAAGTGCACTGTTTATATTTTAAAAGAAGAAGTTAATAAAGATAACTGTAAACATTTACAAAGTATATTTTAAATGTCAGTTTCATATAAAAAAAGAAAGAATATATACATATATGAAAAACTAGATTTCCAAAATAGACGTTAAAACATAAAGTCTATGTTGAAAGGTAGACTTAGAAAGATAAAGACAAACACTATATGATGATAAAAGGATCAATACAAGAAGAGACTACTACACTGGTCAATATATATGAACCCAATATAGGAGCATTCAAATACATAAAACAAATATTAACAGACATAAAGGGAGAAATTGAGGAGACTCTAACACCCCATTCACATCAACTGACGGATCTTCTAGACAGAAGATCAATAAGGCAACAGAGATCCTAAAGGATACAAAATAACAGTTAGATTTAATTGGTATTTTCAAGACATTACTTCCAAAACACCCCTAGGATACACATTCTTTTCAAGTACACATGGAACATTGTCTAGGATTGACCGCAATACTAGGGCACAAAATTAGGGCACAAAACAAACCTCAACAAATTTTAGAGTATAGAAATTATTTTAAGCATCTTTTCTAACCACAATGGCATGAAACTACAACTCAACCACAGAAAAATAAATGAGAAAAAAATGATTACATGGAGACTAAATAACACGCTACCAAAAAAACCCCCCCAAAACAAGAAAAAAACAAACAAAAACAATGGGTCAAAGATGAAATGAAAGAGGAAAGCCTTGAGACAAATGACAATGAAAACACAACCATAAAAATACTTTGGGATGCAGAAAAGCAGTTCTGAGAGGAGAGTTTGTAGCAATACAGGTCTTCCTCAAGAAAAGAGAAAAATCTCAAATAAACAACCTAATCTGCCACCTAAAAGAAGTAGAAAAAGAGAAAAAAAACTTAACATCAGCAGAAGGAAAAAAAAATGATAAAGATCAGAGTGGATATAAACAAAATAGAGTTTTTAAAAAAGAAAAAAAAATCAATAAAACCAAGAGCTGGTTCTTTGAAAGGACAAACAAAATTAACAAAGCTCTGGCCAGGCTCACAAGAAGAAAAGATGGAGGACGCCATAAAAGAAAATAAGAAATGAAAAAGGAGAATAACAACTGATACCACAGAAATATCAAATCAAAACAAAAAAACAATACTATGAACAATTATATGCCAACAAATTTGACAACCTAGAAGAAATGGACAAGTTTCTAGAAACAACAGGCAATAAAAACTGAATCAAGAAGAAATAGATAATTTAACAGGCAGATCACTAGAAGCGAAATATTGGGTTGGCCAAAAAGTTTGTTCAGGTTTTTTCCATGTTACCGAAAAAGACAAGACAACCTACAGAATGAGAGTAAATATTTGTAAACCATGTGACTGACAAGCACTTAATTTCCAAAATATACAAACATCTCACACAACTCAATATCAAAAAAAAACAAACAAGCCAACTGAAAATTGAGCAGAAGATCTAAATAGACATTTCTCCAAAGGAGGCATACAGATGGCCAACAGGCACATGAAAAGATGCTCAACATCACTAATTATTAGAAATGTAAATCAAAACTACAATGAGATACTACCTCACACTAGTCAGAATGGCCATCATTA
Organism: Kogia breviceps; assembly: GCF_026419965.1. NCBI lineage: Eukaryota > Metazoa > Chordata > Mammalia > Artiodactyla > Physeteridae > Kogia > Kogia breviceps. Next base: position 123,125,482 of record NC_081315.1, on the reverse strand, counting down.
AAAAGTCTACAAATAAAAATGCTGGAAGGGGTGTGGGGAAAATGGATTCCTCCCACACTGTTTGTGGGAATGTAAATTGGGGCAGCCACTAATGAAAACAGTATGGAGCTTCCTCAGAAAATGAAAAATAGAGTTGACATATGATCCTGCAATCCCACTCCTGGGGATATGTCCAGAGAAACCTATAATTCGAAAAGCTACATGCACCCCAATGTATATTGCAGCATTATTTACAACAGCCAAGACATGGAAGCAACCTAAATGTCCATTGACAGACGAATGGATAAAGAAGATGAGGTGTATATATATATATATATATATATATGTATAAAATGGGATATTACTCAGCCATAAAAAAGAATGAAATAATGCCATTTGCAGCAACATGGATGGACTTACAGATGATCATATTAAGTGAAGTAAGTCAGAAAGGAAAAGACAAATACCATATGATGCCACTTCTTTACGGAATCTAAAATATAACACAAATGAACTTACCTACAAAACAGAAACAGACTCACAGGCATAGAGAACAGACTTGTGGCTGCAGAGCAGAGGGTGTGGGAAAGGGATAAATTGGGATGGATAAGCTCTAAGGTCCTACTCTACAGCACAGGGAACTACATGCAATATCCTGCGATAAACCATAATGGAAAAGAATATGACAAATAATGTGTGTAGGTATATATGTATATATATATATAATTTTTCTGTACAGTAGATATTTATACATTATAAATCAACTCTACTTCAATAAAATAAATTTTTAAAAAAACAAAGATCCCATATATAAAAATAAAAGATCAATAAAATTAAGATTTTTTTGTAATTCTGACCAAGCTAAAAGTTAAAATAAATTAAGTAAGAATTATACAGACAAAAATATATTAGGAGTATGATGTTTACTGATACACATAGCTGGAGTTAAAAAATATATTTGACATTACTATGAAGAATTATTCATACAATAAACTTTAAAATTGAGATCAATACTAACTCATTTTATATATGTTAGACACATACAGTGTTTTAAATAAATTATAATTTGTTCCCCAAATCACAATCCAATAGATTCCAAATCAAAGTAAGAATCTTTCGCTTATCTTTAAAAAGAAGGAAAAGCCAATAGTATAGGAATTGTACTTTTCCATAGAGCCGAGTAGTTGCTGCATATTTTGCATGGAAAACATAGTTACTTGTTTGCCACAGTACTTTCCTTTCCCCATTTGTCCTTGACATTGTGGTCAAGTAAAAATGTAGAAATTATTTTTCTTGCTTCTTCTTTTTAATTTTAAGAAAGACTAAAGTGAGAAATCACTCAGATCTACATTTTTATAAACCTCTGAAAATAAAAGTTTTGCATAGAAGTTGTATGTTATGGAAAAAATGCTCAAGAATGTAGTAGATTATAGGAATACAGGCATTGATAAACTCAGGCCACTCTACTTGATTACATTATCAACCTACCTCCTGTAGACATTTTTAATTGCCAAATTGGCCTTAGAAAAATAATAGTTTTCCTGGAAAACCAAATCAAGGAGTGGTTAATAAAACGTTAGAGAAGTGATGATCCATGAAGGAAGAAAAGTACTAGGAATAAAAGTCATGAGATTCAGTCATCTTTAATGTTTTACTTCTGTATAAACATCAAGAATATGTAATTTCCATCTAATATAAAGCATTCTAGAATCATTCCAAATATATTCAGACTGATGGATGATATATAGAGAGATGGAGCTGCAAATTGTTAAAAATCTTGAAGGTATTTTTTTTCCAGGGAAAGGGGACAGGTCAACTTCCTTCCATGTAGTAGGATTGGGGTTAGGAAGATTTTGTTTTTTTTTTTTTTTTTTTTTTTTTTTTTTGCGATACGTGGGCCTCCCACTGTTGTGGCCTCTCCCGTTGTGGAGCACAGGCTCTGGATGCGCAGGCTCAGCGGCCATGGCTCACGGGCCCAGCAGCCCCACGGCATTGGGATCCTCCCGGACACGGGCACGAACCTGTGTCCCCTGCATCGGCAGGCGGATTCTCAACCACTGCGCCACCAAGGAAGCCCCTAGGAAGATTTTTAACTCATTACTTTCCTGTTCCCTTGTTTAAATTTTAAAATATATATATATTTTTGTTTTGTAATTAATAAGGCAGTTTAAAATAATAAAAAATGTTAACATTTTTGATAAATATATTTAAGCGAGCTCATACAATCCAATTAAGATATATATCCCCTAATAAATATACAGAGTAATATTTCTGTAAATATATCTTTTAATTCCAGCCAAATGATTGCATTTTTAATATGACTATTCAATTCAGAGGTGTGTGATCTCAAGTTTAATATCTAGGTCCTCATTTCTAACATGAATGGCACACAGTGAATTTTATACAGATGGAATAGGTAGAGAATAATACTTAATTCTTGTATTTAAACCCAGGATTTTAAGTGATATGACACACATCTACAAAAGAAACAAAAATCCTTCTTGGAATTTAAAATTTTTGCATTACAGATAATGTAATTTTACATGCTCATTACTCATTGGGGTGCAAATAATAAATCATATAATAGATGTATAAATGCATTACTACATGACAGAAGGTTACTGATTAAAATTCAGGTACTAACTGGCAAATATGTATGTATTATTTATGAGTCATCTTGGCACATAACATAAAGAAACATTTCTCCCTTTATTTAAGTGTTAATCTCAAAGGACCTATCAGTAATTAAAATAAACATAATAATGTATAATCACTGTTGAGATTCCCACACAATTTATTAACTCCACAGCACTCTGATATCTTCTGGAATTTTTATTACTTCATTTCTGTTTCCTGGAGCATAATATAGTTTTACTAACAGAGATTTCTAAAGGTGAATAAAACAATCTTATTAAAGGGATAATTAAACAAGTAAACTGTTAAGTGCTAACTGTGGTTAATGTGAGAAAACATCTTATGAATGAGATAAGCAATTGCAGGTAAAGTGTATTTCCTCATCATTTAAAAGAACAAATGTGATTAAATCATCTAAATTTTCCTTCATTCTTAATAAACAAAAAAACTACTGTTTTTCTAGATAAGTTTATAAGTGTGTAAAGTACATAGTCAGGGTTCTAAGATTTTGTAAGCAGGTACACTTCATCATTTTGTTTGTTTTGTTTGGAAACAGCATGAGAAAATTCCAGTCCCTGGTCATGTTTTGTAGTATAATCTTCCAACTGAGTTTTGCAAATCATTTTGAACCAGCACTATCTTTCAAAATTTATGGTCATCTGATATAATGAAAACTAAAGATGACCTATATCCTCGAAATATGAAACCCCAAGCTAATGAAAACAAAAAAGCAGGAGACATGTATATGTAACATGGATAAAGAGAAATTACAATTATGTTAATGCTCAATGTTCTTAGCAGAAAGAATACTTGCTCTAATATTTTTCACTCCTTTGGTTTTATTTTTGTGATAAATATTTTGTGTTAACATTTTGATGCAAAAGTCTTACAAGTTTGTTATTTAAGTGATTATATTTATAGGCTAAATCATTGTTTTCATATCATTCTTTTTTTTTTTTTTTTTTTTTTTTTTTTTTGTGGTACGCGGGCCTCTCACTGTTGTGGCCTCTCCCGTTGCGGAGCACAGGCTCGGGACGCGCAGGCTCAGCGGCCATGGCTCACGGGCCCAGCCGCTCCGCGGCATGTGGGATCTTCCCAGACCGGGGCACGAACCCATGTCCCCTGCATCAGCAGGCGGATTCTCAACCACTGCGCCACCAGGGAAGCCCTGTTTTCATATCATTTTTTAATACATGATTCAAGCAAACAAATTATTTCTGTGCAATTGACTGACTCAACTAGGTAGATGCTTAGTACACATTGACTATTTGAATGGAATACAGACTAAACAAATAATGATCAATACACTATTTTTAAATAAGCTATGATTTCTTTGAAAGTGTGAATAGAATACTGCAATTCTCAACAATGACACTGACAAATATAAAACTAATTTATTCAACCATCATCAAATAGTATAAAATATCCAAATTTTACACATTATTTAAAGTATATAAATTTAATTATAGTCTTTTAAAGTATTTTACTAGTGCCTTATTTTCAATATACTTAACAGTTCTTCAAATCATTTAATATGCTGATATTTCTGTATCTTTCTCCACTGTTTTTATATTCCTTTAGGTTATGTCTTTTGGTTTTGAAGAGTAGCAATGATATTCACAATAAACCAGTGCCTAAATGTTAGGATTCTAATTATTATTTTATTATTTACTGTGTTTTCCCTTCTAAGCTTGAATTCAAAATGTAGACGGGTATTCAATTAATTTCTTTCTAATATCTGTATGATCAAATCTTTACAACTGTATGTTTCCTATCATCTGGAGATCTACTAATTTATTCATTTAAAAGTCACTGAGTTCCTATTATATGACAAGAGATATAGTGGAGAAAAAATATAATCTCCACCCTCATGAAGCTTAACTTATGACAGAGAAAGAGAGTGAGAATACAAATAAGAAAATAAATACATATAAATTTAGTATAATGTATTCATGTGTTCTAGGAGTATAATGAGGAAAGATAAGGTAACATAAAATGAGGAATAATGTATTTTAGACAGGGAGACTATTGAAGACCTCCTCAAAGGTGTTGAAATTTGGGTACATGACAGCATGAATGAGGGAAACAGACAAATGTCTAAGTGTAAGAGGTTTTCAGACAGAGGTAACAGCAAATACCGAACCCCTGAGGTTTGAGTGTGTGTGAAGTTTTGAAGGATAAAAAGATATTTAGTAATGCAAAGAATATTGAAGAATAGTGATTAAAAAAAATAAGCCAAAAAGCAGTGTATTTTATATATTTATTGGTAGGCTCAGCTGAAGTCTTTGGATTTTATTAAGGATGGTTTGAACAAACAATCTGATTACTGAGTGGAGAATAGAATTGAGGGTCAAGTGTAAAAACAGTAAAACCAATTGTAAGGCAACTGGAGTTGCATAAATGAGAGATGATTGTGGCTTGGGCTAGCATGATACAGGTGGAGGTGATGAAAATGATAATTATTTATATATATAATTATATACAGTATAGTCTATAATATATATCTCATATGCATATATATTAATTATATATATAAATATATGCTCATATACACATACAACCATATTGAACAGTGACATTGGTGTAGTCACTGGGTTAGTGCTGTTTAAATTGTAATGATAGAAGCCTAGATAATATAATGTATAATATTGAGGAGTTCACATTTTTGAGCAGAAAATTTTGAAAATACAAGTTCATAGGTAAAGAAAAATAAAGCAATCTTTACATGGCTCCATATACTAAAGATGAGTTAAATGAAAATGTGAACAGAAAATCTATAAAGTTAATTAAATATAAGATATGGGAATGCTGTTAGGGTCTATTTTTTGTGGATAACAATGCCTTAAGCAAAAACTCAAAAGCACAAGCATATTACAAAAAAAAAAAAAAAAAAAAAAATGGAAGACTACAAAGAAGACTTCTGTTCATTGAAGGATACTATAGACAAAGTTGGCAGAGAAATAACAAATAGGAGATGAATCCAAAAAAGAGGTAGAAAAAAAGATATAAAAAGAAATGTCAAAAGACTAATAAGCATATGAAGAGATGCTCAAAGTCATTTATAAGAGAGAAACAAATTACAATAACAATGACTGCACACATTAGATTGGTTAGCATTTAAAAGGTGGTTAATGCCAAGAAATTCCATGGATTTGGTGTGGAGGAAAACTGTAGATTGGTGCTGCAATTTTAGAAAGCAAACCTAATTTCCATTAATCCAGTTTCTGAATGTATTATAGCCCAGAGAAATTTTCCAAAACATCAGTGAGACTCCATATACATGAATGTGGAAAAACAAATCTTCTCTGGATTTGCCAGTGTTCTTATAAAGTCTCAGCCTCCTGAAGCATAGGAATTGATACATGATGAAGATAGAGAAAGGTTTGTTTTCACTTCCTAGAAACATTTTGCATTTCACCTAAGAAAAGAGTTGATCTGTAGCCACTTGTCTCTCTAATAATATATCTAATTGTCCCCATCCTCTGGAATAAAAGTTTCAGACTATGGACCTGGGTTACCTCAAAGGATGGCTAAGTAAGGAGAACTCTGGAGGGATTCAGAAGTTATCTTAATAGGTATTTACATTTAAAAGGGATGGACATCTGGGTTGTAAGTCTAGAGAAGCTAAATCTCTCTCATTTAGAGATTTATTTACATACTAAAGTGTGAGAATAGAAACCCAGGACAACTTATTACTACTTTGCCAAGGAAAACTGCCTCAGATGGTGAGTGCTGACAGCTGCCTCTTTCCCCCATGTAAGCAAAAAAAACCGAAAAACAAAAAAAATTATATTTGTGGCTTCGTTGCCTAGAATATGGACCTCATATGTGTAGGGTGAGATCTACTTTTCATTGTGTTGTCCCATGGATGAAAATTGGTGTTCAAGGAAACCAAGTGTCTATTATTTGTCATAAATAATAATCTACTTTGGTTCAAAGACATCATGTGTGCTTTCAAAATAATATTAATAAATACAGATATTAAAAAGTTAACAGTGAATGCTCATTGCAGTATTGTTTGTGTTAAAATAAAATTGAAGATGTCAACCTCAGATATAAAATAGTGAGTTATTTTATACCAGCACAATGGGTTTATTCGGGAATAGCAGAGACAAACATAGTGAAACATAGGCAAGTCTAGAGAACAAAGGGTAGGGGGTTCCTTTTGTTAGGTCTTAGGAGGAAATTGGGAGGGGTGTTTTGAACAAAAGTTCACTGGAAAAGAGCAAGAGTCTGAGGTTGTAGAGGTTTCTAATTGGTTGCAGGCTATGGCTAAAAGCAGAGGATTAAATTCCCACATGATCAATGTCCTCCCTTATACCACATGATCAATGTCTTCCCTTATACCAGAAGAAAAGTAACATTCTTATCTTCCTTCTCTCTGCTGCTTATGCATGCTGCAAAAGTGGTATGTACTTGAGAGCTCAAGCATATACCACTGATTCAATTTTAAAATGTGGTTTTCCTTTATTTATGTTCATAGAGGTTACCAAGGTGTCCACACATAGTATATGAATTATACTAGTATATGAATTAGGTGCCACACCTGATGTTTGAATGCTGACAGATTCTGTCCTTGACCAAACTCTACTCAGGCTCCTCTGAGCTCATTTTCAACAAGGCTTCAACTTTGGACTTCTGTGTACATCCCTGCATTGTCCAATTTTTAGCAAGAATAATGCTAAGTCAGTTTAGCCAGAATCCTCCATCCTCCATATCTGATCACCTTCAATATTTAACTGGGTTCCTTATTCTGCCCCATTTTCCAGGTGATATCCTGCTGTCAGCAGGAGTCTTGTTAGGTCAGTTTAGTCGGAACACCCTTTTATCCCTGATTGCTCTTCTTAGTAATTTTCCATCCACTTACCCTCACTCATAGACTCTTGACTATAAATTCCTTTTCCTGGTATTTGGAGTTGAGTAAAATCTCTCTCCCCACTGCAAGATCCATTGTAGTGGTCCCTACACCTATCACAATAGCCCACCTTGAATAAAGTCTGCCTTACCATCTTTAACAAGTATCAAGAATAATTTTTTCTTGAATAATGCTGTGAAATACTGATTGGCAACTTGAACTAATGGACATCAAACTACATGGATGGACATAAAACTGAGTTGAGAGGAAAAAGGAATTTTAAAAAATGAAGTCATTTCATGATTCCATTTATATAAATTAAAGATACATAGAGACATTCCTTAAAAAACTAAAAAAAGAACTACCATATGACCCAGCAATCTCACTCTTGGGCCCATACTCAGAGAAAACCATAATTCAAAAAGATACATGCACCCCAATGTTCATTGCAGCACTATTTACAATAGCCAGGACATGGAAGCAACCTAAATGTCCACCAACAGAGGAATGGATAAAGAAGATGTGGTACATATATAGAATGGAATATTACACAGCCAAAAAAAGGAATGAAATTGTGCCATTTGCAGAGACACGGTTAGATCTGGAGACTGTTATACAGACTCAAGTAAGTCAAAAGAGAAAAACAAGTATCATATTATATCACTTATATGTGGAATTTAGAAAAATGGTACAGATGAGCTTATTTGCAAAGCAGAAATAGACACACAGACATAGAGAATAAACATATGGATACTAAAGGGGGAAGGGGTTAGGATGAATTGGGAAATTGGGACTGACATATATATATATATATATATATATATATATATATATATATTACTATGTGTAAAATAGATAACTAATGAGAACCTACTGTATAGCACAGGGAACTCTACTCACTGTTCTGTGGTGACCTAAATGGGAAGGAAATCCAAAAAAAGAGGGGATATATGTATACATATAGCTGTTTCATTTTTCTCTACAGCAGAAACTAACACCATGTTGTAAAGCAACTATACTCCAATAAAAATTATTTTAAAAAGAAAGATATATAGAGAGAATAACCACACATGTTGTACAAAACTTATACCCTCAAAAGCATAGCTATCAAATACATAAGAATCACTGCGTAGGAGAGTGGGGGATGGGCAGGGTGGGAATAGGAAATAGAATAAAGGAAATTTATATTTTTTAAGGGAGAAAGTGGTATATTGATGAAAATTTGGCATGTAGTGAGAAATATTAATGCATCCTTCTGCCCTTGATGAAGAAAAAGTGAAAATATGTCTTTCTGAAATACTTAAAATACTTGCTTTGGTTAATCACAATCATACATATTAAAATTATATTTTACATTTGGACTATCATAATTGTATAGCTTTATATCCATTTTAAAATTGAAGACTTTTAAAAATAGGATGATATTTATGGAAATGAAAATGAAATGTTGTCATTATCATACTTTGCAAGTCCTTACTGGTAACTGAATAATCTAGAAATGGTAATTAGCATTTTATCTGAACCTATGATTATTTATTAATGTTAATAGTGCTAAAAAACAAGACATGTTCAAAATGGAGTTGCTTATGCTAAACCCCACATCACCAAACCGATACTTAATTTAATTACAGTTTTGGCTCCCCCAGAAATGACATCTTAAACCAGTCAATTTGAAATCACCTGGTCAGCAGCAGTTAGGTAGTCAGCTTGATAGACCCTTACCATCCCCTAAAGGAAAGTAACCCTGAAATAACCAACACTCTTCTTTGCCTAGTATAACTTAACTTCATTTTTCTTTCTCCCTCTGTCTATAAAAATCATTTTGTATAGCTCCTCAGAGCTCCTTTCTATCTGCTTGGTTGGATGCTGCTGGATTTGAATTGATTTTTGTTCAGATAAACTCTTAAAATTTTTAATATGCCTCAGTTAATCATTTAACAGTTCTGGAGTTAGAAGAGGAAAACCGAAGGAGACCCCTGACACCCTGGGAGGAACAAAGAGCAACCAGTGTTATTAGGTTTGAGTTGAGCCCCTTGAATTTGCTGCTTTCTCCCTGCTTTCTCCCTCCCCTCTGAAGGTGGAGGGTCAGTCCCTCTTGGTCCCTAGCTCCACAGTTTTTGCATTATAAACTTGATCTCCCCCCGCCCCAGACTGAGTCTGCAAATCACTGGAGTCAGACTGGGTGTCACTTGGAAACAAGACTGGGTCCAGAGTTGGACTGGGTCCGACTTAAGCTGGACTGGGTCCAACGTAAGACCTCAGGTGAATAAAATTTTAAGGCTGAACAAGCAGGTTAATCTTACCAAAGAAAATCTTGAATTACAGTAGCCAGAGTGGAGAATTATTAACTTAAATAAACTTATCCATTTACAATGTGCCCTAAAGAAAAAGAGGTCTAAGCCAAGAACTCACCATAAAAAGTAGAGGGAAAATTATTTTTCCTCCTCGACAGTTTCTGGTGACTAGGATGAGACCCACTGGGACATCCCACTCCAGAACCTGCAGATAGAATCCTGGGAAAACTGGCAGAAGTCAGCAAAGGGTATGAATTCTTACTAAAGGAAGCCCTCCCAGATTTCTTTCTATGGTGTTTGGTTGAGAGAGGAAATTAAACTACCACTTTGTCTCTTCCTTTCCAAATCAGATTGGTAGAAAGAAAAAAATATATTTATATATATATATATATATATATAAATTAGATCTTTGAATTGTGACTTGAGAATTTGCTTTTGGGTACCCATTGATCATTAATCTTTTCTCTCTCAGGGACAGCCACTGCCTTCTTGTTTGTCTCATTTTGTGTCCTGAGAACTTTGCTTGGCAAACTTAAGGCTGAGGGCTCCAAAAATATGGCCAGACAGAAATGTGAGTTAAACTTCATTTGCTGCTAGTGTCCTACTGACTATTGCCAGCTCTCAGGGGAATTGTATAAGTCTTTCTTTTGGAGGGCTATCTTTGGGAGTGGCTCTGGATATTGGGAGAGCAGTATTTTTGCACCCTTTTGGGGGATGACTCTTGCATTCATGAGGTAGTTTGATATTGCTAGGAATATTTACTGTTTGTCTTTGCTGAAACCTGACACTATATTTAAAACATTTTTTTAATTAAAAAAATTGTTTTAAGTAGCTCTGTGGTGAGAAGTTGGCAGATTGGAAGCTGATAATTCAGGGTCTGAAAGAAACATGTTTTGGGGCCTTCTCTCCTAAGCTAAAATCAAAGTATGTACCCAAAAAGAAAAAAAAAAATTTTCTGAAGCCTTTGTGGAAGCATTTACTAAAACATTCCAAAGATACATAGCTCTAAATCTAGAACACAGGAATCTTTTAAATTTCATTTAGTTGAAGATTTTCTCCCTGATATAAAGAAGCAAACTGAGGATAATGTACCTGGATGAGTGGGTCAGCCTCTCCCTAACGTTCAGGTTTCGGCAGCTTCTTTAAGGAATTAAAAACAACTATTTTTGTTTTACAAATTGAGTCTTTACAAGAACTGAAATGTGGTTATAGAAACAATTCAAAGGCCACCTATCCTTTTTACCAATTCCAAAATCTCCCCTATTCATCTCAAAAGGCTCGCAGATATTATAAAAACCCCAATTAAATAGAGGCAGGAGACCAGAAAAGGAGCTCTCTCTCAGTGAAGGTAGCAGAGCTGAACAGGGAGAAAAAAGACTCCCCTTCTTTCCTGGCAACAACTCAGCCAATAAAAAGCCATGGATTCTGTTTACTATAGCCCTCACAACTTCCTTTTCTGCTATAAAAGTGTTCACCTTATTTGACGTCTAGGAATTTGCTTGCCATGCTTGCAGATCCCAAATTGCAATTCTCTACTGATCTTGAATAAACCCATCTTTGCTGGAGAAATATCTGGGAGTCTATTTGTTTTAGGTCAACATATTCTACCTGGTCTTCTCTAGGAACCAAGGAAATTCTTATAAGAAGGAAAAAAAGAGAGAGAGAGAGAGAGAGAGAGAGAGAGAGGCTATTTTGAAAACAAGAACTATGAAAGATCTTACAATTTTATTTCACAAATATAAGTAAAAAGCTCTAGCCATGTGAGAGGTAATCTTAACTTATTCAGTCTGCCAGAAACACAATTTGGATGCAACTGTTCTTTTATAAACTAGTGCATTTTGCATTGTCATACTCATCTCATGGCTAAAATCTTAAAGTAAAAGCTATAGATCTCTGTTTCTGTCTGTATGTATATGTGTGTCTATGTATGAATGTTACAGATGTGTGATGTTTTTCTACCTCTGGATGGAACTACCGAAGTTCATTTGTTCAAAAGCTCTATTTAAGTGTCTTAAAAGTCAAATAAATCAAGTATACGCTCAGAAATATGGAAACTAACACAAATATTTTTCAATTTTGCCTGATCAAGCATAATATTTGGTAAATAAAAGCTAGTTTATTGTTTTAATTAAAACAGATATGTCTTTAGAGCTATCAATATTAAATATAATTCAGGCAGATAGCTTTTATTCTACCTAGGTTTTAAAAAGTCAAATAAGCTCATGTTATCTCTGTTATAGGATTTATGAACAGAAAGATAAGATGATGGTTATCTGTTTAATGTCATTATTTCATGAAGTAATTTTATAACGGAGAAATAAAGTCTTTATATTCACCACATTCTTACCATTTCTGGTGACTTTATTATTTTAAGTTGTTTCTTATGTTGTCATTTTACTTTGACCTGAAGAAATTATTTTGTGTTTTATATTGTATTTGTCTGCTGGTGAAAAATCCCCTCCGTTGTTGTTTGTCTGATTTTGTTTGTTTTTGCTTTATTACTGCAAGATTTTTCAGTATAGAATTTTAATTTGTCAGGGTTCCCCCCCAAACCCATTTTTATCAGCTTGTTAAAGAAACTGTTAAATATGTTGTTCTATTGTGTTCTGGCTAACATTGTTTTTGATGAGAAGACTGTGATTTTTCGTTTTTTAAAATTCTCTTTGGTAGGTGATGAACTTCTCTCTTTCTCTCAGGTTTGAATGCTTTTATAATTTTCTCCTACGTTAATTTTCACTGATTTAGGTTATGATGTCTCTTGTGGTAGTTGTCTGTCCTGTTTATCGTGCTTGAATTTTGCTGCTAGTTTAGACCTGTGGTTTACAATATTCATCACATTTAGAATATTTTGGGCTATTCTATCTTAAATATTTTTCTGCTCATCACCATCCTTTGGGGATCTGATTACATGTATGTTAGACTACTTAATATTGTCCTTTGGGACACTGAGGCTGATTTTATTTATGCATTTACTTATTTTGGACATTCTCTCTCTGTGCTTTAATGCAGATCAGCATTTTCCAGTCAGACTCTGAAATGAAAGAATATGAAAACAATATCGTAAAACAAGAACATAGTTCTTGTTTTACAATACGCAGTATCTAAAGCAGCATCTCAACATCATGTGTGGTTATTGAGTAGTTGAAATGTTTGGTGAACTGAGTCTATCATATTGGAAAGCTCATGTTAGGATGGTTTACATAGCTGTGTCTTCATATTTTCTTTTATTTCCCATGTCCAATATACTGCTTAGCCCATTTAGTAATTTTTAAAATATAATTTACTGTGTTTTCTATCTTTAAATTTCCTTCAAAAGTCTTACACTACTCTCGAAACTTTTCATGTATTTTTTTCTTTAAATACTTGAACATATGTTGATTGTTTATTTGAACATCACTATCTTTTCAAGATGTGTTTCTATTGACTAATATTTCTTAGGATTGCATTATCCTGATTTTAGTATATATCTAGTAATCTTACTGCATATAGACAGTGTCAAATTTTGAGTTTCTGATTATGTTGTCTTACTTTTAGAAGTTTTGAAATATACTTAGGCAGGCAATTAAGTTATTAAAGATTAGCTTGATACATTTATGACATTTTTATATTTGTGGGTACAGATCAATATTTTAGTCTTTATGCTAGGGCCAGTTTAGTTCTTCTACTACTATATTGATACTTCTAGAGGTCATTCCTAAATGTCAAGGAGTATCTTTATTCTTTCACATTGACACTTGAATGTCTCTGAAACTTGCATGACATTTTAGAATTGTTTAGATTATAGCTCCTCTGTATACCTTTGCTGGTCTTGAGAAGTTTCAATTTAATGTCTAGTCCCAGCAGAGGCAAGGGACTACATTAGCGGATTTGCAGAGCTCTGTCTTTTCATGCACTGCTCTTTCTATTACTCTGCCCCACGAATTTCAGCTGCCTCAGCCTTTCCAATATTCATACTGTCTCCAAAGCTCAGTGCTCTGATTGGTTCCCTCTGACTGTGCTGCAGTCCATAAAGTGCTTCCAGGAAGACAGCAGTATAACTATTGGGGCACCTTGTTTGTTTTTTATTTTTTATGGAATCAGAGTCCTGTGCTATGTGTTGTTTGGAAACAACTGACACTAGATTATTATATTCATCTCCAATACGAGAGCATAATAAAATATTATCTGGTATACACAGACTCAGAACACTGAAGATACCTCTAGATGTAGTACTCAGGGTGAAAGCAAGCCTTTTTATACTGCAAGAATAATGGACATAGATAATTATTGATCTCGGACAATGATATAGTCTACATATAACAATACACAGCAAGAAAAATGAATTAGTGTCATGAAGATAAAAAGGGAGAAAATGCTGTCATTATTTACAGGTGACACAATTACCTACTTAGAGAAGCAAGTGAATGAACAAATAAACTAATTACATAATGTAGCACATATGCTGGATACAAGCTCAACCTACAAAAATCAATAGTAATTGTCTTCTCATGTGACATCCAATTAGGAAATTTAGGGAAAAAATAATATGCAATAAATATTTGCAGTAAATGTTGTTTTCCAAAATTTTCTTAAGCAATAATGCAAAATAACTCTACACTAAAACATTTACTTCTGATAAATGTACTTGCTCATGTACCTCAAGCACAATATTTTTAGCATATTTAGCTAGAACAGTTTGGAAATTTTCAGTGATGTTTGTTTTTGCTATTTATAATTTTAAATGACATATGTGTTTAGAAGTGAGATTTTATTATCTTTTTAGATAAATTTCTTTTAGGTACTGAACAGATTTTTAATGTGCAAAGAGAAGTCAATAAAAATATTTAAAAATTAAAAAAATCCTATATTATAAAAAGAAGTTGCATTTTTCAAGTTTTGAGCAGTGAGATTAAACCACAGGGTTGGCAGTTTAACAAGAAATACAGAATATATTTCGAGTCGAAACTGACACAAACAGACTGTTTCTGGATCATTGTTTTAACACACTGACCAAGAACAGTTTGTGTTTGTGGCAAAGGCCCAGATATGAAACATACTAAAATAAAACTTGGTGGAATTGAACAGCTTAGAAAGAAACATGTTCTTATTGGAAGAGTTGTGACTCTTGGAAAAATGACAGGGGACAGTTTACAGAATTTTTAAAAAATTCATCCTTTCCTTTCTCTTTGTGCCAGCATACAACCAACCACCTGTTCTTCCAACTACCAGGGGAAAAATTATAATAAGAGAAAACATCTGGGTGATTTAACTAAGATATAAGATTGCTTATTACATTTCTGAAATTTTTTTCTACAAAATTCTGACAGTAGGAACACAAAAAGTTTGGTATTATGGGTTTTCTGCACAACTACATAAGCTTGGTTAACTTGGAGTTCAGTGGGAGAAAATATTTATGCTTCAAATTTAGAAATTTATCTTTATTGATAGATTTATTTTCTTTTTTATTGAAGCCATTTGCAATTAAAACCTGTATAAGCATATTCAAGAAATCTCCAGCAATTATATATATTATCTAAGAAATGCAATTAATGTTTACCAACTATATTAAAACTCATGCATATAAGTGAATATATTAATCAAACATCCTCATGAAAATTAGTTTACTTATTGTAAGTCTTCTCTGGATTATTTAGGCCCCAATGTTGAAACTGTTCTCAGAGTTTGACACATTGTTTAAATATATTTAGAAGAATCAAGGGTGTATTTTATTTACTGTGTATTTTATATTGGAAAAGAGCAATAGCAATTTAGAAGTTAAATCTAGTACCTAATATATAGATCAAGTTAGGTAATATCTCAAAAATAAATCTCAATGGGAAGTAAAATACTTAAAAAAAAACCCTTATACATCAAATTAAATGACTTCAGGTAATATTCATGGCAGGTGCTATTGCGAAGACACACCAATTCTCCAACACTAGCCTACTTAGCTATACACAACATTGCTCCTTTCTCATGTCCTTCTAGCAATTAGTTCAGGCATCTCTACTTTCCCATATTTGGATTAGAATTAATATAATTTATCTTATTGCAGAAAGGCACACTTTAGTGACCAGACTACTGAAACTCCTTCATCATGTTACCTTCCTGTCTTTTATTCATTGAGTTTTAGCTATGGAAGTATCCCAACCATGAGTGTGCTCAGGGTTATGTAAGCTTACAAAATTCTAAATATATGTTGTTGTTTCCTGAACATTGCAGTATAGTAAAAGAAAATATTAAGATAAAGAAATAATTGGCTTTAATACTTTTGTTTAATAGATGAGCTATGTCTTTGGTTGATATATGCACACACATATACACATATCTAGTCAATTTTACAATTACTCTGGCATGGATTTTCTCTATACAGGTAAGAAGCAAGTGACAGAGATAGTCTTGCTTATAGCATACGGAAAGAATAATAGCAAGTGTAGTTTAAGAAATTTACATATACAGTTAATTCAAGAGACAACACTAATTTTAGAACTTAAAGGAGAGTTAAATATTATTCTTACAATCCCTCCTTTTAAAGTCCAGATAACAGATTCAAAGAAATGAAATTTCAGACTGTTTTTGAGTCAAAGATAAATATAATCAAAATATGATCTCTCTTGAAGGAATATTTGACATTACATATAAATTCAAAATAGGGTGGCAAGTGATGATTGAAAATCAATAAGAGAAATAATGTTTTTTTGTGATCACTAGTATACAATTATCTAAGCAAATTCTAAAGTATATATAGACATTGCTTAGATTTTATTTTACAATGTTAAAAAATGTTTCCCTATTCACAAAAATTAATTAATAGTTACAACAAAACAAATAAAGCCAAAGAGAAAAAGAAGGTAAAGATTAAAAGATAGAAGGGAAAATGACATGGGAAGGGGAAAAGAGGCTAGGAAGAGGAAATAAAGTGAAAAGGATAGATATAAGTGAAAACAACAAATTTAAAAAATAATCTGTTTTTCAATCCTAATTCTTCCCTGATAGAGAAATAAAGACACCAAGGTAAGAATACATATGCATATATACATACATAAATGCATATATTAGTTAATTAAGTGTATAATTAAAAGATTACATTCCTTAAAGGTATAAAATTTTAAAACTTAAAAAAAATTTTATACTCCAAGAGACTTCAACTTAGTGATGTAGGGTAGAATGCCCAACTATACAAACCATACTACAATACAAATAATATGTTAACATAATATTTATGTTGTAAGTGTTCATATTTTTTCATCTTTAGAATCAAACTTCGAAAAAAAAGGTGACTTATTTCACTTATAGGGAATATAATTTTTAAAATATTGACAATATAAAAAGTATAAGAATTTCTAGTTTCTGTAATGGCAAATTAGGTGCTTTTGTGCCACTAGGCTGCTACCAAGAAGACAAGGATTTGTAGGACCAAGTAATGAGAGAAAGGGAATGACAAGCTCATTGACATGGACACACATGGACCTTGAAGCACTTTCCTAATTTATAGCTGTGGCAGAGATGCTAAGAAGTTGAGGAGAGTCTTTAGCAGGCTCTTATAATAGCCAAAATATTATCAACTGAGATTTAAGTGCTGCCAAGAAAGAGGAGACATAGCTAACACTCAGAATTTATGTTTGATACAAGGGGTGGGGGTGAACAAAAAATAAACCCAACATTCACAAAATTGAATACTAGCTTCAAGTCATCTCACTATCTGCTTATTCAGTCAGGATGACCTGTCACTACCCTAATATCTGGTCAGAAAGAGTAGAAAGACTTCACTGCAAGAAGAAAAATGTCATTCAGAGAGATATAAAGTTTCTCTATACTTTTTTATATATGCTGTCTGTTACTTAAACAATCACAACTAGAGATACAGAGATGGTTTGAACAAAAGCAAGAGAAAACAAAAACAGACAGGAAGGAAGGAAGGAAAGAAAGACAGAAAGAAAGAAAGAAAGAAAGGAAGGAAGAAAGGAAGGGAGAGAAAGAGAGAAAGGGAAAGAAAGAACAAGACCATGGGATATTCAGATATTAGGGTTATGTGATAGTTAAAATAATTCATATACATATTCAAGGAAGTTATAAAATATTGAGAAACACTAGGAAACTATAAAAATAGAAAATAAAGAATAAAAATATATTAAAAAATGAAAATTTTAACTAATCTTTGGATACTACAAAAATAATCAAATGGACATTCTGAAACCAAGATATAATGTCTGAAATAAAAAACTTAATGTATGGGTATAACAGCACTTTAGACATATAAGACCAAATTAGTAAACTGTAAGGCAAAATAATAGAAAAGTGGAAGCTCAGAAAAAATGGCACATCATTGCAAACATTAAAAATAATAATATTGGTATAATTATATTAGCACATCTATAGCAGACTTTAAAGCAAGTAGTATTCTACAGACTATTAGTCATAATGATAAAGTACTTAATCTGACAGAGAATGATATTATGAGCCTAAATCTATATGCATGGAATAACAAAACTGATTGAACTAAATAGTCAAAGAGACCAGCCTCAATAAGACTAGAACAGCAAAACATAAATGTGTTACATGTATAAATACCTGAACAATACAAATAACAAAACTAACCTTACTAAAATCAAATAACTACTAGGTTTTATTATGAACACCTTTTTTTATCAACTTGCTTGCCTCAGCACAGTTATTTCTCAATCTCCTACTGATTAGGATTACTTGGTAGAACATGTCAAAATATTGATGGCCTCAAACCACTCCAAAACATTCAGATTCAAATGGTTTGGGGCAGAGCTTGGACATGAGATTTCTTTTTTAATTTAAGTGATTCTAATGTAAAGTCAGTGCTGAGAACTCTGCATATCACTTGCCAAATCCAATTTTTACTACACATTTGTCTTTCCCATCTACTAGGCTGTGAACTTTTGAGGATAGGACTATGTTTTCTACATTTGTAGCCTACTACAAATGTATTTTACTACATCTAAAATAGTGCCCGATACCAAGTATTTGCTCAAAAGTTAGTTGGTGATAAAAGGCTAGGATTCAGAAGATGGTTATTTCAGTTCAACTTAACAGCTACTAATCAAATTCCTACTGTGTGCTGGACTTTATACAAGGTGTTGGTGTACAAAGGTATACAATACAGTGCCAGCCTTTAGGGGAATCATTCATTATTCAATCTGGTGGTCACAAATTATCAATTACTACCATATGGATAGTACCTTTAGCCCACTACATCCAGAGCTCCAATACTCTCAATCTAATATAGCAAGTCATTTTTTCCTTGAATAGGATTCAATTAAGTAATTGAAAAATAAAATAAAATAATAAATAGAACACGCATCAATGACAGAATATGTATACTTTACACGTGTACCTGGAACATCAACAAATATTGACCATATTCTAAAATATAAAAAATCAATATATTTCAAAAACTTTAAATTATTCAGAACAGATTATGATCTCTCTAGCAAATCTGGAAAAAAAATGACACAAAGGTAATTGGAAAAATCCCTATATGTTTGAAAATTATGCATTCTATTCCCAAACATCCCATTAGTCAAGGAAAGGATATAACTTGAAATTAGAAAAGATTTTGAACTAAACAATAATGAATATATAACATACAAAAGTTTGATGATGTGGTTAAGTATATTTTAGAGAGAAATTTATAGATGTAAAGGCATATACTACAGAAAAGAAAGTTGAAAATGAATTAAGTATACATCCATATCAATAATAAGCAACAGCAAAATAAAGAAAAATATGAAGGAATAAGATAATAAAGATATGAAATTAATGATATAAAATGAATTTAAAGTAAAGAAATTCAACAAAGCCAAAATTTGGATTTTGAAACCCCCCCCCCACTCCCCAACCAGTGACAGAGAAAAGATACAAGTTGCAAATGTTGGAAAGGACAAATGGATCTTGCTGCTACAAGATCTTTACAGAAAAAAAAAGGCAGATAAACAATCAGTATTGAAAAATAATCAAGGTTGCTGGATTCAAATACAAAATTTAAAAACAAATGGAGTTTTTATATTCTATCAATAATTGAATGAAAATATAAAATGAAAAAATATGCTATTTATGATAGCATCAGTGAAACATAAAATATCTCATTAAAATTTTCAATACATCTATATTAAAAACTATAAAACATTATTGAGAAAAACAAATAACTTAAGTGGATGGATATAGTATAATAACAGATGATATACTCATTTTTATGAGACTCAGTTCTTCCAAAATTTGACATCTAGATTGAATGCAATATTGTTCATAATCTAAACAGTAAAAGGAAAAACAAAAGTGTGATAGTTTATTGTCAGCAGACTACAAGTAATGGCAAAGAAAGTTTTCAGTCAGAAGGAATAGAATACAAGACAGAAAGCTATTTCTACACAAAGAAATGAAGAGCACTGAAAATGAAGTAAAGAAGATAAAATATTTTAATTAGTTTGTGCTAAAAGACAATGAGCTATCTAAAGCAAAATTAATTGCAATATATTTTATCTTTATAGCATATTATAAGTGTTTTATGCTTGCTTTAAAATTTAATAAAAGAGTACAAATATTTAACACAGGAGATAAAATAGTCATATAAAAGACTCACTTAAGCTAAGAGAAGTCAGAAAAAGTGGAAATACATAGCAAATTGGAGGGATTTATTCCAATCATATCAATTATCACAGTAAATTTGAATTATGTAAGCAAACCAAGTAAAAGAGATTGGGTTAAAAAAATACCTAATTAGCTACTACCTACTGATAACCTACTTTAAACTTAGAGAAACAGTCATGTATAAAGTAAAAAGATGAGAAAAAGTCATACCATTCAAATACTATTCAAAATAAAGCTAGAGAATTATGTGTGCATACTTAAAAACAGTGTTTCAGTATACAAGGTTAAAAAAAAAAATGACAGAATTTAGAGGAAAATAAATAAATCTAGAGTTATCCAGACTTCAAAACTTCTCTTTTAGTAATGAATGAAACGAGTAGTCAGGCAAACCTATATAGATACAGGAGACCTGAACAATACTATCCACCAAATTTACCTAATTGGCACACAACCGATCTTCAGCAGAGTGTACATTCATCCCAAGTGAACATGAACCTTTCACTAAGATAGACCAGATTCTGGGTCCTAAAACAATCCTCAACACATTTAAAAGAAAAGAAGCCATACAACGATGGACTCAGACCATAAATAATTTAAACTCTGAATCAATAACAGAAAGATATCTAGACAATTTCTAGGCATTTGGAAATAAAACAACCCACTTCTAATTAATTAATTGGTCAAAAAGTGTAATAGATACAAATACTTTGGACTAAAGGAAAATAAAAATATATCATATTGAAATATGAGTTATGAATAAAGCTGTGATTAAAGGAAAATGTAAGCAGAAAATGCTTATATTATTTTTAAAAAGGAAGAACTCAAATCAATATAAGATTTTACCTAAAGAATTGAGAAAAAGAAGATCAAATTAAACATAAAACTAGCAGAAGAGGGACTTCCCTGGTGAGACAGTGGTTAAGAATCCACCTGCCAATGCAGGGGACACGAGTTTGAGCCCTGGTCTGAGAAGATCCCACATGCCGCACAGCAACTAAACCCATGAGCCACAACTACTGAGCCTGTGCTCTAAAGCCTGGGAGCTACAACTACTCAGCCCACGTGCTGCAACTACTGAAGCCCACGCACCTAGAGCCCGTGCTCTGCAACAAGAGTAGCCACCACAATGAGAAGCCTGTGCACCACAACGAAGAGTAGCCCCCGCCTGCTGCAACTAGAGAAAGCCCATGTGCAGCAATGAAGACCCAATGCAGCCAAAATTAATTGAAAAAGAAAAGTTTGCAAAGAAAAATAAACTAGCAGAAGAAAGAAATTAAATTCACAGAAAAATCAATGTGATTTTAGAATGGTTGCAGAATAAAGCATCAATATACAATAATTAATTGCATTTTCATATAATAACAACACACAACTGAAATTTGAAATAAAATACCATTTATATTAGCATCAAAAAATGAAACACTTAGATATAAATCTAACAAATATATGCAGGATATGGATAATGAAACCTGAAAACGTCGATTAAAGAAATCAGATAACACCTGAATAAATGAAAAGATTGATAATGCTTATGGATTGGAATACTCAATATTGTTAGGATATAAATTCTCCTCAGTTAGATCTATAGCCTTCAATGCATTCTGAGTTAAAGTCAGGTTTTGTAGCTATTGACAACTGATTTTAAAATTTATATACAAAGATTACAGAAATACAATAGCTAAAACAGTTTGAAAAAAAAAAGAAGCATAAATGTGTAGGACCCATCCTAACTATATCACAACTTACAAAAAAGAAAAGATGGTATTCAAGAGAGTATTGTTGAAAGGATACACAAACAGATCAATGGGACAAGAGTAGAGACTTCATAAATAGACCCATGCAAACGTATTTAAGTGATTTTTGACAAAGGTGAAAATACAATTTAACAAACAAAGGATAGTATTTTCACAAAACTTTTACTGGAACATTTTGACTTCTATATATTGGATTGAACAAAAACTTTGTTTGGCTTTACTGTAAGATGTAATGGAAATAAACCTATATACATTCCTCACACCTTTTACAAAAATTATCATTAAATCGATCATTGTCTAGACATAAATACCAAATTTTCAACTACAAAACTTCTAAAATTTAGGTGAAACTCTTGTTGATCTTGAGTTTGCAGAGTTTATGATCTGACATCATAAACAAAATACTTTAAAAAAAAGACTTGACTTCGTGAAAATTCAAGTTTTATTCTGTGAAAGATGTTAAGAGAATGCTGACAAAAGTAAGGTACAGATTAAGAGTAAATATTTCCAAAGCATATATCTGATAAAGGACTTAATACATAGAAAAAATTAAAACACACCAATAAGAAAGCAATCAACCAAATTAAAGATGAGCAGCTGTTCTGAGCTAGCAAATTAATGATGAAGATACATGAATGGCAAATAAGCATATGAAATGGTGCAAAACACCTTTCAGTATTAAGGAAATGCAAATTACACCCGTAAAGAAATACCAGTATATATTGCAGTTAACAGAAAGACTAAAATCATCAAACCTGACACTATCAATACTGTTAAGGATTTAAAGCAGCTGCAACTCATTCATTGCTGGTGAGAATGCAAAATGTCACAACCATTCTCAAAACTTTTCCTTAGATATACATCTACAATGCAACCCTAAAATCCCTCTCTAAGGTATTAACCCAAGTGAAATGAGCACTGATGTTCACACAAAAAAAGTCCATGAATATTTATAGTAGCTTTGTTCACAATCACCAAAATCTGACAACAATCTAGGTGCCAACTGTAGTACCTCCAAGCAATGGAATAATAACATTCAGCAATAAAGAGAAACAAACTATTAATTCACACATCCAGGACATTAAATGCATTTTGTTAAAGAAAAGAGGTTAAACCCATAAAACTATTTATTATATGATTATATTTATATGATATTCTAGAAAAGAAAAAAATACAGAAATGGAAAAGAAATCAGTGATTACCAGGGATTGGAGGTACAGATGAGACTGACTGAAAGGGGCAGCTTGAGGGAAATTTCGGGTTGACAAATCTAAGCTGTATGTTATTGTGGTGGTAGGTAAATGACTATTTGTATTTGTCACAACCTACAGAACTACACAACACAGAGTGAATTGTAAGTGTATATAAATTTGAAAAGTTCAATAATGATGTGCAGGGAATTCAAAATGGAATGTAGATGGGTAAATAAATTTACCTGTGTTACAAATGAGTTACATAATAGTGCTTGAGGAGATGGAGAGGAAAAGAGTTCACCTAAGTAACTGTGGCAAATAAAGACCAAAAGAACTGTACATATACATTATTTTCTGGTAAATTTGTTTCTCACAAGTCTCAAGATATCTCCCTCTAAATGTGTATTGATTATAAAATTGAAAAATGGTAGAAGTGGAGAAAAATAGCAGATACTATCTAAACTAAGTGATCAAAGTTTATGTCACCAAAATGAAGAGATATTGAAATAATATTTTCTGTGATATGATGTATTGAAAAGGATACATAATCTATGTGGTATTATTTCCAAAAAATATAACGTCAATTTACTCATGAGAAAACATCAGATATTGAGGGACAATGTCAAGTACACAATACTTGACAAATACTTTTGAAAAGTGTCAATGTCATAAAAGAGGAACTATTACAGGTTGGAGATTAAGAAGATATGACAACTAAAACAGAGTGGAATCCTGAATTGGCCCTTGCAATCCAGATCTTGCAATCCAATGTCAGAAAGATGGTATTAGTGGAAAAACTGGTGAAATCCTAATAACATTCATAGTTTAGACAGTAGTATTGTACTGGTATTAATTTCTTAGTTTTTAGTTTTTGTATTGCACAATTGATATTAACATTAGGGGCACCGGCTGAGGATTAAATGAATACATCCTTCTAATCTTTTGCAATGTCTCTGTAAGCTTAAAATTATTTCAAAATAAAATTATATTTATAAATAGCATATTCAAAAAATTTTAAAACCACTTGCAATATTTTAATTCTTCCTTATTGGGTGTTAAGTAGGTCCCTTGCTATTTTGGATGTGAAATAATGGTTGAGAAAATTATGTAATATTTTCCAACATTGCAATCAATTTAAATAAAACTTATTTTATTCTAGAGTTTTATTTCTCATTTTATTTCTGTCACTTCTTGCTAATTTGATTTAGCACTAAATTTATAGATGAGACAATTTTATAAACTTTAACATTCAGTATCCATACATAAATCACAGCTACTTAATCTATCAAATGCTCCAAAATAAGAACAAACATAATTAATTCTAAGGAAGTATGGATGAAAAGTCAAAGATTTGTGTAGACAACAAAATGTCATAAGCTTTAACAAAAATTACGTTATATTTGGCTGTCATATCCAGAAATAAATATGTATCAAAGTCTTAGCAAAAAACACAGTTCATATACCATTTTAAACTTTAATTTTAAAGGAATTACATTTTCATAATAATGATGCTAGTTATACTCTAAATGATACATAATCTAGGGTTATCCATTACCCTCATTATTCACCATGATATGACATTTTATTATGTAATTATTATAATCATTTAAACCAAGAACAACATGGTTAACTATTTCTTTGAAAAAGGTAGAAACTGACTCTAATGGGAACCATGACTGGTGATAGCCTATTATTTGTCCAGAAATGGCTAATATCCAATGTAAAAAATAATAAAAATCCAGAAAATTTATTTATTTTGCCTGGGAAATTGCAAATCAATGTATCCTGTGCATTGTGGAGTGTGTTGTAGAAATTTGACTAGGACTTTGCAACATATGTATCTTTTTTGAACCTCAAAATAATGATTGAAAGTTATACACAAAATATATTTCTAAACTATAGAATGCTTAATTTGAATAATTCAACTAGACAAACATTTACTAAATTCTGGATATAGTGGGTATCACAGTCAAGTGAACTGACAAAATCCCTATAGTCATGGAGCCTCCCTTTAGAAGAGGTAAGACAGACAACACACAAAATAAGTAAAAAAATTAAGATGGCATGTTGTCTAGATGACCCTTCTATACCATAGAGAAAAATAAAGCAGGAAAGTAAAATAGGATGTTTGTGAAGAACAGTTGCAAATCGTTCTCTTTCTCATGAAGGTGAATGACGTGATTGTTGTAAACTTTTTTCTATGAAATAATTTTAGATTTACAAAAAGAGTTTCAAAGATAGTATAGAGAGTTTCCATATACCCTTTAGTCAACTTCCTGTAATGTTAACGTTTATGCAACCATGGTGAACTTATAAACTTTATGAAATTAACATTGGCACAATACTGTAAAATAAGCCTTAGACTTTATTCACCAGTGTTTCCACTAATCCTTTTTCTGATCCTAAATCTAACCCAGAATGTTACATTTAGTTGCCACGTCTCTTTACTTCAGTTTGTTACAGTTTCTCAGTCTTATTAGTCACAACCTCAGTATTTTTGAAGAGTGCTGGCCAGGTATTTTGTAAAATATCTTATGTCTGATGTTTTCTCATGATTACTCTGGGATTATAGATCTGGGGGGAGAATATCTGAGGTGAAGTGACTTTCTTATAATATCAAAGGATATGAAATATCAATATGACATATTACTGGTGATCATAACCTGAACACTTGATTAAGGTGGTGTCTGCAAGATTTCTTCAAAGTAAAAATATTATTTTCCCATGTTATGTTCTAGTCATTCATCTGTGACCTGGTATTTACTGTTCTGTTTTGTCACAAGTCTATTTTTAAACTCTTTTGATTTTGTTCTGTAGCCTATCCAATTAGTTATATTTTTCCTATTTTAATTGTACAATTTAATGAATTTTTAATAAAGATATACACCTAAGTGCCAACACAAACAAGATACAGAATATTTCTATCAACCTAAAAAATTCTGTTGTGCTACTTCTTAATTTCTCTCATTCCACCCCTAATTTAGCCAACCAATAATCTTTTTTTTTTCTATCTATAGATTAATTTTTAATTACTAGAATTTCAAATAAATGGAAGCACCCAGTATATATTTCTTTGAGTATCATTTCTTTCTCTCACCATAGTATGTACTAGGCTCTTTCATGTTGGTTACAACAGTATTTCTTTCCTTTTTTTGGTAGATAAATATCCATTGTAGAGACATAAAACAATTTGTTTATTCAGACATTTTAGCTTGTTTTCAGTTTTGAACTGTTATTAGTGAAATTACTATGAACATTTATGCCTAAGTGTATGTGCAGACCTGTTCTCTTTCATTTGGGGCAACTGCCTAGTAATACAGTTGAAAGGTCATATATTAAATATATGTTTAATTTTCTGAAGAACTGCAAAACTGTTGAGAGTATAGTGTCAGTCATGAGTACCCATTATCAAACTTCTTAGTTGACATTGTGTCTGTTCCTCCTATTGATATCCACTACTTTGGAAAACAGCAAACTTAAAGCATGATTTCCAGCATATGTCTCTAAACATACTGGATGTGATATCATGCTTCATGCCAATCCTTCTTCTTTTCTATCTTTTGGATATTTCTGAGAATTTCTAGTAAAATAAGATAATTAGTTATTTTGTGCAGTTACAGTTTTATAAGTTTATATTTATAATTCATGCCATTTCAAAGATTTTGTACAGGAGTCTATAAAACATGTTCAGTCTCCACCAAATTTAGATAATTAGTTAATTTTAGTGACCAAAAAGAAAACTACAGAATAAGTAAGCATATGTTAAGGCCAAAACTGAGACACTGCAATGGTAAAACTATTAATAAATATAACTACATTAAATACAGTTTTAAAACTTTTATTTGAAGACTAACACATTTGCTTTATTATACTGGTAAAATTAAACTATTTTAACATAAAATGTATTCTAAGAAATAAAAGCATCTTATGTTTATATTGATATATTAAGATGTTTTTAAATATCATACTTATTAGGTAAACCTTAAATTATGTCATGGGCAGAAAAATTATTTTTGGTACAATTTAATGACTATGATAAGTTTCATGATATAATTTTCTAAAACCACATTACTATTTTTTCCGTAGAATGTATTTGTCTAGAATGATTATATTTTTATTCTTTAATGAAATTAACACATATTTTTAAAGTTATATTTTATGAATAAAATATGTCAAATTACTGATATATTCAATTGGATCTACTCCACAAACCATAATATTTTCCTGCTTGGATATACTGTTACAGTAGATAATAAGGTAATTGGTAAACTTAAATTATATAAATGAATATTATTCTTAAAGCTAATTTTTGATGAGTATAAATCAAAGATAAGACATTGTTTAATATGAAAAAAATAATCTGGCATGAATATGAAACAATATGAAAAGCTGAAACAACACAGCAGCCTGGTAGTAAAGTAATCTATGTTTTACATTTTTTTTTTTTTTTGTGGTACGCGGGCCTCTTACTGTTGTGGACCCTCCCGTTGCGGAGCACAGGCTCCGGACGCACAGGCTCAGCGGCCATGGCTCATGGGCCCAGCCGCTCCGCGGCATGTGGGATCTTCCCAGACCGGGGCACGAACCCGTGTCCCCTGAATCGGCAGGCGGATTCTCAACCACTGCGCCACCAGGGAAGCCCTATTATGTTTTACATTTTTAATTTAAGCTTTACATCACTGAGAACCTACTAGTGTTACTCTCATACAAGAGCTTCATAAAGTGTTCTTCATAATTTCAACCATCCAATTTTGCCTCCTCTTTATCACATAGCTATAACGTATTTCTTACATCTCGTGATTTGGTGTCACATCAAACTATATATTTCAAACTACAAAGCTGTTGAAAAATTTAGAAACATTAACATTCAAATGCCAACTTATGGTTGCACCCTCCCATAAAATATTATCTGCATAGTGCCAAACACTCAATGTGTGTTCCTTTATTTTTGTGAATGAGCTTACATTTTTCAAGTCTACAAATTTCTTCCTCACTTTACTCAAGGCATATGTAAAAATGTTCATATCTGATAGGATCAGTATTGTGGTTGCAATTCTAATTTCACCCAAAGTTCATTTTTCACTCTTAGATGAGACTGGTCTACACCCAAGCATAACATAAGGAAATATTCATGCACATATGCATAAAGACTCCATGGCAGAACCTTCATTCATTTAAATTAGCATATGGAATCATTTTACACACAATAAATTCAATACAACAACATCATCACACAGAATGAATAGCAAAATGATTTCACAAAATCTGTTCCTTTATAAATTTTAGTGTGAATTCTTGGCAGAATATTACATTCCTTACTTTAGAACTTGTGTCTTTAGTTAAGATTTGTGGAAATGTCTCATAATTTTGAGTCAATTATTTTTTATGGATCAAAAACTTTTAAAAACTACATTCAGGGGCTTCCCTGGTGGCGCAGTGGTTGAGAGTCCGCCTGCCGATGCAGGGGACGCGGGTTCGTGCCCTGGTCCGGGAGGATCCCACGTGCCGCGGAGCGGCTGGGCCCGTGAGCCATGGCCGCTGGGCCTGCGCGTCCGGAGCCTGTGCTCCGCGACGGGAGAGGCCGCAACAGTGAGAGGCCCGCATACCGCAAAAAAAAAAAAAAAAAAAAAAAACCTACATTCACATCTTGCATCTGAATACTTTCTAACTACATAAGATTAACTGAAATCTCCAGTATCAATAGATTTTTTAACCACTTTATTGAAGTATGATTGATATACAAAAAGCTGTATATATTTAGTGTATACAACTTGATGATTTTGGATATAAGTACACCCATGAAACCATCACCACGATCAATGCCATAAACATAACCATCACCTCCAAATATTTCCTCTCCCACTCTGTTTAGCTATTTGTGTGTATGTGTGTGCATGTGTGCACATGTGCATGATATGGACACAACATAAAATCTATCTTCTTAGCAATTTTTTTAAGTACAGTTAAGTATTGTTAACAGTAGTCACTATACTGCATAGTAGTAGATTTCTAGAAGTTATCCATTTTGCATAACTGAAACTTTTTACTATGTGGCCAATACCTCCACATTTTCTCCCATCCCCATGTCCTGGCAACTACCACTCTACTCTCTGCTTCTATGAGCTTGACTACTTTAGATTCCTCATACATGTGGGATAGTGTAGTATTTGTCCTCCTGAGTCTGGCTTATTTCACTTAGCATAACATCCTCCAGATCACAAATGGCAAGATTTCTTTCTTTTAGAAGGCTGAATAATATTTCATTTTATGTATATACCACATTTTCTTTATTCACTCATCTGTCAATGGATATTTACATTGATTCCATGCCTTGGCCATAGTGAAAAATGCTGCAATGAACATGGGAGTGCAGGTATCTCTTTGAGATACTGATTTAATTTATTTTGGAAAAACATCCAGAAGTGGGATGGCTGGATCATATGGTAGTTCTATTTATAATTTTTTGAGGAAAGTCAATACAGTTTTCTCTAGTGGCTGTATCAATTTACATTCCCACCAGTAGTCTACAAAGTTTTCCTTTCTCCACATCCTTATCAATACTTATTTGTGTGCATGTGTGTTTGTGGTGTTTTTTTGTTTTGTATTCTACTGTATTATTTTGTTTTGGTTTATAATAGTAGCCATCCTAGCAAGTAAAAGGTAATATCTCATTGTGGGTTTGATTTGCAATTCTCTGATGATTAGTGATATTGCATACCTTTTCACATACTTACTGGCCATATATATGTATATGTGTGTCTTCTTTGGAGAAATGTGTTTTCAGTTACTTTGCTCATTTTTTAATTGGGTAGTCTGTTTTTCAGCTATTGGATTATAGGAGCTGGGGGCTACAGGCCAGGTTTTGAGATCCTTGCACTTGTTTTTGAGAACTCCCTTCTTTCTTTGTTCTTAGTTACCCCTAACAACCTAGTCCAGCTGATCCCCTTAGTCTTCTGGGTGAGGTGCATTAGAAGCAGACCTCCTGAGTTGTGCTCTGAAATTCTGGGAGGTCAGGTGTCCACTCTGCCCCCTATTTCCTCCACAGGAAATTCCACGAGGGTCTCTTACTTAATGCTGGACTGTGCTGGTTTGGGGGAGAGGTGATGAGGTAAAGTGAAACCTCTTAACCTTTTCAATGCATCTTTTCTCATTTCTGTGCTCAAGTGGGGTGCTATAACCTCTCATCTGGATTTGGGAGGCTCATAAAGGTATATTCATCCATGGATGATTGTTAAATTTATGTTTTTATTGGGACATGAGAACTGGGACCTCCTAACCCACCATTTTGCTGATGTTACTTCCAACAGAATTCTTAACAAGTTAATTTTCACCCCTTTGACTACTTAATAATCATCAACATTGATTACAGAGATATTTAAAAGTTCTTCATTGGATATAATGTATTCACAGGAACTGAACAGTTTTCTACGAATCTTTTACTAAATTTCCTCATTTATCATATCTTTTTAGAGTCTCCTTCTGTTCCTCTGAAAGAACACACACACATAAAGGATGACTTAAGGTTAAAGAGTTCACTATAATTATTTAGCAATACATCACATAACCTGGATTTTAAAAAGCCATTCTCAGACTCAAGCTATCTACTCATTGATGCTAAAGTCATAAAAATTGTCCAAAAGATCTATGAAGATATGTCTACTCATATATTATATCACTTGTAATACCCCTGACATAAAAAATATCAAGTAGACAAGCTGATCAAAATTAAATTGTGAATTTCATCTATTAAATGAAAAATGTACATGTTATTCATATTACTAAATCAGTTTATGCTTGAGTAATAACAGACAGCTGGCACCTTGGGGGAATATATACATATAGTTGAACTAAAGAGTCAACATCCCTGAGATCTCTGTTGGAACTTCCTTCAGAAAGTCTTAAAACTCAGGAGGCATGTACAGTCCATTTCCATAATTATCCCATGTTATATCAAGAAGAAGGAAGTGTTAAGCATTTTCAAATTATGCTAAGAGGTTAAGTGAAACAAGATAGACAAGGTCTACTGGATTTTTGTCATGTAGCAGCCTTTGATGAGCAAAGCAGGAGTTGCTTTGCTGAAATAATGAGGAGTAGGGCTATAGTGGAGTATGAGTAAAATGAGTATATGACAAAGCAATTACAATTATATTTAAGGGCATCTGATATAAGTAACCAGCACATAATTCAAACTAATAAAAAAGGGTGATCTATTTCTTAATATTACTAAAATTTCAGTGACAAATTTTCTGGTAAAGTATTAATACAATTCAGGCCTTCATATTATGAGATCAGATGCTTATCTTTCTCATTTTGACTCTGCTCTCCTCTATTATTACTTGATTTCCTCACAGCCAGATCAGCAGTCCAGGCTTACATTCTCTAAAGTTTAAGGTCTGGTAAGAAAACAGAAAAGTGCTTCTTTTCAACCTGAGGACATGCCCACTGTTAGTTTTGAAAGTCTCTGATTGAGACAGACAGCCTTTTTTTTTTTTTTTTTTTCCGGTACGTGGGCCTCCCACTGTTGTGGCCTCTCCCGTTGTGGAGCACAGGCTCCGGACGCGCAGGCTCAGCGGCCATGGCTCACGGGCCCAGCCGCTCTGCGGCATGTGGGATCTTCCCGGACCAGGGCACGAACCCGCGTCCCCTGCATCGGCAGGCGGACTCTCAACCACTGCACCACCAGGGAAGCACAAGCAGCCATTTAAAATCAAATACTGTTAAGAGTATACAATGCTTTGACCGATCAAGCTGTGTTCACATGTTCAACTCTGAAGTCAAAGAAAAAATCAACTCCACATGAATCATATTAATCAGAGTAGAGGAACAGTGAT
The DNA here is from genome assembly GCF_026419965.1 of Kogia breviceps. Taxonomy (NCBI): domain Eukaryota; kingdom Metazoa; phylum Chordata; class Mammalia; order Artiodactyla; family Physeteridae; genus Kogia; species Kogia breviceps. Next base: position 123,093,346 of record NC_081315.1, on the reverse strand, counting down.
TCTCCGAGGAAAATTCCAATGCTGTTATCAACAGCAGGAAAAATGATATCAGTCAAGCAAACAATAAATTCAATAAATTGCCACTGCATTTATATATACAAATCTTTCTGTAGATTTGGATGTGAAAAGAAAGGAAGAGATAGATTAATGTGAGATTCAAAACAAAGATGTATATATATATAATTTTTAAATGTTGGATTCTTGAGTATACTATTTATTTCAATAGACAAGATATAATTGGAAGAGGTGGCATTCAAAGGATTGGAGAAGTGTTTGGCCTTAGTATGAGAGGCATAGCCTTTAATATATTGATAATTGAGAGGCAGAATAAATAGAGTGAATCCAATAAAAGTAGTTTGGCACATTTGTGAACAGAGATTTGGCAGTAGATCAGAAATTCTCCTAAGTGGAGTAAGGGAAGTAATGGGGGTGAGGGCTTTGAGGTTTCAAGAATGTGAGAAAGACTTGGTACATTTGAAGATTATAGCAGAGTTGTTTGCACACAGACATGTTTCCCAGGAGCTGCTGAAGGTTCAATTAAGACACTAAATTATGATTTCTGAGTGACTTTCCTCTTGCTTGTTGTGTGACTCTTCCCAGCAAAACTCCCCTGCTTGAGTACAAGTGAAGAAAAACAATAAGGCTCTTCTGTAGTATAGGGGTTTGTGAGACACAGAGGGATAAGGTAACTTAGTGAATATATGGATATGATATAGTAATCCCAGTTACAGATTATAAACTGGATAAGCAAGAAAGTGAATAAAGTATTATGGCTACTTGATAGGGTGAAATGTACCCAATGAATTGTAGTCTAGCTTTTATAAATTATAGAAACATTTAAAGTTACTGGAGAAAAAAATCACAGAAAGACAGGAGGTTGTGTTTAGAAAACAATAAGCTTTGGTTAGTGACTTTGAGATTAGTAGACTTTCTATTGAGAAGATTTTACATGTTCCTGCAAGTTGATGACTGAAGAGGACAGGGGGAATAAAACTGAAGATGTGGATAATATGGCACCTTCATTTGAGAGGGATGCTGGAAATGATGACATACATGAAGGTTTTAGGTACTGCAAAGAAGAGTTTGAGAATTTAGGATAATTTTCTGGTAACATACAAGGAGGAGAAAGTAGAAAGATTTGGGAGGTAATAAGGAAGTGACAGATGGAGTCAGAGGCAAGTCAATACTTATTATGAAGCTGATGATAAAGTAGAGCAGAGGCTGGCAAGCTACAACCCTCAGGACAGTTGCAGCCTGGCACCTGTTTCTGTAAATAGAGTTTTGTTGGACGACAGCTATGTTCATTTATTTACAAGATATCTATGGTTGTTTTTGCATTACAATAACAGAGTTGATTAATTATGATGCACACTGTATGATCCACAAAGGCTAAAGTATTTACTATATGGCCCTTTAAAGAAAAGAAGTTGCCTTTTTGTTTTGTTGATGGTTTCCTTTGCTGTACAAAAGCTTTTATGTTTAATTAAGTCTTTTTAAAATATTTGCTTTTATTTCCTTTACTTTAAGAGATGGATCCAAAAAAATATTGCTGTGGTTTATGAAAAGTGTTCTATGTTTTCCTCTAGCAGCTTTACAGTATCTGGTCTTACATTTAGGTCTTTAATCTGTCTTGAGTTTATTTTTGTATATGGTATTAGAGAATGTTCTAATTTTATTCTTTTACATGTAGCTGTCCAGTCTTCCCAGCACCACTTTTTGAAGAAACTGTCTTTTTTCCATTGTATATTCTTGAATCCTTTGTTGTAGATTAACTGACCATAAGTGTGTGGGTTTATTTCTGGGCTCTCTATCCTGTTCCATTGATCTATGTGTCTGTTTTTGTGCCAGTATCATACTGTTTTGATTACTGTAGCTTTAATCATAGTCTGAAGTCAGGGAACTTTATTCCTCAACCTCAGTTCTTCTTTCTCAAGATTGTTTTGTCTGTTTGTGGTCATTTGTGTCTCCATGCAAATTTTAAAATTATTTGTTCTAGTTCTGTGAAAAATGACATTGGCATTTTGATAAGGATTTAATTGAAGGAAGACATGTAAAATCTTAATAGAATTATAACAAATGCAAAAGTTGGATGAATAATTTTAAAACTTCCCATAAAGTAAAACCCAGTCCCTAATGTCTCCATCATGAATTCTACCAAACATTAAAAAAAAAATTAACCAATCTTTCATAAATTCTTTCAAAAAAATAGAAGAGGAAGGAGCATTTTCCCACTCATTTTAAGATACCAGTATTATCCTGATGCTAAACCAAAAAAAAAGACAATAGAAGAAAACAAAAACTAAACAACAATATCCTTTATGAATATAGATGCATAAGATTCTCAATGGAATATAATAAACTGAATAAAATCAAGCAATGTATACCAAATATTATGCAACATGACCAAGTACGATTTATCCCAGGAATGCAAGTTGCTTGAACATTGTAAAATCAATTAATGTAGTATACAAGAATAAAAAAACACACAGGAACATCACAATAGACACAAACAAAGCATTTGATAAAAATCCAAAATACTTTCATTATAAAAACACTCAACACTAAAAATAAAAGGGATCTTCTTCAACCTACTAAAGGGCACATAAAAAAAAAAGAAAATCCACAGTTAGCCTCATACTTAAAAGTGTAAGGCCGAATGCTTTTCCACTAAGATCAGGAACAGTCAGGATCCTTGCCACCTCTATTCAACATTGTACTAGAGGTTCTAGTAAAGGAAATTAGGCAAGAAAAGGAAATAAAAGGCATTCAAATGGGAGAGAAAGAAGTGAAATTATCTCTACTCACAAATGGCATGATCTTGCATACAGAGAATCTTAAGGAACCCATTAAAATTACTGGAATTGATCAATGAATTCAGCAAGCCTGCAGGGTATATAATAATATTGAAAAAAAATCAATTGGATTTTATACACTAGTAATGAACAATCCTAAATAAAGAAAACAATTCCATTTATAATACATTAAAAACAATAAAATAATCACTAATAAATTTATCAAAAAAGTATAAACCTAATACATAGAGAAGTATAAAATATCATTGAAGGAAATTTTAAAAATTTTCCATAAAAAACTGCAAAGACATTTCATGGATTGGATAAATTAACATTGTTAAGATAGCAATACTTGCCAAACTGATCTACAGATTCAACTCAGTTCCTATCAAAGTTTAAGCTGCTTTTTTTTTTTTAACAGAATAGACAAACTGATCCCAAAATTCATAATGGGAGATGAGAATTCAAAATGATGCTAGGACAATCGGATATTTATATGCAAAAGAAGGAAGGAAGGGAGGGAGGGAGGGAGGGAGAGAGGAAGGAAAGGAAGGGAGGAGAAAGAAAGAAAATAAAAAAGTTCCTTCCACACACCATGCACAAAAATTAACTCAAAATGGATGGAAAACCTAAATGTAAGGAATAAAACTATAAAATACTTAGAAGATAACATAGAAGTAAATATTTGTGGTCCGGAGTTAGGCAAAGTCTCCTTTGATGTGACAACAAAACCACAAGCAACAACAATAAAATAGATAAATTGGACTTAATCAAACTTGAAAGTGTTTGTGCTTCCAAGGATACCATCAAGAAAGTAAAAAGGATACCCATAGACTGGGGGACAATATTTGCAGATCATATAGGGACTTGTATTTAGAATATTAAAAAACTTAATAACAATAATAAAAGACAATCCAATTAAAAATTAGCTATAAAGGATTTAAATATACATTTATCAGAGAAGATATAAAAATGGCCAATAAAAATCTGTTGCTCAACATAATCAGCCATCAGGGAAATGCAAATCAAAACCAAAACAAGATACCACTTCATACATACAAGGATGACTACAATCAACAAGACAGATAGCAATGAGCATTAGCTAGGATGTAGAGAAATTAGCACCTCATGTACTTCTGGTGGGTGGAATGTAAAATGACGCAGCTATTTTGAAAACACTCTGATAGTTCCCCAGAATGTTAAACACAGAGTTACAATATTATCTAACAATACCACTCGCAGATATATATTCAAGAGAAATGATAGCATATGTCCATACAAAAACTTGCACATGGATGTTCTCTGCAGTATTATTCATAATAGCCAAAATGTGGAGACAACACAAATTCTTATCAATTGATGAATGGATAAATAAAATGTGTTATACTGATATAATGGAATATTATTTGGCATAAAAAGGAATAATAATAAATGACATGCTACAACATGGATAAAGCTTGAAAGCATTATGCTAAGTGCAAGAAGTCATAAAAGCCAGATACAAAAGGCCACATATTATATGATTCCATTCATATGCTGTGTACAAAATATGCCTATAGAGAAAGTATAGTAGTTGTCTAGAACTCAGAAGACTAAGGAATAATGGGGAGTGATTACTAATGGGCATAAAGTTTCTTTTTGGGAAGGTAAAAGTTTTCTAAAATTGATGGTTGATTGATCAATGATTGATGATGGTTGCACAACTTTTTTAACATAATATAAACCATTGAATTATCCAATTTAAGTTGGTAAATAATACTGTATGTGAATTATCTCTCAATAAACTATTGTAAATTATGTTGACATTTAAAGTGACTGAATTTAATTAATCAGTAGAGATTTATTAGAAAGAAAAGGGTGAGTATTAAGATTTGTTTGCTTATATTTTTTCATTGAAATACAAAGTAAAATCATGCATCAAATGTAATACTGGAATTTTGCAAAGAATTAAGATAGAAAATATCATTCTTGAAGATTAAAAAAGACGGTTGATTAGAGAAAGTAGAAGAATCACAGGGTATTGTGGATTTGCCCAAGATTTGTGGAAATTTATATAAAGAAGAATAATTATCACAGTTAAGGGTCTTTTCTCCATCCACTTGCTTTTGTTCAATTTTAGGCATGAAGAATGTAAAGAAAAAAAGAATTAAAAATAATATTGTTATAATTATCATACTAAATCATTAATTCAAGGATTTAGAATTTAAATATGTAGGCAGATACATGTTACAACCAGGTTATTGGATGGGTAACTGTCCACTTACTTTAAAAATAATCTCATCCCAGAAATAGTAAAGGTTTAGTTTGACCTAAAATTAAAGAAGCTATAGGAGAAAATTAACTTCCCTATGGAATATAAAGAGTATTTAAGATAAAACTTAGGTAAAAATATACTTTAGATGATTGATTCCAATATTCTCCTTGATCTTTTAGGTAACTGTAATCAAGCATGTAACTGTAACTATTGAAAATTATGAATTACTGTGGGCCCTCGAAGAATCACTTGAATACTCAAACAAGCTCATCAGTTTCACATTTCCTACCAATATTTAAGCAATATTAAATATTAATATTTTATAGTAAAAGTGTTCTTAATGTGACAATTAAACACTGGTATATGTTGTTTATAAAATGATAGTCTCCTGTTTTTAAACATCTTTTTATGAAAAACGTTGTTTTTAGTGTTCAAATGAAATTTACATCAATTAAAAATCTTAAAGGCTGAGGACACCTGGAGCCACCCCTGGAAGTCCTGGGCCTGGGACCCTCCAACAGCAGGGGTTGCTGTCAATTCCCTGGTGGTCCTGCCTCCTGGCATCCTGTCCTGTGGTGCTCCTGGGATCCTCTCACCTGGACCTGCATCAGGAAGCCTACACAAGCCCCTGCACCAACCTCACCCACCAGGGAACAGAAAACAGAAGCAAGAGGAACTACGACCCTGCAGCCCGTGGAATGGAGACCACAAACACAGTAAGTTAGACAAAATGAGATGATAGAGAAATATGTTGCAGATGAAAGAGAAGACCAAATAAATGAAGAGGAAATAGACAATCTATCTGAAAAATACTTCGGAGTAATGATAGTAAAGATGATCCAAGAATTCAGAAACAGAATGGAGGCATGGACCGAGAAGATACAAGAAATGTTTAACAAGGAGTTAGAAGAACTAAAGAACAAATAATCAGTGATGAACAACGAAATAACTGAAATGAAAAATACACTACAAGGAATCAATAGCAGAATAACTGAGGCGGAAGAACAGATAAGTGAGCTGGAAGATAGAATGGTGGAAATAACTCACAAGGAACAGAATAAAGAAAAAAGAAAGAAAAGAAATGAGGACAGTCTCAGAGACCTCTGGGAAAACATAAATGAACCAACATTCTAATTAGAGGGGTCCCAGAAGAAGAAGAGAAAGGGAAAGGATATGAGAATATATTTGAAGAGATTATAGTTGAAAGCTTCCCTAACATGGAATAGGAAATAGTCAATCAAGTCCAGGAAGCACAGAGAGTCCCAAACAGGATAAACCCAAGGAGAAACATGCCGAGACACATAGTAATCAAACTAACAAAAATTAAATACAAAGAAAAATATTAAGAGAAGCAAGGGAAAAACAAACACGTAACATAAAAGGGAAACCCCATAAAGTTATCAGCTAAGTTTTCAGCAGGAACTCTGCATGCCAGAAGGGAGTGGCAGGACATATTTAAAGTGATGAAAGGGAAAAACCTACAACCAAGATTACGCTACCCAGAAAGGCTCTCACTCAGATTTGATAGAGAAATCAAAAGCTTTACAGACAAGCAAAAGCTAAGAGAATCAGCACCACCAAACCAGCTTTACAACAAATGCTGAAGGAACTTCTCTAGGGAGGAAACACAAGAGAAGAAAAAGACATACAAAAACAAACCCAGAACAATTAATAAAATGGTAATAGAAGCATACATATAGATAATTACCTTAAATGTAAATGGATTAAATGCTCCAACCAAAACACACAGATTGGCTGAATGGATATAGAAACAAGACCCATATATACGCTGTCTACAAGAGACCCACTTCAGACCTAAGGACACATACTGACTGAAAGTGAGGGGATGGAAAAAGATATTCCATGCAAATGGATATCAAAAGAAAGCTGGGGTAGCAATACTCATATCAGACAAAATAGGCTTTAAAATAGAGACTATTACAAGACACCAGGAAGGACACTATATTAGGATCAAAGGATCAATCCAAGTAGAAGATATAACAATTGTAAATATTTATGTGCCCAACATAGGAGCACTTCAATATATAGGGCAAATGCTAACAGCCATAAAAGGGGAAATCGACAGTAACACAATAATAATGAGGGACTTTAACACTTCACTTACACCAATGGACAGAACATCCAGACAGAAAAGTTATAAGGAAATACAAACCTTAAATGACACATTAGATCAAATAGACTTAACTGATATTTATAGGGCATTCCATTCAAAAGCAGCAGAATACACTTTCTTCTCAAGTGCACATGGAACATTCTCCAGGATAGATCACATCTTGGGTCACAAATCAAGCCTGGGTAAATTTAAGAAAATTGAAATCATATCAAACATCTTTTCTGACAACAATGTTATGAGATTAGAAATCAATTAGAGGAAAAAAAAACTGTAAAGAACACAAATGCATGGAGACTAAACAATACTAAATAACCAAGAGATCACTGAAGAAATCAAAGAGGAAATCAAAAAAAATACCTAGAAACAAATGACAATGAAAACATGATGATCCAAAACCTATGGGATGCAGCAAAAGCAGTTCTAAGAGGGAAGTTACAGCAATACAATCCTATCTCAAGAAACAAGAAAAATATGAAATAAACAACCTAACCTTACACCTAAAGCAACTAGAGAAAGAAGAAGAAAAAAAAATAAGGAAAGAAATCATAAAGATCAAGAAAAATAAATGAAATAGAAATGAAGAAAGCAACAGGAAAGATCAATGAAACTAAAAGCTGGTTCTTTGAGAAGACAAACAAAATTGATAAATCTTTAGCCAGACTCATCAAGAAGAAAAGGGAGAGGACTCAAATAAACAAAATTATAAATGAAAGAGGAAAAGATATAAGAGATACCGCAGAAATACAAAGGATTATAAGACACTACTACAAGCAACTACATGCCAATAAAATGGACAACCTGGAAGAAATGGACAAATTCTTAGAAAAGTACAACCTTCCAAGAGAACCAGGAAGAAATAAAAGATATGAACAGACCAATTACAAGTAATGAAATTGAAACTGTGATTAAAATCTCTTTCAACAAACAAAAGTCCAGGACCAGATGGCTTCAAGAGGCAAATTCTATCAAACATTTAGAGAAAAGCTAACACCTATCTTTCTTAAACTCTTCCAAAAATTTCAGAAGAAGAAACACTCCCAAACTCATATTATGAGGCCACCATCACCCTGATACCAAAACTAGACGACAATATCACACACACAAAAAATTACAGGCCAATAACACTGATGAACATAACATAGACACAAAAATCCTCAACAAAATACAAGCAAACAGAATCCCACAGCACATTAAAAGGATCATACACCATGACCAAGTGGGGTTTATCCCAGGGATGCAAGGATTCTTCAATATATGCAAATCAATCGATATGATACACCATATTAACAAATTGAAGGATGAAAATCATATGATAATCTCAATAGATGCAGAAAAAGCTTCTGACCAAATTCAACACCAATTTGTGATAAAAACTCTCCAGAAAGTGGGCATAGACGGAACCTATCTCCACATAATAAAGGCCATATATGACAAACCCACAGCAAACATTATTCTCAATGGTGAAAAACTGAAAGCATTTCCTCTAAAATCAGCAACAGGACAAGGGTGTCCACTCTCAGCACTATTATTCAACATATTTTTAGAACTCCTAGCCACAGCAATCAGAGAAGAAAAAGAAATAAAAGGAATCCAAACTGGAAAAGAAGTAACACGGTCACCATTTGCATATGACATGATACTATACATAGAAAATCCTAAAGATGCCACCAGAAAACTACTAGAGCTAATCATTGCACTGATAAAGTCGCAGGATACAAAATTAATACACAGAAATCTCTTGCATTCCTATACACAAACAATGAAAGAACATAAAGGGAAATTAAGGAAATCATCCCATTCACCACTGCAACAAAAACAATAAAATACCTAGGAATAAACCTGCCTACAGAGGGAAAAGACCTGTATGAAGGAAAGTATAAGATACTGATGAAAGAAATCAAAGACTACACAAACAGATGGAGAGATATACCACCATGTCCTTGGATTGGAAGAATCAACATTGTGCAAATGGCTATACTATCAAAAGCAATCTACAGATTCAGTGCAATTCCTATGAAATTACCAATGCCATTTTTCACAGAACTGGAACAAAAATTTTTATGATTTGTATGGAAACACAAAAGAAACCAAGTACCCAAAGGAATCTTGAGAAAGAAAAGTGGAACTGGAGGAATCAGGCTCCCTGACTTCAGACTATACTTCAAAGCTACAGTAATCAAGACAGTATGGTACTGGTACAAAAACACAAATACAGATCAATGGAACAGGACAAAGTTCAGAGATAAACCCACATACCTATGGTCACCTAATCTATGACAAAGGAGGCAAGAATATACAGTGGAGAAAAGACAGCCTCTTCAATAAGTGGTGCTGGGAAAACTGGACAGCTACATGTAAAAGAATGGAATTAGAACACTCCCTAACACCATACACAAAAATAAACTCAAAATGGATAAAAGACCAAAATGTAAGGCCAGACACCATAAAACTCTTAGAGGAAAACATAGGCAGAACACTCTATGACATAAATCACTGCAAGATCCTTTTTGACCCACCTCCTAGGGTAATGAAAATAAAAACAAAAATAAACAAATGGGACTTAATTAAACTTAAAGCTTTTGCACAGCAAAGGAAACCATAAACAAGACATAAAGAGAACTCTCAGAATGGGAGAAAATATTTGTAAATAAAGCAACTGACAAAGGATTAATTTCCAAAATATACAAACAGCTCATGCAGATCAATATCAAAAAAACAAACAACCCAATCAAAAAGTAGGTGGAAGACCGAAACAGACATCTCTCTTAAGAAGACATACAGATGAACAACAAACAGGAAAAAATGCTCAACATCACTATTAAAGAAAAGCTAATCAAAACTATAATGAGGTATTACCTCACACCAGTCAGAATGGACATCATCAAAAAATCTATAAAACAATATATGCTGGAGAGGTTGTGGAAAAAAGGGACTCGCACTGTTGGTGGGAATGTAAATTGATACAGCCACTATGAAGAACAGTATGGAGGTTTCTTAAAAACTAAAAATAGAACTCCCATATGACCCAGCAATCCCACTATTGGGCATATACCCAGAGAAAACCATAATTCAAAAAGACACATGCACCCCAATGTTCACTGCAGCACTATTTACAAGAGCCAGCACATGGAAGCAACCTAAATGTCTACCAACAGAGGAATGGATAAAGAAGATGTGGTACATATATACAATGGAATATTACTCAGTCATAAAAAGGAATGAAATTGGGTCATTTGTAGAGACATGGAGGGACCTAGAGACTGTCATACAGAATGAAGTAAGTCAGAAAGAGAAAAACAAATATTGTATTTTAATGCATATATGTGGAATCTTGAAAAACGGTATAGATGATTTTATTTGCAAAGCATAAATAGCAGCACAGACTTAGAGAACAAACATACAGATAGATACCAAGGGGGAAAGAGGGGGTGGTATGAATTGGGAGATTGGGATTGACATATATACACTATTGATACTATGTTTAAAATAGATAACTAATGAGAACCTACTGTATAGCACAGGGAATTCTACTCAATGTTCTGTGGTGACCTAAATGGGAAGGAAATCAAAAAAGAGGGGATATATGTATACATATAGCTGATTCATTTTGCTATATAGTAGAAACTAATACAACATTGTAAAGCAAATATACTAAAATAAAAATTAATTAAAGAAATCTTAGTGGTCTCTAAGTCCAAATTCTTTTTGTAAGAAAACTTACACAGTTCTGAAATCTAAAATTTGAAGCACATTCAATGTACAGTTGACACATTCAGAAAAAAAATCACAGATTTTACTATATTTTCATAATTTTTGTTTAAAGTATTCAATCTGATAAATTGCAGTGTAATAGAAATCATATTAGCATCAAGATAATCTGTTTCTACTTTTTGCTTCCATAAAGATTGATTTTTAAGTTGAACTGTGAATAACTGAAAACTTAGTGATATTAATTATATTTCAGAGGTAATCAGTATGTGAGTATGCAAGGAGGCATGCCTCTGTCCAACTGTCAGTTTAGGTAACTGCCCTGTGGCAAAACCAGTATTAATAGTTGAGAGCTCTTAATGCCCTAGGGCTCTCTTCATTTGCTAAGATATGATAATCAGCTATGCCAGGCGATATGGCTGCATCTCTGACAACTTGTGAATACATCATTAAAATGATGATCATAACAGACAGAAGTGTAAGTTGCTTCTGTCTTCAGAGCCTTCTCTCAAAACTTAGAAGCAGGCTTGTTGTTGGGAATGTGAAAGTTAAATAGAAGTCCTAATGAAAATGCAACAGATTAGTAAGATCCCTTATTGGAGAAATAACCATTAGACAAATATTCAATTCCACATAATTTTAACATAATATGAAAAGAATATTACAATCTCTAATCCTAAATATTCTAAATCCTAAACCATCTATAGGTGAGGTATATTTTTCTGAGCTCACTAAATTTCAAGAAAAAGTAAAATCTTTTGTCCTGCTATAACAAGATGGTGGCGTGAATAGATTGTCTATTTACTAATTATTTTATCTTATACTCTTTCATGTTGTAACTCACATGTTTCTTGAAGATAATACCTATGTTTTGTAGAGAAAAATTCATTAATGTTTCAATACTATACACAGAAAGGTATTTTGTTTTTACTGCTGCAGCAAAATCATTACCAATCCTAGGATACAAATATATAATTTTTTTTTTTTCTTTTGGTATGCGGGCCTCTCACTGTTGTGGCCTCTCCCGTTGCGGAGCACAGGCTCCCGACGCGCAGGCTCAGTGGCCATGGCTCACGGGCCCAGCAGCTCCGCGGCATGTGGGATCTTCCCGAACCAGGGCACGATCCTGTGTCCCCTACATCGGCAGGCAGATTCTCAACCACTGCGCCACCAGGGAAGCCCCAAATATATAAATTTATGCCAAATTAATAAGCGTAGGATTTAAACCCAAAATATAATTTTAGATGTGTTTTAAATAATTAGGCCAATTTACAGGCTGTGCTGTTAAATACACATTGGGTACATTTACATTCAGAATTTAATCCCTTCTTTTCTAGCAAGGTTAAAATTTCATTCCATGTTACAGAAAAGACAAGCATATTTCTGTAGGAAATACTATGTTGCACTCACACATTTTGTAAAAATATACAATTTTAACATAATTCTTTGTTTACACTACTTAATCCATCTTTTAAAATTAATTCATGGGAAAATATTCATTTTAAAATATTTTCCACCAATTAAAATACAGATTTTTAGATAATAAGGAAAAAAATATGACTGTCTGGTAACTTCAATTTTGAAGGGGCATTATAATTTTTAATTAATGGTATTCAATTACAAACATATAAAAAATTGCATGTACATGGCCAAGTTTCTGTAGTTATTATAAGCCTCAAAATACCAGCAGCTACCAGTTTTACTTCATTCACTCAGAGAATCTTAAATAAGAAGTTGAAACTTGCTCAATTTGCAGCCCCTCTACCTGCCAGCAACAGCTAGGCAATCATTCATAACTATCTTCAGTGAGTAGCAAGTTCATGGCCAAGTCAATAATTATAGAATCAAATGGAACATCAATTTCCAACCAAGATTTAATTTGGCAGTATAGTGCTGTGAAAAATAAGACTCTCATATATTATTGCTACAGTTTCTGATTTACTGTCTTACTAATACTTCTGCACAAACTAGTGTAAATTATGTTTTCATTAATATGGTAATATAATCATTTAAAAATTGAATTTTGATACTAACCCCCTCACTTAAAAAGAAATATTGTACATCACTCAGTTGCCTATGGTATTTTTTAAACTATGATATTTTCAATCTGTTGATTGAAAATCTGTTCACCTTAACAAATAATACTGCAAAATTCCGTTTTACTTTTGCAGATTCTTATTTATTTATATATATACATATTTTTCTCTTTGAAGTTGGATTTGAAGTTGGATTTGTTGTTTGGATTTTGAAGTTGGATTTGTGTCTTTACGCTTTTTTTTTGTTTGTTTCTTTACGCTTTCTAGTTTTAGATATTTTTCTCAGTTCTAGATTAATTCAAGACAGGTTTTCTTTTTGTGGACAGAAAATCTTCACATATTAAAAATGATGGACTTCTCTCACTTTAGGATTCTGTAAAACAGATGAAATGATATTCACATGGCTTACTTCCAAGAATTCTAATGCACTCTCTCACTTATGCTATAATTGTTGGTAATTCTCCCGAAATGTAGACTTCTGAAGGAAATCCAGTACTGTAGACACTTTGGATATATCCAAATTTTATTGGTGAAGACAGCTGCCTCCAATCTGAATAGGCTTTTCATGTTAATGTAAGCTTCTTGTACTAATCTTTGCATCTCCCTGTTGTTACTCTAAACTCTTGGTCAAGGATTGTGAGAAATTTAACTAGACCACAAATGTAATGACTTATGGAGAATCTTTCATTGTAAAAAATAATACATATTATAGTATTGTGAAAATCAGCCTGTTCATTAACTCAATATTTGTAGATATATTCATTTTCAGAAAAAAATAGTATTATGGTTTTCTATGCCTTATAAATAGGTACTTGTTTCTTTGGGGGCGGGGCTGTAGCAAATATAATAGAAAGCCTAAAATAACATAAAATAAAAGATGCTGAGTAATAATTGTAAGTGTGTGGCGAGCATTGCCCTCTGAGGAAGGTGCCATTAAGACCCTCATAAGCCTCAGGGCCCGACTGTACTCTCCTTGGTATGCATCCTGGACTTTATGGTATAAACGTAAAAAAGGAGATGGCCTTTGGCCAAATCGCTCCAGGGACCTGCTCAGTTACTGGGAGTCCCTGGTTGTTCCCTAAAGCTAGGAAAAGCAACCCTGGAGGGGAAATTGGTGCTTTTGAGGGAGAAGCCGAGAAGCCAATCAACCAGCTGATGAGGATAAGGCGTGACTAAGCCGAGAATCCAATCAACCAGCTGATGCGGATAAGGCGTGACTAAGCCGAGAAGCCAATCAACCAGCTGATGCCGATAAGGCATGACTAAGCAAATTCTCTGCTTTAGGGGGATATAGATGGCTATGCTTTGTTATTAAACTTGCCTTGCAACCATCAGTTGCTTGTGCCCTTCTGATCCCATAACTTGGTGCGTTCAGTTCCCTACCCCCTCTCGTCGATTGTTGCTGCACTTTGAGGACCCACCGCGGCTGGCGGCACAAGTGTTTTTAAAAGAAATGATGAAAATGCAGGAAAGGGTAAATAACTGATTGGAATAATCTATAATGGGTTTCACGATTGGAATAATCTATAATGGGTTTCACGATTGGAATAATCTATAATGGGTTTCACGATGGAATAATCTATAATGGGTTTCACGATTGGAATAATCTATAATGGGTTTCAAAGTAGCTGCAGTGACTATTTTAAGAATGGGGAAGATGGCAGATTTCTTATAATCTTCCTTTAACTTAGAGTATCACAGATAGGTTCATTACCATTCTGATTTTCCCTTGCTAATCCTGGCTTCTTGCTATCAAATATGCCTTACAGTACCTTTTGTTTGCTGTGTGTGTGCTGGGGGCAGGGGAAAGAATTCTAATCACATCAAGGCATTTCCAGATTTCATTATTAATAGCATCTGTTCAATACGCAAATATTTTTAATACTACAAAACCACATTGAAATTTCAAAGAGTTGGTTTATAAATTAGCAATATGTAAAACAACTTATCATAGACCTTTTTTTTTTTTCTATTTTAATTTGAATTAAGTTAGCTAGGCAATAATATTTTAAATGGAATTTGATGATTTTACTCAAAATGCTTTTCTAATATAAGTTGTTAAAGCTAAATGAACCAAATTCATTTTTTAACATTAGTATTAAATAATTTTTGATTATGTTAATGTACTTTGAGTAACACGTTTCAATACATTTTAACAATTTATATTTTTAACATTAATTTATTGAATATACTTAAACAATATTATCAGCATATGTCTTGAAGAATTTGTAGAAAATAGTAGAATAACCTAATGAACGTTTATAAGAAGAATTAGTGTAGCTAAGAAGGGCTTAATTTTAGAATTTTGTGTGGGTTGTAAGAGTGTTAAAATAAGAAATTGAAATGAAAGGAATATATTGATGTGGATGTGTCCATAAGATAGTCTATAAAAATCTTTTAATGTCTACAAGCAAAATTTATATTTCACAAGTTGAATTACTGTCAATATGTGTATGTCCATGTGAGACTAAACATTTTATGAGAATATTTCTTAGATGTTAAAATGTTAAAATCACTTATACAGTAATCATCCATTTTTTTAATATTCTTGTTTCCCTGATTTTTAACTTTGTATCTGAATTATTTTTCTAAATTTATAAATTTCTAAAATGTTCCAGTTATTGCACATTTAAAAACAGTGCCTGACTTGGCAATGTTTCAATAATTTCACCCACAAAGCAATTACAAAATAATTATATTTAACTGATGAAAAATGTTGTTCATCTCTAAAAAAATGAACAATTTGGTATGTATTAATAAAATGTTCCAGAGAAAAAGTCGTTTAACATTTAATTATGAATCTTTTTCATTATCTCTGTAAAAATATTGCATTTATAAAGCAGCAACTGAATAGATATCAGTTGCTGAAATAATTCCATTCAGTATCATTATTCTGTATGATACTGTAATTGTAGATACATGATGCTAAGCATATGTCAATACCCATAAAACTTTACAGCACACAGAGTGAACCTCAATGTATATAAATTAAAAGAAATCATTTTGTAGGTCAGGGAATTAAAGGATGGGATGCACAATGAGAAAAAACAATTTAACTTAATTATGCATGTATGAAACCTCACTGAAGAGGACAGGAGAAAAAAATGCTGACCTATGTAACTTTGGAAATGAACAGTCTGTAAAAGTAAAGGCAAATTAACCTGTACATAAACACTGCAGTGGTTGAGGTACTTGCATACAATGGAGGTCCTGGTTAACAATTCTGACGCTATACATGTATAACAGAATTGAACAATTAAGTGAATGGATTAGTAGATGGTGAGAGCTAGGTTTCTCACTTTTGGAGTAGGAGTTCACATGAGTTTAAGGAAGGACAAAACTAGCTTATGATGACTAATATAAAACTTATTAAGTGTTATCTTTGATATGGTATTGACAGGGATGATGCAGAAAGGAACCTACCAGGGTGTTATAAATGTTTAATTATCTTTATTAGGTGGCAGCTACAGAGATGTTTACATATGTAAATATTTGTCTTGCTCTTTATATATAAATTATTTTGTTGTTATGCTTTAATCAAAGAAGATGATGCAAAAAACAAACAAACAAAAACCAAAAATAGTGGGGGAAGGACAAGATATAGTTGAGGAAATAATTGGTTAACTGGAAAAGAGCACTGAAAAATAAGTAAAATACAGACTAAATTATGGAAATATAAAAGGGTGAAAAACACATAGTTCAAGAAGCCCTAAAACGCTAAGCAGCAAATATACATAAACTAGGAAAACCTGCTGAAAATCAAAGACAAGTTGGAAATTTAAAAATTAATGCAGGTTAGTTGGATTGCCTCAAAAAAGTAACAACTGAATTGAAATCTGATACCTTACAAGGAACAATGGAAGCTAGCATCAATATAATGATATTTTTCTTAGAAAAGAAAATACTTGCTAGTCCCTATTCTCTACCAAAGAACGTATTATTCAGGGGCTTCCCTGGTGGCGCAGTGGTTGAGAGTCCGCCTGCCAATTCAGGGGACACGGGTTCGTGCCCCAGCCGGGAGGATCCCACGTGCCGCGGAGCGGCTGGGCCCGTGAGCCATGGCCCCTGGGCCTGCGCGTCCGGAGCCTGTGCTCCGCAGCAGGAGAGGCCGCAGCGGTGAGAGGCCTGCGTACCACAAAAACAAAACAAAACAAAAAAAACCATATTATTCAAACAGAATAAAATACATGCTTTTCAGACAAAGATAAAGTGAGATACTTCATCAATAGCATATCTGTACTTACAGAAATACAAAAGGCAGAGAGGAAATTATCCCAGAAGGTTGAGAAATTAGAAATTAAGAGAATCATTTAAAATAGAAAATATGTCAGTAAATATACCTACCACTGACTGCATAAAATAGCAATGTCTTATGTAATGTTCTATATCTAATAAAATTGATCATTATAACATATGAGTAGGAAGGAAATTTATGTTCTAGTATCCTTTACTTGTCTGGGAAGAGTGTAAAACTACAACATTGTATTTTCTTGTATATCAAGAATATAAGCTTGTTCACTTTTGCTCCTCTCCCACTACTATAATACCTGGGAACAATAAATACAGTGACTGATGGCAATTTATTTATTTATTTATTTATTTTGAGTCAAGGAGTTGAGTACCTGAGATATGTGAGGACAACACTTTTCTTTTTAGAGAATTTGCCAATTCTCATCCAGGGGAATAGAGATTGAATGGAAAACAGTAGTTTGGGTATTGTAAAAGTAAAGTTGGAAAACTGTATAGTAGTTTATACTAATGCTAAATATATGATTTCCTTATGACCCATTCGACTGCATTGGAATCTGATTTCCTTAAGAGGAACAATGGTAGTCACTGTTGGGAGACAGAGATTGGAATTTAGGGCTGCAAAGAAGCCTAGAACATGAGGGAGGGGAGAAAATTGCAGGACTATAAGATCTTAATTGTACATGTACTTGTTCTTCAAGATGTCTGTTATTTTTCCAATTTATATTTTTAGTAGGAAACACCCACAAAACAACTAGAAAGCATAGGAAACAAATGGGAAGCTAAACATGCATGCTATGATCTTCCAATTCCTGGAAATGATAGTCTGGTACAAAAGTATCTGGAAAACATCTGGTCACTTCAGAGAGCTTGGACCTTTTGGGAACTTTTCCACTGTTGTGGCATGGTGTCAACTGGCCATTATGGCCATTATCTCTTTATCCAGTGTTGTTGGCGGGTTTCAAAGTGCCTTTACCCCTGTAGCATTTGCATTCTATCATTTTTGCTCCCCTAGCCAAATTGCTGCTCACCTAGTCCTTAAGCAGTCTCATTACATCTCAGTGCTCCAGCTATTTTTATAAAAGTGGCTATCTATCCAAACTATGCTTTAGAATCACCAGGAGACTTTCCAAAAAACTCTCAGACTTTGTATTCGTACATTACTAATTGAATCAGACTCTCTGGAAGGTGGCCCCAGAAATTGCCATTAAAAAAGCAAACAAACACCACTCCAGGTGATTCTTTAGATTTTTAACTGAAATATTATATGCATGGATTAAAATGTACTGATGTTTGATGTAATATAGTTTTATAAGATTTTACACATAAATATCCTTATGTAACCACCATCCCAGACATTATCTACAAAAGCTTTGCTCATTTCACGTTCCCAACTATAAACCATCTACGGAAGTAACTGCCATCTGGCTTTTATCACCAGAGATTTACCCTTGTTTTTGAACTTAATATTGGTGCAGTTACATACTATATACTGTTTTGTGTAGGTCTTTTTGCTCTTCAGTTTCTACGTGGATTGACCCATGTTGTTGCATGTAGTAGTGGTTTGTTATTTTTTATTGAGTTTTATGTTCCCTTGTATAAACATATCACAATTTATCTTAGTGTTGATGGAGATTTGGTTGCTTCACCTTTGAGGCTATTAGAAACAAGTACAAAAATAAATTACAAACTTTCTTTTCCATGTTTTTGGTGGATATTGGTGCTTGTTTTATTACATATATAGCTAGGAGGGGAATGAATGGTTTATAAGGAAAGCATATATTTAGCATTAGTATAAACTGCTATACAGTTTTCCAAAGTGGTTGTACCAATTTACACTTGTAAAAGTAGTGTATCAAAGTCTCAGTCATTCCACATTTTTATAAAACTCAGTATCATCAGTTTTTTTTTTTTTTAAATTGGTATTAAGGTAGGTGTATAACATTACGGTTTTAATTTGCATTTCCTTGTGACTAATAATACTGAGATCCATTATATATGCTAACAGACATTTTGTATTTATTCTTGGTGAAGTGAAAATTCAAGTGTTTTGCTTTTTTTCCTCTATTGCACTTTCTGATCATTTATTATTGACTTATAGATGCACCTTATATAATCTGGGTATGAGTAGCTTGCCTTTTCAGTTACATAATAATGCTCTTTGGTGACCAAAATTCTCAATTTTAATGAAGACAATTTTATAAATATTTCCTTTTAATCCTTTCGTATTTGGCCAATAAATATATGCTTACTTAATATTACATTGAAAATATTAATTGAATGCCTTATATTAAGCCTAAAGAAAGCAGTTGTGATTTTTCATATTTTGAATCAAATGACTTTTGATATTGTTAGACAGGTCTCATATTCTATCAGCAATTTATACAGAATAATGGCCCCAAAATATACCCACATTCTAATCCTCAGAATTGGTGCATATGTTAACTTCATGGCAAAAAGGATTGTGCAAAAATAATGAAGCTTAAATACCTAAAGATAGGAGATTATCATGGATATTCTGGGTGGGCACAATCTATCATAAGCCCTTAAAAAGCAAAGGATCTTTCCTGCTTACAGAGAACCACAGAGATGGCAGCATGAGAAGGACTATGCCTGCCACTGCTGACTTTGAACATGGAGGAAAGGGCCACAAGTCAAAAGATGCAAGTGGTCTCTACAAGCTGGAAAAGGTAAGGAAGTAGATTCTCTCCTACAGCCTCAGAAGGAAATATAACCCTTCTGATGCATTGGTTTTAGCTAAGTGAGACCCATGTTGGAATTATCTTAGACTTCCACTTTTAAGTGGAAGTCTAAGATAATAAATTTGCAATGTTTTAAGCCACTAAGTTTTGGTAATTTGTTACAGCAATCAGAATGGATGTTCATATGTATATATGCACATTCTTATCTTTATTTTTACACGTGTCGTGTGTTATACTTACTCAAAGGTCATGCCATAGCACCAGTGATTTCTCTCAACCTTTTAAGTAAAGAATTCATTATTGATCTATCACAGAATCAATTTTAATATTTTCCAAATATTTCATGAGCAATATTGGCAGAATAAATAGGATGATTCTTACTATTTCTGCTTATGGTTTATTGATAGAACACAGGAACTCTACATGATTTTAGATAGAATGCAACCTGAAATAAAAGCTAAAACATGAACAATGTAAAATGTTTTGAAAACTGTTCAGAGTAATTCAGGATGCTGTGGTTAAAGGCAAGTGAGAACAGATGGCTGATGGTGGATCATCATCAAACTCAGTTACTGAGATTGAAATAAAATTCAAAAATAGAATAATTCATCAGGACAGAAAAATATTCATTAAAATCACTTTAATTCTCTCAATCTTATTTTCCATTCAGAAGCATAATATTGAGCCACAGTTGTGTCTATTGTGTGAACCTGCTCCCAAACTGGAGGATATCTTAATCCAAGAAATTGGTCTTACTTCTCAGACAGACTTAAAGCTTAGTTAGACTATTTCAGCCTACTCTGCTATGCTGCTGTTAAAATACATGCATGACCCAAGAACTCAAATTCGTAAATTTATGTAACTACACTCCTTATAAAATGTTATGCAATCATATTCAAAAGATATAGGTTTATAAAAATCATTTGAAACAGGAAATCTTTAACATATTTAACTTAATGAGTATTTATATGTGTGTATAATATTTAGCAAAACTAGACAGTCAACTAACACATTGATAGCAAATTTATATCATGGATCATGGAAACACACACACTCACACACTGGCATGAACATATACACAAATTTACACACTGAACTGAGAATACTACAAATGAAATTCTGATATCAACTCTCCTATCTCTACTTTCTTAGAACCTGTTGAAAACATCTAACATTTTCTGAGGGCCAAGAGTTATGTCATGGCTTTGATTGACATGAACTCCAATTTTCCTTGCATAACACCATAGGTTCATGGTAGCATAATGTGTCTCTTATTCTTTTGTCCCACACTGTTTGAGTGAGATAGTCTTTCTTTGTTAGGGACAATTCCTATAAACTCATTAGTCTGTGCATTTGCAAATGATTAAATGTTCATTTCAATACGACTCTGCCTGTTGTCTTTATGGAAGTGTTTTTCCTTCATTTTATTTTACAAATGCTTGATGACTACCTTACCAAGTGTTACTTTTCCTTTCTAGTCCGTTTAGTTAGAAGATTTTATAAAATCTCCATAGAAAATTTTTTTTTCTTCACTCCTGGTTACAATCATTGGAAAATATATATTATAAATGGATTATAATAATTTGCAGAGATGTAAAAAACATTTTAGTCCTCTTTTGCATTTTAAAACTTAACACTGTCAAAGTTTTGGAATTATGTGTTCATACATAAAATATCTTGACAGGATTTTTAGACAAAAAATTATAATCTGTAACTTTAAAATAAAATTTTATTAAATATTTAAAACACATGTTAATAAATTGAGAGCTTTATGAACTATTATAAATGAAAACATTGATTAAAATATAAGCCAGATTAATAAATTGAGCATTAATAGCAATGTTAAAACCCCACTGCACCCACCTATAGTACCTATCCAAATGAATGCAATATTTCTAGTCAACTCATGTAAATCATCAGTGATAGTGAGTGCAAATATTCCTGATATGTTATTTCCACATTAATTTTGTTTTATTATTTTTTATCTTGTCTTATCAGCACTATAATATTCTTTTTGCAGTGAACACCAATTAATGGGTATCTGTAGAGTGATTAGAATGTTGCCCTGAAGGAAAAAATCAGAAAAATGTGCAAAACGCTCTATTGGGGTGATATTACTATGGCTATAGATGCATGATCGATAAAATGGAAAATTTATGAAAATAAATCAAAATTCAAGCTTGAAAAAAAGTACTTCAACATGGGCTCCCCTGTGGCGCAGTGGTTGAGAGTCCGCCTGCTGATGCAGGGGACACAGCTTCAGGCCCTGGTCTGGGAAGATCCCACATGCCGCGGAGCGGCTGGGCCTGTGAGCCATGGCGGTTGAGCCTGCGCATCCAGAGCCTGCGTGTCCGGAGCCTGTGCTCCACAACGGGAGAGGCCACAACAGTGATAGGCCCGAGTTCCAACAACAACAACAAAAAAAGGAAATAAATAAATAAAAGAACAAAAACAAAACAACAACAACAAGTACTTCAACAAAATCAAGTGTAGTTATTTGAAGAAGAAGAAAAAAAAAAAACCTCTGAAATTATTCTAATTTCAGAGTTACAGAAAACATCATATAAGTCCATCTGGCCCTCAAATATAATTCCTGGAAGCATGGACACCTCAGGGTCCATGCTCCAGTACCAAATTTCTGACAGTAAGTAGCCATATTATGATCTCAAATTTTCATCCACTGTATATTTAAACCACTTAGGAACACATAATTCCTCCTTTATATAAATGTATTTATTTGCCCCCCAAATTTTTGAAATTATGTATGCTAATTAAAAAACAAATCAAAACGACATTACCAATATTCTTAATTACAATGTTTCAAATGAAAAGGGATATTTTTAATATAAATTATTTGTAACATTTAATAAAATATGAACTATTAATACTGGCTTGGGCAAAAATTACAACAGAATGGAATTCATGTATATAACAGATTATTAATGAAGAGTTATCCAATTATATTTACATATTTACTAGTTTGTAAAGAAACCTTAAGTTACTTAGACAGTTTTTGTCATTATTTTTATTTTATTTATTTTATTTTAAATTATTTATTTATTGTTATTTTTATTGTGTTATATAGTGTTATTTAGACAGTCATTTTGTTATTTGTCAGGTGTATGGGAGGATAATATTACAAATCACTGGAGGGAGGAATTATAATATTGTAAGTTTCTTACACTTCATATTACATGGTATAATATTACTTAAAGGCAGATTAAGATTTGCTAAAAGTATAATTTGAAAAATAAATCAATATAAGATATTGAATGAAAATTCTCAATGAATCAAATCATAGTTGGAAAACTGGGAGAAAGGAAGCACCAAAAGTATATTAAGTTTAAAGCAAAATGTTATATTTTAATATACTCTTATGAATGATTATATTTAATATAAATGATCTAAGCATAACAATTAAGTGATTGCAGAGACTGTAGACTCAATTACATGCTATCTGGTAGAAACACAGCTTAAATAAAAACATACTGATACATAAAATTTAAAAAGATGAAAAAGGTAGACTACTAAAACTGTTCAAAAGAAAACTGGAATCGTTTTATTAGTATGAGTAATAATAGAATTAAAAACAAGGAACTATTATTAGGGATAAAAGAGACATTACATAATGACAAAATAGTCATTTCACCAAAAATACAAAATAAAGCTAAATATTTATTCATTTAGATAAAAAGCTTCACAAATGGAGCAAAAGTGGAAATGACTAAGGCACAATGTAGATAAATCCAAAATTATAGTTGGATATTTCAACACGAATATCACTATAACCAATGGAATGAGTAGGCAAACAATCAGTAAGGGTAAAGAAAATATGAAAAACACTAACAACTAACATTACTTAATGACATTTATGGAATGCTACAACCAATGACAGCAGAATCCATAAATACTTTACAAGTGCCCACAAAACTATTCACAAACATAGACCATACACTGGTCTACTGAACAAATATCAAAAGTTTAAAATAACTGATACTATAGAGAGCATGTTCTTTGACCGTAACAGAACTGAAAACCAATCAGAAAAAAATATTTTTAACATAACAAAATATTTCGAAAATAATGAAACACTTGTATGGATTAAAAATCCAAAAGTTGTGGATGCCACTAAATCCATTTTTTAGAGAAAAATACACACACACATGTACGAAGGGGAAAAAAACTATAAAATTAATGATTTAAGCTTTTAATTTAACAAACTAGGAAACAAAACCAGAAAATGCAAAACAAGAAGGACAAAGGAAATAATACAAATGAGAGTAAGAATAAATAAAATCAAAAATAGAAAAACAGTAGAGAAAATAAAAAGCCAAAATTATATTTAGTTGTAAAGATCAATAAAATTGATAAACTTCTAGAGGTTGACCCAAGAGACAAAAAGAAAAGAACAAAGAGTCATGAAGTGGGAGTGGGGGCTGAGGGGAGAAGAAGAGAGAGGGAGGGAGGAGGGGGAGGGGGCAGAAGAGCAGACAAATCACCAGTATCAAGAATGAAAGAAGGGATATCACTACAGACCCCTCTGATACTCAGAATGAAACTAAGTAAATACCTCAAACAACACTTCATACATATAATTTGTCTTTATTCATTGTCTTGGAGTCAGAATGCTGATTATTTATTTTATACAGTTATCCCCTTGACACACAGACATACAGAGATTTTGTGTATGTTACTTTCTTGAGGAGTGTCTTTTCATAATTCTGCTAAATGAGCAGTGCTGCATATAATCTGAGACTAACTTGGAATAAGTCCTGACATAATTTCATAGAGTATACTAAATAGCAACCATGTTAGGATGGAATTAAAGATGGAGCTTTGAGAATATGAGTAACCATCAAGAGTCTAAAGATCTGCTCACAGAGGTACAATTTAGGAGCAGGAGGTAAGGAAGACAGGGAAAGGCCATTTGAGACAAGAGCCCATAATTATCAGACAGACACTTGCTTGATTTGAATATTTATGTGAGACATGAATAAAGAACAGAAACCTCATGTGGGTGATGACATAAGTAATTTAAGTAAGTGGTTTGGCTATATTCATAATTTTGAAGGATTATGAAGGACAGTTAAATGGTTTCTGAGATATGCAAATATGGTAGGCAGAATAATGGCTCCAATCACAGGAATCTATGAATATGTAAAGGTACATGACAAAAGGGAATTGGGGTTGTAGATGTAATTAAGATTGCTAATCAGCTGACTTTAAAATAGAGAAATTAGGATGATCCAGGTGGGCTGATTGTAATTACAAGTATCCTTAAAGTAGAAGAGGAAGAGTCAGAATTGGAGAAGTGATGGTGGAAGCAAGATTAGAGTGATGCAATGTGAGAAAACTTGATCCATGTTTCTGGCCTTGAAAAGGAGGGAGGAGCCATGAGTCTAGGAATGTGGGTGGTCTCTAGTTGCTAGAAAAGAAAATGGATTGCTTCCTAAAGCTTTCTAAAGGGAACATAACTCAGCTGATTCCTTGATATTAGACCAGTAAAACCAATTTTGGACTTTAGATCTATAGAACCATAACAGAGGAGTCTGGCTCTGGTTAAAAATCTATGTGTGATTTTTCCAGGACTGACTGTAAGCAATTACAAAGGTTTTACTAGGCAGGCCTCTCAGGGAAAGCTGCCCTCCTCACAGCAGACTTTGTGCACAGCCAGTGCTTTACAGTGAAGGCCTCAGGCCCTTTTGGTTGGTTATGCTCTTTCTTGTATTTGCATTCCTAGTTCAATTGCCTTCATTCCTAGGTCTCTTTATTTGAGAACTTGAGCAAAGATCCTCTTCAGTACCTCTACTAAAGCCTTTTAAAGTCGGGCAGGTGGGAGAACTTGGTACCCAGTACTTCTCTACTTCTAGCCTCTCCTGACCCCAGAGTCCATAAAACTGCTGAACCCTTTTGTTCAGGGCTCCTTCAACAGTGAGATG
The DNA here is from genome assembly GCF_026419965.1 of Kogia breviceps. Taxonomy (NCBI): domain Eukaryota; kingdom Metazoa; phylum Chordata; class Mammalia; order Artiodactyla; family Physeteridae; genus Kogia; species Kogia breviceps. The sequence continues at coordinate 123,067,533 of NC_081315.1, read as the reverse complement.
ACCCCCATATCTGCAGTGATTGTTCTAACTCCCACTGGTACAAGATCCCATAGAGAAAATGGGACAGGAAGTTTCTCCAGTTTTAGCCTCTTGCTTATACCAGCACAATAAGAGAGTAAAGGCTTAACTCTTTCATTTTTGGTTCATTGCTTTAATCAGCTACTCCAACACCTGGCAGCTTGGCTCTCTCTTCCAGCTCCGTTGAGCTACTGATACTAAATAACATATTTGTGTTGTTTTAAGGCACTAAGATTGTGGTAATTTGTTACAGTGGCAGTAGAAAATTGATACAACTGAATAAGACTTTATCAATATTCAATTAGAAACTGTATCATTTAAATATATGTAACTTGCTTTTATTAAGAGGAACATTTTAAATAATCCCTAGTTGCTTAAACACATTTGGATATACTCTTGATCAGGTATCATGTTTTCCCAGTAATAGAAATCTTTAAAGATAGCTTAAACAAGGAATTTTAGAAAGGACAAGTTCCTCATTGGCAGCATGAATGACTATGAGGAATGTCTCTCTAATAACATAATAAATTAGTGAAAAGTATTTAAGAAGAGCTATTTAAAGTGTCTGGAGATTATCCTAAGGAATTACAGTAAATGAAAAAAAAAAAACATTAAATCAAGAAAATGTATTAAATCTTGGGTAAAAAATGAGGGTCTGTGGTATTCCATAACCCTTTCTCACCCTACCATTTCAGTGACAGAAGTTTAACTCTGGGCAGAGGTGTCCAATAAGATGGGCTTTTTTTCCCCTTCCAGTCCCCAGTCAAAGCTTATTGTCTCTCTGGGAGGGCCAGGCCAGCAGCGTTTCTATTACCATCAGCTTCACGTTGCAAAAGCTCTCTTCCAGGCAAGAGTATAGCTGAAAAATTGCTTCTTCTGCTAACCACCCAATAGTAAGGCAGAATCTCTGCCTCAGGCACGGCAGGAAGAATAGTGTATATTGAATCATCCGTTGCCCAGACTGTTTGTAAGGTAGAGGTTCTGCTGGGAAAGTCTACCCAGGAAGACCAGAGGCTAATACCCGTGCACAATTCTGTACTTGTAAAAGCTGGAGTGTCAATCTGTGAGAGAACCAGAGAAAGAGACAACTAAGAAAAGCTCTTCTGGGTCTAAACCTTTTAAATGTTGAAAGACAAAAGACAAAAAAAAAAAAACAAAAAACCTTGAAAGCAGCAAGAGAAATACCCTCATTATATATAAAAGAACCCTGATAAAATTAACAGCTGATTTGTCATCAGAAACAATGAAGGCTAAAAGGATGTAGGATGACATATTCAAAGTGCTCAAAGAAGAAAACCTATCAATTATCTTTCAAAAATGAAGGCCAAGACATTTCCAAACACACTAATACTGAGAGAATTCATTTCTTGCACATGGCCTTACAGGAAATACTAAAAGATGTTCTTTTTTTTTTTTTTCCGTACGCGGGCCTCTCACTGTGTGGCCTCTCCCGTTGCAGAGCACAGGCTCCGGACGCGCAGGCTCAGCGGCCATGGCTCACGGGCCTAGCCGCTCTGCGGCATGTGGGATCCCCACAGACCGGGGCACGAACCCGTGTCCCCTGCATCGGCAGGCGGACTCTCAACCACTGCGCCACCAGGGAAGCCCCTAAAAGATGTTCTTCGGTCTGAAAGCAAGTAACTCAAACAGTAATTTGAATACACACACACCCCTTAAATGTAATCACGTAAATATAAAAGACAGTATAATTTTATATTTCTTCTCCTTTCTTCTTTAAACTGATTTATTAAAAAAAAAAATTAAAAATAAGTATTTAATTTTACTGTAGGATGTGTAACACATAGAAAATAAATATATTTAACAATAATAGCAGAAAGGCAGTGGTTGGAAGCAAAGCTGCACTGGAGTAGGGTAAGGAAATGACACTAGGCAGTAACTCAAATTCACAGTAACAAATGAAGAGAACCAGAAATGGTAACTAAGAAGGTTAATATAACAAATTCTATCTATATACATGTGATCTTCTTTCTTTGATCATATTTAAAAGACATAAAATTATATAAAGTAATATTTCCAAAATGTATTTCTGGTTTATAACATATAAAAATGCACCACATATAGCATTAATAGCACAAAAGGTGGGCAGGGGTAATAAAGCTATATCGGAGAAATGTTTTTTTGTTCATCGGAAATAAGTTCTTTTACATCTAAAGTAGATTCAGATAAGTTAAAAATGCATATGTTAAACTCCAGAACAACCATTAGGAAAATAAATAAGATTAATATGGTTTAAAAAAATCTTTAAAGGATTTAAAAATGATATATTAGAAAATACTCATTTAAAGCAAAAAGGAAAGAAAAGACATGATACATAGACAAAATGTAAATGTAAAAGGGCAAATGTATCTACAACCATATAAACTATATCCTTAAATGTGTATTGATTAGTATATCCATTTAAAAGGCAGAGATTGTCCTCCTATATAAAAAACCAAGATCTTCCTGTATGCTGTCAACAGCAGACACACTTTAGATTCAACATATGAAGTTTGAAATTAAAAAAAAATGGAAATATATATCATGAAAACAGCAACCTTAAAAAAGATGGAATGGCTATACTGCTATCAAAGTAAATTCAAAACAAAAACATTATTAGAGATAAAGAGGATCATTAAAAATGGTAACAGAGACAATCCATCAAAAAGATATACTAATTACAAAAATATATACACATAAAAACAAAGCCCCTAAATATATGAAGTAAAAATTAAGGGAAATACATAATATAGCAGAACTGAGGGAGTTAGACAACACAACAATAATAGTTTCAATTTCCAATTTTCAATAGTTGATTGGACAACTAGGTAGAAGATCAATAAAGAAGTAAAATACCTTAACAACACTAGAAACTATAACTATAAACTAGACCAGACATCAATAAAACATTCCACCCCAAAACAGCAGAAGACAGATTGCTTTCAAGTACACATGGAACACAATCCATAATAACCCAAATCCTAAGCCATAAAATAAGTTTCAATTAATTTGAAAAGCATGGAACAATGCAATGCATATTCTCACACCACAATGGAATAAAATTAGAAATGAATAACAGAAAAAAATTAAAAATCAAAACTATGTGATAATAATATAGCAATACATTCCTAAACAACCAATAGGTCAATGAAGAAATCACAAGAGAAAATCTGAAAATACCGAGATGAAAAACAACACACAAATACCAAAACTTGTGGAACACAACTAAATCAGAGCTTAGAGGAAATTTACAGTTGTAAGTGTATATGTTAAAAAGAAGGCCTTGAATCAAATACTCTATATTATAGGTGTCCTGCAAATTGAGCTATTAGAATAATTTACAAAATGTGAAACATTTGAATTAGATATGAAAAGTCAGGACGCTATTATAACTCCATTATTATCAACAGTATATGAAGTTACCTATTTGAGATGTTATAATTTTTAATGATTAAGGCAAAGTCTTCACCCTTTTTCTTCCAATACAGTTTATTCAATCTATTATTAGAAATTATTTAATTTCAACATATAATTCAGTTCTTATAAATTCCTCCTCAAAAACACTTATCTGAAACATCAAAGTGAAGCAAAAGATATTTCCCACCTGTAATTTTAAGTATGTGGAATAAGCTGCATTTTCAAAATACACATTTCAGAAAACTCACAATTCCTTTTCTAAATAAGCCGAGAACAGAAGCAAATCTGAAGGAAACAGATTTGTTGGTTCACAACCTGGAGAGCTGGGGTGAAATTCGAAACTGGCTCCCTTATGTGGAGGGCAAGCAGAGACGAAGAAAGGCGCAGGCCACCTCAGATTGGTAGGTGGCGGTTTTAAGTTTTAATAATTAAGGGAACGTACATATGAGGCTTGTCTTTGGCGGTCACTAGACGAATAGACTTCCGTTCCCGCCAACCAGAAGCTTAGGCCTTTATAAAGAGGCCTTAATGGGGTTGCTTCACCTGTCTGTCCAGCGCTGACCCCTCAACAGCACGTTGCTCGCTCGCTCTCTCCAGGCTAACCCCTTGGCACCACTGCGGCTGCGCTGCGGGAGCAGTGGGTGGAGCGTAGGTGCCGAGGACCAGGATGTGAGGAAGGCGCTTCTGCTAGCGCGATGGTGGAGTCGTGTAATTACCTGGGCCTAGCTTTCCGTGCAACCAGCCCTTATGTCCTCTCCATGACCTCCTCCAGCTGCATTTTAGGTAAGTGAATACTATTCCTCTACGTCCATCATTCTAGCTATGTTTATAAGTAATAATTTTGTTTTGAAATTCTGTGGAAAAGGAACTAAAGAAAGAGGCTGTTTCCTCATGGAAGAAATAAAATGTCTTTGCTGGGTTTTTGTAGGAATTTTTTAATAAGCCACTGAATGATAAAAACATATTTTCAAACTTGAAAGGTGAACTGTGCTTCAAGAACATGCGTCTGCTTAAATTACATTTTAGCAGCAAAAACACTTTGAAAATACATATTCGGATTTAATAATCATTACGGATGTGACTTTCTTTTAAAACTAAAGGTTATTCTTTTTTTTTTTTTTAAATTAATTAATTTATTTTTGGCTGCGTTGGGTCCTCGTTGCTGCACGGGGGCTTTCTCTAGTTGTGCTGAGCGGGGGCTACTCTTCGTTGTGGTGCGCGGGTTTCTCATTGCGGTGGCTTCTTTTGTTGTATAGCATGGGCTCTAGGCGCGCAGGCTCAGTAGTTGTGGCACACGGGCTTAGTTGCTCCGCGGCATGTGGGATCTTCCCGGACCAGGCTCGAACACGTGTCCCCTGCATTGGCAGGTGGATTCTTAACCACTGCACCACAAGGGAAGTCCCAAAGGTCATTTTTTTTGTTATGATACAGAGACCAAAGTGTGTTTTGCTTTATCTTTCCTTAAGGTTATTTGATCGTTCCAGCTACATTTTTTTTTTGAAATGACTAGGCATCTCCTGTGATTTTTCTTTTTATGTCTTTGTCAAAAAATAATTGATGTGTATGGATGGATCTATTACTGAACAACCTATTGATTCTGTTTTTACTCACATCAAAATCACACCCTCTTAGTTAATGTAGTGTGATAGTAACTTTTAAAATCTGGTAAAATAAATCCCCCAACTTGGATTCTTTTTCAAGATTGTCTAGGCTATCCTAAAGCAATTTTATTTATATATAAATTTTAAAATCATTTTGTAAACTTTCACAAATATAAGGCTGTTGAAGCTGTTTGGAATTGTGTTGAATCAGTATAACAATTTTGGGAGAATTGACATCTTAAAGAATTAGTTGCAGATAAAGAAATATATAAAACTGTGTTTGTCTTGTAAATTTCTGTCAGCAACATGATCTGAACATACTTGACTCTTCTTTGATAATTTATATATTTACACTATTTTAAATGAAATTTTCAATTTTATGTTGCAGTATATTGAAATATAATTGATTTTTATGTATTGATTTCATATCTAGCAATTTAATTTAATTCACTTATGATTACTAATAGTTCATTTTATAGGTACTTTTTGGTTTTTACCTATAATCATGTCAATTGCACAAAATCTTTGTGTCTTTTAAATCTTTATTTTGTATTATTACACTAGTTAGGAATTCCCTCATAATAACCAAAGAATGAACAAAAATGCATCTTTTTCTTTTGTTTCTAAGGAGAACAAGTTTGATAGTTAACCATTAATTATAAGATGCCAATAGGTTATTTGTAATTAGTTTTTATACCTTTGGAAAGATTTGCTTCTGTTTCTAAATTTCTGGGCATTTTATCATAGGGTGTATTGAAATATATCACATTATTTTTTCTTTATTTTGATGTCTACTTGGAGTTTTTCTTTTATTCTGTTAATATGGTTTTTAGCAAATGATAAAACAATTTGCATTCTTAAAATACACTACACTTGCCACGGTCCTTACTGATCAGTTTTGTTTTATTGCTATCTAAAAGAAGTGTGTTAAAATGTCTGATTATGTTTATCTGTTTCTCTTACTCTCACGTTCCCTTTTAAAAATAAGTTTGGAATTCATATTATTAGTATGTTTCCTGTTGCTTGGCCTTTTTTCATCTTTATGAAATGTCTCTTTGTGTCTCTAATATTTCTTGCATTTAAATCTCCTTTGTATGATATTAGTATAGACATTTACATTTTCTTTTTGTTTAGGGTTTTCAGCTTTTTACTTTAGAACTAGTCATGTCTTTATTTTTAAAGTATGTATGCTTTGAATTTGAATGTATTGTGTTTTTTATCTAGTATAACAAACTTTACCTTTTAACGAAAGGATTAAGTCCTTTCTTAATGAGTATAAATTACTAAAATAGTTGGGTTAAATCTACCATTTCCTATTTTTCTTCTTTTCTGTCCCATCTGTTCTTTGCCATTGTATTCCTCATTTCTTAGCTTCTTTATAGTATTGTATACTTTTTCCCTTTAATTTTTACTGTCCACACCTTATATAAATATTTTATTGGTTATTCTACAGACTACACTTTTCACTTATTATAACTGAACTTAACAGTTTTAACTCCACTTTTCCCATTCCCTCTTTCCTATTATTTTGTCATTAAATTTTACTTATATATATTAAAAAAAATCCTACAAGATGTTGTTATAATTGCTGCTACGAACCATCACTATATTGTTATATTTAATTATATGTTTGCTTATTTTAGTACATTTCATTATTTCCTACAATCCTGTGCTTCCATCTGGAATTAATGAATATATCCTGAAGAATTTCCTATACCTTCTTTTGTAATTGAAACCTGTTGGCAAAAAAAAAAAAAAAATTCTGCTTTTTCTTTTTGTTTATTGATGTCTTCATTCACTTTCACTTTTGAGAGCTATTTTGGTAGGTAAAGAATTCTAGGTTGGTAAATGCACAGATGTTGTTGCTACTGTTATTGATATTGTCATTTTTAATATTTTAAAGACATCATTCCATTGTCTACCACCTTCAGATTTTCTGTAAGGAAACCACTAGTCTTTCTGTTGCTGCTTTGAAATTATTGCGTCTGCTAATTTGCGAGTTTTAAGGTTTTCTTCTTGTACTGGCTTTTCAGCATTCTGACTATGATGTGCCTAGATGTGGTTTAGTTTGTATTTATCCTACTTGATTTTTACCAAGCTTCTTGAATTTACTGGTCATGATATTCATAATTTTTGGAGCATTCTCAGTCATTAACTCTTCAAATACTGTTTCTGTGCCATTTTCTTTATCATCTTCTCCTGAAATGCCAATACACATATTTTAGACCATTTAATTGTACATATTATATGCATATTGACATGGTATTACCATAATTGAAAACAAAACCTTTATGAACAGGCACCTACTGGGGGACTGGCTGAAATGGAGAATATTTTAGAGAAAATGTGTATAAAACATTCCAGAGGTCACAGTAAGGTTGCCTTTATGAAACTGAGCAGCAGATGATGTCTAGGAGAAACATTGGTCAAGGGAGAACAGGAAATATAAAAACAGAGAAGCAAAGAAAATTTTATGCTCATGAAAGTATTTAAAAGTCTAGGTACCCAGACATATGAGAAAATAAAAATAACAACTTTTATTAAGTAATTTAAAATTATAAATGTTAAGAAATAATCAGGAAATCAGAGTAAATGTTTATGACAAGAGAATCCAAATCTAATATAAGCAAAGCATCCAATCTAAGCAGACAGTGGATGACCACATTCCAAATACCATTAGTGTGGTCTTAAACATCTCTCACTGGGGTAGAGCAAGTTCTTAGGAGTTTTCATGGCACCACACAAATGTGGAGCAGGACAGTGGACATGTATATCATAAAAGGGATGGGAAGAAAATAACTATAGATTATGATAACTCACGTTTCCTTTTAGGAGTTTCTTTAGCACAATGCTAAGGAAGGTGAGAAAAAAAAGTATAGGTAATTAGAAAAATTGAAGTTGAGGATATTTACCCTTTCACAGTGGTATATTGCACACTTTTAAAATATGAAGACTCCTTCACATCTAGATCTTTAGAGGAAAAATTTCTTAGTACCTAGAAATGGTTTATTTTTCCTTTTCATATATATTCAATTAAATGGTCTATGCTGCACACTTTTAAAAAGCAGCTTTAAGAAGTACCTGAAAATGTATTTTGTGATTCTTAAACCTTTGTAAAAAAGTTGATATTTTAAGTCAATTCATGAATTATCTCAAGGTGAGTTTCTAATTGTGTCATTATTTAAATGCAGTTTTTCATGTAAGTGTGTTATTCTCTTACTGACATCAAAGGCATTCACCAAAATCTTAGTCATTTTGCGAAATTACTTTGACATAAATTTTATCTAGTTCATATAGTGTTAATATGAGGCATATGGGAGGTTATAAACAGAGGAGAGTTTCTTACTCTGACTTATCTATCCATAATTGTTGCTTGTCAACACTAGCATCTGTAGCATGTACTGATTGAAAATATTTTTTTTTCCAAAGAAAAGTAAAGTAACAAATCCCACAAGATCAGCAGTGTCTATTGAGAATATTACTATTTTAACATTTAAATTTACCCCAATACAAATATCTTCTATAACTGCAGTTCACCACAGCATTTTATGAATATCTTGCTATTGAAACCACACACCATTTCCCTAATCAAATTTTAACTGAATATTGCCTATAAAATGATATATTCTTTCACTAGGTTGCATTCAAATTCATCACATCCTGTACTGTCTTCTCATACAACCTATTCTAGTGCCAAACAGATCTTCACTGGGACTAAAATTCAATGTACAATTTAATGTCTATGCTAACTTGTGCATGAGCTTTAATTTCTCTAACTCTGTTTGATCAAATTTAAAGTAGGGATAATATTGGTGTCTATCAGGATTGGGAGCTTTGTAAAAATATCCAACTTTGTGTATTAAATGAACCTTTTCATTGCTCATAGAAATCTATATTTTTTGGCTAAAATACCTTTTCTTGTACTAGTTTGTGTACCTGTAATAACTTTTACTTTTAGTACTTCTACTCATATTTCTAAATCAAATACCACCAACAACCAAAAAGCTCCCATGTTTTGTATTCTCAGGAGAAAGGACTCTTTTACTCTTTTATTACTCCATGATAATATCATAAATCAATATAGAGCTGCCAGTTAGCTAGGGTCAGTCCCAGGTTATGCCTGTTGTACCAGTGTAGCTGTCAATTGCATCTCCTTTTACTCACAGAAGTGTACAAGTAAGATGAGTAATAATACAGTGTCCCATTTTGTATGACTCCAGCACTACCTGCTATGTTTTGCTTTGGTTAAGAGTTATAGTATGCTTATTTTGACTTTAATTAAGTTGACAGTTGAGGCTAAGTCTTCCCATTGGTACCTTTTGTTTTTTCCTTAAGTCTCTGCATACTGCCTTGGACATAGATGTGACAAATAGACATTTACTGAAGTGTGTTTTGATTTTGATATCATAGTTGGCATTATTTGGCATCATTCAAAATATTTGAAATATTTTTGTGAATGCTTTCTTACATATGAGGTTGGAATCTCCATATCACAAAGCTCTCTTCCTGTACTTAAATTGTTTAAACAGTTTGTATGAATGAGTGCCATAATAATAAAAAGTTCATGAATTAAAAGAGATAATAATATACAATATAAGATAAATTATTTACAAATATTCATCATCTTTACATGTTTTAGGAACTCTACTAGATTCAGCAGATACAGAAGTAAATTAAAAGAAAAAAATAAGCCTCTGCTTCCTTGATCTTAAAGTGAGGTAGATTGGTAATTGAGAAATTAAATAGAAAAATTGTAAATTGAAATAAATATAAATAATAGTAACTGTAAGTGATTTAGTTAAATTTACATAATTTCTATACTGGAATAGAATGTCAAATAGTTAAACTTGAGAAGGTTTCCCTGAATTAAGGATTATTTGCTAAGATCTGAAGGAAAAGACTTCTATTTCTGTTAACATGTTGACTTATGTATGTTGGAAAATTCTCCCAGTGGGGAAAAAAACAGAAGCTTCTTAGAATATAAATGGAAATATATATTTGCAAATATACTGATTTTTGTTAAGATAATGAGTAATCAGAAGCAAAAAATGAATACAGTAGTAAAGAGATTTAGCATGTTAGAATCAAATAACTGCTTTCACAAACCCCAAATCTCAGAGACTTAAGATATTAGAAGTTCATTTTTTTTCTGTAAAACAGTTCAATGTAAGTGTTTGGTGGTGAATTCCATGTAGTAATTCTAAAAGTCATGCTTCTTACATATGGACACTCACTAAGGACTAGGAGTTCATTGCCTACATTTTTGGTTTATAATCAGTTACCTTTTGCAGCTCTGCTGGCACAAAAATTCTGTCCTCTGTTCTGTTTTATTTTGGCTTGTAAAAAGACCAGATCCTCCTGATCTCAACAGTTTTGTATATATGTTTCTAAGTGCAGCTATTTGCCACCAATATCCTTCAAACATACCATTTTCAAGTTCTTCTAGAGCTTTAAATTAGTAGGCACTTAGTCTACATTGCAACTTCTAAGTTATCTCAGACAGCATTGTTGAGCATGGGTATACTGCAGGTTATGCTGTAGAATCAAACCACTTCATATCACAGCGGAATGAGACAAAAATGTTTATATTTCACTGATAGTACGTGTAAAATTACTGTGTGGCTTGTGAGTTCTGGTTTGTGACATCTTTACTCTGGAATCAAAGCTGATAGTATAGCTACTACCAGGAAGATTGCCAGTCATTGTGGTTGAAAAAAAAAAGAGAACTTTGAAGGATCTAACACCATCTAATTAATGCTCCAGTCCTAGAGTGTTATGTCACTTTCACCTGTAGCTTATTGGATGAGATTAGTTCAGGACCTCATCCAACCACAAAGAGACCAGAAGGTGTAACATACATGTGTAGAAGAGGAATGAGACAGGAATATTGGGGATCAACAATAATGACTACTACAATAGATCCGTATTTGTTTGTTCTAACTTTATGTTGTATGTGTTCTATGAAGCCTCTACCAATGTGTTCTATGAATCTTAGCAGTTGTCCCCTGATATTAAGGCATTCCCACATTGATTATTACAACACTGCAAATGGCCAATTTATGGATTAGATAAGTAATGCTAGTATTGTAAGAGTTAAACCTAAAACATCAGTGACTTAACCAAGAAAGTTTACTTCTTATTTATGAAAAGTTAAATTGGTGATATTGGAGGCTCTGCTTTAGGTGATGATTCAGGGATTCACTCTCCTAGAGTCTTGTGGGTCTGCCGTTGTGAACACATGGACACTGAACCAGGAGACAGAAAAAAATAATTAAATGACTGTGTGAGAGATTTTTAAGGTCTAGATCTGGAAGTTTCTTGTGTCACTTCTGCACGTGTTCCATTGTCCAGCACTTAGTCACACCACCACACCTAAATAAATATACATGAGTCAAGATAATGTGGATCCTGGTTGTTCAATAATAAACCAGTAACGTTTTTATGCTATATAAGGAAAACTAAAATATTCGGTGCGGTATTATCTAATTAAATCCTAGCAGCTTCCACCCTCAAGATATCAGCTAGACTCTAGTAAATTTAGACATCTCTTTTGCAGTCTGTGCTGGAAAATAATTCAGAAAGTAATATCTGCCCATATTAAGGAATCTAATAGGGGGTGCTTTTATAAAAGTAGAATCATAAAGAGAGACATCTTCATTGTAAAACTGAGGTAAAAATAAACCTATTTTGAAAAAGTTGTCTTAAAAGAATCTTTCCTGTCCTGACTCTTTTATTGAGTAGAAGGGGGAAAAAATATCTGTATTTAATTTGTAGACAAGACAACTCATAAAATAGCATGGATGAAATTACATTTTCTTTTGTGAACTATTTAAAAATAAAATTCATGGGGCATTTAAAATTTATTTTATTGAAGTATAGTTGATTTACAATGTGTTAATTTCTACTGTACAGCAGAGTGATTCAGTTATACATATATATACATTTTTTCATATTCTTTTCCAGTATGCTTTATCACAGGATGTTGAGTATAGTTCCCTATGCCATACAGTAGGATGTTGTTGTCTATCCATTTTATATATAGTAGTTTTCATTTGCTAATCACAAACTCCCAGTCCATCTGTCCCCAGTCTCCTCTTTCTCCTGGCAATAACAAGTCTGTTCTCTATATCTGTGGGTCTGTTGCTGTTTCATAGATAAGTTCATTGTGTCATATTTTAGATTCCACATATAAGTGATATCATATGGTATTTATCTTTCTCTTTCTGACTTACTTTGCTTAGTATGATAATCTCTAGGTCCATCCATGTTGCTGCAAATGGCATTATTTCATTCTTTTTTATGGCTGAGCAGTATTCCATTGTATATATGTACCACATATTCTTTATCCCTTCATCTGTAGATGGACATTTAGGTTGTTTCCATGTCTTGACTATTGTAAATAGTGCTTCAATGAATGTTGCAGTTGGTTGCATGGTATCTTTTAGAACTATAGTTTTCTCCAGATATATGCCCAGGAGTGGGACTGCAGGATCACATGGTAACTCTGTTTTTATTTTTTTGAGGAACCTCCATACTGTTCTCCATGGTGGCTGCACCAATTTACATACATCCCCACCAACAGTGTAGGAGGGTTACATGGGTGCATTTTTATATAAAGTTGTTTAAGTTGTTATTACACTTAGCCAACTGGAAGAAGAGTTTTCAAATTCTCTCTGAAAAATCACATATTCAAAACAGAACTCGAATAATATAGATTAATTTCCCAAGCATTTAAACTCATGTCAAAAACACATATTATGCATTCAGAAGATAACCATGAGTGAGAGATAGCAGGAAAAAAACAAACCAAAAAAATTCTTTGCTTTTGGAATTTTACATAGAATATAATAGAGGTGAAATTTATACATTTCAAATCAAAATGAAAAGCTAAAAAGATAAACTAAAAATAAGCATTATAAAAAAGTCCAAGAGAATTTTAAAAATAAATAATTCTAGAAATAATAAATGTAATACATGTTATTAAACCGTAACAGACTCTTTAAGAGCCACACTAGATAAACTTGAAAAGAAAAAAATTATTAACTTGAAAAAAGATGTAAAGACATTAAAATATAGTCCAGATATATAATTAGAAAAATATGATGAAATTAAGATACATGAAAAGTAATGTGAGAATGCTCTTAAGCATAATGATATTATTCTAGTAGGAGATAATAGAATGGAAAAGATGATTTTTTAAAAAGATATTAGTTTTTTCATAATTGCCAAGAAATGTACAATATAAAATACAAAATTCATAATGAAACTCAAAAAAAAAAAAAAAAGAAACCTAGGAAAACACCAAAGGAAAAAAAACAAATATTGGATAAAAGAGTAGCCAGAGGGGCTTCCCTGGTGGCGCAGTGGTTGAGCGTCCGCCTGCCAATGCAGGGGATGCGGGTTCGTGCCCCGGTCCGGGGGGATCCCGCGTGCCACGGAGCGGCTGGGCCCGTGGGCCGTGGCCGTTGGGCCTGCGCGTCTGGAGCCTGTGCTCCGCTACGGGAGAGGCAACAGATACAGCTCTTCTCAATAACACCTATAGGAATCAGGATAAACAACACACACACACACACACACACACGAGAGGAAATATGTACTACAATCAATTTAAACGTTTAGACTTAGAGAAGCTAGTTTTTAAAGAGCAAGGGCAAAATGAACATATCTTTTATCTCACAAAATATGAGAGTATTTGTCAATAATATACTTTCATTGCATAAAGAGAAAAAATAATTCCAAAGAGATGTTTTATGAGCTGGAATAAGAAAATTGATAAGTAAGGGTAAAACCAAACGTTGACTATTTACAGCAGTAATAATAATTATACCTGATTTAAAAACAGAATTTAAATATTGGACAATAATTTTGAATGCCTGGTAATCAGGTTTAAAACAGTTACAGACTTTGTATTGTTTAACAGAGTATAAGAATATTGATAACATTACACTTGGTAAAATGTTATTTTAAGATATATACCATTCAAATAATAGAGAAACAGCATATAATTTTCAGAGTAGTACAGGGGATAAACTGAATGAGATAAATATTAAAGAAGAAAAGAAGTGGTTCACTAGATGAGGCAGTAGGAAGAACTAGAATGGAAAGAGAACATTCCATGGCAGCAGAACAATTCATAGAACAGTCATGGTGGAAGAAATGTTATTTTTATGAGTAACAAAAGAAATAGGGGTCAGTCTTTCAGCAATGACTGTATGATGCTTAATTTTATGCGTCAACATGGCTGGGCTAAGGAATGAACAGAAAGCTGGTAAAACATTATTTCTGGGTATGTCTGTGATGGTGTCTCTGGAAGAAATTCACATTTGAATCAGTAGACTGAGTATAGCAGATCTCCTTCTCAATGCAATCGGGCATCGTGTAATCCAGTTGAGGGCCTGAATAGAACAAAAAGGCAGAGGAAGGGTAAATTTACTCTCGCTCTGCTGGAGCTGAGACAGCCATCTTCTGCACTCAGACAGTGGTGCTCCTGGTTCTCCTGATTTGGGACTGAAACTGGAACTTAAATCATCACCTCCCAGTTCTCAGGCCTTTGGACTCTGAATTACACCCCTGGGTTTCCTGGTTCTCTAGCTTACAAAGGGCATGTTGTGGAATCTCTAGGACTCCATAACCCTGTGATACAATTCCTATAATAAATCTCTCTCTCTCTCTCGCTCACTCTCCATATATATATGTATATATATATCTTTCTGGCTCTCTCTGCAGAACTCTAATACGAACTGTTCAGATTAATTCAGAACAATCCCTATGGAAAACACGTAGAAAAGCTGTACAAAACACACACTCAGACTTGTGTGTCGACACATACACAATCTATGTGCAGGTGTTAGAGAACCATAAGGCAACCAGGACCAGAGAGGCCAGGATCCTGGAGAAAAGGGACAGGCACATGCACTAAGATAAGCATTGACAGTTTTAGAGTTCTCTCCCTTGAAACATTTGTCAATTCTTAACCACTGCATCTCCAAAATGATAAAAAACAGAATAGAAATCTGAGTCTGAAGGGCTGGGAACCTGGGTGGAAACTTGGGAAGTTTTATGTGAGATGACTGGCTACAAAACTTGGGGTTTCGGGATGTCAGAGCAACTAGGACTTGAGGGGTAGAGTTTTTGGCAATAAGGAAAGAACACTAAAGTAAGCCCAACATTTTGCATCAGAGTTTAGTGAACAGGGCCAAGGGATTAAAAACTTTGCAAAAGTGATAGCTAAGATTAGTCAAAAGTTCGATTTTAAGGTTCACCAGTTGAGAAATATTGGTAAACATCACATCCCAGACTTCCTTTTAAGGTGGTACAAGCAACAAACCAATCTTCACAAAGGCTGAAATCTAGCTTCAAATGGGCCCCAATCCATAAACTAATCTGCATGTACTTTAATAGCATGTTAGAGAGCAAAATTAAATCTTTGGAGGAAGGTACCATTGGAAAGAATTTAAATTATCTCCACAGCTTTCCATAACAAATAGCGAGCTTTTAATAAAAAATCATAAATCATGTTAATGGAAAGGGTCAAATACAAAAAGAGGAGAAGGAGGTGGAGGAAGAGGTAGAGGATTCGGGGGAGAGAAGAAGAAAATCAAAAGATAATAAGATAATGAAGTTACCATACATGGATTTTAAAATAACTGTGCTTGATTTATTCAGACCTAGATGGATGGGAAGGGGGAGGTGGTGAGAGGGAGGTCCAAGAAGGGGGAGGGGATATATGTATACATATAGCTGATTCACTTTGTTGTACAGCAGAAACTAACACAACATTGTAAAGCAATTATACTCCAATACAAAAAAAAAAAAAAAAAATGGAGAATTTTGCCAAACATTTGGGATCAAAAAAGGGAGAATGAAGAGTCAGTGGATTGCTAACCACTACCACCAGAAAAGAAAAACAAAAACACTCAATGGAAAAGTTAGTCCAGCAAAATAAAACGATTGAAATTAAAAATTCAGTAGAACAGTGGAATTATTTAGTGAGAAAATTTGTGACTGGTGAGACAAATCAACATAAAATACACAGCTAATGATGTGAAGAGAGAAAAAAAGATGAAAAAAAAGCATATGGAGCATGATGATTGCAGAATAAACTCAATTCTAAAACCTGCTAAAAATACCACAAAAAAGGGAACATTTCAGCCCAATTGTTCTCATAATTATTGAGGTAAAAATTATGAGCAGAATAACAGTGAACTGAATCCAAAGATGTACCCAGGAATTTGGGGTTGGTTTAAAATTTAAAAGTCAATAAATAGGGACTTCCCTGGCTGTCCAGTGGTTAAGATTCTGCGCTCCCAATGTAGTGGGCATGGGTTAGATCCCTGGTCAGGGAACTGAGATCCCACATGCCCCGTGGCCAGAAAAAAAAAAAATCAGTAAATATATTCATCATATTAACAAAATAAAGAAGAAACCATATATGATTACCTCAGTAGATGCTAGAAAAGCACTTTGTACATTTCATACCCATTATGAGCAAAACTTTTAGCAAATCAGAAATAAAACAGAAGTTCCCTAACCTCATAACAGCCATGTATTTTAAAAAATGCAAATCGTTAATAGGCATATAAATAGCTGTCCTACATCCTTGCTGATTAAGAGGGTGCAAATTGAAACTACACTAAGATATTTCTACACATCCTACTGGACGACTAAAATTAAAAATACTAAAAATACTTACGAGTTGAACAATGGAAGTTCTTGTGCACTTCCAATAGATAGGAGAATTAGTAAAACCACTTTGGAATACAACTTGTCAATATATATGAAGATAACTGTGTAAATATACTTTGTCCCCCAAATTTCACTCCTACTTGTATAAATAACATAACCCCCTGGATATGTGCACCAAAGTACATATACAAGAATGCTAGTTATGTTATTATTTGTGATAATATCAAAGCAATCCAAATACCCATCCACAGTCTACAAAGAAGATAAACTTTTGTTTCACAAAACATACATGAATCTCATCTTGAGTGAAATATGCCAGAGACAAAATATATGTCATTTACATGTATTTCAAACATGGAGAAAACTAATCTCTCATGTTAACAGTCAGCATGGTTACTTTTTAGGAGAGGGGCAGATGGTGACTGGGAGAAAGTATGAGAAGATTTTTTGGTGCTTGATGTTCCGTCAGATGACAAAAATAAAACAATTTAATAATGAGTTTGACGTCCTTTATTCAAGGGAAAACAATCCATGGATTGGAAGAGTGCAGTACCTCACAAGCAGTGGAGTACTCTTCCTGAGGAATGTTTGGGCAAGAGCAACTTTTACAGAGTGTTAGAAGCAGCAGTACAGAGAAGGGGCATGGTTTTTGGCTGCGGTTGCATATCTGATGTATTTTAGAAAGCTCATGGAACAGGGAAATAAGTATAGAGTCTAGAGTTGGCTTGGTGTTTGGGGATTGACTGGATATATTACGTTTCTGGTTAAAAGGAGCATTTACAGGAACAGGAAAGTTCACTTTGCTGATGTGGCACCCCAGGCAGGAGAAACTCCATTTGGGCCTAGAAATTTTTTTCAACAATTCTGTTTCTCAAGAACATTGTGTCTGTATATGTGTGATTACATAATGAAAAATCATCTAGATGTAGTTATGATTTATTCCTTTTTTCCTGAACGTATAGTATAATCAGTAAGTGTATTTAAAGCATTAGTGTTGATCATGGTATCACATTGTCAGAAGTTGCTGGGGACAAGTAGAGGTCAAATCACACAGCATTTCATGAGGCAAATATTAAAGATTTTTGTTTATGTCTAAGAGAACTGAATAGCCATTTAAATGTTTTAATAAAGAGCTTGGTCTCATCATCACACTTGCACTTTACAATTGCCAATGCAGAAATGGGGAATAAAGTAGAAAAGGAAAAATGGATTTGGGGGAATAACTAATATTCCAGAAGATACATGATGGTAACTTGTAACTTGAAATACTTTGTGTGTGTGGTTAGGGAGTTTGTGTGTGTGGTTAGGGAGAGGCAGGGAAAGGTGGTGGGGGGGAGGGAAGAGAAGATATTATCAAGAGCGATGGTTAGATTTAATAGATATAGTTTAGGTCATACCAATAGGGTTTGATGCTGATATTGATTTTGGCAGGACTAAAGAAGGAGAGAAAGGTTCAAATAATATCTCCTAAGTTTCTAACTTGTGTAACAGAATAATTGGAAATGTCTTTTATTAATGGGTAACAGTACAAGACGTTTTCATAGGGGAATGTAAACTTTCTTGTTATGCTTTAGAATGTTGAGTGTGAAATGTTTTAAAGACATTCAAATAAAGATACCAAACAGGCATTTTCCATCAGGAGCTCTGAGGAGAGATCCGAAACCATATACATTTGTAAGTTTTCTGTCTGTAAGTGGATTTTGAAACCAAGGATATGGGTAAGTTCTTCCAGAGAGAAGATATAGATTGAGAAGAGAAGTCTTCCCAGGTCCAAACCTGGAGTGACTCAACTTACAATAGTATTTCAGTTGAAAACAAGTCTTCAAAGGAGACTGTGAATGGGATTTCAGTGAGGTAGAAAGAAAATCATGAGAATATTGTGAAAGAGAAGACAGAGCAAATGGGAGTTCAAGAATGGAAAGGGAAGGAGCAACACTCTGGGGTAGAATGCAGGTTGGTTTTAGTGACACAGGGGCCATGGTTTGATTCAGCAGTAGGACTGTTCTGATCATTGAGACAGAAAGCAGTGTAGTCAGTTGCAAGTCATATAGATGACAGAATCAATACAATAAAAATAGGCAAATATTTTGAGAACATTGGTTGTGAAGGAAGGATTACTTCAGATTGGGAACAGGAGGAAGAAGTGCGATACACAGAATTTTGCTGTCATTGCTGCTGCTGCTGCTGTTGTTGTTGCTACTGATATTTGGAATGATGAGATTTGAGGACATATTTTTAAAATGAGAAGAATGCAATTGTGTGAATCTGATTACATATTGAAGAGAAAGGATAGATAATAGCAGTGGGAGAGAAGATAGCCAAAAAGACACAGATTGAGTCATTCTCTTTTCAGAGAGGAAGAGGTGCTCATCTGCTGTAGCAGGTGGTTGGACTCCAAATCAATGGGTTTTGCAACTGAAAAAATAAAAGACATTGCTATCCAAATATGTGATTTTGGAATCAATTTTAAATATACCATTTTAATATAAAATTATGTTCAAGTTTATATTTTTAAGAAGAAAGTGTATATTCAGATAGATAGTTTATACAATATGTATGCATGTTGCTCAAATTGTATTAAATGAATAAATTATCTTTAAAAAGTTTTTGCTGTACTTAGAGCAAGTCATATTACTTACATAATTTGTCAATTATATGATATACTCCTTACAGTGCTCCACTTAAAAGTGTTATTGATTTTAGCATTTACATACAACTTAGGCAATTCAGATTTTAGGAGTGAAATTCCTGGTAGTGAAATAATTATAATATCCAGGCTTTTAGTTCTTTTACTGAAAACAGATGTAAATATTTTACCCTTTATTATTTTAATAAGATGAAGTATATTGTTCATTTATTTGTTTTTATTGGAGTATAGTTGCTTTACAATGTTGTATTAGTTTCTGCTGTACAGCGAAGCAAATCAGCTATATGTATACTTATATCCCCTCTTTTTTGGATTTCCTTCCCATTTAGGTCACCACTGAGTAGAGTTCCCTGTGCTATACAGCAGCTTCTCATTATTTAACTGTTTTGTACATAGTAGTGTATATATGTCAATCCCAATCTCCCAATTCATCCCACCCCCTTTTTCCCCCCTTGGTGTCCATACGTTTGTTCTCTACATCTGTGTCCCTATTTCTGCTTCACAGATAGGTTCATGCCTTCCCAACAGAGAATTCAAGCATTTAAAATACATTTTGTTACATCCACAACATGAAACCAACTGAGTGAAGATTAGAAAAAGGTTGGGTTTTGGAGATACAAATAGAGCTGCTCTTTCAAGTACATTTATTTTTATGTAAATTAATACTTATTACAATAAAATTTAATCCCAATACTCCTTTAGTTTAAAGAATATACTTCATCTTTGCAAATAGACAAAAATGGTGATTTTAGCCCAGTTTTCCTTAATAACTGATGAGTTTTTGAAATCTAGGACGGACAGGTAGGACCTATTCATGCTTTCAAATAATTACCAGAAATGTGCAGAAATATGTAATAAAATACAGAAATGTAGGGGAAGGGAGAGGACTCTACAAGTTTAACCAAATTTAAAGAGCATGACACATGAATCTAACAGTCTTTAATATGTGTTACAATTTCACAGTGTACAAAATTTAAGATTCCAAGTACTTGCTTTAGAAGGCAACATGTTACTGTGATTTTTTTTGATGCAAAACTGCTTATGCACTAATATACAAAAGAATCACTTCCTCAGTTTAGATTATTTTTTATTGCAATGCTGGAAAGGTAAGTTGTAAATAAATGCCATCATCAATTAATTTTTAACCCCTCTAAAGCTCCTATTCAATACACATGATTTCTTTTAACAGTTAAGATCTTGAATATGATATTTACTATTTGATTTGCTCTGTTTGAAATGTATGAACACTAGCACTTCCAAGGAATTAATAGATTAACCCAGAGAAGTAAAACAATTTTATAAGATTTTTTTATGTGTAAACTTAACCTCTATAAAAAATGGTGAATGAAAGAATTTATACATTTATCTCCACCTGTGATCAGCTTCCTAAGGTTACACATTTTCTGTACAGATATTATTTCAATTATGTCATAATGTAAAAAGAGAATTTAGAAAATGTTGGCTTTTAGCTACAAATGGGAGAATTTTTTAGTTGTAAGTAAAAGAAAACTATAAATAGACTATAACAATTGTCCTATATTGGCTAGATAACTGAAAAGCTCACATACTGGGTCAACTTAATGTTGATCTAGATTTGACAATATCAGAAAAAGACTCTCTTCTTCTGTAACCTGTTGTCTTGTAGTATATGTTCTATATTCTGAGGCTGGCTTTTGTTATGGTGGCAAAATTACTGGCAACAGCCTCTGATGCTAGCACTTTCCATGTAGCTGATGCAGAATGTGAAAGAAGATTCTTTCTCAAGAGCTTCAGTTAATTTCTCCTCATGTCTCATTCAACAAAACAGGCTTATTGCCCACTCTTTAGCCAGTCACTCTGGATAAGTGATGAGAAGTACTAATCAGACTAAGAAAATCAGGTTTTCCAAGAAATTCCAGAAAATGATGGTGCCAATTTACTAAAAAGCACCTGGGGTACTTCAAGGAAATGTGGATATCCAAACTAAACTTGTGGAACTGTTACAAATGTAATTGAATAATGTACCTGAGCCAAAACTGGCAAGTGCAGCATATTTACACTTGTAAATAACTACCTTTTGATGTTTATCTATATTGCAGAAAAAAAATAGAAAATATGAATTAAACTGAGGAACAATTTTTCTATTTTCCAACTTTCAAAGTGATCTTATGATTATGGTTGATGTACAAACTCACATATGGACTTCTGATTGACAGTAACCAAGAGTAGAAAGACAGTGAAAATAATATATGTTAAAAAAAGTTTCAATGTTTGGGAAAATGTAGCTGAGCTCTGCTCAACATGTATCATTTTTATCAAAATTACATCAAAACTAAAATTTCAGGCTTTTTAAATGAGGTAAAGTTTATTTTTAATGAGATTAAATATAATGGGAAATTTTAATTTAGAAAGAAATTATGGGATTTTAATTAGAACCAAGCATATTATTTCTGTAAATTGTCAATTTTCCTTTCCTTCTGTAGTATTGGCTCTTAAATATGTTGTGTGACTGAAAAAAAAGTCTAAAAAAAGTAAAACTTTTAAAATAGTTTTGATTAATTTCTTCAGAATAGTTTTACATGTGTGTAGCAGGAAATTCTACAAATCTAAATATAAACTCATCTTTTCATGAGAGGAAAAAATGTGCTAACATTACCCTTGGTATTTAAAATAATTTAGCCAATGCTACACTCACATATTTTAGTATTTATTTTAAATATCACCATGGAAATGTTAATTTTGATATTTCCCTTATTATATTTAATCTCTTGGGGTATATCTGTTTTTCTCAGTACTAGAAAACATACAGTTCACAAATAAGATTCATGTTTTTTAATTTTAAAGTTATCATCAGTGTTAAATACGAAGTTAAGTCTCTTTACACCCCAAAGTGGATATACTCTGTTTTACATAGCAATCTGAGGACTATGCTTGTAATGTTTTTGGCCTTTAAACTTTTAAAAATTTGCAAAGCATTATGACCTGAATCTTCCATCAAACAAAAATACAATAAGGAAGAACTCAGTGTTTTTTACACCAAGCCTCATATATGACAAACATATATCTGAAACTCAAAGGTAAAGTTTTCTTAAATTTTATACGCAATTTTTTGTAAACTATTTTTAAATCATTGATTCAAGCAAAAATCACATTCCATATACCCCTTCAATTTTCATATACACTTCATGGTCTTAATGCATCTTTTCCAACTACAGTCATATGAAACTAGAAATAAACTATAAGAGGAAACCTGGAAAAATCAAATATGTGGAGACACAATAGTATGCTACTAAACAACTTTTATTAGGTCAGTATATAAATCAAAGGAGAAATAAAAAAAATACCTGAATACAAATGAAAATGAAACACAACCTACTAAAATATACTGGGTGCAAAAACAAAATAAAACAAAACAGTACTAAGAAGGAAGTGTATAGCAATACAGGCCTACCTCAAGAAACAAGAAAGAAGTTCAAATAAAGCACCTAGCCTACATGTAAAGGAACTTGAAAAGGTAAGAACAAATGAAGCCCAATGTCGAAAGAAGTATACGTATAATAAAGATCAGAAGCAAAATAAATAGACTAAAAAGACAATAGAAAAGATCAGTGAAAACTAATAACTGGTTCTTTGAAAAGATAAACAAAATTGACAGATGTTTAGCTAGACTCATTAAGAAAGAAGCTAGAGGGCGCTAATAAAATCAGAATGAAAGAGGAAAATTACAATGGATACCATAGAAATACAAAGGATTATAAGAGAATATTATGAGCAGCTGTACACAACAAATTGGACAACTTAGAAGAAATGGACAAATTCTTAAAATCATACAAACCTTCAGGACTCAATCATGAAGACATAGAAAATTTATACATTCATCACTAGTACAGAGATTAAATCATTAATCAAAAAGCTCCCCCAAAATAAAAATCCAGAATGATATAGCTTCACAGGTGAGTTCTATCAAACACTCAAAGAAGATTTGAGATAAGTCCTTCTCAAACTGTTCCAAAAACCTGAAGAGAAGGGAGTACTTCCTAACTAATTTATGAGGCCAACATCACCCTGATACCAAAGTCAGACACAGACAACACAAAAATGAAAATTGCAGCCAATATGTCTGATGAACACATATAGACAAGTCCTCAACAAAATATTAGCAAACCAAATACAACGATATATTAGAAATATTACATATCATGATCAAAAGGGACTTATTCCATGTGTGCAAGGATGGTTCAACGTTTGCAAATCAATCAACATCATAAACCCCATTAACAAAATGAAAGATCAAAATCATATGATCATCTCAATAGAGGCAGGAAATAGCTTTGACAAAATTCAACCACAATTTATGAAAAAAAAAAAAAAAAACCAAGTGTGTATAGAAGGAATGTACCTCAACATAATAAAAGACATTTATAACAAACCTACAGCTAACATCATACTCTATGGTAAAAAACTGAAAGCTATCCTTCTAAAACCAGAAGCAAGACAAGAATGCCCACTCTCATCACTCTTATTCAACAAAATATTTGAAGTGTTAGCCAGAACAGTTAGGCAAGAAAAATAAATAAAAGGCATCCAAATTGGAAAGGAAGAAGTAGAACTTTTCACTATTTGTTGATGACATGATTTTATATATAGAAAACCCTAAAGACTCCACAAAAATAAATGAATATAGTAAAGTTTCAGTGTACAAAATTAACATACAAAACTCTGTTGCACTTCCATATGCTAACAATGAGCTAGCAGAGAAATTAAGAAAACAATCCCAATTATAATTGCAACATATAGAATAAAATACCTAGGAATAAATTTAGCCAAGGAGGTGAAAGACCTGTACACTGAAAACTATATGACATTGTTGAAAGAAAATGAAAAGACATAAACAAATGGGAAAATATTCTGTGCTCATGGATTGGAAGAATTAACACTGTAAAGACATCCACATTACCTAAAGAAATTTACAGATTCAGTGCAATCCCTATCAAAATCCCAAGGACATTTTTCACCAAAATAGAACAAAAAATTCTAAAATGTATACGGCAGCACCCAAGACCCTTAATAATAGCCAGAATGATCCTAAGAAAAATAACAAAGCTGGAGGTGTCATACTCCCTGATTTCAAGTTTATTACAAAGCCATAGTAAACAAAGTAGCATGGTATTGGCAGAAAGATACATAGAATGGAACATACAATGGAACAGAATTGAGTATCCAGAAAGAAATCTACCCATGTATGGACAATTAATTTATGACAGAGGAGCAAAAAAATGTACAATTGAGAAAGGATTGTCTCTTCAATAGTGTTGGGAAAACTGGATAGCTACATGAAAAAAAGTGAAACTAGACCACTATCTCACACCATACACAATAATCAACTTAAAATGTATTAAAGACTTGAATGTAAGACTTGAAACCCTAAAACTCCTAGAAGGAAACATAGGCAGTATGCTCTTTGACTTGGTCTTAGCAATATCTTTCTAAATTTGTCTCCTCAGGCAAGGGAAACAAAAGAAAAAATAAACAAATGAGATTACATCAAACTAAAACGCTTCTACACAGGAAAGGAAACCATCAACAAATCAAAAAGACAACCTACTGAATGGGAGAAGATCTGCAAATTATATATCCTATAGGGGTTTAATATCCAAAACGTATAAATAACACATACAAATCAACAACAACAACAACAACAACAACAACAAAATTTAAAAATAGAGGAACTGAACAGACATTTTTTCAAAGAAGATACATAGATGGACAGCAAGCACATGAAAGATGTTCAACATCACTAATTATTAGGGAAATGAAAATCAAAACCACAATGAGATGTCAACTCATGCCTGCTAGAATGGCTATTATCAAAAAGTCAAGAAACAGGTGTTTGCGAGGATGTGGAGAAAAGAGAACCCTCACGCAATGGTTGTAGGAGTATAAATTAGTGCAGCCACTATGGAAAACAGTATGGAGATTGCTCAAAAAATTAAGGTTAGAATTACAATATGATCCAACTACACTACTTCTGGGTTTTATCCAAGTAATATAAAAATATTAATTTAAAAAGATATATGCACTCCTGTGTTTATCACAGCATTATTTGTAATAGCCAAGATATGGAAACAACCTAAGTGCTTATCAATGGATAAATGGGTAAAGAAGATGTGGTATATACACAATACCACCACCATCTATTTTACAGCTGAGTAGATGTAGAATACTACTCAGCTATAAAAAAGATGAAATCTTGCCAACTGGATGGACCTTGAAGGTATTATGCTAAGTGAGCTAAGTTAGGCAGAGAAATATATACCATATGATTTTACTCATATGTGGAATATAAAAAACAAGCAAAACAAAAGAATTAATCAAACCAAACAAAACAGATACAGGGAACAGAATAGTGGTTAGCAGAGAGGATGGGATTTGGGGAAGGGTGGAATGGATAAAGGGGGATCATCTGTATGGTGATGTATGGAAACTCAAGTTCTGGTGGTGAGCACACTGTAGGGTGTACAGAAGAAGAAATATAATGTACACAGGAAAATTGTATAATATTATAAACCAATGTTACCTCAATAAAAATGTCTTAAATAAATGAATGAATGAATGAAAAAATAATGTTTGAACCCAAATGCTTGAGTTTGATATTCACTGGAGTCTTTCAATAAAATTTTTAATTCTAGAGAATTAGATCTCAGTAATTTACCTATAAACATCCTGATCTTATTTTGAGAGCTTCAGGAATACTATAGTTTATTTACCAAAAAAATTATTACTCCCAAATGGGTCATATCTGCAAGTGGCTCAATATTTTATAGTGAGGTATTTCTATCTTCCTGGAAAATGCCTTGGATCTATCACCAGACTGCCAGGCATGGATTCCCTGACCTGGCAACTTGCTAGCTGTACAACTTGGGACAACACAATTAACATCTCTATGGCTTAGTTTCCTCATCATAACAATGAAAATTATATAGCATACTAATTCCATAGAGTTGTTGCTTAGGATTAAATTATATAAAGTCCTTGGAACTATGCCATAGTTATTTTCACTTCTGTTTTAGAGTACATTTTCCTGCTGTTGCTTTTCTTTTTTTCTTTTCCCCTATCTTCAGAAAGCATGTTCTAGAAGACCTTGGAACCTTGTGGTTGATAATCATCTGGTTTATCACATTGTGGAAAATAGCAGTTAACATGGACTTTAAGTGGGCTTATCATCTTTGTAATTTAATGTATTTAAATGATATGTAATCCATGTGTAGAAATAAAGACTTGTAACTAAAACTGAGTATCTTAATTCATAGGATTCTTAGTCTATGAGATTACTGTAGACATTTGAGAAAAAGGCTAAGAAGATAGTTACCATTTGAGAAAATATATTTTACATTCAAGTAACAATACCTTAGATATTTATTTTTGAAAATTGTTGCTCTACTTCCTAAATTGCAGGAAGTTATTCTTGTACTGCTCACCTTAGTGTAGCTTTTTAACATTTACTTCATTATGAGTATTTAGACTGTGATTATAGCTATAAAATTTAATAGCATATTTTTATTGTTTACTTTGAGCATCACAATTACAAATTTGTGATGTAATTGACATTTAATAGCCCAAAGCTTTATGCTAAGCATATAAAAAAATAAAACTTTCATTTGTCCTTTATATTATTCCTGGTGGAAGGTGAACTACAATTTGTATTCATCAAACAAGAATGAAGTTAAACACATTACCTTTCAGTAATATTTATTCATGAATTCCCCCCATCCCAAAGGTATATATATACTTCAGAGATTTAGGGATGTGTCATAATCTCTCTTAAACTGGCATATGTTCAAGGAGGATATTAGAACACAAAACAGATTCAATAAAACACAAGACAACACAACAGTATTTCTTTCTTTGTTTTGTCAAAAGTTTCAGAGAGAGAGAGAAGAAAAATGAAAAACATGTATTAAACACATATGGCTTTGTTCCAGCACAGCAGAAGTACAGCTTTACTTATAAAATAAAAATACATTTGAAGAGAGGGTTTATCATCTCATTAATATGCTGCTGGTTCTGTTTTATTTTTGTACTTGGCAGTAGCCATAGCAATTTTGGAAGTTCAGAATTTTTTAAGGCCTCCTCTCTATACAGGGTTAAATATAACTTGTTTTCAAAATCCATACATGAGTCAATAGTAAATTTAAGGATATATGATAGGATCAGGGTAGACTAAGTATAGTGAAGAAAGAGTAAACGGAAATAAGTTGAGGAGGCTCCCTTTCTTCTTTTTTTTATTAATTCAGGAATGGAAATATATGAAAATCTAAGTAGCGATAATGCTAAGCCTAGAGAAAAAGATTGTTTCGAGTGATCAATAAATAAAATAGGTAAAATAATTGTTCAGGTTTCTACATTACTTAATTCTATTCATCAGGATGGGTGATATAAATGAAATATAATTGGAACAGAATTATTTGCACTTTGTTCATTTATCTACAGAGATCTTTCTATATAGTAAGTAATGACTAAGAGAAGAAAGGAAAAAATTAATACATAATAGAATGAAGGAAAGAAACAGAATATTCACCTTACCTGGTTCCTCTGATGGCATCAGTGAGCTAATCATAATGTTTTAGTACATGGTTTCCTAAGAAAAAAACTGCAAAAGCCATCAATCACCAGGTGGTGTAAAATAAATTTTGAAATCATTCAAGGTTTTTTGAAACTTTTCCAACAACCTTTTGCAGGTGTTTTTAATACAGAAAATGTGCCCATCTGTGAATGTTTACCCACAAAGACTGTTTCAACAGATCCATAGATTCAAAACAGTGCAACATTCAGCAGGCTTCTATTATGTGCATAAGCATATGTGATTAATTTTATTTACAGTAGTTTATCACTGTGTGTATTCATGAATGAAACAATGGGGAAGATAATGGACACAGCTGTCTGTGATTTAGCGTTCAAGTTATTTGGACCAAGTGACTAAGCTATTACATACTTCTTCAAAAAGGATTTGATGATAGTTATCGACCACCTAAAGCTCTCAGTGTTGTTGCTGATTGCCTTTTGTGCAGTTGCCCATTCTTGAGAAGCATTACTGCATGCTGTGCTATCTGCAGCCAGAAACTGAAACATTGCCATGGTGCTGATCAAAGCCCAGAGATGACTCTGGAGTTCACATAAAATGTGTAGAGGAAGAGGGAGCAGTACATCTCTATGAGATATTTCATGTGCATGCTTCTCATCTCTGTCTTCACATTAAAATTATTGAAGGAGATTTTAACACCTGCCAGCACTGAGCCTATCAATTAAATCAATATCTGAGAGGGGGGCAGGGCATCGGTCTTTTATATTCATTTATTTATTTTCACATCTCCTCAGGTAATTCCTATGTGCTGTCACAGTTTAGAAGTCCTGCTCTATCTAGAAAATGTACAAATTATTTTGAAAGAAATGCAAAGTATATTAAATACCAAACGTAAGATTTTTAAGAAAAGTAAAAGATGGTAATCCAAATTTGGTAAAAAACTTAGGTAAGAATGAAAATATCATATAAAGGTCCCAAATTTGATATGTTTTAATTAAAATGTAGTTTATAACAAAAAGAAAATATTTACCTAAAGAGCATAAAATAAACATGTTTGAATTCCCAAAGTAGACCTAGATCAATGGGAGAAAATGAAGGATTTATTTTAGAAAAGACAAAAAGAGAGAAGAAAAATACCTGCATAGTATTTATAACTTATGTTGCAAATTTAGTCGATAGTGATCAAGAAAATCAAATATTTAGAGGTACTGACAACTCTTTTAAGGCTTTTGACCCACCTGTAATGTATGACCTATAGCTTCACTCAAAATACTCCTATCTTATAGCCAACCATGTTTCCCTCCCTACCATAACTACTACTAGTTATGTCCTGCAGTATAATCCCCTTGACTTCTACATGGTGCCACTGCCTTCCTCCTTTTTTTTGACTTAACTCTGTGCAATATAATAGTGAGACCACTCAAAATAAAGAAGGCATTCTCAAACTTTTGGCTTCTGACTGCTGTTCTTTAGAAATTACACCTGAGTGTCATAAACCACGCAGGCTTTTGTTACTCAAAGTGTGGTCCATGGATCAGAAGATTTGAGGTCACTCAGGAACTTCTTAAAATTGCAGTATCATGAGCCCTGTCCCTGATCTACTGAATCAGAATCATTAGATAAAATTCTAAGGTCATTTGTATGCAAACTAGAATCAGGACACATTGATACATAGCATTTGTGTTGAGTCTTGCTGTTAAACCAAATTCACTCTCATATTAAACCATCAGCCTAAGCTATCATGCTCTATGTAGGCTTCTCAAAGAAAGTACACTCTACTCTGCCTCTGCCATTCATTCATGTATTTCAGACACCAATATTCCTACTTGCTCCCTCTCCAAGTCCAGAGTTGAGCATTTAAACCTCAGAGTTCTTAGTGACCATCTCTTGCATGTGCCTGTCATCATCAGTGCCTGCCACGGTGGATCAAGTGAAAAGGAACACCTAATCCCACATTCCAAGATCAAACTTATAGAATTTATTTACATACTATGAAGTGCAAATACCCACCAGTCTACGAAAAAGGTCATTCCAAGCCCACTATGTTTCACTTTCCTGTTCTCAACTATCACTGACACCTCTTCCAAATTACTTTTGGTACTTTTATGCCCATTCTGCTTTGTGCTTCTTCTTTTCTTATCTGACAGTCTTCCTTTTTTCTCCCCAATCATGGACTTCTCTCTTTTGTTTGACTTTGTCTTCAGTAAGTATAAAACTCTTCTATACCCTCAATTCCTCTATGAATGTTTTTTCAAATACATACCTTAACTGAAATATCCCCTATCCCTCTTGACTTTTCCTTCCCATTCAGAATTCTCAAGGTAAGGATGATTATTTTCCAGTATCTCACTCACATACATCAGGGTCAGGAGCTGGTGTCCTCTTTCTTCTCAGTAAAAATATCAGATCATTACTAACCTATCTTCTTGAGATAAACACTACTTCTCTGAGACAGATGCAATTTTGTTTGTATCACTGTTTCCTTACTGTTATTATTGACCCATTTCTTTAAAACTTACCTACCTTCAATGAAAACGTTGGAACTGAATCTAATCTTTCTTACTAATCCTATGGCCTCCTGTCATCTAGAATGACTTAAATAACAGCATAGACTATCCAGTATCAAAGCAACTTAATTTATTGTTCCTGCAATCCAAGAACCATCTCCAGTGGACCTCCTTACAAACTTCCTTGTTCATATCTGAATTTGGATTATCCACTCTTGAACTTAGTATTTCCACTTTGGAGCTCAATATTTCATCCTTTTAGGATTCTTACTGGAACACTGTGAAAACAACTATTATTTGACTTTGGCAATACTTCAGTACAATTCATACATCTATTTTATGTATGCCCATCATCCCTTCCTCTCCACACTCTCCTTTTCCAGCTAAATTACATGTGCCATCTTTTAAACACCCTCTCTTACTGATATCTGGTATGCCTGGGATTCAGGAGTAATTTAGGAATCATTTGCATATAGATTATATGTAGAATTGCAGAACTGGATGGAAAAAGAAAAGGGGTTGAAACTCTTTGGTTACCTTCCATAGTTGTCTTACTTAACATGACTTACAAAGGTTACTGTGTGCTTGTTGCTGTGCTAGGCAGTATACAAAGTTTCATACCTCGGTTTGTCTAGGTTAAAAAAAAAGTCTGAAATTTATGTAAACTTTTATTCATTCATTTGTGGTATATATAAATGTAATCTTAGGAATCAGGTACATCAATTTAAAAAGATAAATTCACAGACAGAATCAATACCTGTTATCACCACCTAACCCCATTTTCCCACCATAGTTCCAGGACAGCTTGTTCTAATGAAGGAGACATTCTTCTTTAGAGTAAATGTGATTTCAGGCTCTTGACTAGACTTTATTACACTGAATTGTTAAAAAATTATTTTATTCTAAAGTCAAAAGGAAGAGTTAGTCTCAGTTCATCACTGAACTTGGAAATATGTGCCAGTCATAGCAACTAAATACTATAGCTACAGCAAAGGCTTAGAAATTTAGTAAGCACTTTCATTCAAAAAGGAATGTATACCTGAGACAAGAAAACTCAGTGATTCTTTGCAAAACCCATATTTGATGTAGGAACATATTTTAAATTAACTCAGGATATTTGGGCTTAATAAAGATTGGCCCAGCTGATTTATTCTACTTAGAGAGTCAGAGCTAATTCATGTCATTGAATTTATATGGCTAAGGCTCAGTAAAGAATAAAACATTATCTCTGACTTATTGCTTATTTAACCCCAAATATGCTGACTATATAAAAATGTATTAACTATGAACTTTAACATTTTCTGTTAAACTGAGGAATTTCTTTTCAATTCAAGAATACCCAACTTGGAATCATACAAAAAATATGACACCATATTGTATATTCTTTCATTGTAATTTGTGCTGTTAATACCTAGTACCTATTTATATAAACATGCACATCAACAAAACATACTCAAGAAGCCTAAATGATTTCATACAGAAGAAGTAAAAGGGAAAAGACAATCTTTTATTTCGCAAAGATCCAATAGAGAATGAAATATGGATTAAAATCCATACAATAACTTCCTAATGAGTAAAACTATTACAAGTAGCACTGTAGTTCTTATAGAGGTTTGGGTGTTTTCTTCAAGTTGGAACTCATTTATATAGACTTATGGATTTAAGGAAATATTACCTCTCTCTATAAAACTTTTGTTAAAAAAAAAAGACTTAAGGATAACTTGTACATAATGCTCACCATTCCCAAGAACCTTATTTAGTGTCTCTTTTTCACATAAATTAATTCTAAAAAATTGTATCTGTCATTACCAGTTTATCTGTATCATTGTGCTTCTCATCAATTTACCTTGGCTAACAAAACCCCTAAAGGGAAATATACTGGAATATATATTTCATGCAGTTAGGAATACCATGGAGTGTTAACAGTGTTTAAAGTATAACAGGGTAGAAAAGGTCATCTTTTATTTAAATATTATAGGTGACATGTCTAATTTAATCTTTTCTTCAAATAATATTTTAAGATTTTGAGTAATAATTATGAGTTAATTTACTTCCCAATAT
This sequence comes from Kogia breviceps, assembly GCF_026419965.1. NCBI lineage: Eukaryota > Metazoa > Chordata > Mammalia > Artiodactyla > Physeteridae > Kogia > Kogia breviceps. The sequence goes on along the minus strand of NC_081315.1, from coordinate 123,035,040 downwards.
CTAAAATAGAAAGTTCTTTATATTAAAGAAAAGTACTGAAATCTTTATTCTTTTTATTTCTCTCTTTTAAAAAAATATTTAACACATTCACCCTAATATATACAGAAATCAGTGGGAAAGTAAAATAAAAAGACAAATTTATTATTTAATATGATTGATTTTATTTCATGAGTAGCACAAAGTAAATAGTATTCAAAAGAAATTGACCTTGGTTATTACCATTTCAATCAACTAAATATGCCTGATTTATAGTCTCTCAACTTTAAATTGACAATGAATAGAAAAAAAAAAAAAAGATAAATCTTGGCTGCGTGAGCTCTGTTTTAAAAATGACCACACACCAAGGTTTTTTGTCACTCAGTCATTGATGTATCTGGATTGGGAGGCACATTTCTGGACTAATATTCATGTTCATCTTATTATGTAAGATCTAACCCTCCTCAAAAAAAAAGGTAGATAGTTCCAATGGATGTAGTCGAAAGCTTCATTTCCTGAATACTCTCAGCCAGCACCCAATTTTATTAAAATTGCAAGAGTTCATACAGAATCAGATAGAAGTAGTCACCTAGACTACATCAGATTTATACTTCTATATGTCCATCCCTTCCCACTGCCCCCCCAAATAAAAAAATAGCTCTCTAAAAAGTAGTACATCTGGGAAAAGAGAGGATTAAAAAATATCTCCAAATATGCTCAGTTGCCTTTGACAAAGTTTTAAAAATACTTTCAGAGACAGAAAGTGATCAGAGCAACATATGCTGAAAGATAAGGTCCTTTATGCATTACCTAAATCAAAAACTGTTTACTATACCCGAGATCTGCTTAGTCAGGAGAGCACAGATCATCAGAGTTATAGATGATCTAGAATCAGTTCAGAAGATTCCAATAGATGAAAGTATATGAGCTGTGGAAAACTGAAGTAAAAAGCTGGGCCTATAAGCCTGAATATTGTTCTATGAGTTTGGGAAAGGAAGCAATGTAGAAGATAAATTGAAGTAAGATGAGAATGATGGTGAGGGGCTTATTTTGTCCTCAGGATTGTTTTGGCAATCTTGATAGTCAAAGTAAGATGTGAAAATGGAGCAGGGTAGATAGAGTATTTTACACAGAAATGTGTGGCAGAAAAATTACGTGGGCTAGCGAGCAGAGTGGAAGAGATTAAAACATACTTTCAAAATAGTGGTATATTAATTTGCTTGGGCTGCCATAACAAAATACCACAAACTAGGTGGCTTAATCAATGGATATTTATTGTATCAAAGTTACAGAGACTAAAAGTCCAAGATCAAGGTGCCAGCAAGGTTGGTTTCTTTTGGGGACTGTTTGGAAGAATCTGTTTCATGCCTTTCTCCTAGCTTCTGGTGGTTTGCTGGCAATTTTTAGTGTTCATTGGCTTGTAGAAACAGCACCCTGGTCTCTGCCTTTATCTTCACATGGTGTTCTTCTTGTGTGTGTATCTTTGTCCAGATTTCCCCCTTATATAAGGACACAAGTCATATTGGATTGGGGAGGCAACTTGCTTCAGTATGACAGTATCTTAACTAATTACATTTTCAAGGACCGTATTTTCAAATAAGTTCACATTCTGAGGTACTAAGGCCTAGGACTTTAATAGATGCATTTTTGAGGGACACAATTCAACTCAGAACAAATGGTGAGAAAAGAAACCTCTAAAGTGTAATTTGATGAAAGTATTTTTGCATAAATGTATAAAATGAACAAGGATATGGAATAAACACCTGGATAACCTCAAAGTAGGGAGCTCAGTATGTGGAGGAATGAAAATGTGATATACTTCTTGTCAAATTCAGAGGAAAATATATTTGTTTCTATGTATTAAATCTTTCTGACTTTGCAGTGGAAAATAGTTTTAATGTGCACAAATTCTAGGTTAGAAAATGAGATAGATACTAGAAAGAAGTTTGTAAGTCACTCCAAATATAAAACCAAAAGGGCTACTATAAGTAATGAAAAAATGTATACAATGTATAAATTGTTTAAATTCCTTCATTAAAAAGCAGAGAGGGCTTCCCTGGTGGCGCAGTGGTTGAGAATCCGCCTGCCGATGCAGGAGACACGGGTTCGTGCCCTGGTCCGGGAGGATCCCACATGCCGCGGAGCAGCTAAGCCCGTGAGCCATGGCCGCTGGGCCTGCGCGTCCGGAGCCTGTGCTCCGCAACGAGAGAGGCCACAACAGTGAGAGGCCCGCATACCGAAAAAAAAAAAAAAAAAAAAAAAAAAGAAAAAGCAGAGAAAATTGGGTTAAACTGAAAAAACTTTCTGCTAGGTTAAGAGACATCTGAAAACAAATAGAATGAGAAGAGTTGGAAATTAATGAATGGAAAATAATACATCAAGCAAATGAGATTATCAAGAAAGCAGGCAAATCAATATTAATGTCAGACAAACCAGGATTAAAAGTAGAAAAGCTTACTGTAGCACCAATGGGAATATTTCATATTGATTAAATATACAATTAAATAAGAATGTGCTATATTGGTAAACACTCTTACATCAAAAATATAGCATCAAAATATGTAAAAGTAAAAAGTTAGAAATGACAAATGCAAGATAGTGAAATAAAATAAAAATTTAAAAATTAACCTTCTAGTAGAAAATAAAATATTTAAATATATAACATATTTTAATAATATAATTTTTAAGCCTGATCAAATAAATCTATTGAACTTCACCTAACAATCAGATAATATATAATCTTCTTGGGGGTGCATGTTGTCTTCCAAGGTGAAAGTCTTCAAAAACAGTGGAGGCACTAACCATTAAAATGAAGGAATGAGCCATTTCTACAGGCTCATGATGTCCAAGGGAATCTGGAGATTCAAGATTATCAGGTCTGTCAATCCAGGTGTTACCATCTGATGTCTCATTCTTTTCCAATCAGGACCCTGACCTTGATAGATCAGGATATTTTCATTGGGAGATTAACCTTCTTTGTGCCTTGGCTACATTTACCATTTAGTCCTGATGCTGATCTCCATCTGTCTCTTGGGATAAACACCTGTTGAAGGTATGTAAAAGAATCAGGATTAGGCAGAGGAGGAAATGCATTCCCAGTGAAGGCCTCAGTCATCCCAGTGGAGGATTCTAGAAGTCAAATGGCCCTTCAGAATTATCCAGAAATGGGAAAATTCCTTTGTTAATCATCATTGGTTCTAAGCCAACCTGGGAAGTAGACTTTATCTGTGGTCATAGATAAGCATTCTGGACTATTTTAAAACTTTATACCTTTTCTATGCATAGCTGTGGTTAATAAAAGTGGATCCCTTTTCAGAATCTGTTTTGTAGTATCAAGAAATATCTGCATATGTGAGTAAAATATGACCAGAATTTCAAAGAAGGCTTCACACACATACATTGGAATAAAAGAAAGAGTTGTCACATTTTTTTTTTTTAGCAGTTGTGTTATAATTAGTCATCAGAGTACATTTGACTTTTATGTTCTTTAAAAGTTTTTCTTTCTTACAGTAAGACTTATAATTTTCTGATTTAATGAAAATTCTACTTTGACATGTAAACAATGTAATTAAAATATTGTTAAACTTTTTGAGATATGCAACAGGAAAATTATATTTTTTCTAATGTAAATATTTTAATATTTTTAATAAACTAAAGGAGTAACAAAATCATTCACCTCTGCAACTTGTAGGACAAAATCATTTATGATCCCAGAAAATTTTTAAAATAGATAAATTAAAATTTAGACCATTTCCAATTGTGTCACTTACAAAAGTGATGTCACATTCAGGCTTGGCAGGGAATCAATTTCTACCCATGTCAATTAACATATATCCAGCACTAATAGATGTTCCCCAAGTTCTGCTTTGATTTTCATAATTCAGCAGAGATCAAAATCAAGACTATTTTAAGTAGTGTTACTGGAGTGATAGAAAATAAGTTGAAAAGGCTACATAACTGGTGACATATAGCTAGCAAAGGTATGAGTTTAATATGACAATTTTCTGTGAGAAAAATAAAAAAACAGCTTTCATTTTTTAAATTAAAATCACTAGCTTCCAGTATCTTAAGCACATTTAATTTAAAGTGCAAAAACTTTCAAGTGAACTTAAAAATAAAGGTTGTTCAGTTGATCTCAACATATATTTAGGACATTTCCAAAATAATATTATTTAAAATTTTATACATACATATAGTTTTAATGGCATTTTAGTTCTCATTAATGTGGCCATAAATATTTTTAAGTAGAACTTGTTTATAAATCACACAAAAGACATATTTATTACATTTATTATTCTTACATATCCAATTTACCTATAACTTTAAAGAAAAGATTTACTGGGCTGGGGGTTTGTCCATTTAATTGTATAATATACTAATTGTCATAAAAATTAGCTTAACTGTGTGCCACTTTCTTTTTTTAATATTTGGGAAATAGTCATATAAGTATATATATCAAAAATTTATGTTTATTAAATTATATACTTTTTATTTAATTATTTGACAGTTATGTTTTCTTCACAGACTTTTATTTTTACATGAATGTGACCATTTTTATAATGCTACTTGGACTCTCATGAAGTCCATAATAATTTTATTAGAGTCCCTATTATTTAAAAAAATACTCTAAAATTTTCATTATTTTTTCAATCGTTTTATTTTAACGTAGTGGGATTTTTCTCCAACTAATGTTTATTTTAACGTTTTCCTTGTTTTCAGAGTTCATCCCTAATTTTATTTTAAAAAATATTACACAATTGTTCAGCTAAAAACTCCAAACTTTGGCTACCTCCTAACTTTTAAAACATCATACTTGTGTCCAAATTGCACACAATCTTACATAGTTGCTAATTCATAAATGATTTATTATTTATTTCTTCACAGAATGTTCCCTAATATTACATTTACAAGACTTTTTTGTTTTAATGACTATTTTTATAAATCTGTTTGACCTATCTGTCAATATTCTTAAATTTTTCAACACATTTCAGTTGCTTTCATATATATATGAAATATGTATCCTTAAACATTTTCCCCTGTATTTTTCTTCAACCTGTATGATTTTATCTGCAAGTTACCACCATCTATTTATTCCTGTTATCCTTTGTAAAATTATTCGATAAAAATACTAGATAGTCTATTACACTATCTTACAATTTTCTCATCACTTTAGCTTTAGTTATGCTAACATTTTTCTTATTCATATATGCTTTTTGTGTAATGTTACCTTATTTTAATATTCACATTTTCAGCTCTGTGTATGAAGGCATATTTTAAAAGTTTAAAATCATATAATCAATTCCAGAAAAATATCGCACAGGGGAATAAGAAGAATGTTGATCATCATATTTTATAAGCAAAGAGTTGGCAGTAACCTGTCTGATTGTTGCAGATCATGGTGAAATAATTTTTATGTATACTTCTGACAAGATATTATGGAGTAATCAGAAGGAAGAAAGATTTCTTCATATAAAAATAAAAGTAGATATTAAAAATTTAATTCTGAATGAAAAATAAACAGGAAGTAAATTTATAGCAATTATTTATAAGATGTTTAAATACATGTATCAATATATTGTGTGTATATATGTGTATGTATGTATATATGTTGGGGGTGTGTATGTGTGTATGTGCATGCATACAGAATTAAATAATCAGATCAACAGTGTATTCAAAGAAATACATTAAACACAAAAGATAGGGTGCTGATGGTGATTAAGGATGCAGACTAGATGTAAAAGTTAAACAAATTTTGAAAAGAAAAATGTTAGACAATAATAATAGTACATCATATGCCCAGATGTTTGTTGAACTCAATTCTTTAGTCAGAATACTAAAATGAATCATAGAAATCCAAAACCACAATTTATCTTGGCTTCAGGCATTGCTTGGGAATCTTTTTAATAGTATGGTAGTTTTTTATGTATTTCAAAATTCTTTATGAAACATTCTTCCTCTTCCTTCTTCTCTTATAGGCACTATTCTGAATTCTGAAAATGTCCCCAAATCTTCTGTTCCTCATATCCTTTTTGTTGTGAATGTGGTGATGATAGATTCATCTACAGTTGTAAGAAATAAATGCAGTACCCTTTACCCAGTTTCCGCCAATGGTAACATCTTGCAAAACTATACTATATTTCACGTCTAGAATATGGATATTGTTAGTTAAAATGCAGAACAGTTCCATCACCACAAGGATTCCTCCTGTTGCCTTTTTATAGCCACACCCATTTCCTACCTCCATCACCTCTAACCCCTGAAAACCACCAATCTGTTCTCCGTTGCTATAAATTTGTCATTTCAAGAATGTTGTATAAATGGGATCATACATTATTGGCGTTTTTCATGCGGCATAATTCTCCGGAGAGTCATCTGAGTTGTTTTGAATATCAATAGGTTTTCTCCTTTTCATTGTTGAGTAGTATTCCATGGTATGTATGTACCACATCCATGTGTTTAACCATTCACTCACTAGAGGACATTGGGTTGTCATCAGTTTTTGGCTAGTAAAAATAGAGTTGCTGTAAACATTTGTGTGCAGGTTTTTATGTAAGCATAAATCTTTAGTTCTCTGGGATAAAGTACTTACCTGGAGTGCTGAGAACTCTTAAAAATAAACATTTTGATGTGCTCTCTCCATTCTCCCCATTATCCCCATTTTTAGGTAATTTTACTATTTACAGTGTCTGAGCCAAATAGCTTTTACTTAAGCTGCTCTCTCTCTCAGGCATCTTTTATTTTAAATTAATTAATTAATTAATTTTGGCTGTGTTGGGTCTTCGTTGCTGCACACGGGCTTTTACCAGTTGTAGCATGTGGGGGCTGTTCTTCATTGCAATGCACGGGCTTCTCACTGCGGTGGCCTCTCTTTGTTGTGGAGCACAGGCTCTAGGTGTGTGGGCTTCAGTAGTTGTGCCATGCAGGTTCAGTAGTTGTGGCTTGTGGGTTCTAGAACGCAGGCTCAGTAGTTGTGGTGCACAGGCTTAGCTGCTCCGCGGCATGTGGGATCTTCCCAGGCCAGGGCTCGAACCCGTGTCTCCTGCACTGGCAGGCAGATTCTTAACCACTGCACCACCAGGGAAGTCCCTATGCATTATTTTTTAAAACAAATTTCTCTTTCTATTTTGGAAGAAGCACAGTTGTGTCTTTAGCCTTCAAAAGTAAAACACTGTAAAGCAGCTTATTTAATTATGCTTTATCTGTGGTTTATTGGAAGCTCTCTTGTTTATCAACTAACATTTTATCTGTCATAAATAAAAATCCCTCAGCGGGAGAATTATCTTATTTCTCCATAACCTAATTCCATTTGGCAGTAACATTCCAATTTTTACACTAAATTATCTACTACTTTTCTTGAGTTGTTTTAAGAAAGTTTTAACCAAATTGTATCAAGCAAATTACTTTTTCTTCGTTTGAGAAAAGAAAAAATAAGCATTCAGTGTTGCCATATAAATTCAGTTTTTCAAAACTGTCCACAAATAATCTTAACTTTATTCTGATGTTCTTTAATCATTATTTAAATTATAGCATCCTCTGGCCATCCCTCTGTATATTATTTAAAGATATAAGTATACACATCTATTCTTTGACAGAAACTCTCAGGTTTTGTAAAGTGGACTGCCTACCACATCTTACCATGTGATGGCATTTATGTTATCTTTCCTGTTATATCCAGATTTATTTATTTTGTTTTGCCTCAATCTCTTTTTGTTCCATAGAAACAAAAAAGAAACAAATATTAATAGGTGTTTTCCTCTGTTTCTGTTGCTTCTACTAGTATATGTGTTTTCACTTTTCAGGGTTCCAGAATTCTGTAACATGTTTAGGTCTTCTGTAATCTTAATCATTTTAATATACATTTGATCACTACCATTTCTTAACACTCTTTTTGAAGGAAACTGATGAATTAGTCTCTTATTCTCCTACTTCTGTTTCTCTTAAAGATTTTTTTCTGCATAGTTTTTATCATGCCCCTCACTACTTTTGCTGCTTTGATGGGGACCTTCAGTAGCAAACACCATATAGCACGGTTAGTGTTTCCTCAGAAATGCACCTGTCCTTAGTGAAATTGATTAGAATCCATACTGTCTTTAGAGATTCCTAGTTGAAATCTTATTTCTGTCATTTCCAATGGAATTTTAAAATACATGAGGGAAAATGCTTTACTTATTACTGAAATATATTAGACTTCTGTTAATTGTTTTTGAATGCATTATCTCTGTGAATTCTCATAAAAGCTTATAATAAATTTGATTTTGTACTAGAGGAAGAAAAAATTAGGAATACTTCTTTCTGAGTAGCTCAGATTTTTGTTTAAATTTAGAATCTTTCTTAAATCCTATGCACAAAAACCTGCTTCAGGGTTAAAGTCTGATTTTGAAATCACAGATGAGAAAAAGCAACCAAAAATAGACAAACATTTTAACATAAATCAGTAACATATACTGTTAAATATGGTGTACCATAATTATTCTAGGTTTTAAAACTCAATATTAAAGAGCAAATAGAGAAATATAAGTAAAAAGAGATATAACTTGCTTTACGAAGAGTATCGAATGTGATTTTAACAGGGTCAAGAAATTTAAACAGATTAGTTGTATGTGTTACTGAGCATACATTTCACTTAATGGATATTATTTATCATAATATATATTACTCATATAATGTATATCATATGGTGTATTTATGTACATATGCATATATACTTGAATGTGTGTATAACACCATATTATATCCTACTTTGGTGTCATAGAATGCCAGTATTATTATCCTTCTGTGAAAATCATTATAAATCAGTAAACAGCAAAACTTATCTTTGAGAAGCCATACCATTTTCTTGTTTTTATTTCTCAATTTCACTTCTTCGGTCTATCTTAGTTACTAAGGTTAGGCTAGAAGTTTAGTAAATTACATTTATAGTTTCATTTGAAAATATGGAAATAGTATGTCTTAAGCAGCTCTGAGGCTTAAGTTTATAATGATTTCCATTATTGATAAACTTGAATAGACAATGCAATATACACAATTATATGGAAAATAGACTCAAAAACAATACACAATTTATTGGTCAGCATTGACCAAGAAGCAATATCCAAGAACTAAATTTAACAATAGCTTTTACAGACATCTCAGAGATGAGACTTTGGTAGGATGAGAAACAGAATAAGTGGTAAAAGCTGAGCCCCTGGAGTTAGCCAGTCAATACTGTGCTTTGGTCTTGTAGTTTTCTTACAATAACTGACAAGCTCTTTTACCACTTTCAAAGCCCAGAACAACCTTATTCTCATGACATGTTGACATGTGCAGGTGGAAGAGGTATGGACCTTTCTTGAATGAGGAAGATCCTCTAAGTGACGTATGCAAGTAAAACATACTGGCTTTAGCGTGCCAGGGTTTTGCAAGAACAAGCAATTAAACATTCTTAGACCCTGTGCACCTGTGACAATGCCAGTTCCAAATTCATTAAGCAGACATCTGTGTCCAGAAGAAGATGATCTGTTGATTTTTTATCTACTAACATGAAAACCAAAGCTAATTTACACATTGCTATGGTAAGTTAGAGAAGAGAAGATAACCATTTCAAGAAGTTTTAGTTGCTGGTGTTTTGTTGTTGTCATGTTGTTTTTGGTTTTCTTCCTAATCCATAAAGAATTTTATAGATTTAAATTATCTATATATTAAAGGATTTCCACCTCCAATGTAATTTTCAAAGCATTAATAGGAACAATTATAGTTAATCATCCTGGGATCTTTGAAAATGTGATTCAGGCTATAATATCTCTCCTCATAAAGTGTATGTAAACTCAATATTTTTCATATATTTCAATAGGTATTAGTTAAGATGTAGGCTTTTTTCTAAGTGATTAAAATATGACAAGTTAGTGGCTTGTGTCTCACATAAGAGTCTAGCCTCAGAGGAGTAGATGGGCTGCGCTCTAGATTTCATTTCTTTGTTTCATCATTATAACCTAGTTTGTTATATTCATACCTACGGTCAAAATGTGATCACTGCTATGTTTGTGTTTCAAATAGGAACAAGAGAGGGGACAGCGTGGGACAAAAGTAACTTTATTTGTATAATTTTAAAGCAGTAGGTGTTCACATCATTTTTCACTCAAGTACTATTGATCAGTACCTAGTGGCACAGCTGCCCCTACCTACGGGGGTAGCTAAGAAATAAAATCCATAGCTGAGCAACCATGTACACAGCCAAAAATCCATCAAAAGCAGTATTATTAATTAATAGCAAACCTGCCATACTTGGCTTCATTGAACTCTTGTTCTATGGACAGTTTTCAAAGACATAAACACCTTAATATGTCTTATAAATTTGTTCAAATATAAGCATTTGTCTGAGAATTTTAATCTGATTCTTAAAGGGGACTTCTTTCCTCCAACTTTTTAAGAAATTTTAAAGAGAACACTCCATCCACCACTATGCCCTTATCGTCCAGTTGGTAATGTAAAAAATGTAGAAATCTTGATATTTCTCAGGCATACCATCACCACACACAGTTCACATATTCTCATTAGTTCTAACACCAAATATACTCCTAACTCAGTGGCTTCCACAAGTTTCCACTTCCCATTTCCCACACATATAGATTAAGAGCCTACTAACTTGTCCTGTTGTTCTTTTTTGTTTCTCATCTCTTCCAAAGATAAAACCAGGTGTCATTCTAATTAAAAGAATAGAATTATTTGACTTCCAAATCTAAATGTTTAATAGCTTTTTACTTCTTTCGATCATATTTAAAGTTTATGGCAACATGCAATATCATGCATTCATGGCCACAATCTCTCTACTGTAATTTCACACCAAGTACCTCTCTTCCTCTTCATCTTTCTGGCTTTAAAATTTCTTTCTGTTCTTCAAACACACCAACCTACTTCCCAAATGAGAGCTGCTGCTACAAATGCTTTTTCTTCTACTTTAAATGCTTTCTTCTTACTTCCAACCATTTCAAAATAGTTTTATTGAAATTTGGTATAGACATATTTTTAATGGACATTATGGATTTTTATGGTTAAGCTAAATTTATTTGCATTTGTTGTTTATCTGGTTTTCCTCTGTCACTCGTACATGTCTAGTTCACCTAGATAATGAAAATAAAGAAGTGTCCAGTATATTTTATTACCTAGATTATAATGGTTTAAGTCCCTGATGACTTGGTTGATGAATCCTTGCCTCTTCCCTGCTACCAAACGTGGTCCCAAATGATTTTTGAGGATGTGTAAAAGGTTATCTGCCATATTAAGCATTTAATCAGTTGAAACTTTCTTCCTGCCAAGAACTGATTTATCTCAGTTGTCTTCCTTTCCTATTTTGGCTTCTCCATCTAATTTCATTAAATTGCCCTTAAGATACTAAAGGTTGGTATTTACACTAAGTCTGGTGCCCAGCTTGAGGCCACTATTACCCATCCCAAGTATTTAGTTTCCTGTTATCCCCCAAGATACCATTTTCTATTGCTCCCAAACAATAATGGATTCTGTAGGTGAAGGTTTAGTGATATCCACTTCTTGCCACATTTTGGTGTCTTGATCTCAGATCTGCATTGCTTGTAAATGTACAAAGCATCATCTAATATTTGCCCTAATATACTACAATCAAATATTCAATTTAGAATGCTTTCAACACCACATAACAGAAATACCCAACTCAAAATAGCTTAAAAATTTAAAGTGCAAAGTTTGTGTGAGGAATTTTAAGCGTAGAACACTCATATTTGGAAAAATAGAAAAACTGCTCATTAATTTATTTTCCCAGTAACTAATAATTACCAAACACACACATATACATGCACACACATATATGTTTCAATAAAGATTATAGATAACCTAATATAAATCATATGCCATCTTATTTTGAGTCTAAAGGAAGATATATATTAAAATTCCTATCTATATGTCCTCTAAAATAATCTTAAATATATATGAAGCAACACCAATAAAGTTAAAAGAATATAAACAAATACACAAATATAGTCAGAAAATCTAACGCTCTTCTCTTAATAAAAAATGAAAAAGAGCTGAAAAAATATAAATGTTATTCAATTCCAAATAAATAATAAAGGCAGAAATAATATAAGAAATTAAATTAATGAAATGTGGAAGAAAAAAGAATATCCTGAGAGAGATTCCCACATATGGAGTCAACTTATTTATGACATAATCAATATTGCTGTGCCCTGAGAAAATGATGATCTTTTCAATAAAGACCAATTGTGTTCATTGGATCCTTTGGGTTGAAAATTGGATCCGTAAATCATAATATTCATAAATGTCAATTTTGGTTGGTTTGTGACAGATAAAGCAGTGAACTTTCAGAATCAAACATATGAGAATATCTTTATAACAGATGGTAAGCAAAGATTTCTCAAATAGGGCACAAAAAGCTTTAACCATGAAAGGAAAAATTATAACTGACTATATTAATGATTAGATCTTCTGGTCATCAAAATATTCCATTGATAGAGTGAAAAAACTCACATTGAGTGAAGATATTTGCAATACTGGTATCTGACAAAAGACTTACATCTGCACTATACAAAGGACTCCTAAACATTAATAAGATAAAACTTCCCTGTTCAGTAGCAAAAAAGGCTTACAAACTTAACAGTTACTTCACGCAGAGAGGCTATCTAAATATCCAAATGATGCATGAACATGCATTTAATTAGTCATTAAGAGGATACAAATGAAATATAGTGAAATACAACTACACACTTGTCAGAATGACTAATAGTAATACCAAGTGTTACTGGGAATGTGGAATACCTTCAAGTCTCAGGCACCGGTGGTTGGAGAGTAAAGAGACAAAATAATTGACTAATATGTCGTGACCCAGCAAGTCTATTTCGAGTTGTATTTTCAGCAGAAATGCACACACCTATCCAACTAAAATCAATTGGAGGGTTCGTAGCAACAATATTCAGAATTGACAAAAATGAGAATGAACAAATCACTACTCCATAAGTGATATGGATGTTACCTACAAACATAATATTAAAAGAGAAACCAGATGTAAAATGCATGAACTGTTCAACATCACTCAGCTAAAGTCCAAAAAGAGGAAATCTAATCTAAGATGTTAGAAGTCAGGGTAGTGGTTATCCTGGGAGACATGTAGGAAAGGTACGAGGGGATTTCTGGAGTTCTGGTGATGTTGATTTATTGATTTGAATGCTTATTGTGTTCGGTTTGTGAAAATTTATCCAGTTGTATGCTTATGATTTCTTCATTTTACTTACATATAAAATTTGCATAAAACATCACAATGTATTAAAGGTGACTAAATAATAAAATTATGCTATCCGTCGCCTTCTGTATATGTTTTCTAGATAGAACCACTATATTTTAAACTATTTACAAATATATATTTCAATTCAAAGAAAATAATTTTTAAAATATCTTCAGATATTTTAATCCAGATATTCTATAGCTGATACTATTATATTACCAACCTGTTCATGATATCATGTTAGTACATTTTTTTCCATAGCATCCTCAATTTATTCTGCCAAGCCACAAAATAAACTAACCAGTGTCAAATAATCAAAAGCCAAATGGGATTACCTCTGAATGGGTTTTGCCAAAAAAATTAAAACTGTTAAAATTGGACCAAAAAAGATACTATTTCTAAATCAGGGACCCAAATAGACTGTAGTAGACTGCAACTTAGCTCAGTGTAAGCAAGGTGTGAGTGAAACACACAAAAAATTGTTACATTGACATGAAAAAATGTAAGTTTAAGAAATTTCATTGTTTAAAATAATAGATGACGATTATTTCGGGAATTGAAGTGAAAGAAAGAAAAGTAGCTAGAAGATGAAATGTGTAAAAGTAAAATTATAAAAATGAAATTCTACAGTTAGCCATATGCTTAACTAAGTAGTTTATGGGGAATGAATTTCTTAAATGTAACTAGGAGAATGTGAAAAATATGCACACTATTATATATCATGTGAAAATTTCAAAACAAACCAGAAATGTATATTAGGATACAAGGTGATAATCCTAAAGAAGTACAAGAAATTTCAAAACAAACCAGAAATGTTAGAAGGGCACAAAGTGATGATCTTATAGAACTAAGAAAAAAATAGAGTTCTTGGTAAAATAAAAATGTTAAGGCTTGAGAATAGAGAGCACATCATTCAGAGTGTAAGCATATTGGGTATAAGAGTGATAAAGTTAATAAAATAATTGCATAAAGAAGGGAAATCTAGTTGAGAATAAACTCATAGATATGTCATCAAACATGCCAAATAAAATGAAGGGCATTGGAATGGAATATTTCAAAGCAGCCTTTACTATACCAATAGCTAGTTGTCATATCTGCCAACTATGAACCATACAAAAGATGGATGCCTTTGAAATGTCTTGCTCATAACAATCCCAAGTGCCACTCAAAATACTGATATGAGAATTTATAGTATAATTTTTGGTTGAAACTAAAATAAGAAATGACAGTAAGAATGGAGACAGACATATTTCTTTGCTCAGAGTATATTTATATCCATCAGCAATTGGACTTATTAATTCAATAATTGTTGGAAAGATTGTGTTTAAAATCTATAGTGCTACTGGTGGATAGACATATTTCTTTTTTTTTTTAATATGGAACTTTTCACAGGACATCTAAGATGATATTTTTCCATTGAATTGAAGGTGATAGTCCATATGTTAAAATGTTTATTGTGTTCAAATTAAACAAAATAAAAAGTACAGTTCAAAGGAAAAGTGGATTTTATTATATTAGATAGATTTGGGCAATAGACACATTTTTATCCCTGAATATCAGAAACATTAAACACCAACATAGTGCACATTTCCAGTGCAAGTGTGTTAAATAGATTGTTGAATATATTTAACTATATTCATGAGAGTATTAGTAATGAATCCTTCATAAAATACAAGTTAAATTCTCATTTGAACATATTTATGTTTTTAACAGAGTAGGTAGAAGCTAGTCTTTTATTAAAGATATCAGTAGAAAAATAATAGCAATGTAATATAATATCCATTACTTTGTTGGGATACATTTATATATTTATATATATATATATTTATATTTTAGAAATGTGTATATATCTCCAAGCCTCCCAATTATGAGCTAATTCCTTAAAATCTCTCTCTCCCTCTGTCTCTGTCTCTGTCTCTCATATTCCTCATATACTATTTTATTAGGGCACCATGGCCCAGACAAGTTGACACATAAAATTAACCATCACACTGATGGAAACTTTGAAAGGCAGGAAGGCAGTGGCTGATATAGCCTGTTGACTGGGCAGCTAGTAAGGAATTTTGAAGATGATGAATGTTTAATTTAGGTCTTTTTTTTTTTTTTTTTGAGTTTTGACATGAATACCTTTCTCCACTTCTCCTATGTAATAATAAGAAATAGCCACTTTATCCACTAATACATTTGGGTGTGGTGAAAAATCTAACTGGAAAAAGTGTTATTTTTCTGTCATGTCAGGCCATGTGAAAAGTGTGACAGCTATAGCAGTCCATTAAAACCCTCCATAACAATAAGTGTGTAGGTGTTCTTGGCTGTCGAGCTGGAATACATATCCTAGGTTCTCATCCATAGATATGGCCATTGTCTACGTTCTTACGGTAGAAAGTAAACCACTAGTAACTACCAGCTTTGAGAAAAGATGTGTTCTTACTCCATGCTCTCTTTCTCCTTCTCTATGACAATAATCTGGTATATGTGAGTCAGGTTCAGCCACACAGATGACACCAATGCCCTCAAACTTTTGGTTCCTTTCACTCTTAAAAATCATTGAGGGCATCAAGAGCTTATGTTTCTTCAGGTCATGTCTATTAATACCCGCAGTATTAGAAAACAAAACTGAGAAACTTTAAAATACAAATATATTTATTCATTTGCAGTAACAATAAATTTGTAACATGCTAAAAAGTGAATGGCACATTTTTATGAAGAATAATCTTTCCAAAAAAATTAGTGAGAAAAATAGCATTTTATGTTTTTTCAAATCTCATTAATAACTGGTTTAAGAAAAGACAGTTGAATTCTCATTTCTAATTATTTATTCAACTTATGGTAATATGACAATATATTATTTTGGTCAAAATATATGAAGAAAATGTGGTCTCATAGACATGTAGTTGGACAAATAGAAATTTTTTAACAGTCTTTTCCAATAATTGTGAATAGTTTTGATATTCCATCAAAACTTCTAGTTTGTTAAAAATTATTCATGATGTGAAATTAGGAACTCTGTCAAAAATTTCTTTCCACTCTGTTACATTACACTTCATACAGCAATGATTTTGATACATTGTGCAGTGTTCTTTTGGAAAAGTTTGGCTTAGTGGGTTATATAGATCTTCCAATGTTGACACATGTCCTTAGGTAATACCAGCATTCACATTTGTTAATATCTCCACCAATCTCATCAGAAAAGCCTTTAAGTGTTGGAAAGATGTCATGATCATAGAGGCAGATCTGAGTTTTCCAAAAAAACTTTTTTTGCTTGAAAATTCTATTATTTATTAGCAACAAATAGTGTCATTTTTCTCCTTGTAAAATGTTAATTAAAAAAATTACTATCAAATAACCCAGGCTGTACCTAAGTGCATTTATCAACTGTCTTTTTTTTCCAAGTAAAATTGGTCTTCTGTAACAACAACAACAAATACAAATAACAAAACACACAAGCACAAAAGCAATCACACAGGTGCTTTACTTAGAGAAAACCATCATATTGTTCAGTACTTAACAGAATTTATTTATGTGTATTTATTATTTTGTCACACACAATATTAAAAAGATGTATACCTAATGATAAAGATTTAATAAAACTAATAATTTTACTGTTTCATCAAGGCAATTATTAAGCAACACTATGCATTTAAAACTTTTAAAAATTGTAATTGCATGGCAGTGAAGAGTGCAATGCCTATGTACACATATAAACACAGGATAAAAAGATAAATAGTATTTAGTATTAGTATGAAAATTATTTTGACTTCAAAGTCTCCTGAAAATGTCTCAGAAATCCCTGGAATTCTATACACTACACATTGAGAACCCCTTCCCTCAAGGGTGTTAGAAACCCCAAATCAAAGAAATCTGGTTCCCTAAAAAGAGGACTGTTGGTTAAGACAAAAAGGAAAATTTTGTTCATTCAAATACTTATTCACAAGGCTTTTTTTTTTTCTTTTAGTAGTTATTCCTTTACTCTAACAGAGATATTGACCTCAGAAGTCAGCTGATGTAACAAAAAAATATTTGGAATTGGCTAAGTTGGCAAAAAAAACCTGTTGCAAACTAGAATTAGACTTCTAGAGTTGATTAGACTTACAATGCTTTGGCAAAAGTATTGGATACAATTTTTACTGATAAACACCATGTGCTTTTTGAGATATAGCTCTAGGGAAAATATCTAGAAAAGTTAGGAGTGTTTGCTCCTTGCTACTCTAGCAAAGTAGCAAAAGAAAGACATGAGCTCAGGTAAAAAGTTGCCAATTAGTAAGCAGTAATAGAAGGAAAAGAATTTACAAATTTGGTGCACCATAGTGTCAGAAAACAAAGTGTTCCTACTTAGAAGTAGCAGAATATATGCCTGTTCTTCAAGGATTTTCTTTAAGGCCTGTTAAGACTACTAAGCCAAAAAAAAAAAAAAAAAAAAAAAAGGTGGGGGGAGATACCCCTGTGCCATGTATCAAATAAGGATGTATCAGTCAGTACCTTCCCACAGACAGTTTATTGTTTTAAATGGCATAGGGTAGCTTCCACTTAAATGAGAGAGAAATACATGGGTGCAGGGTAGAAACCAAAAAATAAAGTGAGCTTGAGCATTACATCTACTACCAGCACATAGGGCTGACTTAAAGCAAATTGAGTGGAAGCCTACTAAGTTTTGGAAATTGTATGTTAAAGAGATAATAAGCCTAGCCTTCATAGCCCACCATAAAGGCCACGAAGCAAGGCATAGTTTCCAATGCCTACTTCAAAAGGTATAATGGAGGACAGTAGACACATATGGTTATATATTATTTACCCTCACAGAGGACAAAGGTACAGTTCACAAAATATAAGGGATGTTATGGACTGAATGTTTGTGTCTCCCCAAATTCATATGTTGAAATTCTAACCTCCAATGTGATAGTATTAGGAGGTGGAGCCTTCGGGAAGTAACTAGGTCATGAGGGTGGATCCCTCATGAATGGGATTAGTGCCCTTATAAATGAAGAGTCCCCAGAGAGCTTTCTTATCCTTTTCACCACATTAGGACACAGAGAGAAGATGGCCATTTATGAACCAGAAGCAGGTCCTCAATACTTTGCAGTCTCCAGAACAGTGAGAAATAAATATTTGTTGTTCAAATTACTCATTCTGTAGTATTTTATTGATGAAGGGTAATAAAATTATGCTAGACAGCAGAACCAGGGGTGGCTAGATTGACTAAGGAAAGAATTTATCTCACTGCTATGGTAGGAAGCTTCATAATTCCTGCCCAGATGAATTTTAAAATTACTGTCAGTTAATAACTGTTTCCCAGTCTTTCCATTTTTAATTGGCTGTTTTTACTAAAGTATTTACACACTGTATATTGGGATGAATAACTAGTTTTGAGCTACTATATATTGAAAGTGAGTTAAATCTTGGTGGGATGTCATGAGAAGCCACATCTAAACTGATTCAGAGGTTTGTACATTATCCAAATATTTGAAGTTTCAAGTGAATACAATAAATACATGAGATTTTGGTCTTCTCACTTTAGGAAGGAGTAAATGTGTTCTATGCATGGGACGAAGGGTGGTCAGAGGGGGCCGACTATGGTGAAACCATTAGCATTACACACACACACACACACACACACACACACACAATTTGTTTTTCTCTTCTTCCTTGGAATTTTAGTTGTTGGAACACAAAGCTTTCCAGGAATACTTTGTTACCTACTTTCTCTGTTATACCTGTCCAGTGGAATATGACCAGAAGTAATGTGTGCTAGTGATACCTCAGAATCATAAGTCACAGACTTATTCCCCTCTTTTCCTCCATCCAGCCAACAGAACACTACATAGAACAATGTGATTCTTTGACCAGCCTGACAACAATAATGCCCTAGAGGATGATGCAGCCTTACAATGGAAGAAATTTGGGCCCTTAAGAGGTTATTTAGAGTAGAGATGCATGCACACCTGGATGATTCACATGGTCAGCTTCGTGGAGATAAACAGTTTGTATTCAGTAAGCCAATGAATTTGTGGGAGTCTTTGTTATAGTAGCTCAGCTTTTGTTCCAACTACGGAAGGGTGGTATAAATGTAACGTTTGAGATCACAGAAGGCAGAGTCAGAGAAAAAATAAAATTCAAGACTCAGGAAATTTGCAGAAATCTTTGAAAAGCTTAAGACTTGAAAACTGTGAAATCCAAGGTTAATGTCAGACATACCTAAATATAAAGAATGAGGATTCCCTAGTGATAAATGTGTCTCACAATTGGAACAAAATATTATCTTTTATCTTCCTATTTCAAATATGGGGTGGAATTGGGTGAGGAACAGAGAGAGAACAGAGCAGCAGAGTGAAATCCAAGAATGAAGTGAAAGTCAGTGATACCAGTGGTGCTGGTTATTTGGTAAAATAAACCATTAACATACATTTAAAAAAATATATCTTAAAATTATGTTAAAATTCAGTATGAAATTCAAATGCCAAGTATACTGCCGCCCCATATCAGTCATACATATATGTCACTCTTACCTAGATTTCCAAAACATAGAGAAAATACGCTACTGCCAAAGATGTTATTTGTTATATGCTCCTGAGTGTTAAAGGACTCAACAGAAAATTTTGAGCTGAAGATTATACTGAAGATAACTGAGGGAAGCTGATTTTTCCCCCTGCTTCTCTACATGTTAAAAAACCAAAAAGACTCAAAGACCTCACTACTCTAATGTTGGTATGCTGACTTCATAATTTCAATAATTTTGTTTTATTTGTATGCTCAAAATTTTCTGGAAAACTATCAATAATCTTTATCAGGAAAATAAAAGAACACATATAGAATCCATGACCGATTGTTATGTAAAGTGTGCTTAATGGGTCTATTATTGGGTAACAAGGTCCTACCTAGAATTTATGGTAAATGCAAGATCTCGATATCCTTTCTACTGGGTACTAAAGCAGTGACTGCTGGGAAGAGTATAGTTTTTAGTTTTTTAAGGAGAGAAGGCAATATTGATAAGGCATAAGTAATAGAAGAAGAAGTGGATAGCGTGCATAAAAGAAAAGGATAGCTGAAGTTGACAGGTATTCAGAGAGAATGCAGAAGGACTTTGGACCATGGGTATTAGTAGTGAATGTCAGGGAGGAAACAAAGGCAACTTAAATCCTCACAGTACAAGTTCCATTTAAAAATATTTTAAAAAAATTGAATATTCTGCCTCCTACATGAAAAATTCCTCCTCAAGTAAAACTCTCTATAAAATATAATGTGATAGAAAACTTTGGTATACAGTGTTGTGACAATCCTGTAAATCCTAGAAAACACAAATACAAAAGTATTATTTTTTATTCACTTTATAGAGCACATTTAGGGTATATTACTGTGTATGATATATGTAAAAGTGTTACAAATCTTTTTTCTTAGGGTCTTTTGGTGGCTTAGTAACAGAGAAGTGAAAGTAGTAAAATAGGTCACCAGTAAGCGAGGGATTTTCTTGTTTTTTATATTGGGAAATATTGTTTGAGGATAATAATAGATATAAATCATGGATATGTTGTACATTACCCTGAGACAGCCAAAGCTCTGTGAGCATTACCATTTTTTTCTATCATTCTTCACCCTTCTGGGGAGATGTTAAACATAAAGTAAGCCATTTCTCTTATGTTTCCATAAATGTTAACAATTTTTCTTAATAGCCTATGGGTACTTCAAATTATATATGAAATTAAATAACACTCATTGCACATTTGGAGGTACTGTCAATGTTTATCTCAACAATAATCACTATTTTGGGACTTCCAAATGCAAATGAGTCATTCTTTTTCTGTAAACAAAATGAAATATAAGAGGTATTACTTCATTAAAGTTTTGATTTTATGTTAATGGTACATGTAAGTATCTAGGACATTTAATTTAGACTGATTTAGGTAATCACTTTGCAGGTGTGCTACATTAATTATAATCACATTAGTTATATTCTAATTATGTGTTTGTTTGCATAACACAGCTTAGCATGAAATCATTGAGGATTTCTTTTCTTAGATATTAGAAGACACAAAAGCACTATAATGATTTATTTTCCATGATGAAATGCATGACTTTGGGTTCTGTTTGCAGATATTCAGAAAATAATTATTAACTGTGAACAAAGTACATTTAAAAAAATTCCAATACCTGAAGGCACTGGAGAGTAACCAAAAGGAAAACAAAACCAAACAAAAACCTAGAAATGAATAGATGCTTAGGAGAAGGTAACTGTATAATAGAATATTTACATTTATATGACTTTCCACATAAAGGCACAATGAAGTTTGCACACTAGTGAGCAAGTAGAAATCCAGCAAAAAGCCATGGTTTTGCTGGTTACAAAGTTAAGAGCTTCCAGAGCTGTTGTTAAATAAGAGGACAGATTCTAGTAAAAAAAAGGGTCATGAAAGAGGAAAGTCCCACATAAGTTAGAGAGAGATCAAGCTTTCTAAGGGAAAGGCATAGCTAAATGATTGAAAAACCTAAGCTGCTGCCAACCACAGGGAAGACAATGTTTGGAGTTTAACTGTAGTAAAGATAACTATTACATAGACCAAAATCATCCAGATACAGAAGAAAATAACAGAATCAAGCATTTCTAAAAATTTGCCATTTACAGTGCCTAGTCTAAAGTAAAAATGAACAAACAAAAATACGAGGCATGAGAAGAAGAAACATTAAGCTATAGTTAAGATAAAAAGCAGCCAGTCCAAACTGACCCTGAGTTGGCAGAAGAATTGGTAAATTAGCAATTGAGAAATTGAAGGAAAATATGGATATAATAAGTTAACAGGTAAAAAACTACAGTGGAGAAATGAAAATTATTTTTTAAAGTATATAAATTATAGAACAAAAATATACACTACCTGTATAAAAAATATCCAATGAATAGGATTAACAGTAGATTGGAGATAGTAGAAAAATGGGTAATTGAAATTGAAGATAATCCATAAATATCCAGTGTGCCTGACAACTTAAAATAAAGATTAAGAAAGGATCATTACTAAGATGTGAAACAGTATCAAACATTTAACATATGTGCCACTGGAATTTCAGAGACAATAAGAAAGAAAAAAATATTTTTTAAAGGGTAGAAAGTTCCCAAATTTTGTGAAAAAAAAAACCCTTCTTATATAAGGAGTTCAGTAGCCCAAACCAAGATAGACAGGAAAAAATAGTAAGATAAACAGGTACAACATATAAAATTGATTAAAAACAAGGAGACAACTTTGAAAGTAGTTCAACAAAAACCACATTATATATAAAATAATAATGATAAAAAGAGGGCTCGATTATCAAGTTTTGTTAATATTTCTTTCTAGTCATTTCCCCATTTAAACCTAGACTTAAAAATTGTTGGCATGTAGTCGTTGATGATATTCTTGTACTGTCTCTTCCATCTCTACTGCTTCTGTAGTGATCCCTATCCCCCATTTTCTTGCATATGTTAGGTCTTTGTTCGGTCATTCTTACAAAAATAAACTTCTTTTTGGTAGATAATTATGAGCTTTTAAAATGCTATGGTTTTCTCTAGGAGAGAGTAAGATTATGAATGTGGCATGAATTTATATTTTCACTCACCCTAAATGTATTAGAGTTTCCCAGATTCAAAGTGAACTGTATGAAAATAAAGTGACATATAATTTCCAGAAACAGTAGAGTTTAAAATGTGGTCAATAATTCTTTAATAGGGAGATTACAGAGAATTCAGAAAGACCACCTCATAAGTCTCCAAGTTAAGGTTAAGACAAATAGAAAAATAGATAATATAATTTAAACTAAAAGTAGAGATATACCTTAGTGGTGTTTTGGTCTCCTTGTATCTGAAAACATGCCCTCAAAGACAATTACGTGGAGCTGTTTTTTCAGTCCCAAAGGGTATTGGATTTAGTGATGCATATTATGTTTATTTTTAAATCAGAACAGAGATAATGATGAATTCCCTGCCATTTACAGCAAATAATTTGATGACTAAAAATATTTATCAAAAAAGAATCAGAGTAATGAATGGTAGAATGATACCTGCTTTCTTTTCTTGGCTGTGCTTTCCTGTTAAAGTTGCCAACAAATATTTAAATACTGTTCCTGTTAGGGAAAAATATGATATACTCAAGAGAAGAACAGTACATGATCACAATATTTTTCAGTCTAGTAAAGCAGTAATGTGTCAGAAATTAGAGGAAATAATGTAGATTTAAAATTTCTGAATAAAAGAGGAGAGTGGGAAAAAAAAAAAAACTGCATTGCAACATTGTTTTTTTTCTTAAGGAGTCCACAGTTCTTTTAATAGATCCACTCAACACCCTGCCCCCAATGAATTATATTCTTCACGTCTGTGAAAATATATAACAACTTTAGCATTATTTGTTAATAAAAAGTTACGTTTCCTCACAAAGTTATATTTTTAATTCTTGATTTAGACTTACGTTTACCCTCAACTTCACAGTCTCCTGTTCATACACCTAGTATAGAAGAGAGAAGAGCGCTCTGATGACCCACAATTTGAATCAGATTTCAGATGGATATGAGTATGATCTTCTTGCCCAACGGGTAACATCAAAATACTGTCAAATTTTACTAAATTCATTCAGTTTTAACATTAAGTCTAGTTTAAAGCATTTGAAAGCAAACTTTGAAGTATTTAAAATGCACATTAATGGTTAATCCTAAGTTAATGATTTAGTTTATTAATATACATGTTGAAGAGAAGTGTATGATATAACTCCTTACCATTATTTTTTATGAAAACTTTTATTACCACCTAGTAGGAAAGTTCAGAAAACATAATCCCAGTTAATTTGCCCAGTTAATTTGTGTATTTAAAATGCACATTAATGGTTAATCCTAAGTTAATGATTTAGTTTATTAATATACATGTTGAAGAGAAGTGTATGATATAACTCCTTACCATTATTTTTTATGAAAACTTTTCTTATTACCACCTAGTAGGAAAGTTCAGAAAACATAATCCCAGTTAATTTGCCCTATCTGTAATTCTGCTTTTTAGATGAATCTAAGTTTTTATGGTTTTATTTTAATTATTAAATTAAATCACATGAATCAGTAAGTAAAACTTGGAATACATATAGGGCAATTAATAATTATAATAATTTGATCATCATTGATATATGAACAGTTAAAATAAATATGAGAGAAGCTATGACAAAAACTGAGCTTTTTAAACTTATAATCATAGATACAGAATGGTAAAATAACACATTTGAAAATAGTCATTAAATTTAAACATTTTCATAAGCAACGTATATTACTATAATAAGCCCAACAATAAATGGAAAAATTCCTGCTTAAAATGATGCCTAATATACCTCCCACCAATTTACCTTTATAATGACCATGATGACATATAATAAAGGAAAATCCAATCCATGAGCTTGCAAATAAATTCAAGTGAAGGCAAAATAAAAATGCCTGGGGAAATTTTCTGCTAACCACAACATCGGTAATTGGAATTCAGTTACAAGGTACACACTGTCATGTGTAATTAGACAAGATGCTCCAGTGTAGGTAGAGATGGACATTGGTTTGTTCTGTTGTTTCATTCTAACTTGAGATTGCAGGGGATATAAAAACTAGAATATAAAGAAATCATATTTAATGTGTGGTGTGTAGGAGCTATCTTGTAAATCAGCTAGACAAAAATTTCAGACTTCAATCCATGTGTTAAACTCTACATAGTTATCAGGGTTAGTTCTTTTAACTTAGCAACCATTTAGAGGCATTTATGTTTATAATAAAGTTTGAAGTGGAGAGGAACTTTACAACATGTTGCATCCTGGTACTCACAGCATAAAAATAAATAGTTTCATGAAAATGCAAAGATTAAAACAAGAGAGGGTTTTAAAATTATTATATCAGTAAGAGAAAGTTTATTAAGCTATATCTATTCCCGAGTCTTGTCAGAGGTCAGGCTATACCACAGAACACCAGTATATGGATACCTGGTAGTCTAAACAAGTAATTTGATTTGAGGATTGTATTTGAGCGATCAATACTCAAAATATGTAAGTTGAAAATGAAGGGATCTAAGGATATCCCATGAGTGTTGCTTGTTGAAAACCACCAGGCCTGAGCAGAAACATTTACAGTTATAAATCTTGGCAGGCCAACCAACCCTAGAATACTCCCAAGTTCATGTCCTATACTCTCCTTGAGTATGAGAAGGTCCTATGCCTAGAATATGGCAATGTTGTTGTGAGGTCACCCTCATGTTTCTGTTATGCTATTTATAGGCTCTGTCACACTTGTATGAGTGAGAAAAATGACTCTCCTTTGCTGGTTTTGAAAAATGAGCTGCCTGGTTGTGAGTGGGCCAGTGGAGAGGGACATGTTCCAAGGAAATGTGGGAAGCCCCTAGGCGCTCAGTGGTACCTTGCCAGTAGCCAGAAAAAAAAAAAAGGACCCTCATTCCTCCAGACACAAGGAGATGAATTCTGCCAACAACCCCCGGAAGCTTAGGGGCAGATTTTTACCCCCACAATCTTCTGATGTGATGGTAACCCTGGCTCCACCTTGATTACAGTCTTGTGAAACACTGAATCAGAGAACCCAGCTAAGTTGTGTGCCCAGAACTCTGACCTATAGAAACTATGAGATAATAAATATGTGTGGCTTTTAGCTATTGTGTTTGTTGTAATTTGTTTTCACAGCAAGAGCCAACTAGTACAATGATAAAATCTTTACAAAATAAAAATCATAAATGAGAGGGAAAGTTTCCTTTGTAACCCAGTAGTAATAAGATATAGATAAAAATCATTTTCTATAAGAAATAAGTAAAATACATAGTTGATATTCTCCAGGTATAAGAGATGTTGCTTTTATGAAACAGAAGAAACCATTAAAGATTAAAAAAATTCAACAGTTTGATAAAAGGAGATATGTAAAAAACATACTTATAACTTTTTAAATGCAAGAAATATAAAATTCAATAGAGAGATTTAAAAATACACCAAACACTACTTAAGTAAAAATAATCAGGGCTCCATAGAAATACAACAAACTTCTAAGAATAAATGCAAGGATTTCTCATAATAGATGGAAGGTTCTGGACTTAAATGTGACCTGATTACCTTTAAAAATTTTATTCCTCTCTCACATTCCTTAGCCTTCTTACTATTTTATTTTGTCACTAGAAATTGTCATATTCAAATGTGTTATATATTTTACTTATTCACTAGGTTTACTAAATCTCTACTTCTACAGGAATAAAAGGTTTCTGCATGCAGAATTTTAGTTTGTTTGTTCATTGATGTACCCTAAATATCTAAAACAGGGCATGACTTATCCTGGGTACCCAAGACATATTTGTTCAATAAATGGAAGTAAAATAGAGAGAGAAGAAAATGACAAATAATGAAACCAAGAGAGATAAGGAGCAGAACAGAAAAAAAATCATAGAAAACATCCATTAGTTTTCAGGATTTTTTAGTCTACAGCTCATCAAACTCATTAATTTTCTATAAGCACTCATTATGTAGTTGGTTCTAATGAGTGCTTAAAAGTAAAATAATTTATATGCAGATGATGAGGTATAGAAGTTATTTTTCCTATTATTTTCAAATGTTCAATTAAACATTAATAACCTTCCATTCAATTATTAGTTAAATTATATTCATTAACTAATAATTTTATTTGTTTATATTATAATAAATTATAAAATCAAATACAATATTAGTATTATTTATGAAATATTTTGGTCCTTATAAAATTGCTGATATAGCATTGCTATTTTACTGATATATATATATTACACATTTTAGATTTGCTTTGATCTAATATTTATCAAGCCAAATATTTGCTTATCTTTCATTACATGGCAATACAAGTTAGATTATTTCGATTTGATAATTTCATAGTTTTCATTTATTTGATGATTTGGAACAGTTTCTGCCCCCCAAAAATGTGTCTTTTTATTTATTTTGATATTAGCACATTGCATTCAGATCTGTAACTACTTGAAATAAAGCTCAACAGCTGCTCTTCACTTTGCTTAAAGTTTTGTTTCACGGCCTGTGTTCTGCATCTTACTGTTTTATAAATTATTTTTCTGTTCCTTGGGAACATCTGGTATTCTTTCTTACGTTCTAAACTGTGTTGATTTGTCTGAAGAATAGCATTTGTAGGTTTGGAATACTTTCAGTTCAGAAGTTTATTTTAATTTTGATAACAGTAATTTGGAAACCACTTATTTATAGTTAAATATATAAATTGAACTCTAAATGCAAGTGACCTCACATTCTGGGAAAGGAAAACACAGGATTTCAGGAAGTATAATTATTTTATGGTGATATCTGTTAACGATAAAATGTGATGACATACTGTCTCTTGTAAGTTCCTCAAGTAGTACAAAATTTACTAGTAATATATATTACTCATAAGATCGCAGCCCTGCATTTTGTTTTGTTTTATTAATATAAAATTTCAGTCATATCTTTGATGTTACAAATTAATGCACATAATCTTCTTAAATACTACTTAATCTTAGCATGTTTCCATGGTTATAGGTAGCTTTACTCTTAATTTTACTTGTATTCATCAATGTAAATAACAATTTTAGAAATGATCATACTCTTTAATTAATAATCAGTTAACAGGTATTTTTTGAGCATTGAGGATACTCAACACAAAGCATTAGATTTATGTGGAATAGAAATAAACAAGACTTACTCCTACCTAAAGACAGAACTCATATAGAGTTCAATTGGTTATGAATTCCAAAAACATTCAAAGAATAGAGATACAAATTGTGCAGTAGATATTTGAAGAAGCCTTAGAGAATGAAGGACTCAGATTTTGAAGGCTATATCATATTAAAATATAAAATGAAAATAATGAAATCAGGAAGGATGTTTTTACATCGTTCGTAGTGAATTTCAATTGTTGATTGGCTATCCTAATGGAAACGTTCAGCTTGGAATTTTATCCTGGCTAGTGAGTACATCATAGAGATAAATATGTATAAACATGTATTGTTATGTTATAAGACAGAGTTTGATCTGGTATTGCATATCCAAAAGAAACATAATTGATTTTGTAAATTTACCTAATTTTTACTCCTTTCTCTTTCCTTTTGTTCCTCCATTTTTTTTCAAGTAAAATGATGATACAATTAAAAATTGAATTTTGATGACCTTTTATAATTAATTTTAAGAAATACAAATATGTACATTGGACCACAATTAAAATAAACTTCTTATTAAAGAAAACTCTAAGCATGTGTGGTTTCAGAATGTAGATACTTTTTCAGAATGTTTTAGTTATTTATAAAGATTTGTTATTTTATATTTATTTTTGCAAAATTAACAATAACGTATGCAGTGTGCATTGAAGTTTGTATACTTTCTATTATGCTTACTGCATGTTCAGAGTTTTTAAGATTTATATTTTTAAGAAAGGAAACAATAGAAATATGTTTTGAAAAACTCATGCCAAAAATGACCAACGGTTCCCTTCAGTACTTTAGGTAACTTTTATGTTTACTTACTTATCACCATAGTTGACACATTATTTTAGTTTTGGAAAATGATCAGATTAACCCAAAAGCACCTTTAAAAACTTAAACCAGGATTTGGGCGATGTAATTGTTATCTAGCATATGATTTTACATGCCTTGATAATTATTCTCTTCTTCAAGCTAAATGACTTACATGAATGAAAATCTTATTAAATGAAAAAGTAATGCCACCTTTGTCAAAGTGTTGATGAATATGTATTATTCTCCCTAGGCTTGTCCTTGAGCTATACTTAAAATGCTGCTGAATTCACAAAGAATTTAGCCTGTATATCCTAACGTTTAGGACACATAATAGCATGGAGACTGTTGCCTGGCTCCCACTTTGTGATTTTTATATAGAGGAGAGTGGTTGGAGGAGTCATAGACGTCAGGATAAAGAGAGAGGGCAGAGGTGGGCAGCCTGAGCTACCAGTGTTTGGCATACGTTGTACAGTGTGGCGCATACAGTACATACATACATTCAGCATTTATTAGTTGAAGGTAGACTGAAATGTGAAATATGTATAGAATAAACCCTAGAGTAAAAACTAAAATGTATAGAAAAAGAGGTACTAATAAACCAATAACAGAGATACAAAAATGGAATCATAAGAAATGCTTAATCCAGCAATAACAGGACAAAAGGGAAAACAGAAATAATAGCATATAGGAAAAATAGAAATCACTAATTTAACTGCAAAGCATAATAAAATCAAGCATTTTTACAGTACTTTGTATTTTTGAGAACATTTGGGAAAAGTGCACAGGGGTGTGCTGCACCAAGCAACTGCTTACTGAAAAAGAGCTGTGCTAGCTATTAGCTTAGAGGAGTTACTCTCTGAAGAAGGTCATTACATAAAATTAAGAGGAAGAATTCACCACTGCTATATAAAATTAATAAATCAAGAAGTTAAAATAATATCAAGGATCTAGAAGATTTGAAAAGCAAAATTAACATGTAATCTAATGGACATGTGTGTAGACACATGCACACACACACAAACACACACAATTCTTCATTCAATAATTAGCAAATACTCAAAATTAAAATTGTTGCATGTGAGCACAATGGCTTGAAGTACCTTCAATATCTAGTCCCGGACTGTGTCTTAACCCTCTGCTTTTTCTGTTTCACTTTGAATAGCAGTGGACTTTTGATTTCTTGAAGATAAAGTTTCCTTTTAGACTCTGTTAGTACAAATTCAGTCTCCTCTATCTGGAAAACTCTCTCTTCACGGTTCTAACACACCACCATCTCCTCTTCATGCTTTAAAGTTCTACATAGATGCTATTTCTGCAGGGAGTCTTTCTCTGGCTTCTGGTTAAGGTCAAATATATGTTTCCTCAGCATGTTTCACTTTCACTTTTTTATGTACTCTGCAATTACTTTAATAATGGTCTTTATTTTTCCCACTAGACTCCTAAAGGTTAATATCATATTTGCTAAATCCATCTTTTGTTCTGAGCATAGTAATTGGCACAAAATAGACTCTCAGAAAGGTTTTGAACTAATAAGTAATCACATTGGTATTATGAAAGCCATATATTACATAAAAGATATTGTTAGCATTTCTAAGCTTATATTTCATAAATATATGAAATTATATTTTTACCACCTTTTGCACATACCCTTTAAATCTAACATGATTAAAAGCCTAACCCAAATGCCTCATTTCAGAAATTATCCTAACCCCTACCTAGTCTCTACTTCCCAATGCAAGTAACATTTCCTTCCTCTCACCTTGATTTCATTATCAACACTTAATTAAAACAAGTTACAGGATCTACTTTTCTCTATAGCTACTTGCATACACATCTTTATTACTAAATTGCTTTGCGAGACTTAAAGTAGGGTTTTCATCATTGCCTGATTTGGAACTAATGCTCACTCATTATTTGTAGACTACAAACTGAATGAGATATGATGTCAGTATTTCCAAATTGTATGTAGGTACTCCAGGTGGTCAATAGAGCACTTGGTCAAATGGTTAAATAAATTCATTAAATTAAATAACAAAAGTGATAAATTATTTGAACATTCCCAAATATCTTGGTATGATATACCTTCCTCTAGGTACCAGTGGGGCCCTGACCACTGGCTGCCTCCCTGTGTACCAGATCACCTCCTGTGACCCTTCACATTTATGGCTCGCTAAGTCCAGCCTAGTGTGCTGCTGATTCTTGCCTCTTCTTCATCCAAATTAAGTTACTGGTTCTGAATCAGAGAAGCAGCCTCGCCTATTGAAAAGGCTATGTCCTTGTAGACAGGAGTACAAATCCTAAAAACTGTATAACTTTCGGCAAATTGTCAAAATGGTACAAACACCAAATGGTGGCACAAACTACAACATTCGTACTGAATTACTATATACATATAGCACACTTGAGAACCCTGCCGACAGAATGTATCCAATAGCTGACAAATACTAGGAATTCAAACAAGTATAGGGATTACTGTGACTGCTCATTCATGTAACACTCCTTAGTACAGTTCTTTGCCTTGTGTCTATTTCCTACTCATTGTTTATGTCCAGTCCCTGAGAATGCTTTCTGTTTCCTTCACAAATCCCTTCTTCTTAAGTGCTCCAATCAACTAAAGTAATACAACTTAGGTATGTTAAAAAAAATAAGTAAGATCTAATACAGCTGTGAGTGAATTAAAAAATGGAAGTTACAGTAAAAACTGAGAGGAATTAAGATAAGCTGTATGAAATGAGGTATCATGTTTAATAGGTTAAAAACCTTACTCAGCAGCCTTAATGTCTCTGGAAGCAATTTAGTTTCGCCCAAAGACATTTTGACTTATAATAACCTATTTTAGCATTACCTTAGCATATCCCATGAGAGTCATTTACTAGAGTTACAGAGCTGAGCCGTACTGATTGGCTTCACTCTATTCAGTATCTGTCAGTTGAAGAAAAAAAATTCTTACGTGCACTGGAGCATATGCCAAATAGAATACATGCAAAATTCTCTGTTAAAATACAGCAACAATAAGAAATGCAAATCCATTGTATATACTGTAAATTACTTTACAAGGCATACTAATATTAGGTAGTTTTCTTCCTCAGGATGACTCCAAAAGGGCTGCCTTTCTGTATTTTGGACGCCAGGATAAATGCATCACTTTAAACTAGAGCAATGTGCACAAAAATTTAAAATACACAGAGGAGATTATTCCAAACCTAACCTTCCTTTAACACTCTGTGTAAAGGAATTTCTGTGTAATTACAATTTACAAAACGTAGCAGTGAATACAGATGTTTGCAAAAATTCTTTCACAAACTGAGGTTGTGAACTGCTTGTAAGTGCAGCAATATTTATCCTGGCAGTTCTGACTTAAGTGTTTCTTCCAATGACTAATTCAACCATTCAAAGATTTCTTCAGTTAAAGAAAGGAAAAGGTTAGCTTTTACTGCCAGAATATCTTTTGAAAACTTTCAGTTAGATAGTGAGAAAAAGCAAATTATCTCTTTAGATTTTAGTTTTCTGCTACTGTTCCATTGAAAGTGCAAATTTCTCCCATCTGTGCATTTTATTTCTCACCTCTTTTCCTTTGGTTCTGTGTGGTTATCAGTTGACAGCAAAGTCACTTTCTTAAACATGTCATTAATCGATGCACTTAGTATTCTGAATATTTATAAAGTTGGAGATTATTTAAAATATAGTGGGTGAGCATGGGGCTCGTCAGTAATTTAGAGGCTGGGCAGCTTTACACAAATTCCAGAATGAAAACCAAATAAAATTCACAATGAAGTTAATCTGACTCATATTGACAAGTGTGACTCTCAATGGCTGAAAAGTAATTAGGTACAAGTGATAAAAATGTGCTGTAAATGACCACAATTAATAGTACTTTTCCACAAAGAAACTAAGCTTTGTGTTGTTGCTGTTGTTGTTATTTGGAAAGAAGTGTGGTCATGGGAGGGAAAAGTTACTGAAACTGCTTCTTCACTTGTGAAACAAGAGGAATTGATCTATTTTTTTTAAAAAATTATACCAATCTCTGGGGTTTGAATCCATGCTTTTGTGTCTTTTGGGGATTTTATGTGAAAAGGCTATCCATGTTCATCTAATTTGGCCCATGGACAAAATCGATTGGTCTGCTCTATATCTCAAGAATTACACACATGAACCTGTGAGCAGAGGTCTCCCTAACACGTTATAGTGGTGGACTTTCAGCTACCAACATGGTTTATTTATGTTGGTTTACTACTCTACTCTAGGTTCTGTTTCTCTGTTCCTCTGTAGTTCTTCCCACTAAGAAAGAAAACTGTTTAAGAGTTTTTATTGAATACTTTTCCAAAAATATATCTTATAGAGTTTTCTGAAAAACATATCAATTAGATTTGATGTCATAAGCCAACATAACTTTGACTTTAAGAGAACTCTATTAATTTGCCAACTTCCAGCTCTCTTAGCATCACAATTGTTTCTGGAGTATAATCTCAGGGAGTACATCAAAGATTTATAATCCTCATAATGGCACAAATAAATTATCCTTATTGGTAATGAGGAATATCTGCTAAACCTAAAATCTTCTATTTAATATTCAATTATGTAATAACAGAAAAAGTATTCTGCAATGAATTTAACAAATTGAATAGGCAATTTTAAAAGTTTTTTTTAGGCTTTCTAGGTTCCGGAAGGTAGGAAGTGATTTAGTGCAATATGACAGCTATTTGCTTCTTCAGGGGAAAAGATAGTTGCCCCCAGATGGTTTTTAAGAACTCATTAGGAAGCAAAGGTGACAGGTGGTGCTTTCTTATTATTAGGAACAATAGTTAGAGAAACTTCATCTGTAGAAAAAAAAAAAAGAAACCTCGGTGAGTGCCTGGGTCTAGCATTTGGATCGACTAAAGGCACAAAGCCACCCATGCATGCTTATATGTTTTTTGAAATCACAGCATTATATATGGAATTCTACTTTGCTTTTTAAATAGCATCTGCATGTAGAGTGAAAAAGCATCCCTATAATAATTAGAGAAAAAATATACCTTTTCCTGCATGTTTCAAAATAAACTCCAACTCTCAGAATTGTGAGGCAATCCTATATTTTCCCCTAGCATTTAAGGAATTAAAATATCGATAACAAGAGGGAAATAATTTTATTATGGGGAAATCACAGAGGGGAGATTTAAACTGGTGACAGCTGATCCTCTAGAACCTTGAAATTAAAAGTGTAGTTGGACCAGCAGCTTCAACATTACTTGGGACTCCATTAGAAGTGCAGATTACATTTTGCCAAGAAACACTCCTTTAGGTAAACGTTAAGCATACTGAGAAAGCAGAGTTTAATAAAAAGGGGAGAGCCTGAGGGACATGGGAGCAGAAGATAAATTTAACACATCTAATCTAGATATTTCTTTTTTAAAAAAATTTTATTGGAGTATAGTTGATTTACAATGTGTTAGTTTCAGGTGTACAGCCAAGTGAATCAGTTATACATATACATATGTCCACTCTTTTTTAGATTCTTTTCCCATATAGGTCATTACGGAGTATTGAGTAGAGTTCCCTGTGCTATACAGTAGGGCCATGTTAGCTATCTATTGATATTTTATATATATTAGTGTATATATGTCAGTCCGAATCTCCCAATTTATGCCTCCCACCTTCCCCCCAGTAACCATTAGTTTGTTTTCTACATCTGTGACTCTATTTCTGTTTTGTAAGTAAGTTCATTTGTACCGTTTTTTTGTTTGTTTTTTAGATTCCTCAAGCGATATCATATGATATTTGTCATACTCTGTCTGACTTACTTCACTCAGCATGATATTCTCTAGGTCCATCCGTGTTGCTACAAATGGCATTATTTCATTCTTTTTTGATTCCATTATAGATATATACGTACCACACTTCTTTATCTACTCCTGTCATTTACTTTAATACTATTCTCTGCCTTCATTGTAAAGGCTTAAAGTGTACTGCATTGCCATCTTGATCACCTTGTTACTCCCCACCTTGTATCTGGGTCTAATATTTCCTTCTTTTTTTCATTAGTGCTTCTTTTTAGCCCTGCCAATAAATGCTTCAAATCCCAGACCTTAGCTCACAATTGTTTTTGAATTCTCTTTCGTGAGTAGCTCTTGTAGTTTTTCATATCACCTCTAAGTTATTTATTCTCAGTGTTCTGCTCACCACTTTTTCCTTAAAATTGATCGCAGAAATATCCTCCTACGCAGTATATTTCTACTTTGATGTTTAAGATTGCAGATAAGTGTCTAAATCCATTTATCACAATCCCTAAAAAAACTACTTTCTCTTCTCAAACTAACACTTGCTTCTCTCAATTCTGCCAGTCAATCAGACCAAATTCTAATTCTAAAAATTTCTCTTCCATTGTCCACTATATGTACTAAATTTCTGATATAAAGTAAATTACATTTAATATAAAATTTAAGGTAAGTGATATAATGTAACAATGTATTACATGGGTCCATTATTTTTCTCCATACCCATTCTAACAATTCTGACTTCATTAGCTCACTTCTAGAATATTCTAACTTAAAGCTAGATAGTCTTTCTAATAATATCTTTTTATCACATCTATTTAATTTTCTCAAAATCGCCACTTCCATGTTACTAAATACTAAAATATTCTTAATATATTCTTACCCACTCTGAGTCTCAGTACTATGCCTGATTTTGAAGAGCCTTTATAATATTCCACCTGGTAGCCTGGATAATTCTTTGCGTAATGTCAATAATTCCTATTCTAGATTATCATGGGTTTGTTTTAAATATCAACTGGCATGGTGTATATAAAAACAGGTTTTTTTAAGGTAATAGATTATTTTTTAGAGACTTTTTAGGAGGTTTCCATAAACATCGAACAGAAAGCACAGAGAATCGCCATACTTCCTCTTCCCCACCAACCCACATACAGTTTCCCCTATTATTAACATTTTCCATTAGTTCAGTGCATTTATTATAATTGATGAACCATACTGGTACATTATTATTAGCTAAATCCATAGTTTACATTAGAGTTCCGTCTTTGGGTCACACAGTTTTGACAAATATATAATAACATGTATTCACCATCACAGTGCTGAACAGAATAGATTCATTGCCCTAAATATCCCCTGTACTCACCCTACTCCCAGGCAACCACTGACCTTTTTACACTCTCTATTCTGATGATACCATCAAAGGCATTCTTTTTTTTATTTTACAGTGATTTTTATTTCCAACATTTCCTTTTGTTTCTTCCTTAGAATTTCCATCGCTCTGCTTGTATTACCCATTTACTCTTGTATGTTGTCCATTTTTTCTACTAGACTCCTGAAAATATGAATCATAGTTGGTTTCAAGCTGCAGTCTAATAATTTCAATATCTCTACACTATATGAGTCTGGTTCTGAAGGTTGCTTTGTGTCTTCACACTTTGTTCCACCTTTTCACATGCTTTATAATTTTTGTTTAAAGCTGCACATAATACATTGCATTAAAATTGAGATAAATGGGGCTTTAGTATAAGATTTTATCTTTATCTGGCTAAAGTATACCTATGTTTACTGTTTGATGTAGCTGTGGTGTCAAAGCCTAAAATATTCTCTAGTTGCTTTGTTTTTCCCTCCTCTGTTGTCTTTGGGTTTCCATAGATATTCCTTCATAAATAAGGTGCAAGACTTGCAGTTCATTCAGCTGTAATCTCCTGTGATCGTATAGAAGGTCTGTTGATGTGTTGGTATGGTATAGTATAAGGAGAAACATTCTTATAGTCCTCTGATTAGATCTCAGTCTTCTAATAAGCTGGTGTCCCAGGTCTGTGACCTTCGCAAGGACTGTTCAGTTCCCCCACTCAGGTAAGACCAGAAGTTTAGAGGACACTGGAGTTGGGTATTTTCCTTCCTCCAAGGTACCATTAGGTTCTTGAAATACGGAAGTTATTACGCTTTGATAAAATAGTGTCCATTGAGGGAAGGCTATTGTTAAGGAGACCATACCACTCTGGGCAGTTTTTCCTGTGACATCGAATCTCTGGTGGATCTAACATGAGTTTCTGTTTTCAGTTTGTTCAGCAGTTTTTCTTGTTGTAAGGATGTTGGCAGCAACTACCAAGTCCTTTGCCTGTTGGACCTGAAAATGGGGCTCTGTTTTTAATTTATGTTTTACTTAATCAAACATGTATACAAATATATGTATAAAATTATAAAATGCAATATAATCTAAATATTTATAATAAAAGAAAAATCAGTTCCTTTCTTTTATCTTCCAACTCTGATTCCTATTTCTCAGAAACAACTGCTTTCTAATATTTTAGAAGGTTTTTTCTTTATATTTATCTCCATGTTACATATAATTGGCTTATATAAAAATTTCTTTTTAAGATTCTGATATCAACTGCTTCTATCAAAATTTAGGATACAGCTTTCATATTCCCTTCTCCTGTACCTTTTCCTACCACACACTTATCACTTTCCTCTATTGTCACAGTTTAGTTATAATATTTGGTTAGCATAATCCATACTGCATATATTGTTATACCTAGAAATACTTTGTCTTTATTTTTCATTTGTTTACTTTTCTATGTATTAAATATTAATCCAAATTTAAGCTCTTTGCCAGCAATAAAAATATCTTCTCAGTGCAATGTAAAAACCCCAGATAATCTAGAAATATTACTTTTTCTTTATGGTTAAGTTACTCTGGGAGGTCCATTCTCTGCTTCTTTCTGGAGTAATTCTCTATCTGCTACTCGGGTTTAATTTCTAAGCCTCTACATTTTTTTTAATGTATATGTTTGTTTGTTGCTTGCTTATTGTTGGTTCCATGCTTCCTCCTTTTCATACCCTCAGAGTAATTTTTGATAAATGTAATAATCAGTCATTTCTTTGAGAATACAATTTTATAGTTTTTGATGTTATTTATAATTTACTTATTCTCTATGTAATCATGTCTAATTTATAATAACATCTGTCTTTAATTAATTAAAATTTATACATTAGCAACTAACTCCTAATAAGAAGGTTCTTTCTTACTGACCAGGCTTGAATTATTAATACATGTGATAATTGAATTTCTATAATTCAATTTCTATAATTGATTTCTATCAATTAAGTCTGAAAATACGTTTGTATATATTTTTAAACATATTCCGAAAAACGATAGGAGAATCTTAAATTGCAGATAGAATAAAAGTTAAATGGAAATGCATTAGAAAATAATCAAAGTATAGATATACTTAGGAAGACAAGTGTATTGTAATGTGTACTTAAACACAGGAAAATACTGAATTTATATAAAACAATGTGTTCATATGAATTTCAACAATGTATATTTTTGCTTCCAGAGTTAGTATTGAGTAGCACTCATTTGTTAATTAAAATACCCTCTCCATAACAGGTATTTATATTTTATTTAATTTGATGGCTTATCAACAATTATCATTTTATGTGCATATTTGTCCATAAATGGACATAAATATAGGACTGATGTTGTGATTTTGTTGCATACTGTTGGTTCCTGGTCCGAATATGGCCAGCTGACTTATTTTACTTGGCCAGCAGGATGTTTTTGTTTAGCTTTCATTCTTTTTAATAAGTGTGAATACTTTAAGGGACCGATGTGCTGTCTAGTTCATTGGTAAAACAGCTAGCTATTTCTCATACTCAGATGCTTCACACATTTATATGACCTATAGGCCGCTGAGGTCATTGTGATCCCTTGAGAGTTGTGAGTGAGCTTCCCTCCTGGGAACATCTTTCTTGCCTTTATATTCTCTATTTCATCACTCTAAGTTCTTGCAAATAACTTTAAATCCCAGTTGTCTATATAAGTTCTTGAGATACCAGAATTATTTTTAGAGCAAAGCTTATTTTGCATAATAAAAATTAATATATCATTTAATGAAAAATTATTAGCAAAAATAATTTCCATTGACACGTACACATGAACACCAGTTTTTATTTATAGATTTAATCATTAATTGCAGCACAGATGTAAGTAATATTTCATGTGAAAACTAATAGTGCATACTATACTTATTCTGTTATAATATGATGTTTATCATACATGAATTAGAAACGTGCCTTCAGCCTGCCTTTATGTATTTTCAGTGTAGCTGACTTAATTATAGTGGAAAACAATTCACTGTTGTAAGTAGCCTTTAGCAACACTAAATCCTTGAAGACACTGACTGAGACTTTGGCCAGTGACATGGTTACTTGATAGGAAGAACTAGTGCTTACAACCATAAGGTATTGGGCGTATTTAATGCTCTATAGAATTCAGTTTTTTAGTTTGGTACAGTGTAAGTTATTACTGCAATTTTTCTGCCTTCAAAGGATGACAAAATTTTCTAATTTATATATTTATTTACCAATGAAATATAATTAAACTATGTCAGTCCTGTAATGAATACATGTGATAACTGAATTGATTTCTATCAATTAAGTCTGAAAATTTGTTTATATACATTTTTAAACATATTCCAAAAAAAGATAGGAGAATCTTAAAATGCAGATAGCATAAAATTTAAATGGAAATGCATTAGAAAAAATGCTAGAAGGGAAACAGGTAGGGGAAAAAAGCACATTACTTGAAAGGTAAATTAATACCAGAAGTGATTACTATAAAGTCACATAACATTTCTAGAGGCATCAATTGTTTGAATCTGAGAATATTGAAAGCAAACTAAATTAAATAAATAAGATAAATTGTATATTTTATATTACTAAACAACTCATGTTACTCATGATTTAGCATCTGATATAGTTCAGTAAATTTTACTGTTTATCCCTCCTATTTGCAACCCCATTGTAAACACATGGACCTCTTTATATGGCCCATAATAACTGGCCTGGAAATCATACAGAATTCCCTCTCGGTAAATGTAGTTTAAGTTGACTGATACCTATAAGACTGATCTCATTTTTTTATCCTTCTATGATATATTTCTGCACACACACACACACACACACACACATACACACACACACACACAGAGGCACACACCCTATGCTTTTCATTTAAATCTCTTGGTTTTCTCGCCCTGAGAGCAGAAAAAAAGCATGGCAAAGGCTAAAATTTTCTTGGGATTATTATTTTTCATTAGCAAGAGAGAGAAAATCTTACTGGCAGCTTTTACAATTACAAGTCAAGTAAACGAGAATAAAGAAAATATAGTAGATCAGAAGTTGATCTTTATAAACTTGGGTTCCTGGTTAAAGAATAATTTTATTGCTGAATTGTACAAATTTGGTCTTTCTAAGAAATATACATCTATGTATTGATATCATATTTAGAAAATTTCACACCTTCCTTTGAATATTAGGAATAAACAGGTAAATGTGAGATAATGCTTGACTTCTAATGTAAAGTATTTGAAGAGAAAGAGCAGTTAGAACTGGATCTGATCCAAAAACTAGCAAATAAATAACAATTACAAAAACAAGATATGGGAAAATATTTCAGAAAGTTTGAACTTTCTTTACTAATTCAGAGGCTATGTGCCTAAAATTCAATTCTTTGAGTCACTCTCTATCCTAAAAAATAAAGAGTTCGAAGGAAGCATATTTTGCCATGACCCAACGTGAGCCTTTCTAAAATATTTATGAACACTATCCAAACACCTAATTGTGGCCTAAATGTCCCACATGGCCTGGACTCTGCCTGCCATTGACCTCATGTAATACCATTTTCTCCCCCACCTAATATGATCTCATCTTTAGAAAAGACTCATTTCCTTTCTACTCCATGGTCTATATTTGAAATGCTCTTCCCGTAGGTCATTTTGATAAAGTGGTTCTCCTTTCCTTTATAATTCAATAATTCATGCCATTCTTCTCAAAAAAATATAGAATTTTGTGTGTCTTAATTAATTGCCCTTGTTCTTATCACTAGAATATATGGTCTATGAAATCAATATATACATTATTTTTTTTGCAGTTTTAATTTTATTACCTTGGATGGGGCCTGACTCATAATTGGCAACATATTTGCCTTTATGAATATAAATATAACTACTTAATTTGATGGATTAAATATAATAAGGTTAGAAAAACCAAAAGAGAATATTTTTAATTGGCTTACTTTCTAGGGATTCTGCATTTTATAAGGATTTCCTGGGTATTATCTGTGAGATATACAAACTTTTTTCCAGGTTTAATATTAATGTTGTCCAAAGTTTCATTCATTGCTATACTGTTTCTAGTCATAGACACATGGTTTCCCATACCTACTTTAATCTCCATTTTCTGACTTTATTCTATAATAGTTTTAATATTGCAAATGTCCCCAAATTGTTGCTAAATAAAACTTTAACATGGAGAAATACTTTTATAGTAATTGCTTTCTTCCTTCACAGAATACTTTTTATTTCCATAAGAAGCTCTTTGGCCTCGGAATCTGAGACTAAACTTTGAAAAAATCAACAGGACAAGACTCCAACAACATAGAATGACACACAAATGTGTATATATACCAAGATAGCAGAAAGAATGTATGCAAGTTTTACACAAAAATAATTTGACTCACTGTTAGTCTTAACATTTGATAGGCCAGTGTTATATAATTTTTCGGTTTTACAGATAGTTTATCAATTAAAAATGGAATAGAACCAGATGTTATTAGAATATTTAACATAGTTTGAAAACTGTTCTTACAGTGGAGAGAGCATGGTATTTAGAGTCAGACACCTGGATTCAAATCCCAAAATGACCTCATATTAAGAATATCATTTTATTTGCATTGTGAAAAATTCTGAAGTTGAAAGTGAATGAAGGGCCAAAAAACCTTGGTGGATAAGATCTGTTTATTACTGAATTTTATCTTTAGTAGGCTACTTCTGCCTTCTCGAATCTGAATTTTTCTTTAATTCCTTAGGAAAAATATTAAGTTACTGAGACTTTTCAAAAAGCAGTGTATTCTCCTTATCCTTGGTCCAATTGCCAAGGAAAAAGAAATATTTAACTTCTCTTAAACTTTACTTTCTAATCAATAAAATAATAACTGTTTTATCATCAATAGGGTTAATAGTTAAAGTAAGATGGCCATGTGGTATGACTGGCACATAACAAGTTTCACTCCTCTGTGGTGATACATTAAACTGATCTTTCATATTGAAGTCATCATAAATGACTGTCAAAGAAAGTAATATAATTGTACAACTGAAAATCACCTATGATTTTACTTAGCCCAGTTATTTCACTTTATATATGTTGGAACCATAGCTACAGAGAGTGTAATAATTTAAATAATGTGAAAGCTGTTGGTGGGCTTGAGATGAGAATCTAGCAGAGCATGTATATACCAATGAATATTCTCCTTTTATCCAATTACCTTCCTTCACTTCTTTTTATTTTCTTGCTTTATTTATATTCTTTCCTTATGTGGTGAGGGAAGAATTTTTGTTAGCCAAAATAAACAGAGTCAGAAAGATGCAAATGGCTCCAGGAACAGTGGATATATTAAATTCAAGCATGCATGAGAACTAAAATATGCCTTCATAGGTTTATAAAATGATTTAATGGAAGTTTACATTTTACATTCACCACCAGCTCAATCACTCTCCTGCTCTAAGAGATTTATAATATACAGAGCCACCATATCTCTTTCTTTCCTACCTTCCTGCCTTCTTCCTCCTTTCTCTTTCCTCTCATTCCGCCTCCTCCCACCCACTTCTCCTCCTCCTCCTCCTGCTTTTCATCCTCCTTCTCCTTGCTGTTTAAAGAAAACATGAAGAGCCAAGGCAGCATCCCTGTCAGGGCATTTCTCTTCTCACCAAAAGCAAAGTGTATTTCAAGCAATCAGTATGTATATAGGCATATTCTTTTAGGATAGTAATTAGTGGCAATGGACTTCAGCTATATTAAAAGACTTCCTAATGAGCAATAAAGAACACAGCTTCACTGGCATTTTAATGACAGCATCAATATTTGACAATGTCAAGTCACCTTGCTAAGGGAGAATAGCTAATTATAACGTAAGTAAGTTAACTCTCGCATATATCTCATATAATATTTTTTGTCCTAAAATCCAAAAATATTATGAATGCCATTTAACTTTCTACTGATGAATTACCTTGGATTAAATAAACTGTAGGACAAAATACAGTCTTAGAAAGTAGATGCAAGCATATTCTTTTCAGTCTTTTCTGAAATCAAGGATAGTTGCAAATGAGTATATTGAGTAGCATATGTTAATTCTTGAAATACCACAAAGAACCAGAGTATACCATAGGTACTGGCTTCCGATGACTTTACTTCCCTTCCTTACTATATAATGGACATTTTGATTTCAGTGCTCTATTTTAAGGACTAAATAAGAAAATGAAGGTAAAACTGCTTACAGATTTGTCATCAAAACTATTTATCTTGCCCTTTTCTCTATACTAATAGTAACAAAACATTTTGCTCTTGTAGTGGATATTTTCGGAACATATAAAAGCTAATACAACATTGTTGAAATGGTTTTGAATGCAAACATCATAAAAGACAATAATAAAATTTCTACTCCTGTTAACAAAGTAGAAAAGCCCAACAGTGCTGCGGCACTGAGCAAGAATTTTACCTCAATAAGTCTGATTCCAGAGTTCATGTTACCTGTAAACTGTGTGTGCTCAGCTTACTGGCTTTAAATTTTAGAGGAAAGAAGAGACAGGAAGGGAAGGGATGAGAAGAGAGAAGAGAGGGAAGAGGAGGGGAAGGGAAGGAGGAGAAGAGAGAAGAGGAAAAAAATCAGGAAGAGAAAAGGGAGTACAGAAGCACTGTAATTTAAAAGGTTTGGAAAAGGATGATTTAAAGAGTTTTTAGGGCCTGTTGCAATTTTAGTCTGCTGTTGCCCATTGAAAATATTGAAGGTAACAAGTTTTTTTTCATCCCAGGCCTCATTCATCTTCGGCTATGCTGGATATAAACTTCGGCACTTTTGTAAGGATATATTGGAAAGAAAGATACTCATATTAATTTTTCATTAAGTGTGAATCATAGCTTCCCAGAAAACAAACTTGTGTTTTACAGTAAAACAAGTTAAATTAACAAGTTCCAAAAAGTTAATGTAGTATCCCAGAAAACTGTTCTCATAATTTACAACAAAGTGTCTTAAAATTTTTTCTCTCAAGATTCAGGTAAAAAGATATTATCAAGGAAGTAAATAATATTATTGGTGCTCATTAGAAAGTTAAGAGAATCATATAGTTGTATTTACTTGCAATTAAAATATTCATAATGTAGGTATGAAATAGAAGGAATTAATCCTCACCTATAATAAAGTAGTTAATTATAATGATAGTAAGAGATATGAAACATTAATTTATGTTAGAAAATTAACACTAAAATTAAAAAGGAAAAAAGAATACTCAATACAATATCAGCTTTAGAAGGTTATCTTTGCTGGGAGCCAAGTATATTTGTTATAGTGGGGAAGGTTTGCGATTAAAATATATAGTAATTGTGACAAATTGAAAGTAGGAAAAAAAAGCTACAATTTTTTTTAAAAAAAGCTTGTAAACTACAACTTGTCATAACATCCAGACTCTAACATTAATTTTGATTATTGTCCTTATTAAAATCAACCATAAATATATTTAAGACAGTATTGATAATGTGAATTGGAGAGGGTGTCCAATTTTAGTCCAGGACAGTAAAGTA
This sequence comes from Kogia breviceps, assembly GCF_026419965.1. Classification (NCBI taxonomy): domain Eukaryota; kingdom Metazoa; phylum Chordata; class Mammalia; order Artiodactyla; family Physeteridae; genus Kogia; species Kogia breviceps. The sequence goes on along the minus strand of NC_081315.1, from coordinate 122,990,720 downwards.
TCTGCTGTGACTCCTACATCTGTTCACAAAGCAGAGCTTTTGTTAGCTATATGCTGTACTTAGACTAGTAGATACCAAGGCCAGTGTTACAGCCTGTGAAGTTAACTGAACAACAAGAAATACAACAAATATATTAAACAATGATGGGTCTTAAAGCTCTCTCTGAAGATACTACTCTGCCTCTTTTAAATATGCATCTTAACTTTCAAAAATAACATGTTGCATTTTATCAAATATATATGGTAATTTACTTTGAGAAACATTGCATATTAATCATGAATAAAGTATGTAACAAAAATGAATGTCACCTATAGCAAAATCTATGCAAAATACTACCATAAAGCTAGCAGCAGGAATTCTCTAAATGGCTGAAGATAAATCACATTTAATAATTATAAATAAGAAAAAAAAGCATACCAAAATTTTCCTTGAGGCTCATGATCTCAGCATCTAAGTATAGTTATTTTAAATACTAAAGTCACTTTTCCTGATATCTCTGATGGATTGCTGACAACTCCTCTACTTTCTAATATAATTTTTGTGAAGATTGAAATTCCAAGTACACCAAGGTATGGTTGTGATGCAGAAATTCACTGTGCAAAATGGTGAATTCAAATAATAGTATTAGAGGGAACAGATTACTTTTACCTAGCTTTTTAAATTTATATTTAATAAAATTTCAATTTGGCAAACATTACATTGGTTATCAGAAATTACTTTAGAAATGTAATATCACATTCTCTTCTTCTTAGACTTTGTCAATAAATATACAGATGAGAAAACATTTGCAATATTTTTATATTTCAAATGTAGTTTATTTAGGAATCTGTATTGCATCAGAAATGTTCCTAGAGTTATGGCAGACATTCTGAGTAGGATAATGGAAAAAAAGATATTTGATGAAGTACTTGGCAATTGAAAAAATATGTATCTTAGTAACATAGGATGGTAAGATAAAAGTTCACCATTACAAATCAACAAGTACAAAATTGATTCTGTCCTTGTGTATCTGACGGCTTAGAAGTGAAGTCTATGGGCTCTTGTTTCAGAATGTCTGAATTTGATCCTAATTCTCCATTTACAGGTTTTGTAATTGTGGGAGAATTATCTGACTGTTCTATGCTGCAGTTTCATTATCTGTAAGAGAGAGATTAATGAGTAACATTAGTTATAGATTTCTTGTGAACATTAGTTCATATCTGTAAAATCATACATGTGTTAGTTAATATATGTTTAATACATTAGTATTGCTATGATCTGAATGTTTGTCCATCAAGACTCATGTGTTAAAACCTAATTCCCAATGTGATGGAATTAGGAGGTAGGTCCTTTAGGGGGCAGTTAGGTCATGGAGACAGAGCCCTCGTGAATGAGAGTAATGTTCTTAATAAAAGAGACCCTGAGAGCTGCCCTGCTTCTTCCACCATGTGAGGTTACAGCCAGAAGGTACCATCCATGAGGAAGTGGACTCTCCTTAGACACAGAATCTGCCAGTGCTTTGATCTTGGACTTCCCAGTCTCCCAGAACTGAGAGGAATAAATTTGTTTTGTTCATTAGCCACCTAGTCTATGGTATTTTGTTATAGAAGCTCAAAGGGACTGACAGTTAATATATGTTGATATTAATTAACATATGTTAAATCACTTAAAGGCATACTTGATCTACCATATACACTCAATAAAAGTTTATTTTTATTATAAGGTTTTTCTTATTAAATGCTTACAGTTTTTTTCTATAAATAGAGTATTACCTACATTCAAATTCACCTAATTTATTAATGTAAATAATTAAAAATGCAAGGCTAATTTAGGTATATTTGCTTTACATTAGAACCATATGTAATTCAATCTGCCCTTTGGCAAATGAAAGATAAAGACTCAAAAATAAAAGGAAGAGCTAAAATTCAAGTGAGCAGAGCTAATGTGCACAGTTCTCAACACTTTCTTAATGACACATTATAATGTGTTTTAGTCATTCATGTTGGTCAACAAAATAGGTGTAAGGACTTATAAATGAAGAAAAACATTCCTTAAAAACTAGGTTTCAAATGCTAATAAACGTAGAGCTTTGTCAATAAATATTGGACAACTTTCAGTTGGTAATCTATGACATTTTTGTTGCATCAGTTTTTGTAATGTAATATGTTTAATGAATCCCTGTATTCATTTGTTCATACTTGTATCAAGTTGGTATTTAGTATTGTAAGTTCAGCATTATTCATGGTTTGGGGAACAAGAAAGCAGTGAACAAGGCATATAAAGTCTCTTATCCAGAAGGAAGAGAAGGGACACAAAATGTAAGTAAACAAATAAATAAAATTCAGTAAGTGCTACTATGAAGTAAAACAAACAAACCACCACCACCGACAACAACAAAACCAATGATGTGCAGAAAGTAGCTGGGATGTGAAGGTAATTTGGAAAAGTTGGTGAAGTATGCCTCGCTAAACTGAAACCTTTGTAATATCCTTTGTAACATACAAATGTGCATAATTCTAAATGTTAGATAATATCTAACATTTAAAATTATGAGGAAAATTACAGCCATTTGCAGATGTGGTGACTTAGAGTGCAAAGGCTTTAAGGTTGTAACCAGCATAGTGGGTTTTCCAAGGGACGGGGGGGAAGCTGTCAAAATTAGATCACTGAACTAGGGGAGAAAGGGATATGAGACGAAGGGTTCTGCACCCAATTTTGATGTGTGGGTGGGGAGGTGGGCAGGGAGGTTCCCCATACCAAGCAAGCAGTTCTCCAACACAAACTGAGTGTCCTCCACTTGAGATGCCAGTCAGAAGCCTAGGTTGTTACATGTGCTTCTGACCAACTGGCTATACGAATTGGAAGTCTCTAAGATGACCTCCTTGGGTTTGATTAATTTGCTAGAGCAGTTCACAAGACTCAGGATACCAATTTACTCAGTAGATAACTGGTTTATTTCAAAGGATATAAAAGATGCAGAAATACATAGGGTGACTTCTGGAACAAAGAGCTTCAGTGCTCATGGAGTTTGGGCACGGATAATGGCATATGGAAAGGTTCTGTTTCACCAACCTGGAAGATCTCTGAACTCCCTCCTTTTTATGAAGGCTTTATTACATAGGCATGGTTGATTAAATCATTGTTCACTGGTGATTGATTCAACTTCCTCTCTGTCTTTGCTCCCCAGAAATTAGGGGGTGGGACTTAAAAATGTGCCAACCACCTCTATTCTTGGTTGGCTTCATGGCAACCAGCCCCTGTCCTTAGGTTTTTTCAAAAAATCAGCTCATTCACACAACGAAAGATACCTTTGTCACTCTCATTACTTAGGAAATTCCAATGGGTTTAGGAGTTCTGCCAGAAACTGGGAAGACCAAGTGTATATTTATTATAAATCACAGTATCACAGAGGTGCAATCTGAAATACAGGTAGTTAGAAGATCATGTAGGTTTAGACTCTAAAATAGTCTTCAAATGTAGAAAAGCATAAAACCAAACCTGGAGAGTTTTAACAGACGAGGAAAATTATCTAATATTTAAAAGAAAAGCCCTCTATGTTCTATAAGAAGTATATATTATAGAGAGGACAGAATGTAGCAGGGAATTGAGTTAGTAGGCTATTAACAGTAATTCAAATAAAAACTAAGAGTTTTGTACAATAATGATTATAGTTAAGATGGAAGGAGGACCACACATTGGGCATTTATTCTAAGGTTGAGTTCAAAAGCTCTTTGAAGGATTAAGTGGGGCTGAAGGAATGAATGGAATCAAGCTATCTCAGGTTTTCAGAGTGAGCAACTGAGGGAGAGTAGTGCTGTTGCTATTTACAAACATGGGGAAGATTGAGGGGAAGATATATCTTGAGGAGAGTGAGGCCAGACAAGAATCCTATTTGGGCATCTTACATTCAGAGGCCAATTTGACAAACTAATGGAAATATATATAACCATATATGGTCCTGTTGTTCAAGGGAGAAGTGGAGATTGTATTGATATCTATAAATCTGCAAATTACTGTTATATAGATGGCATTTAAGACCAGAACATTGTATGACATCCTCTAAGCAGAACATGTAGATAGAGAAGTGAGGCTAGGATTAAATCCAAGTGAACATTTAACTTTAAAATAATGGGAGGAATTGGAAAAAATTTCTAAGAGAAAGATGAAGAGATTTGAATAGGAATTATAGTTGTATAGAATAAAATCAAAATAGAAAACAAGATATAAAAGCTTTGATAATGAAAAGACTACTGTCATACACATACAAATAGATGAAATTTACATTATTCTGTGAAACATTTGCCAGGCAATGTTCTAGGCTTTTAGTAAATGATAGCTCATTCAAACCTCATAGAAACCCTTTTAGACATTTGGCAAGAAGGCAGATAGACATGGAAAGATTCAATATAGTCCCAAAGATGAGTCTCCTGTTAAGAGCCAGTCATTTGATTTGAGAAACACAGTTAATCCCACAATGAATGTTGGTTCCTTAAGTCAATTTTGAAAAATTTTAAATGTATATATGACTTAAGCTAAATTAAAGCAAAACAATTTAAAGAGCATGTAATATATGGTTTGTGATTAAGTACAATTAAACATAAAACCAGAATATAATGTACAACACTGATAATAGTTTGAAAGTTATAAATTGAATCAAAATTTATAAATTAAAAAAAATTTCTCAATCCTATTTTTACTGAACCAAACTTGGGTCTGCTTGCCAAGGCACAGTAAAGCCAATCTACTGTCGCTGAGTTGTGGTGAAGGAAAGTAGAGTTTATTGCAAGATGCCTAACATGGGGCCGAGCAAGGAAAATGAGCAGCGCATGCTCAAAAGCCCCGAACTCCCCGAAGGATTTCAGGGAAGGGTTTTTTTTTTGTTTGTTTGTTTTTTTTTTTTTTTTTTTTTTTTTTTTTTTTTTTTTTTTTTGCGGTATGCGGGCCTCTCACTGTTGTGGCCTCTCCCATTGCGGAGCGCAGGCTCAGTGGCCATGGCTCACGGGCCCAGCCGCTGCACGGTATGTGGGATCTTCCCGGACCCGGGCATGAACCCGTGTCCCCTGCATTGGCAGGCGGATTCTCAACCACTGCGCCACCAGGGAAGCCCCAGGGAAGGGTTTTTAAAGGCAAGGTGAGGGAAAAAATCATAGGGTGAGTGATCAGCTTCTGCACAATTCTCTGGCTGGTTGATGGTGAGGTAAAAAGATGATGTCACAGGTTAATGTCATGAGTCCTCAGGCTCCAGCTGGTCTGGGGACTGTATGCTCATGGTTATCATGCAATTATCTTCTTCCATATAGTGTGGGTTTAAGTGTCTGCAAAACAACTCAGGAATGTGCTTCAGACACTGTTATCTATGTCCTTTGGGGAGAACTAAAGATTCTGTGATTCTGCTATATGGCTGATATATTGTTTAAATTGTTAACAGTTCTCCTGGCCCGAGTGATGTTTTTTTATACTGCATGTTCACATTTTTCCAATCATTAACTCTTGAGCCAACCTTCTGTGACTCAGGGGAGGCCTGGGAGACTAAAGCTTTTCTACAAACAAGAGGCAAGTGGAAGACTTGGAGGAGTCTTTCCTTGGAAGGCCCCATAGAGTCCTGCTTGGTTATACTATTAAAGAAATATTTCCTTTCTTAATTTAACCTTTCATCAATGTCATAAAATTTGTGAACTTCCTTTCATAGCTTCATAATTAACATGTAACTGATGTGTTTTAGAAATATAATAAAGTGTGATTTATTAAGCTATCTGCCACTTCACAGATTAAATTTCTGATTCCATTGATCTCACTGACTATTAAATTATATGTCTACCATTACCAGTCTGTGTGCACACTATCTGAAATTTAAAGCTGGAAAAAATAAACATGGTAAAGTATAGTTCTTCAAAATATTGTATTCGGGGATCTGCAGTTCCTAACCAAAGAATTTTCTAGCTGGGTCATTCCAGCTGAACCTCTCCAAATATCCCAACTACTTCATGACTGAATAGCTATAAAATACCACAAAACATTCTATACAGATAGCCAAACTGGAAGTTCTAATCAACAGTATTTATTTTTAGTTCAAGCTAAGCATTCTACACAATTTCTAATCCTGGACGTCAGAGGATTTTTTTGCTAAAATATTTTAAAATAATTCTTAAAATTATCTTGTATGGATGGATAATAGCAATCAAGGAATTTTCGTCTCCATATGGCAAGGTCAAGTTAAATAAAATGGTTCTAGGCATTTTTTTTTCCTTTAAATGTTTAAAGGTTGTCTGCTGTTCTTGTCAGTAACTTTAATTTTCCTAAGTTGTATTTTTCTCTAATAGAAAACTGATTTTTGTATTGCTCAGTGATGCATTTATCTCTGCAGTGTGCTAAGTACTTTCTGGCTGAAAAGGTATAGTATGTGGCATTCTTGCTGAATTTAATTAAATGCAATATAATATGTATTTGAACTGTAACATTAAGATGGAACAGAAAAGCTGAACTAATTTTAAATTCTTGAGAAAACACAAAGCAAAGTGATCCCATTTACACCAACTATCGGATGCTCATAAACAGACAATTTAAAAACCATGTCAAAATTCATTCAGCTTCACATAATGAAAATATTAGGAAAGCGCAGAGATAGGATACCATCTTAAAAGCTATCAGAAGATAGGTCAGAAACCACATAAAAATAAAATCAAGGATATAAAATAGAAACTGTTTACCTAGAAAAGACTGCATTCAATCACTGGGTATTTGTATGATCCTGTAGACATATATTATATTTTATAATGAAACACTATCAGAATTTTCAGAGTGGGCAAAGCTCTGGTAATAAATTTGTCACAACATGATAAATCCAAACAGAGTGAATCAAGATATAAATATAAAATTTTGAAGTTTTTATCCATTTTGGCTCTTAGGGAGACTTGACTGAATGGCAATGTCCATGTAATGAACTATATAGTGAAGGGCTTATTGGGTTTTTCTTAGAAAAAACATAGGAAAATCAAGGTCACTCTCTCTTTTTTTTTTTTTTTTTTGCGGTGTGCGGGCCTCTCACTGTTGTGGCCTCTCCCGTTGCGGAGCGCAGGCCCCGGACGCTCAGGCCCAGTGGCCACGGCTCACGGGCTTAGCCGCTCCGCGGCATGTGGGATCTTCCCGGACCAGGGCACGAACCCGTGTCTCCTGCATCGGCAGGCGGACTCTCAACCACTGCGCCACCAGGGAAGCCCAAGGTCACTCTCTTGTCATAAGAATTTTGAGCATTAAAATTGGAAATAAAGCATTTATATAGTATATAATAAAATGGAGCCTTTAACTTTCACTTGATTATTCTTTAGTATTAAATAAAGTATCTTAAGTGTAAGCAGCTGCATCATCAACATATTCAATAGTGTATAAAAGTTGTTCTTGAAGTGAATTGGGTTCAAATTGAAGATTAGGGATCAAGTTGCAGGATTCCTAGTTTTATCGGTTTTGTCTCAACTAAAGCCCTGCACACTTACTGGAATTCCCTGGTGGTCCCGTGGTTAGGCCTCCTTGCTTTCACTGCTGAGGGCCCGGGTTCAATTGCTGGTTGGGGAACTAAGATCCCACAAGCCTCGTGGCATGGCCAAAAAAAAAAAAACCTTGCACACTTACTTTCTGTTCATTTAAAGGGACTTCCCTTAAATGCTAAGACAAGTCACATAATCTCAAGATTAGGTATGAAAATGGAATAATTCATCACTTGTTACAGAATTTGATTGTAATTTAAGAAAACCTGGAAATGTAAAGTAGAAATTCAAAATTTTTATTGTTAACCTGTTACTAGTATATTTTTCCTATTTCTTTGAATATTATTCAGTGTACATGTAACATGATAGTAATGCTTCAACAAATATTTGTTAAATAAGTAATAAAATGAATAAATGAATCAGCATTATACAAAGAAAAAATAAATTAAGTATCCCTGTTTCCCCATTCCTTCATATGTTCAACCAGCAGCTAGGCAAGCATCTTTCATGATCATTTTAAAAACAATTCCTGGGCTTCCCTGGTGGCGCAGTGGTTGAGAATCCGCCTGCCAATGCAGGAGACACGGGTTCGTGCCCTGGTCCGGGAAGATCCCACATGTCGCGGAGCAACTAAGCCCGTGAGCCATGGCCGCTAGGCCTGCGCGTCCGGAGCCTGTGCTCCGCAACGGGAGAGGCCACAACAGTGAGAGGCCCGCATACCGCAAAAAAAAAAAAAAAAAAAAAAAAAAAAACAATTCCTCTTATGTGCAAGAGGTGAAAACAAATGCCCCAGGATCATCAAACGCTAATGGATTTGGTGCCATTAGAGTTTCTAGACCTGACATAGTTATTAAAATATTCAATCCTACAAACATATTATTGACTTTGCCTGAAATATCACTGACCAGTATTTAATAGGTACATTGTTTTATTTATTTACAGGGATAGTCTCCCAACTACATATAATGAAAATTACAAAACCATAAGTGTATCAGTTGATAAACCTTCATAGTAGCTCTGCCTACTGTGTTGAGAATAAAATACATAGACATAAGAGAAAAAGGTAAAACCCCATTAGGAGATAAGGACGGTATCTGCTTTATGTCAAATACATTTTGAAGATAAAGTTGAAAGAATCCCTGATGAATTCAGTGGGGTATGAAGGAAAGGCAGACAGAGGAACAAGTGGAAATGAGGGAGTTACTATTAACAAAACTGTGGAAAAATAATCCTGGGTCAGATTTCTGGGGAGGTCAGATTGGGAGTTCAGTTTTGACACCTGAATGTGAATATCTAATAGAAAATTGTACTTACGAGCCTAAACTTTGGGACACATAACTGGATTATATATACAAATTTGAGGGTCATAGATATATAAAGATATTATATTAATAAAATCATGACACTGGATGAAATTACTAGAATAGTAAAAGTAGAGAAAGTGAAAAGCAAAGGACCAGAACTTGTACCCTGGAACATTCCAGCATTAAAAAGTCTGAGAAAAGAGTATCAAGCAATTAAGAATGATAAGGATTTACCAGGGACATAGGAGTGCTGTGGAAGCCAGGTAAAGAAAATGCAGAAGGAAGGGAGTTATCAACAGCAGCAGTATCAAATGCTGCTAGGTCGAGTAAGGAAAGACCTGAGAATTGATCACCAGGTTTAGGAACATGGATGTCAAAACCTGACTGAATGAATTAAGAAAGAATGAATGGACAGGAACTATAGATAGCAAATTAACTTCTTTGAGAAATTTTTTGACAGAAATGTCAAAGATATATGATAGTAACTAGCATTGGATGCGAGATTAAGAGATTTATTTATTTATTTTTAATATTCTGGAGATAAAGAGAGTATGCTGTATGCTGATGGGAGTAATCCAAAAAGGAGAGAGGAGAGGTGGGCTAGAATGGCTAGATGGAACTGTAGGTGGACATGATACATATACCCAACCTCAGATTCTACATTTTGAACTGTAACTGGCCACTATCTGGACCCACCTTCCCCAATGGAGAAACATGTTTGAGTTAGTCGAGTTTAGCCCTCTGGGCACATAACAGAGAATTAAAAAGCAAATAATAAATCTGGCTGGGGAGGAAAACAAGGCAGTTGGAGAATATTCAGCACATTTCCCCTTTTTTTACCAAATGAAAGAGTCTATTAGAAATCATTTATTCATATTGCACATAATAAAAGAATAAAACAGGGCTGTGTGAACTAACATTTCAGGAATGTTTCCTAACTAGCAAAGAATGTAAGATATCATATTGGTTTTAGCTGACTAAATATTACCATTTAATATTAAACGTTAGATAAATATTATAGAAAATGAATAGTCAATATTTCTGCCCTTTAAAGGGTGCAGTGTTATGTTTTTATGTCTCAAGGCATTATATATACTTGCTTGGAAATATCCCAATATATTTCATAGGGTCCAAATAAGTATCAATAATTTCAACTATGTATTCATTTTCTCAATCTTACTGGTTCTTAGAGCTCATACTAAGATTTATTTTACATGGATTCCTGTTGGTACTTTTGAAGTATGACTTATTTATTGTATATTGTCTTTATTTTTTAAATGGGGGGTGGGGAAAAGCTATACAGACCAAAGCACTTTTTTCTGTCGTATAAATTGACTTTAAATATATTTTGTCCAGCTTTCCTTTTTGGTTCAAAGCAACATAAATTCTTAAAATTGCTTAAAATTCTTTGTTCTTGGTAACTTTCTAAATATTTTACAGAAGGAGTCAAGGGAAAATTGCTTTCTTAATTTATAAAATACTCACAATATATGCAAAGCAAATACATATTCTTTGCATCCAATAATCTTTGAAAACAATAATATTTTGGTATCATTTAACAAATGGAAAGATATGTATCCTTGTGAACCTTTATTTTTGGTGATTTTACAATATACAATTTCTAGGGTGACTCCTTATGTTTTCAATTATGTAAGGAGTTTTAATTGAATAATTATTTCTGATGTCAGTTTAATAACAAAAATATAGTAATAACGGGATAACAGTTATATCAAATTTTGCTAAGTAAGCCATTTATAAGTACAATTTTTTTTAATCTAGAGAAGAATGGTATCAATTTAAATATAGGATGACAAATTATTGTTATTAATAGTAGTAGTATATATTATGGTCTGACAGTTTACTGTTGCATTTAAACCTCATTAAATTAAGTTACTTTAATTCTGAATTTTAAGAAATTTAATCTGGACTTATAAAAAGTTATCTTTTCCTTTCCTAGTAATGGCAACATGTTTTAGAGCTTACTGTGTGAACATGACTATGTTTAGTGCCTTATATGCATCACTTTGCTTATTCTTCTAATAACTTTAAATCTATTATCCTAAATATGTAACTCTATATAAATATACAGATATAAATCTATCTATGAGTCATATATTTATACTTACGACCATTTTACAGTTGAAGAAATGAAGAATCAGAAAGCTTAAACTGATACTGATAACAGAACAATTAAATGACACAGACCAACTCAAAGTGACTCTAGAGTTTTTATAGTATTTTCTTTACTTGTATGAAAATGCATGCATTTGGAATATATAGGTAAAAGTTACTAAATAATCATAAAGAGTAGGATATATATCATATTACATACATAAATACAAACTCATATGTATAAATGTCATACTTACATACATATAATCCACAAGTTATTTTATCTGGTAAGAACCAGGGTTTAGGAAGTGCACCAAAAAAAAAAAAAAAAATGAAGTAACTTCTCTAAAGAGTTTGAATCTAATTGAAAGAATAGTATGTGTATGAGATTGATACACAGAATAATTGCTTCATAAATGTTAAGAATAGAGTTATTGTGGGTTGAGTAGTTTTTATAAAGTATACAAATCTGAAATGGGAATTGAGTGAATTTACAAGTTTTATTAGGAATAGAGCACTACTGAAATTAGAATATAGGTATCCCAGTTCTGTAGTGTTTTCATAGAATAATAATTGTGAAACTTGCCAGAAGAAAGAAAACACCTTCATAGGAAATCCCTCGAGTTGATTGCATTTATGACTTCTCCAGATCAATATTGTATTAGTTCTAGGGCACAGATGTCCATACGACTGTAATGCAGGTTATTATTCTCCTGTTAACAGCATTTCAGACATCTTCTAACTCAATCAAATACTTGATGGCTTTTGCAGTAGTAAGGCTAAAATATTTATGAAGGGATTCTCTCTCCCTACAGCATGTCTGTAGTCACAATCTATCACAAACAGACTTATATCCTGTTCAGTTTAGAGTACTGCAATATGTTTGTTGTAGTAATCTTTCTTAAGGATTACCCTGCCAAATCACCTGGTGTAAATTTCAGAAGCTAACAGTTTAGAGATGTGTGTCAAATGAAGTTTATTTCCCTTGTTCTCTACATTCTCTGGAATCTAGTATGCAGGAGATAGTAATCTTCATTTAGATTCCCTTGATTCAAGGTTGAATTTGTCTATTCAGTTTTACCTTTTGTAGCTATCACTCAGGGCATTCCTAATAAGATAATAAACATAAACCTTAAGAAAACAAAATTGGATTCAATTCTCAAGAGGGTGCTCAACTCTGAATTGTTACAGTGCTCACCCACATTCTGTCTTCCTTAAATATGTATAAATGACATGGCTACTGGTTATCAGGTTATTGTGTCTCTTGATGTATTTTTATTATAGTAGATTTAAGAATATTATAACATATTAGTACATATACACAAAAGTGATTTTTTAGAGTTTATGTTAGTAAAGTTTTCTATAATCTTGAGCTACTACTCAAGGAATAGAGATGATATGACTTTTTATCATAATTATAAAAAATGGCATTTGCCTTCAAGGTCAAGGATAAAGACATTACAGATTGACTAGACTATAGTCCATGTAATTGGGAGGATTGTACTTGATAATTCAACCCTTTTGAAATTATTTTAACATGCTGTATTTTAGAACTATGTTATAAAATTCATTTGTAAGCCATAATTTATTTCTATAGTATTCTAGTTCAACTAATTAATGCTAACTATTAATACTGTCTTCCGTCTTTAAGACACTTCACATGTAATATTTCTATTCCTAAAACCACTTTGCAGACAGGTATTAATTCTCTCAGTTTGTAGGTATTATTAACAAATTATATTTCTGCTTAATTTTATAACAGTGGAGTGGTTTTGGGCTTGTATTAAGAACAATGACTAATATATAGAACGTTAAAGGGTTCTTTGTTGCTAATAATCGAAAAGAGATAAACCGTGACTTTCTGCATGAGATTGAGTTTATATATCAGCATACAGTTCTCATTTTTTATGACTGATATCAATGCAGATAATGTATATGTGTTTATGTATATATATATATATATGAAAATATACATGCCTGAATAAATTTTTGCCTTGATTGCTTTAATTTATAATATGTGGGGCCTAACTGGATTAGTAAAATATGTTTTAATATATTTTAGGTGAAAAATTAGGAAATCTAGAGACTTTTAATTAGCTGCATCTCTGTCATTTTGAGTCACCTGTCATCTATCAGAGTTTTAATTACACTGTTTTCATATTACCTTATAACAGGTAGTGTCACAGTGTAGAAGATGATATTTAATTGCTTATTGTACTTACAGTGTGAGGAAAAACCATTGAAAATAATGTGAGGAAGGCAGGCAGAAAAGCAGGAAGAAAAGAAAGTGTTTTTGCCAGGGTGGACAGGGAGAGGGGGTGGTGCGGCTAGAGAGAAATAGAACAAAGTAATAGTCACTAAAAATTAAATCTGTATTTTGCTTTCCAAGCAAACCTCATCGGAACAGGCAATAACTTCTGTAACTTGAACAATTAATTAATGTATTTGCAACTAAATTTTAGTTGAAGGAATCTCTATAATTTCTATCATTGCTATTTTAAAAGAAATTGGAAATTTATCCAACAAGCAATTATATCATATTTGGCTGAAATATAGGCTTGTAAAAATAGTTATCCATTTAATCACCAAAATTTATATTGTTCAGTGACCCTCTATATTCCAAAGAAGAACTAAAAAGTTTGGCAGTATGAATTCAGACCTTTATGTTAAGTTGAGAATTTATATTTTAAATGTCATGTTACATTGTTATTATCTTGTTTTTAATAAAATTAGATCTGTGATAAATAGAATTTTTCTTAAACTATGCAGTATTCTACCAGTATTGCTTATATCAATGAATTAGGAAACTATTAACCCAGTTGTTCAGTAAGAAATAGTGTAATCTTAAACTTTTCTTTCACACTGCTCATCCAATCTGTTTTGAAATACTATTATAACCATCTTCAGAATATATCTCAAATCTAAGCATGACTCACCATCTCTATCTTTCCTTACATCTCTAGTCTAAGACACCATGTTTTCTTTCCAGGAGAAATGCAGTCACCTCCTAATTGGACTTCCAGATCATATTCTTTTTTTAAAATTTATTTTACTGAAGTATAGTTGAATTACAAAGTTGTGTTAATTTCTGCTGTATGGCAAAGTGATTCAGTGAATATATATATATATATATATATATACATATTCTTTTCCATTATGGTTTACAACAGGATATTGAATATAGTTCCCTATGCTATGCAGTAAGAGCCTGTTGTTATCCATTCTGTGTATAATAGTTTGCATCTGCTAATCCCAAACTCCCAATCCATCCCTGCTCCCCTCCCTCCCCTTTGGCAACAAGTCTGTTCTCTATGTTTGTGAGTCTGCTTTGTAGGTAAGTTAATTTGTGTCATATTTTAGATTCCACGTATAAGTGATATCATATGATATTTGTCTTTCTCTTTCTGACTTACTTCACTTAGTATGTTAATCTCTAGGTCCAATCATGCTGCTGCAAATGGCATTATTTCATTCTTTTTTACTGGCTGAGTAGTATTCCACTGTACATATGTACCACATCTTCTTTATCTATTCATCTGTTAATGGACATATACGTTGCTTCCATGTCTTGGCTATTGTGAATAGTGCTGCTATGAACATGGGGGTGTATGTCAGATCATATTCTTGACTCTGGAATATATACCTTTTTTTAAAGTTTTTTTTTCTCATCACAAGGAAACTTTTTTTCTTTTTTATTTTTTTATCTATATGAGATAATAAATATTCACTAAACTTATTGTGGTAATTGTTTCATGATATATATAAATCAAACCACTATGCTCTACACCTTAAAGTTATACAGAACTGTATGCCAATTATATCTCAATAAAACTGGAAGAAAAAATATATATACTTTAATTTAGTGTGTATTATTTTATATATAGATAATGAGACATATGCACATTATGAAACAAAACAATAAAAAGAACATCCATTATACTAACACTCAAGAGCAAATTTGTGCTAATACTACTGAATCTATTTCTGTGCTCCCACCTTAAATCAGACCAGCTTCTCTCCTTGAAATACCTTCTACTCTAATATTTGTTTTTTGATGTGTAATTTTTATATACTTTTATCAAATGTACATATATCCTGTTGGTTTTAAATATTAATGTTTATTAACTTTATCCTCAGTGTGCATGTGAGGTATTCTGAATCAGAGACATATTTTGTATTACCTCATAGTAAATGATAAATGCTAGGTCCGCTCTTGCTCTAGTCCTTATCAGTGGGGTAATGCAGTGAAAACAGATGGAAAAATACTCTGTGTGAGTAACATGAAAATCCATAAGTGAGGAGTAGGGAAAAATAGATAATATTTTCTTAAATAGAGGAGATAAAGGAAGGAGAATAATCTTTGCTTCATGAAGAAAGTGTAGAAAGATTTCTGGGTTCTCACCATAACCTTTTGAAATTAAATATACCTCTTCAAGTCAGATAAACCTTAGTGTCACTGGCTTTTACAAACTAGAGATGTTTCCAAAAGTCCTGAGCATCATTTTCCCCAGAAATGTAGAAGCAACTCCTCTGTAGTTAGGTAAATTTCTCTGGATTTCTAGAACTATCTATAGAATTATAAATTAACTCCCCAAGGCTTTCTCTAAGCCAAGAATCCCAAGTGTTCAGCAAAATATATTCAGAAAGCTCCACCCCTTCATTAATGCAAAAATACTTTCTCTTCATTAATGCAAAAATACTTTCTGTTCACATCCCACACATCCTAAAATAATAGCTTTAGTTTTTTTTTTCATTTTTTCTTCATATTTCTATTCATTTGCTGAAGAAAAATACACCCACTTGGTTCAAAGATCCAAACATATAAGGTACACAGTGAAAGATCTTCCCCAGCCCTGTCCTGACCCTTCTTTCTTGGATTCCACCTCAATACCCCATAAATAATTTTTGTTTTGTTCTTATGTTTCCTTCCAGCGTTTCTTAAATAAAATGTTCTGGCTACTACTTCTACATAACAAATTACCTCAAACAGGTGGCTTGAAACAGCCATTTATTTTTTAACTTGAATAGTATCTATATGTGATCAGTTCTGTCAGGGCACAGTAAGGATTGTCTGTCTATACTCCATGGTGTTAGCAGTTTCAACCCAGACACAGCTCAAAGGCTCGTAATCCTGCAGCTGGCTTCTGGCATCACTGAAGACTCATTGAGTCACAAATTTTGCCTCTTGGCTCAGATGACTCAAAGGTCCATCAGAGCACCTGTACATGGCCCCTGCATGTAGCTTGAATTTCACACAGTGTATTCAAGGTTGTTGGAATTCTTACAAAACATCTCAGGACTCCAAGCGCGAATGTTCAGTGGACAAAGTACAAGTAGCCTTTCTGTTATAACCCAGCCTCAATAGTTATATACAGAGCCCAGTGCAAAATGAAAATGCAGACCCAGATTGTTCAGTAATTTTTAAGAATTTCAAGACCATGAAGATAGAGTGTTAAACTGAACATGAGACCCTTATATGCATAGGGTTCTGTGTGACTGACAGGTGGCATATCCATGAAGCTGGCCCTTGGTAACATAGCATCACTTCTGACACATTCTATTGTTAACAATTGAGTCACAATCTTAACCAAGTTCAGAGGAGGAATACATGCATCTCATCTCTTGATGAAGGATTATTGAAGAATTGAGACCATTTGCAAAAACCATTATACAATATAAGCAAGTATATGTATTGATTCCCCTATTTTTCCACAAAATATATAAAACTGTACACCTTGCTTGTTTCACTTAATATATATCTTGCATATCATCTAATTTTGTTCCCTCATTCTTTGATTTAGCTGGATAATATTCCATTAAATAAACTATACCACGATTTAAACAATCCCTTGCTTGAGGGACATTTGCATTTTTCCAAACCTCTGGTTAAAACAAACCCTTAAGAGCTAAACTAGTGTATTTGCCCACACTTACACCGGTATGAAAGAACTCCAAAAGTGGGAATCCGGATCAAAAGGTAAATGCATTTGTAATTTTATTCAATTGAATAAAATTATACATGCATATATAGTACTTGGACAAAATTATATGGCTCTTCACAGTGGTTGTTTCACTCTGTACCCCACCATTAACATGTGCAAGCACTTATTTTCCCAATCTGTTTTCTTACATCTTTACTTTTCATGTTTGTTATCAAACATGAATTTTCACCAATATTGTAGGCAAATAGTCGTATCTTCGTGTGGTTTCAATTTGAATTGCTCTTACTATGAGTGAACTTGAGCATCTTTCAAATGTTTCTCAGCCATTTATATTTCCTTTTATGTTAACTATTTATTGATATACATTATTTATTTATTTTATTATTTGTTCTTTCTTACTGATTTAAATGATCTCCTGTGGTGTGAGATAACTATCTACAAGATTAATCATTCCAGCATTACTTGTATTTTTTAAAGGTCAAAATGATTATAGAAGACTGAATAAATATGTTATGATAAATCTATCCATGCAAAAAATCTATGAAGCAGTAAATAGATAAGAAAACTCTTTTAATTTTCTTTTAAAATACACTACAACATATATTTAGTTGAAAAGCAAAGTGCAGAACACATTGCATTGCACATAATTATTTCTATTTTTTTCAAAAAGAACCTTTTATTTGCTCTTATATACATAAAAGAATAAACTTTGAGAAGGTACAAAAGAGAGTAGTAACAACAGTTACCTCTACAGGAAGAAGGGATTAGATAAAGGGGGGGTGCAGAAGTAATAGAATGATTTTTGACTATACAATATTAATACTTTTTAATTTTTAAAAGGTTAATATAACTGTAAAAATAAATATGTCCATAAAATTATACAGAGTTAAATAAAAGAAGTTACAAGTGGTATAGATTTACCTTAATTTTGTGTACTTTACTGACAATCTGAAGTTATTTATTTTTTAACTTTTTGGATGTTAAAATAAAATACTAGAATAACAGCTGCATTATTACAGCTGTTACAGGGAGTCATTTTTTTTGTCTTTTTCACAGTTTGTCATTTTATCCGATGATACTGCATATGAATAGTTTTAAAAATGAAAATGAAATTTAATTAAAGCCCCCAAAATTGGGGCAATCAAGGCATTTGTTGATGGTAATTTTTACACTTAACTTTGTTCTGATTATTTTTTTTATAATTGTGAATTATTGTATGATGAAAATAATCATTAATCATGTTTTCACTTTCTTTTTCATATTTCTCAAAAGAGTAGGATTTTTTAGAACTTACTTCAGCTTGTATGTTTACGGCTTTATTTTAAAAATGAGATATTGGGCTTCCCTGGTGGCGCAGTGGTTGAGAATCCGCCTGCCGGTGCAGGGGACACGGGTTCGTGCCCCGGTCCGGGAAGATCCCACGTGCCGCGGAGCGGCTGGGCCCGTGAGCCATGGCCGCTGAGCCTGCGCGTCCGGAGCCTGTGCTCCGCAACGGGAGAGGTCACAACAGTGAGAGGCCCGCGTACTACAGAAAAAAAAAAAAAAATAATAAAAATAAAAATGAGATATTAAGCTGAAAATATGGAGAGATAATATAAACTTAGAAGCTCGTAGACACTTTCAAATTTTGAGGTTTTTTTTAATGACCATCTGAGTCATTTCATTCTTATATTCTTTCTTTCAAGCCTATTCAAATATTAGAAAGTTTCACTTTTCTGAAAGACTACCATCTATGTGCCATTTTCTCATAAATTACCAATTCTGTTAATCTCAATAATTATTTAAGCCCATGACCTTTAATTATCAGTGCTGACAAAGGACGATGATAATGTATGGCACTGAGATACTTGGCATGTAATGAAAATGGTCCAATTTAATTGAAATGTAAGTTATTGTTAGAAGGAAAGGTCATACTAAGAAAATCTCATTTCAGAAGTATATTAGCAAGCACCCTCCAGTGTTTGTTCCATGTAAAATATACAGTTAGTACTTGACATTTAGGGAGGAAATTGGAACAATTCATGATATATACTTGAACATTTTTGTGTTCTCATCTTGTATGTTTTCATCTTACCCACATTATATTTTAATCAGTTAAATGTTAAATATAACACTGTTTACATTTTATCTTGGGTACCCAAATGTTTTATTAATAAGAAAATTTATTTACAAATTTTAAAGAGTGTAATTTATGGAATACTTGAAGATATTTTTGAACACAAAGTTTATGCATTATAGATACAAAATTAAGTTGTTATAATTGTATTTTTAAAAATAAATTCTAGATAAACATCTCATAATTTAATCTGTCAGCAGCATGGAAACATGATTCTTTGTATATCGTCGATATTCTTATTTAAAAGATTAACATATCTTTTTATGTTTTATGGTGACACTGACTAGTGTGTGTTATGTTTTATGGTATAGTTTTATGGTGACACTTACCAGTGAAGCTGTTTGAGAGTCAGGTTTTTGCCAGTTTGCCCCTAAGAAATCAATGTTCTGGAGGCTGTGAGTATGTAGAAAAATATATCTCCAATGATGATACAACTTAATAATCTTGATATAGGTTAGAAATGAAAATTCTGTTTCCTTAAAATTACTCATTTGCACCAAAAAATAGGAATTCTGTTGTTGTTGTTTTTTTAATTCAATGATCATGCAATTCACTGAATATTGAACCATACAGACCTAGACTAAATTGGCATCTGGGCTCATTGGAGATAATGCAGTCTTAACAAGGTTCTTCAATTTTTACTATATGTTAAGTTGGGAAGGAAAAAATGTTCAATACTACTTTAAAAGCACCAATCTCTCATCCTTCTAAATTACAGTCATCATTAGGAAGGGTTATAGATTTACTGCTTCAGACTGTATATTTTGTTCATTCAAAGGATAAATTTCACTCTATTACACTGTGACATTATGTCATTTTAATGGCAAAATCAGAAGAAAAGAAATAGTTGAACCTAGAAGAATAGTTGAAAGAGTTCAATGTATTTTCTAAAAATTTTTAGGGATGGGATTGATGATATTGCCTATTTTATTACTTGGTAAAACACATTGAAGAACTCAATGTCCTGTTTCAAAGCAAGAAAAAAAATGCTTGTCTTCAAACCATATTTTTTTTCTTTGTGAATCTTATAACTGACTATGTTTCTTTTTTGTGATGACTAGTAGAAAATTCAGAGACAGATTTTTACCATAATCTATCGACTGCTTCTGATTAATGACATGTATCTTTGTGACATAGTATCACATATATTTGTCATATATATGACAAATGACATATTCTCAACTTTGGTTTTACTTTATTTACTTATAATCTCCTGCTGTCAATTTCCTTTTTAACTTATTATATACATACTGTTTGTGAAATATTATAAACTATCTCATATCATATTTCTTATAACATCATATTTTCACTTATTATTTAATTACCTCTAAGTAACAGTTCATAACCAAGAAATATAAATTCTTGGATGAGAGATATAGGTTCTATCAGAGATGTTAGTAATGCTTTTCTGGTACATGGAGGGCATAACATGGGGTTATCTGTTTATAGACATACACTTTTTTTCCTAGGCATTTCAAATAATGTAATTTTTATTTAATTTATTTCCTGATATGTATATATGTATATATAAATTTTCTTTTTATTAAGCTATAGATGATTTACAATATTGTGTTAGTTTCAGCTGTATATCAAAATGATTCAGTTATGCATATATAGATAGGTATTCTTTTTCAGATTCTTTTCTATTATAGGTTATTACAACCTATTGACTATAGTTCCCTGTGCTATACAGCAAATCCTTGTTGTTTATCTATTTTATATATAGTACTGTGTATCTGTTAATTCCATACTCCTAATTTATCCGCTCCCCCCACCTTCCCCTTTGGTAACCCTAAGCTTGTTTTCTATGTCTGTGAGTCTCTTTCTGTTTTGTAAATAAGTTTATTTGTATTTTTTTAGATTCCATATATAAGTCATATCATATAATATTTTTCTTTCTCTGTCTGACTTAACTTCATTTGGTATGATAATCTATAGGTCCATCCATGTGGCTGAAAATGGCAATATTTCATCCTTTTTTATGGATAATATTCCATCACATCTTCTTTATCCATTCATCTGTTGATGGACACTTAGGCTGCTTTCATGTCTTGCCTATTATAAATAGTTCTGTTATGAACATTGGAGTGTATGTATCTTTCCAAGTTCGTTTTTATCTTTACTGGATATATGCCCAGGAGTGGGACTGCTGGATCATAGGTTAACTCTATTTTTAGTTTTTTGAGGAACCTCCATACTGTTTTCCACAGTGCCTGCCGCAATTTACATTCCCACCAACAGTAGGAGTGTTCCCTTTTTCCACACACTCTCCAGCATTTATTATTTGTAGACTTTTTAATGATGGCCATTCTGACTGGTGTGAGGTGACACCTTATTGTAGCTTTGATTTGTATTTCTCTAATAATTAGTTATGATGAGCATCTTTTCATGTGCCTGTTGGCCATCTGTATGTCTTCTTTGGAGAAATGTCTATTTAGGTCTTCCAGTTTTTGATTGTTTTTTTTTTTTTTTTTTTTTTTTTTATATTGAGTACTATGAGCTCTTCGTATATCTGGAAAAATAAGCTCTTGTCAGTTGCATGGTTTGCAAATATTTTCTCCCAGTTTGTAGGTTGTCTTTTCATTTTGTTTATGGTTAGCTTTGCTGTGCAAAAGCTTTTAAGTTTGTTTAGTTCCTATTAGTTTATTTTACTTGTATTTCTTCTGCCTTGGGAGACTTATCTAAGAAAATATTGCTACAATTTATGTCAGAGAATGTTTTGCCTAAGTTCTCTTCTAGGAGTTTTATGGTGTCATGTCTTATAGTTAAATCTTTAAACCATTTTTGAGTTTATTTTTGTGTAGATTGTGAGGGAGTATTTTAAATTCATTTACTTAGATGCAGCTGTCCAGCTTTCCCAACACCACTTGCTAAAGAGATTGTCTTTTCTCCATTGTGTATTCCTGCCTCTTTTGTCGAAGATTAATTGACTGTAAGGGTGTGGGTTTATTTCTGGGCTCTATTCTGTTCTGTTGATCCATATGTCTGTCTTCATCCCAATACCATGTTATTTTGATTACTGTAGCTCTGTAGTATTGTCTGAAGTCTGGTAGTGTTATGCTTCCAGCTTTGATCTTTTTACTCAGGATTGCTTTGACAATTCTGCCTCTTTTGTGTTTCCATACAAATTTTAGGATTATTTTTTTCTAGTTCTGTGAAAAATGCCATGGGTAATTTGATAGAGATTTTATTAAATCTGTAAATTTCTGGTCATTTTAACAATATTAATTATTTCAATCCAAGAGCATGCAATACCTTACCATTTCTTTGAATCATCTTCAGTTTCCTTTATCAATGTTTTGATAAAATGTCTGTGTAAAATTTGGTGTATTTTGAAAAGTTTATGTACCTGTGTAACCAATACCCCAATCAAGATAGAGATCTTAATGCCCCTGTTACCCTCATAGTCAACTAGTATTCTGTTTCAGAACTACAGATTAGTTTTACCTCTACTTGATTTTATATAAATCGTATCACCATCTCTGCATTCTTTAGTATTTAGACTATTTTGTCAATACATTGCTTTTGAGATGCATCCATATTGTGCATATGTTAATAGTTTATTTCTTGGTGTTAGTTGAATAGTATTCCATGGTATGATTTTACCACATATCCCTTTTCTTTCTAATGGACTTTTGGATTATTTTCAGCTTTTAGTTATTACAAATTAAATGATATACAAGTCTTTCTGTTCCATCAGAAGAGAGGGTTCAGAAGTAAATCCACACATCTATGGTCAAAGGAAAAGACAATTATATGAGAAAATGGAAGTCTTTAATAAATGGTGTTGTAGTAAATCAATAGTATTCATAAAGGAGAAATGATCTTTGATACTCCGTGTCACAACATGAACAGATACTATTTTAATATTGAGTTATGAACTTAAATAGAAAAACTAAAATTATGAAGCTTCCATAAGAAAACACAGAAGAATATTTTGGGGAGGTAAAGATTTTGTAGAAGGGACACTAAAAAGTATAGAGGGAAAATATATAAATTTTGCTTCATGAAAGTTAAGACCTTTACTGAGCAAAAGTTACTAAGGAGAAAAAATGAAAACAAATGTAAAACAAACTTTTATATATAGTACAAGTAATTCTATCTTGCATATATAACTTGTATGACAGAACTGGATTCCCATGTGCTTAATTCACAGGCATTCATTTTTCCAGTCTCTCCTATCAGATGTTCACGCATCATACCAATTGTAGCATTCTTCTTGCTTCTTTTTAACTGAGGGATTAATATAAAAACTCTCCAAATCAAAAGTTAGTGAGACAAACCTCTCATGCACATATTTTATTAAAATCATTTAAAAATATTGTTTTATCTTTTGGGACATAGTATTGCATATAGAGAGGAGAAAGGATTTGGATGTGGGAAGCATCTCTTTGGGGAAAGCAATGATATATATCTTAGTTTGCTCAAGCTGAGACCATGCCACACCCTTGGAGAGCTTGCTAGGGAATCCCAATAGGTGTGGACCGTGATCCCAAGAGTAACTGTTTTAGTGGCAGAGCCAGGAAAGTTCTGATGACCTAGAGAAAATCAAGGACATCCCCAAATTATAGTAAAGCCAATATTAGAAGTCAAATTTCTTAAATGTATCGGTCCAACAATGTTATTCTGTGCAAAGTAGTGTTTATTCTCCTATGCTCAAATAAATTGCACAAGCATTAGAAAACTGTATTGGAATATTGTTTACATCTCTATGAATAAATGGTTTATTTTAATAAGGGACAGGGAAGATTAGTGAAAACATATTGGCCATTTTGATAGACATAACACACACACGCCTACACACACTCTTACATAATTAAACATCTCTGTGAGACAGCTTCTAACAGTATTATTCAGAATGTCAGGATAAGTTTTTTCATATCCATCATCATTCCCTTTACAAACCTGATACAATGGGCCATAACCTTGAGTGTGTAAGATTAAAAATAAAAGGATGCAAAGGATACTGCCATTGCAATAAAGCTGACTGCACTCTCCTTATTTTTTTAAAAGTGCTTGCACGTTTTGAGAGTATTAGCAAGGTGACTGAGGTTTTAAATTTTTTGTTCTTTACTGACTGTCAAGTATATGCTAATGGAAACACAAGGACAGACGATAATCAATCATTTCAACCCAGAGCATATAGTGCAAAAATTACAATCTAACCATGTACTTGATATACTATTTGTTTCTTAAGCATGGTGGCTCCTTAGGAAAGGCCAGGATTAGGAGGAAATTCGATTGATCAGTTTATAAAATGCAAATACAGAGGCCAAATATATGCCCTTAAGATAGTGCAAATACAAACTGATTCCTATCTATCACCACAAAATAGACTTCTTTATGATTGGTAATATTTGTTGCTGTAAAATCAATTTTGTTTGATGTTAATATAGTTTTTCAAGTTTTCTTTTGATTATTGAAAATATTTTCCCATATTTTTATTTTAATGTACTTATTTTTTTACATTTTAAAATTAGTTTTCGTTTAGGCATCATACAGTTTGATTTTTTAAATTCAGTTAACAACACCTGCCTCTTAATTAGCTTGTTTAGAATATCTGCATTTAATGTGATCATTTTTTCTAATATTTGGCATTAAATCTGTCATATATCATCTGTCCTATCATGATATTTATTTGAAATTTGTTGCATATGATCTTTGTTCCCTTCATTTTCCTTTTCTGTCTTCTTCAGTATTATTATTAATGTCATGCTAGCATATTAACTATAACTCTTTGTTTTGTGTTTCTTTGGTTACTTTAGAGTTAATAGCATATGTCTTCAAGAGATACTGTGCCATTTCATGTATATTTTAAGAACTTTACAATATTATAGTTCCCTTATACCTCTCCTGGTTTTTGTGCAATTTTACTTCTACATGTATTATAAACTCCATAATACACTTACTGTTTTGGTTTTAAACAGTCAATTATTTTTAAAGACTTTAAAAGATAAGAGAAAATTAAATTTACTCATATTTTTACCATTTCCAGTGCTCTGAGTTTTTTTGTGTAGATACTGATTCATACCTGGTATCATTTTTATTTTGCCTGAAAGACCTCCTTTAACATTTACAACAGAACAAATTTGCTGGTCATGAATTCTTTCAGCTTTATTTTTGTCTAACATATTTATTTCACCCTTGTTTTAGAAAGAGGTTTATTGTTGTTGTTAATATGATTCAAGGTCAACAGCTATTTTGTGTTTAAGTAATTTTAAAATGCTGCTCTTCTCTTTTCTGGCTTGCATTATTTATAACATAAACTATGTTGTCATTCTTATTTTTGTTTCTCTGCATGTAATATGTTTATCTCCATTTACTGCTTTACAGATATTCTCTTTATAATTGATTTTAAGGAACTTGATTAAGATTTGCCTTTTAATTTTATTCAGTGTCTAATATTTGGGAATGGTCAAGTATCTTGGATCTGTGAATTTATACTTTTCATTAATTTCAGGAAATATATGACTGTTACTTTTTCACATATTTTCCTGTGCCACCCCTTTCCAGGACTTCATTTATGTTAGGCTGTTTAAAGTTGTCCCACAGCTCACAGCTACTGTCTTTTTTGATTTCACTGTTTTGTCTCCCATTTTTGATTTCAGAAAGTATCTATTGTTATATCTTAAAGTATCTAATTTTTTCTTCTGCAGTTTCTAATCTGCTGTTATTCCCACCCAGTGAATTTTTCATCTCAGATATTATATTTCTCATCTATAGAAGTTTGATTTAGGCCTTTATGTCTGTATTTTCCATGTGTCTAGCAAACATGTTCAATCCTTCCTCTGCCATCTTGAACATATAAAATATATTTAATAGTCTCTTTATGTCCTTATCTGCTTATTCTATCATTTTTGTCATTTCTCAATTTGTTTCTATTGATTGATATTTTCTTAATTATAGTTCATATTTTTCTGCTTCTATACATATATAGTAACTTTTTATTGGGTACCAGACATTGTGAATTTCACTTTGTTCTGGGGCAAGGTTTGTTATACTTGGAAAAAAGTTGATCCATCTGGGGCTTGCTTTTAAGTTTTGTTAGGTGGAACCAAAGCAACTGTTAGTGTAGGGCTAATTTTGCACCACTACTGAGGAAAAACCATCCTGGATTCTCTTGAATCATGACGTTTTACAGTATGGCTGGTTGAAGTACAAAGTATTCCTGGCTTTGCCTGAGCTCCAGGAGTTATTCCTTCTGCTTATTTCATGTGGTTCATTTCCCAGGCTCAGTTTTGTTATGTAAGTATGCTGATTCTTCATGATTAAATTATCCAGGGACACTGCTGCTTTCTATAGCTGGTTCCCTCTCTCTCAACCTGCCTCCCCCTCTCCCTTTCTTCCTCTCTCCTTCTCTATCTCTCTGTTTTCCTCCCCCTCTATCCCTCCCTTCCTCTGACTCTCTGTTTTTCAGTACTTTGACTTGCGAACTCTAAAACTCATGCCTTCCCGTGACTCTCAACTCCATCTCTTCAACTCAGGGAGTTCACCATATTTCCCCTCCCTTCCTGGAACCTCAAAACTTTCATTTGGTTTTCATAAGATTTGTCTCATTCATTTCCCCTCTCACAGAAATCATAGCACTGGGCTACTTGATATGCAGTATGTGAATGGCATTTTAAAATATATTTTAATCATTTTTAAAATTACTTCAGAAAGTTAAAGCTGGTTCCTGTTATTCTATCTTGACCAGAATCACAAGTCTCTGAATTTTTTTAGATATTCCTGAAAAATGAGAACTTTTTTCTTTTCTTGGACAGTTTTTAAATATACATCCACACATTAATCTAAGAGAAATGCCCTTTATATTTATCTGTGCCTAGAAGCAATTCTCTCATATATTAACAGTATTTTTTGTAGCATTTTAATAAACAATGATTTTTAAAGGAAAACAAATATATAAGTCAAAGGAAGGCTGTGATTTTGTTATATACCAGGATTTACTCACTAATAGGGAAAATCACTTCTCCAGTGGCAGAGATGCCTGTATATTTTTATTGCCAATACAAAACACTTATATCAGTCTTTACTTATAGTTGCAACATTCATGTGATTCAAAACATATACATATGGAAAAAAACCATTTAGTTTTTATTCTACAAATGCCATCTAAGAAAAAAATGTATGAATAATATTTCAACAGATACTTCCAAATAGGTTTTATAATTTTACTAACAAATGCATAGTTACAAACATGCCTGCATTTCTTTTTTAATTAGAGGGAAAATCAAGATTAAACATTTTGTAAGGAAATATGCTTAAAAAGTTGGGAAAGGCATAAGATACTTCTACCATCTGGAGGATGAAGGTTACTTTTCTTCAGAATAATAGAGAATATGAAAAACAAGAGTGGAAATCCCATAATATTGAAAAAATACTTTTTCAGATGAACAAGTATAATTATGGAAGATAATCTAATGAAATAATTGTATTCCATTAAGCATTGACAGTGTTTAGAGAAGAATGTACAAGAGAGTGAAAGATCTGAAATGGGTGTCATACTGTCAGCTGTGTGTCAACTCTGTGTCAAATATGTGTCAACTGTATAATAAGATCTAGTCAAGCAGATTTTCATTACCAGTTGATGAAAGCATCTTGCTTGAAAATTGAAGCTTTACTGCCAGAATTTATAATGTCCTTAAGAAAGTAAAATGTCTCAGTGGAAACATTGTTTTTAATATTTAAAACAGTAATATATGTTTCAGAAGCATGTAAAAAAATGTTTTTTCAGCTCCTTTTTTGTGCAGAGAAAGACCCACCATTTGGATTGGTCAGAACCATAGATTGAGCCAACATAAAAAAAATAGCATCAGGTGATTTGGCATTACATTGCCCTCTTCATATATGACACATTGTAACCAAGAATCTCAGTGAGAGACTTCACAAATCAAGGAATGTTATCTATGGTATTAATAACATTAAGAGCATTCCTTTGAATAACTGAGAATTTCATAATCAGTTCAGAAGACTTTTAATAGGTTTTTCTACACAAAGGACTAAAACAGTTAACTCAAGTAAATTTTAAAAAATATTTTATTCACTATTAAGTGTTATTATAACACTTTTATTCAACCAACAATAATTAAATATCTTAATGTAATTTAAATTTAAATATTAAAAATAATGTAAAATTTTCCAGATATATGCAAAGTGCTTATTCAGGTCTTCTGAAACTTCAAGGAAAATAGGGATCAATCATATTAAGGTGAACGGAATGACCATGGTTTTCATGGTCATTTCATGGTCATGAAGATTAAACAACATTGATCTTCAAGAAACTTCCAGTTTCCCACCAGGGGGGGTAAGTGGGATCTTACTAACACCTTGGCCCCTCAAATACCTGCTTTCTACTTGCTCACCTGGACAGCTCTTCCTTGGCATTGTTCTTTCTCTGTCCATGACTCTCCACATCGTTCTGACTTAAGGATTGCATCTGGCTGGGTGCACTGATCCCCTGATTTCTGGAAATGGCTGATTTGCTTTGTTAAATTCTTAATATTTATCATTTCATTAATACTTTCAGGTATTGTTTTAAAATGTAGGATTTAGTATCCTGACATGAGGCCAACAGATCAGATGACTGCCATTGAAGAGATAGTTACTTATGGTTCTGTAAGATGAGGGCACACCATGCTCCACAGGGCCACATGGAGTAGAGTTGAGTCAGAGGCAAAAGGATGGAGGCGGGAAGGGTAGGCAAAGACTGTACTGTAAGTTTCATGGGGAGGAGTGGGCCAGGTGAAGCAAGCAGGCTAAGTAGGTTTAGGATTAGCTAGTTTGGATAATTTCAGTGCAGTTCAGAGTGCAGGGGCTGTCCTTAGTTGCCTGGTATCTAGAGAAGGGTCTTGAAGTATAGAATTTGACAAAGTCAGTAGTTGAGGGGTCTGGGCTCTGGAATGGCTGGTTTGCATATGAAAGGTACACCCAATGGGGAAAAGTAGCTGGAGGAATTAGCTAGCTCTAGGAGGAGCAGTCTCTGCAGGATCAGCAAGGTCCCAAATGTTAGAACTTACACATGGATATCCAAAATAAAGGGAAGGTGGAGAATGACCAGGAATTTAAAAAAAATCTTCCAGCAGGTAAGAACAAGGTCAGGAAGTACAAACAGGAAATCAGACTACAGGGCCCACAGCCCTGACACTGCTGTGAGGAAGGTGAAGGAAGTTGCCCATTTACAATTTAGTTTAGACCATTTAATTGTGAAATGTGTAACATACCTGTGAGCAAAAAGATTACAAATCTTTAACCCTCAAATCTCAAGGATGACATCATTGAGTACTCCAGAGGCTCCCTGGCATCCCACAACTGAGACTGGAAAGGTGGTCTGTGGGCCAGAGTGTGAGTACAAAGGAGAGTAGCACATACTCCCAGAGACCAGATTCCCCTAGGTCTCCAGCACCATGTCTTTGGCAAGGGCACTCCCCGCTGGAGCTACCAGCTCCCCCTCTCTCCAAGTTAAACCCATACATAGATCGTGAACGTGACTAAGCATAAAACAATGTTGTCTTTAATTAATCTCAAGTTAGATGCATTGAATGATGCACATATTCCTTATTTCTCTCTGTTGAAGGCAGAGGCAAAGAGTATCAATAGAAGGAGCAAAGAGATGAGAAAGTGTTGGCTTATGTGCTATAGAAACACACAGCATTGATCTGGCATTTACATCTTTATAGATAAGGGTAAACAGTGGGTATATTTGCAGGTTGGATCACTTGAAGCCATACATCTATACATATATACAGATACACACAGATATTAAAATACATTACATATATTTTAGGGTTATACACATGTTCATATACATATATATGGTGTCAAGTGGTGTATATACATACACTTATATATACATATGTATATCAATATTAGGAGGATGCAGGGTCCTTTGTCACCAGACTTCCTCTGTACTTTGTCATCACTAAATTAAATCATGGTTAGTTTGTTAAGTTCTAAAAAAAAAATTTCCAGTTCTACTGCATTATAAAAGGATATACTTACATACACTGATTTACAACTACATTGTTCTTATTTGGATGCTATTAAAATTATGCTTTGTTAATTTTAAACTTTCTGTACCTTTATGATATAAAAACATGGTATAGAATATTTTGGCACTGTTTATAGAAAAAATTGGAATAAAAAGTGACTTTGAGGTGAATGCAAATTTAATCTAATTGCAAAAGATTTTATACTCAAATAAGACTAAGAAGATTTTTGAGACTCCTTTGAACAGGACGTTTTAAATTTGGAAAGACACATGCAGTGCAACAATATTATTTAATCTCATTAGTAAAGGTAATTTTCAAAATATTTCTCATTTTTGTTATTTCTGCATATTTAAACATTTGTAGCACAATGATAAAATATTAATATAAAAATTGCATATTGACTCTTTTTATGTTTTTTTGCATTGTCTGCTTTTTTTCCAATTTTACTGTGATGCTCTCCCCAGAGTTCTCCATACAAACAATCATAGCATTTCACCCAATGCTTCTTTTCCCAGTTAATCCTCTATTCTTTATCACTTATCAAACAATATGGCCACCAAGGTCTTTTTTAACCACTGGAGGCTGGATATATTTCTCAGTATACTATGGGATTTCAAAACAGAAGATAGGTTTTCTGTGCTCATTCATCATTTTACCATCTTACATCATAATATCAATAATTATTTTGTCACTGCACTTATAAATAAGTTCCAAGTCATCTGCAGGAATAGCATACTTCATGTTCCTCCTCCAACTTGATTTCTCAGTTTTTTTTAATAACATGTTATCATGACATAATTTAAGCTTATGCTCTTCTTTTTTCTTATCATATACAATTAAATCATGTTCTTTGTTACTTTTCCCAATAACTACTTTTACTCTAATGTCCACTTGTACCTCTGCTTTTAAATTTTCTTATACATCTTGTACAAAAGGACTTTTTTAAACAAACTATTTCACTTATAAATTGGTGTATGCGTCTGTCTATTATGTGTATCAGTTTAGTCATACATGAGAATTTAGGCAAATTATGCTATAAGTTGTGTTTCTTTTATCTCTCCCTTACATCATGACAAAATCTTCATTTTATTTTTTTTTAAATAAAATGTATAGGAAATTTATATTAGTGTTACAGAAGCCAAGCTTTTACTGCTCATCACACAACAGGTCTATAAATGAGAGAAGAGTTGTTGGGGGAAGGAATAGTGACTCTATTCAAAAAGCCAGCAGACCAAGAGGATGGTGTACTAGAGTCCTGAAGAACCATCTTGCCCAGTTTTGGATGCTAGTTTCTTTAATAGATCAAATAGGGGGAGGTGAGGAGGTAAAGAAAAATGTTTATAAGTTGTTCCAAATATTTCCTGGTTCTGGCCAGACTCTGGAGGGGATGTTAATTTCTTCTTTCCTGTAGCCATTCAGGGGTGGGGCAGGTCAAGATGTATTCTGTGAGCTAGACAAAGGTATTTTAGCTTAACACTCAGGCATGGGACACAGGGTTCCTAGACATGGGTCATTATGTATACTTTAAGCTGTAGGCACCATTGCTTTAGTGATTAATGTAGCAAAAGTAGTAGAATACAAAGGTTAAGGTAAAAGAAACAGATCCAATATGGAGTTAGATTTGTTCTTTCCTATTACATTAGCAATGAATTTTAATATTATAATAGTAAAAGTCACATTATAGATAATTTTTTGTCAAAAGAGCAAACTGCATCCATTATAGTTAAGAAGTCTGGACTATAATGAGTCTCATCTTACTGTAAGAACATGGCTGTATTCTACTCAAATTGATACTTTTACAAAGCGTTTCTTATCAGAGGGCCTCAAATAAAGTAGGTACCTTAGCTGTTGTATGTATGCTTTCTTGATGCCTGCTACCTATTTTTATTGGCAGTAGGATTCTGTTAGAAACTTTATTATGTTGTACCATGTAAACTGTTAGACACATAGTGAGGAGAAGAAACAAAGTTCCTTAGTCCATTCATACTGCTGTAACAAAATACCACAGACTGGGTTAGGTTATAAAAAACAAATTTATTTTTCACAGTTCTAGAGGCTGGAAGTCGAAGATCAGGGTACTAGTATGGTTGGGTAAGGGCCGTCTTCTGAGTTGCAGCCTAAGTACCTCCCAAGGGCCCCACCTCCAGTACCATCACATTGGGCATTAGGACTTCAGCATATGGATTTAGGGGGAACACATTCAGTTCATACCAGTTCTCATCAATTTCTAATAATCTAAGTCCATTTTTATTATTGAAATAACATGACAGTTGTTACAAAAAATGGCTGAAGGCAGTTTGCAACTAGTACCAGCTCTAAAGGGTGGTGAGGCAGTATGTAAGCTAAATCTTGTGTTACATGGTTTACTGTTTACTCTGGGTTCTTTAAAATCAAAGACCAATTTGATAACTGCATATGTCATTAGGCTTTATTACACTATTCTTCCTCTTCACTGCTCTTGTCCTTCTTTTATGGTATAATAATGTATAAATACATTAATTGATAGTGCTTACTTTCATTCTATATCCTAAAGTACTATAAAGTAGTTTCATCTGTATTCTTTAAAGGTAAAAAAAAAAACGGTTGTTTCTGATGATGTTTCATTGCTAAACATAGACAGTTATTTTGGTCTTACTCTAAATCATAGTCATTCATTGAGACATTGTTTAACATTCTAGGGGATATTGTGCATCTGAAAAAAAAATAATGTCTTTCTAAAGGAGATCAACGTATTTAGTGTTAAATAGTTAGTTTATGTCATCCAATCCTTTTTTCATCACTGTGACTTATGTTGACAATTATTAGCACAAAAGACTACCAATACAAGATTGATTAGGAATAAAAATGAAAAACATGCTAATATGATCATAACCTTTCTATAATGTTAAGTCCAGTCACAAATGGAACTTAGTGCTCATGATAATCACTTTCTTGACAATGAAGTAATTTCAATTTATCTCTACTTTTGGAGAAACTCAAAATTACGATTACAACCATTTATTCCAGAACTTGTCTCCCTTGTGACAAAGAACCTCTGTCCTTTCAATAATGCTCATCATCACATCACAGTGCTAAATAAACAAAACAGAAATGGACAAGATGTAAGTGTATGAATTATTTATGAAGTGTGGAAAATTTGAAACTGCCTACTCATACTAAGACAGAATCTTCCCAAGTAAAATTTGTACAAAATGACCTCCACAAATATGTACATTCATAAGATATACACACGCACACACAACACACACACACAAACTCATGGCAGTGTCAATAAAGTACACAATTATTTGTTTTTGGCATTAGCATTTAAGTTGTTGTCACAGCTGGCTATTAAATAAAAAACAGGTATTAATAAATAAGACCTGATGACTAAAGTGGTATTTTACAATGTCAGTCCTCTATGTATCATAGAAACTTTATTTTTAATTACATGAGCTGTCACTGGAAAGTAGAATCAATTTTTAAAATGACTTCAATTTGAAATCATGTACAAAATCCATGTTAGAACAAAACAGTACTGTGCAGAGCCAGCATAGTCATTTTAAAAATATACTGTAATAAGAAGTACTCAAAGGAGAAATTTGAAATACAAGGATTTTTAAATCAATGTTATACGATATAACTAAGCAAAATTTTAGCTTAAGCATAAATCTCCAAGGAGGGCAAATAATTTAAAGTGCAGGTCACAAAGCTTACAGTAATCTTCGGGTCCCCATCCCTAGAGCCACCTTGGTAAATGCAAGATGATAAACTTGATAACCCATAGATATGTCTTCATGCCCCTCCAAATCAACATTCTTCCCTTAAAACCTCCATATAAAACCACCTTACTATTCAAAGTCATATTATCTTACTGATGGAAATCACTTTAATAAATGGAAAAAAAGCATTCAAGGAACACTTGCTTTAATACATATTCTGCAAAAATAATAATTTTAAATAAAACTTAACTTAAAACCTTGTTCTCCTCTCCTGTCATTTAAGCTACCACTTAGGTCTTGAGTTTTCCTCTAATATACTGGCTGCTT
This sequence comes from Kogia breviceps, assembly GCF_026419965.1. Taxonomy (NCBI): domain Eukaryota; kingdom Metazoa; phylum Chordata; class Mammalia; order Artiodactyla; family Physeteridae; genus Kogia; species Kogia breviceps. The sequence continues at coordinate 122,956,770 of NC_081315.1, read as the reverse complement.
AATATATAACACCCGGTTACCCTCTGAGGTCTGCCCACCTGAGGCAGTGCCCTCAAAATATGATTATTCACTCATCTCTTTTATCAAAATTTCCATCCCATGTGCAGTGCTGGTTATAAGGGGAAAAATCTGATAAGTCACTATATATTGACATCTCATATAAGACCTCATTTAGGCAAAATATTTATGGTTGAATTTCAGACACTTAGAAGAGGCAATTTCTTACATATTTTGAGTATTAAGAGCTTTCACAGCATATTGTGAAAACTTATCCAATTATACAAAAGGTCAATCCTTTGTGAAACACAGATATGTTTGCTGAAGTGCCTTGGAGTATTAGCCTGTGTGTAGAGCAGGAAATGCTACTTAGAAAATAGTGAATGGTATGCTATTTATATTTTGTTTACCAAAGTTATTATTTAATATGTGATCATGGAGCTTGATTATATCTGCCCTTACCTATTCGTAAAATTAAGCATTATATTTAAAATGTATATGTTAGAATGAGTATTGTTAGTGAGTCCAAACTCGTACTGCTTCCCACACAACAGGCCAATAAAATCAAGACACAAAGTGTTGAGGCAAGGGATAACAACTTTATCTGGAAAGCCAGCAGACTGAGAAGATGGTGAACTAGTGTCCAAAGAATCATTTTACCTGAGTTGGAATTATTTTATATTAAAAAGGGAGGGGGTGTGTCTGGTTGTTGCAGACTTCCTGGTTCAGGCCACATCCCTGGAGGGGATGTGATAATCCTTTGTTCTTGCAGCTGTCCATGTAGGTCTGGTGAAGATGTTCCTATAAACCTCCAACAAGACAAATGTTATTCTCTGTTCTGTATTTTTTTTTTTAAATCTTTATATGAATCAAAAAGTGTTATACCCTAAAAGGTCAAGGCTGAGAGGCAGGGCATTGAGAATGGGCTATCATGTATCTTTCAAGTGATAGGCAACATTCTTTTCCAAAGTGCAGAGCGAGCATGACTGAGCACAGGCAACAGAGCACAAAGGTTAGAGCTAAAGGGATAGATCCAATATGGAGTCAGGTTTGTTCTTCCTTTTTACATGTTACTGTTGAAATCAATAAGATATGGTGTTTTAACAGTTATACATGAGAGGAGTAAAATATGACTGAGAATATCCTATCTTGAGTTACTGGTAGAATTCTCAAAGGAAGAAGAATACTTCTGGGAAGTAATTTTTAAAAAAATACTAAATTATAAATGATATGATGCTCAGAGACTTGGAAGATTTATATGTTGGAGGATTCAAACAAAAAAATCCTCCAGCTCACCAAGATAAAACCCTCCATTATAATTCTCATATTGAGGGTTTGTGTTTAGGGGTCCTTACGGCACTCTTCTTTTAAGATCATAATGGTTGATTATTGAGGTCATCTCCAATCATATCCGAGGACATAAGATCTGAAAGAAGAAACATTTAACTCTCCAGATTCCTGGGTCTTGCAACTTGAGAGCCAGTCTTCTAAGGTTTTAATCCAACAAATAAAAAGCTCAGCAAATTATTTCGACTTCCCTTTTACTCCAGTCACACTTTTCTCTCTGCTCATTGTGCACAGTGGACACTGCTCCGAAAAGACTTTTCTACCCTTAATAGCTAGAATGATCTTCTCCACCTCACCCTATTCCTATATCTCTATGATCCCACTCCATTAAATCCTGTACTCTTGACTCGAATGTCTTCCTCATGGATTCCCATGCTTAGAATGGTGCCCAAGAATAACAGACATCCATAAAAGTACTTACTGAGCAAATGAAAAAGTAAATTACTGGTGATGAGGGTGGGAGTAAAATCATTAATTACACACATAACTACCCAGACAGACAACAAGATAGACTACCATCTGTTGTACCCTAATTTATACTGACTTCCCCACATTTGGCACGACACATATCTACCAGTGTTTTTCTCCCTCTGAGCCTTTTGCAGTAAAGTGTTCACAGGTCAAATGTTCCTGCCATTGCAAAATTACTGCCAATGCCTGCCCTATTACCACCTGAGCTTTTGTATATAGGTTCTAATTTTCCCCAGATTTAACTGAACTGTGAGTATCAATGAGATTACAGTAATACTGAAAAAAAAAAAGGATTTCCAATCAACTATGACATTTTACTCACTGTGCAAGTAGAGACTAATAATAAATAGTTTTATCCCAAAGGCTCATGATGACATTGTAGATTGATGAAGAATATTAAGGGAGGAATATGGTCATTATGTCTTTAAAAAACATCAGCCTGTTAGCATAGATTGAATTTTTGTGAAACCCAAAAGATAGAAAATCCTAGAGAAGTTAGGAATAAAAACAAGATTAATAATGGAATGAATGAAAAAACAGAAGCATAGGTATTTAAAAGAGAAAGTCACACCTTATGACTAATGGAATGTGGGAAGAGGAGAAGAGAGAATAGTATTATTGACCTCTAATGATGACTTGAGAAATGGTAAGCTATAAAATATAGATAAAGGGGAAATGGTGATTAGGCTGTTCACTTATATTCGGATTAGGTTAAAATTTTGTATTAGTAGTACTCTAAACTGAAAATGTAGGTCAGATACTCAATAGTGAGTTCTGAGATGAATTTCTAGATTTGGAAACATCAGTGTTGAAATGGGAAATATAGATGTGGAATTATGAATAAAGGATTAAAAGGAAGAGGAGAGCGCCATGAAAAATTTTGCAGTAATTGAGAAGCGAATAGGAAAGAAGAAATTAAATATCTTAAATATAAACTGATTTTTAAGATGTTTGATGAAAGAGAGAGGGGAAGATAAATGAAAGTAGAAATGTACGTTGAATGGGAGAGGGTACAGTGAATGAACTTGTATTGATTTTATATTTTATGCCTCAAATGTTTTGCACATTTTATTTTTGTGAAAAAATATATAATTGCTAACTGCCTAATTTATCAATTACTCATTTTAATTTTTTCACTTTTCTGCTGTGTATCTCAGTGTACAAAGATTTATCACAGACCACAATATTTTATTTTTTTCCAATTCTGAAAATAATAAGACCCTCTTTTTATTATTTGAAAATACTTACTAAGATCACATTATGCCAGATATTAGCATTAAACTTTTACTTTCTTTATATTTCATTTACATTATTGCCTCATTTTATTAGCATCTTGTATATACATGTTAACTGTGTCATCTTTGCTTTAGACATCTGCTTGCAGCCATTATTCACCCATCATGGTTAAGTTCTGAGAAGCCTTAGCTACAATTATTTTTCTTATTTTATTGGATACTAATCAAACTCATTTAGAAAAGTCACCCCATGTGGGTTTCAGTTAACTTTGTACAGAGGGGAAATTATTACTGTAGATTGTACCCTTAATTGTGATAATCCCTTTCACAAATTTATGTTGGTGGTTATTACAAGGAAAAGGTGAGGTATGTATATATAATTGGTAACAAATTCATCACCTCCTTGCAAAAGATTATAAATGTAACAAAAATAAACATTGAAGTCTAGTCAATAGCACTCTTCATATGTGAATCATGTTATATTTTTACTTTGGAAGGAGTGGCACAATCTAATGTCTCATTTTGGATGTTTCACACATAGAATGCAAAGGATATTATCATTTTCCAGTGACTTCAATTGAACCATGATAAAGAATTGAAATATCAATCAATAAAATTGGAAAAAAATGGCTACTTTGTATTGTAAAAATAGTAGAGTATTATTCTATGATACTCATTTTATTTTGCTATTAAATTCTTATTGATGTAATCTTGGAAGTCTTACTTCAAAACCTGTTTTAACATATTGGATTAAAATGATTTATGTATACAGAATATCCCTTTCAATAATATGGAGTTTCCATATTTCATATATTTCACCTGGCTTTAATATTTTGCCTTCCTTTCTTTGTCTTAGCTTACCATAAAAGTTTTATCTATGATTTCTATGACTAAAATAGTATTATCTCAGTTACCTTTTTACTTGATTTTAAATGATGATTTAATCATTAACAATTACCTAAATCCAACCCCTATGGTTATTCATTATTTCTATAAATATATGTAAAATTTTAACAATCAGTTATGCCCATTTTATAATTAGAGAACCTGTGTCATTTTAACTGATAACATTTTGCCAGCTTTATACAGATTCAGTATTATGCAGTAATGACCATATATTCAAAAATAGAATAGCAGGTCTGCTACTTTATGAAAAACAATTGAATATGAATGTTTTCTGTACAGAATGACAGTATATTACCTTAGGTCATGACTAGAGCATCTGTTGTAAGTTAAATGCCAATACTAATTGTTAGGTTTGTATAATCAATTATTACTGATATAATCAAAGAATAAATGACTAAGTAAAAGTCTACTCATAAGAAATTAGCATATGTATGATTAGGCATTTAGGTGCCCCAGATATAAAAATATGTGGAGATTCTTGCAGCCATTTATAATTCAATGACAAAAATGTTTAATTATGTAAGAAAAATAAAAGACCCTAGTAATAGTTTATTTCCTATAGTGGCTTCTTTTAAAAATATATTTAATATCCAATTAATTCCAAAATCATTTTGGAGCCTGTTTTGCTGCTGCCTGGAGCCTGTGCTCAGTCCTCCATTTGATTAATCCAATACAAATTAGACAATATTAATATACCACTTTGTTATATATTAGGAGTTGGGATACAACAGTAAATTGAATTAATAAATTTTGAAGACTGAGGTTAGCTAAACATCATTTTCAAATGAGTAAACTTAGGCTAAGACATGTAAAATTATTGGCCCAACTAGGAAATAAGAAAAACATTTTAATTCTTAAGAGACTCAAAAAAGTATACCAGATACAGTTCTTAATCTGAAAGGCAAAATTTCATAGGAACTGACAATATTGTACAGACAATTTCAAAGGATATATAGACCACTGAAGCTTACCCATTGGATCTGAAGATGTCATATGCAAAATTTTATATGTTTTGAATAGAGAATAATTTGCATTTCATTTTCAAAAGAGATGTTGAGAGGTATGATTCATCTCAGGTCATGGGGATACTGTCCAGAAAGACTGGCTAGGACTTCAGGTGGTATGAGTGAAACAGCTGCAAGGTTAGAACCATTGCTTCTGCTGAAAGGACTGAAAGCTGAAGCACGCCCACTTCCCAACCTGTGAGCAGGGCCCTGCGGTCTGTTGCTGTCTCTGCCACCCCACCCAGCAGTGGCAACCATGGCAGTGTCTTCTGGGGTCCTTACTGTTATAAGTGCTAGCAGATTTGAGACCAATGACAGTGGTGGATTTTAAAGCTTGGAAGGCCTACAGCTGATGTGCCTTACTGGGCTAAATGGAGAGCTGAGTATGCTTTCTCACTGATTGTGTTCTCTCTTAAGACCCTCTAGATGTGGTTAAATATGAGTTAAATTCATTCATTTTTCAATGTCAGTGATCATCATACTCTAAGGTACATAAGAGGAATCACCAGGACAGACTATTAAAAAAAAAGATTCAAGCCCCCATCCAGGAAATTATAATTGAGCTGTTCTGTGTGGAGCCCAAGGATTTGTATTTAAAATACACACACACACACCCCATGTGTAAGCCTGATACAAGTGATCAGTGGACCTATATTTGAGAAACAATTCTGCAAACAAAACAAAACAAAAAGCATGTGGTTGTTGCCTTGCTAATATGTGTCTTGGTTTGGAAGTAGTCACAACCTGCTGACATGTAAATTTCAAAATCCACACAGTTACTGAAGGAAAAAATATTTTATTTCACAGATTTATTTTCATCTAGTGGGGTAGCTCCAATGAGGATATTATTTACAAGCCATACTGGAATAAATCCGTATCTAAATTAGTGAACTTGCCACAGAGTCACTACTACTTAAGAATGTCAAAGAAATTACAAAATACATAGTTCAATGTAGAACATTTTGTGGAGAGATACCACACCTTGTAAAAATTATGAGCTTTCAGAAGCTATTCGAAAGTTCTGTTACTGTGGATTACTTTAGCTCATCGTCAGCAGCTTGCATATGTTCATTTATTTCTATGGAAATATCATTTTGACTTAACATGGTCAAAACTTTGGAATAAGTGTCAACATGTGGATTATATATTTACCTATGAAGATAGAAAGTTATAATTTAAATATCTCAGAAGATCATAAAAAGCTTCCTTTTTGAAAGGAAGCTCCCGATTTAAAAAACAACAACAAAAAAAACTATGATTTCTCAAGAATAAGAATCTGTGAAAGAAACTTTGATCAGTTGTGACCAAATAGGAAAAGTATCTACAGAAGAGACAAGGAAATGAAGGACTGAAGGTCCTGTATATTACAGTGTTAGATATAGTCATGAGGGAAAGGCAGAAATATTATTCTCATGAAAGCCAAGATATGTATTATATAAAAGGGGCAGTTGCAGTACAAATGCATTGTAAGAGTACAGGCAGGTTGAGAATTGAGAATAGGCTATTACAACAGACTTGTGAGCTTGAAGAGGGCAGTTTTTATAAACTGAAAGTGTGAAACTCATACTACAGGAATATGGAAAGGAATGAATTTAGAAATTGGTAACTGGTGAGTAGAAACTCCTCTTTTGAGAGAAGTCTCTTTTGAGACTTTATCCAAAAAGACTATTGCAATAGGGAGAATACTTGGAACACTAGATCTAGAAATGTCTCAAAATTAGTCAGAAAAAAGGCTTTTCTTTTATAGGGAAGTGTAAGCAGGGCTAGCAGGCACTCTGTGACGGAGTGAGGCAAGCAGATGGAAGTGAGGAGATGGCATGATAGAAGTGTTTAACAGGAATATATTCTCTTCTGCAGTCAGTCAGTTCTTCGAATGAGGTTTAAGGGGGAATGCTATTCTTCTTTGTGCTTGCTTAAGCTGAAGAGTGAGCCTATAAGAGGGGAGAAAAGCCTGGCTACCATTGAATTAAGTCAAGTCACTGGGTCGATTATGGGTAAATGCAAGTACTTGGTCATACACACAATTATGTAGATACATGATGATGATAGATAGATAGATAAGATATAGAAAAATAGAAGACAGATTGAGCTAAAAGCATCTGGATGGTAAACTTATGTCTGTTTGATTGCAGGTAACTATGAAAAGTAAATTTTTATGACCCTGCCCAAAGTTCTTACCCTCTCTGGGCCTCAGGTGCCTCAGTGGTATAATAGGGCATAAAATCAGATGGTCTCTCCAGGCCTACCTTGATCCAATAACCTGTATTCTCTGAATCCATCCTGTGGCCAAATTATGAAGAACATAATAGAATTAAGACAGCTAAATTCAGGACAGTGAATGTGGAGGCCTTGGAAAGGAGAGAGAGGCGGACTCTTCATGCTGTTTGTTGTCAGGAACATTGCTGCAGGTGCAATCACTTTTCTCTGAAATAAGGTGTTTTTCTCTTTTTTTGCTCTCTAGAATGGAAGTCAAAGTTTTGGTATTTTTCTCAGAGGTGGAGGGAAAAAATGCCAGAAGAAGATAAAATGAAAGCTAAATAACTTAACCCATTAACAGACTATACTAAGATGAATAGAACTGTAGAAAACCAAGTTATTTTTTACCCATTCTGCAGAGAAATAATTTTTGACATAACTGTCATTGGAAAATATCCTATTTGCTAAATGATATATTTCACTTGTCCTATGAGAAATCATGTAAAAAAATAATTCTTTTAGTCATTGAAATCTGATCATGTGAAGGTAAGTAAGTAAACATTCTATTATATGGAAGAAGGAATTAGTGAATAAAATAAATAAGATTGTTTTGGAGCTCTTATGAGAATATGTGTCTTATTAGTTTTGCCAACTATCCTATTTTATACTGCATACTCTGACTTCTTTAAGTGCATTGATGTTCTGATTAACTGTGTTGGACGATTAGGACAACTGTGAGAGTGCTAAAGGTCAAGGTTCAGGGCAGACTCATGATTAAGCAGAATTAAGATGCATGCAGAGAATAATGGTTTCTTAACATTTTCTTGAAGAATCAAATATATGCAAGTTGCATATACAAGAAAATTTCCAAACATCATTGTGACGCTTATATGATTTTTGTTTCTCTCATATGATGAAGTAAACAATTTCCAGCAAAGGCATGCGCTCTGTGCATGTCTTATTAGTGATAGATTATGATGCATATGCAAGTCCACCTCCAGCCCTTTGGCCATTATTTCCAGTGTATTTGATCACTATCCAACTTTGCATTTAGTCAGCTTACTGCCTGCTTCTCAGAAACCTCAGAGTGACTTTCATCACAGAGGGTGCAAGGAGGTTGCTTATAATCTGCTTAGCAAGAAAAGTTGTGTGGATGCCTTGCTCCCTCTACTTTCAGGGTCAGGTTTATCCTGCACAGTGATCTGTCTTGGTTATAAGAGCCGAAGGGGGAGAATGGCAGTGACAGTCTGTTTTATTTTGTGCTCTGAATGCAAGCAGCAGAATGCTCTGCATTGGGTACTTTTAAAGATTTAACGATTAGGATTTAGGTTCAGTTTGAGGGAAAGATTGATTGATTTTAGCATATTGGTGAACCCTCGCTTCAGGCTGGGAATAAAAATCTTACTTCTCAGGTCTGACGTTATTACTTTTCATTTGTTTTTATTGATTAGCTGTCAGTGATAAGATCTTGCCTCTCAAAACCAGACAGGTGCTGGTGGCCATTTTTCCTTTTTTAAAAACGTTTGTAGAAACAACTTATAGAAAATAGAAATAAAGAAAATAGAAATGAAAACAAATACTCATGCCATTTTGGAAATAGTAGTTAGATATAAAATATTGAGATATTAGAATTTTACTGACTCAGAAAGATAAATTTAAGAATAAAAATAATGGGGCTTCCCTGGTGGCGCAGTGGTTAAGAATCCATCTGCCAATGCAGGGGACATGGGTTTGAGCCCTGGTCCGGGAAGGTCCCACATTCCGCGGAGCAACTAAGCCCGTGCGCCACAACTGCTGAGCCTGCACTCTAGAGCCTGCTAGCCACAACTACTGAAGCCCATGCTCCTAGAGCCCGTGCACCACAACAAAGAGTAGCCCCCACTCACCGCCACTAGAGAAAGCCCACGCACAGCAATGAAGACTCAAGGCAGCCAAAAATAAATAAAATAAATCAATTTTTTAAAAAAAGTTGAAAGAATAAAAATAATGAAACATACTTTTCACAGCTAACCCACATATTTTGTCTACTTAGGTGTGTATGTGTGTGTGTGTATGTTTTCGTATTATCTCTACTCCATAGCTTGACTTTCTTAGGGAAGAAGGAGTGGGGCTATTTGACACTTTTGTTAGTAGATCATTTTTAACCAGCTTCTTCATTAAGAATCATGAAAAAAGACAAATAACAACAATGGCCATAAAGGAAGGCATGGGACATTTTATATTAATAATCATGTGAGTAAAAATAAAATTAATACATAAATTTAGAAACATATACATAATTGGAAGTAATCATATAATATAAGAAATGGGAAAGAAAAAGGATTTTTAATACATTAATGTATTTTTTGAAAAAAGTACATAAATACAAAATGATAAACACTGCCAAAAAGTGCACTCTACCGGTTCAAAGAATGCTATGCACAGTGATTTCATGGAAGTAATGAGAGTTCTGTTTCTTTGTATTTATTTACAGTCACTGTGTTATTGTTGTTTATATCTAAACATTGAAATGGAATATGGAGCACCATAAGGCTTAGAGTTGTGAACTGTACCCTGAGTGAGCTCAAATGATTCTGAATATTATGAACTAACTCTCCATAGGGATTCATGTGGCAAAGCTGTGCTGTGTCTAGGGCTCAATGTATTGTTGGGAGTTCTCCAAATTAACATTTGCATGCACTACAATTTTTACTAAACTATAAGTAACATAAATGCACTAATTAGAAGCTCAGTTATATGTTTTCAATCAATATTAACTATAGCAGTTGTCTCGACCAACAAATGATTTTTTTCAGGAAGAAAGTTTAATCAGTGATATTAATAAGATTACCAACACAAAATGAGTTTTTGAAAAATAAAACAGGCCAACATTGAATTGATTTTATCACTGCTTACAAATTTCCCATAGACAATGCATCTTCTTTTTTCCCATAGCTTAGACAAACCACCCTTCCTGCCCCACTGTAGGTCCACCACTGGAAAGAATAATTAGTAAGTACTTCTCATAAAGTGTGACATGCTATTTAAGTTTTAAAACACTTAAATGATATTTAAGTTAAATTAATTAGAACCATCTAAGCTGTGTTTGGCAGGCATTCAGTTCAACTTGATATGAGAAGGAATTTATTATCAATGTACTATGGTAACTACAGAATTGAAATGAAACTTTCAAGAATCAGGAGAGTTCCAGGTAACTCAGTCTCTAGAACAGGAATTGAGTTATTTGTTATTTGTTATTTGTGCTACTTTTCTTTATCTCCTAATTTTACATGGTATGGGAGAACCTGTAGGATCTTATTGTTACTGAACCAAACTTGGGTCCACTTGCCCCTGCACAGTAAATCCAATCTACTGACAGTAGCAGCAATTCAGCAATTCACTACAGAATAATGCAGCTGCATTTGACATATGTAAACATTTGAGGCAGAAAGAGATACTTTACCATGGTGGAAGAGGGAATAAATGGGAATAATGGGATGGAATTGAGAGATGGCAAATATCAAGAGAAATCGCCAGTCATTTTTATTAGCCTTAACAGAGAACTTGCAAAAGAAACAAGGTAAAAATATCTTTTGAGACATTAGACCAATATGAGAACAAAATATTGGGAAATTTAAAGAGTTTTACTCTGAGTATGAAATTAAATGAATGAACTTTAAACTGTATTCCCTTCATGAGAAATCCTATTTCATTATCATCTAGGAAAGCAGCAGTAACTGAACTTTAGAGTTAGATACATTGTCTCCCCCCACCCTCCAAAAAACAACCTCACAGTAAAAATAAAAACAGAAGTAATGCATGATGGTATTGTGCCTTAAGTATAGAATAAAGAAGTACTTTTTTCATTGTTATGTTTTCTTCGATTCTCAAAAAATAAAAGGTTTGATTTTTTGCTTCAGTTCAAATCAGGGAAAGATGAGTTTCTATTGTTTTCTTTCATCAAAACTCATTTGCAATTGAAGGAACTTGAAAAACTAGGTCAGTGCTTCTCAAAAGTTACTAGTTAAAATTACAGAATTCTGTTCCTCTCTGCAGACCCACTGAACAAATATTTCTGTGGTGATTCTCTGTGCACTGTCTTATACCCCAGGGAAGTCCAAGGCACTCTAAACTTTTAAGAGCATTGGGCTACACGCTAATACAAGCTTTACCCTGCAGAATTCATAGAACCAGAATAAGTTGAATATCAAAGGGTAAAATTAAAGTATGAAAATTTAATAGTTTACTGATATGTGCATGTTATACATTTATGTATTATTAATATATACTAAAATTTTTAATAGATAGCATGTATATTATATATATATAATATAATTCCCTACATCTGTCTCTGCATAGATAGAATGCAGTACAAATATTTATAGATCAATCAAAATATCATATAAAAGGAATTTCTAAATATGTCTTGCAAATAAAATCATTTCCAATTATTCAAGCATATTTAATGCTCATTAAGCTTACCAATTACTTATGTAATATATTATATTTAGATTTATCTTATTTCAACTAATTGAAAACAATATTTCTGCCTGATACATTTTTTACTATATCCCTGAACACTGTTCTTTACATTTATTATTCTAGGTATGCAAGTTGAAAATGATGCTACCCATATGTATGGGAACATACACTCACAGAAGTATGAAAAGATATAAGCAATATATTCTAACCTGTTTGTGATCTCAGGTGGCCTCAGCCTGCAGAGGCTTGAAGCAGGGTTTAGGTTCCTGGCCAGAGATTGAGGTCAGGCTGCAGCAGTGAGAACACTGAATCCTAACCACTAGACCAGTGACTAGTGACAAGGCCCTGGCCCTTCGGCTTTGCAGAAAAGAATTCCCACAAAGACAGAAAGTAGTGAAACAAGCAACGTGTTTATTAGGACGATAAAAAGACAGTATGTGTGGATAGACACAGTGGTAGGCTCAGAGAGAGGGTCGTGCCCTCCTGGTAGTTTAAATCACTTATATGGGGCATTTCTTCCAGGTTTCCTTTGGCCAGTCATTTTGATTTGCCTGGTTCAGAGTCCGTATTTGGTATATCTCAGGGTCCTCCTATGTGTGTACATGCATCTCTCAGCCAAGATGAATTCCACCAAAAAGGCCTCTGGGTAGCTAGCATTGCTCCCCTTTTGACTTCCAAGGAGCTTTCTAGTTGGGAAGGTTTCCTTGACTTTGAGAATGAGAAATATGTGGTCCCTTATCTTTTATCTGGGCAGGGCTTAGCCTCCTCTCTAGATTGTCCTGCTGTTTTGGAGTTTCCATCCACAAGAAATGAACTCCAGCTGCTCAACCTGGGGCCCATCTATCTCCTGCCTCCTATGTAGGATGATACTTAAATGTGAGATAGATTTGGTCTTATGTGAATATATTTCATCCATTATTATCATTTCTTCTTAGTTTCTATGTGATCATCAACTATTCAAATAGAAAACTCTGAAAGTTAAATTTGAGACTATTTAAAATGGTCTAGTTTACTTTCTGTGAGTAATAGAAATTAGGATAATTCATCTGTCTTGAGGATAAGGGGGAATGGCTCATGAATAGGTAAACCTAACCAGCAAGCAATCAGATATAAAAGGCATTAGTGACAATTACAGCACGAGTGATCTCTTACAACTTAGAGAAGAAAATCACCTTAGAAAATAACTAGCTCAACCATACAATTTAAATATTAAAAAACTCAAGCCACGAGCTATTAAGTGATTAAGCCAAATTAACTCAGAGTTAATTACAGACTTAGGAGCAGAATCTAATTCTCTTGACTTTAACTTTGATGATTTTTTTTTTTTTTTTTTAATGTGTGCTGCCTTCATAGACCCCTTGACATTTACTCAACCACTTTTTGTGAGGCAGATCAAAATTTCTTTCCCCACCTTAAATCTTCCGTCAGTTTGTATAATTCAGCATCCTGAGTTGGCTCAGCTGGCTGTGTGAATGAGCAGTTTGAGTGTCTGTGTATAGCTAGTAGCTTAGAAGGTCCACTGGATTATTTTAGCTGAGGCAGTGTTTCTAAAATAAAATGAAAAACTACAACTTCAACAAGCTTTCTAGTAGAATAGAGGGGAAAATATAAAGTAGAGAATAGTCATAACAAAATCAGAGGGTAAAATACAGAGGAGCATTATGTTAAAATAAATAATATATTTAAATTATGCTCACAAATTGAAATGCCCCTTGGTTCCCTTTGATCCCTTCAACTGTACCTGAACACAATTTTTCTAATTTTTCTCAGTATTCACACTCTTAAAAAATGTCCCTAGAAGTTCCCCCTTCCAGTATGGTAAAAGGGGAGCTTCATGGACCTATTCCCCAAGTTGTTAAAATTGTTAAAAAAAAAAAAAATTGAAGTCTCTAGAAATGGTTTTAAGGGCATCCAACAAATTAAGAAGTATTAATCAAGAACATCTCACAAAACTTCTTAAGAACAGAAATAGTTTATGGCGTGTGAAACACAATCCATGCCTTTTCCTTCTCAGGTCAGCATGACAAAAACTCTAAATAGGGGCAGCCAAGAAAACAAGACTCTCTCTTCCCCAGTCCTAGTTGAAAAGCTGTGATGTCTTTCCAGTGGGGCAGAATATCCATATTTTTCATCATTCCCCCAGCTACCTGTTACATACAGCAGCTATATTCTGACTGAGTGTGGCCAGTAGGTGTGTGGGAGGAGTGTGTGTGTGTGTGTGTGTGTGTGTGTGTGTTGGAGTTGGGGATGGGTTTTCTGCCCCGTTTGCTTCATAGGGTAGAGATTCTACCTCAGACTCTGCACACTGAGAATACTAGTGACTTAATTGCCCTTACCCTGGCTCTAGAGAGAAGTGGATAAAAGTTACTAAACAGTAGAGCTAGTTACATAACAAACAAGCAAATAATAATAATAAACTGTGGAAGGTGAGGCAGAACCCAGAATTCCTACATTATATTACATAATATCTAGATTTCAACAAGAATTATGAGACATGAACAGAAACAAAATCGTCTGAATCATACATGGGGAGAAAAAAGCAAGCAATAGAAACTGCCAGTGAGAGTAACCAGATGTTGGATTTAAGACTTTAGATTAGACATTATAAATAATGACTCAGATATGCAAAGAACTAAAGGAAATCATGATTAAAGAAATAAAGGAATATATGTTGAGAACTGTAAAACACTGATAAAGGAAATTGAAGATTCAAAAAAATGGGAAAATATTCCATGATCTTGGACTGGAAGAATTAATATTGTTAAAATGGCCAAACTACCCAAAGCAATCTACAGATTTAATGCAATCCCTATCAGATTACCCATGACATTTTTCACAAAACTAGAACAAATTATCCTAAAATTAATATGTAACTATGAAAGACACAGAATTGCCAAAGATACTCTGAGGGAAAAGAACAAAGCTGGAGGCAAAACCCTCCCAGATTTCAGACAATACTACATAGCTACAGTAATCAAAGCAGCATGCTATTGGCACAAAAACAGACATATGGATCAATAGTAGAGAATAGAGAGCCCAGCAATAAACCCACACACCTATGGTCAATTAATCTTCAACGAAGGAGGCATGAATATACAATGAAGAGAAGACAGTTTCCTTAGCAAGTGGTGTTAGGAGAGTTGGACAGCCACATGTAAACCAATGAAGTTAGAATACTCCCTCACACCATACACAAAAATAAACTCAAAACTGGCTTAAAGACTTAAATAAGACATGACACCATAAAACTCTAGAAGAAAACATAGGCAAAACATTCTCTGACACATACCACAGCAATGTTCTCTTAGGTCAGTTTCCCAAGGCAAAAGAAATAAAAGTAAAAATAAACAAATGGAACCTAATCAAATTTACAAGCTTTTGCACAGCAAATGCAGCCATAAACTAAATGAAAAGACAGCCTACAGACTAGGAGAAAATATTAGCAAATGATGTGACAAACAAGGGCTTAATTTCCAAAATATACAAACAGCTCATACAACTCAATAACAAAAACAACAACAAAACAATCCAATCAAAAACTGGGCAGAAGACTTAGACATTTCTCCAAAGAAGATATACAGGTGGCCAACAGACATATGAAAATATGCTCAGCTTTGCTAATTATTAGAGAAATGCAAGTCAAAACTACAATGAGGAATCACCTCACACTACTCAGAATGGCTATCATCAAAAAGTCTACAAATAATAAATACTGGAGAAGGTGTGAAGAAAAGGGAACCCTCCTAAATTGTTGGTGGGAATGTAAATTGGTGCAGCCACTATGGAAAACAGTATGGACATTCTTTAAAAAACTAAAAATAGAGTTGCCGTATGATCCAGTAATCCCACTCTTGGGTATATATCTGGAGAAAACTCTAATTTGAAAAGATCCGTGCACCACAATGTTCATAGCAGCACTATTTACAATAGCCAAGACATGGAAACAACCTAAATGTCCATTGACAGATGAATGGATAAAGAAGATGTGGTACATATATACAATGGAATACTACTCAGCCATAAAAAAGTGAAATAATGCCGTTTGCAGCAACATGGATGGACCTAGAGATTATCACACTAAGTGAAGTCAGAAAGAGAAAGACAAATATCGTATGATACCACTTATATGTGGAATCTAAAATATGATACAAATGAACTTCTTTATTACACAGAAACAGATTCACAGACATAAAAAACAAACGTATGATTACCAAAGTGGAAAGGGGGAGGAGGGATAAATTAGGAGTTTGGTCTTAGCAGATACAAGCTACTACATATAAAATATATAAACAACTAGGTCCTACTGTATAGCACAGGGAACTATATTCAAATCATGTAATAAACCATAATGGAGAAGAATATGAAAAGAGAGTATATATATATATATATATATGTATGTATATATATGTATATATATGTATATATATATAACAATCACTTTGCTATACAGCAGAAACTAACACAACATTGTAAATCAACTATACTTCAATATAATAAATAAATAGAAGAAATAAAGGAAGATATGATAATGTCTTATCAAATATATAAAGAGATTGAAATTATAAAAACTGAATGGAAATTCTGAGGTTGAAAATTCAATAAATGAAATTAGAAATTCATTAGATGGGTTCAACAGTAGATTTTAAACAGCAGGGAAAAGATCAGCTAACTTCAAGATAGTTCAGTAGAGATTATGCAATTTGAAGAACAAAGAGAGAGAATCAAGAAGAATGAGCAGAGTCTCAGAGAAATGCTGGGTACCTTAAAGACAACAGTGTACATGTAGTGGGAGTGCCAGAAGGAAAAGAGAGATAAATATGCAATGAATGTCTTAAAACTTCCAAAAATTGATGAAAATATTATTTACACATCCAAGAAGCTTGTCAAAATCTAAGTAGGATAAACACAAATTAATCTACAAACAGACTCATCATAGTAAAAATGCTAAAAGCCAAAAACAAGGAGAAATTTGGAAGGCGGCAAAAGAAAAATGACTACTTCTAAGTGACCCCGATAAGAATAGAGGCTTATTTATCATCAGAAACAAGGCCAGAAGGCAGTAGGATAACGTATTCAAAATATTAAAAGAGAAAAAAAAAAAAGAGAGAGAAAAAAAACCTGTCAATAAAGAATTCTTTATCCAGAAAAAAATATCTTAAAAAAAGAAGGTGAAATAAAAACATTATAAGAAAAACAAAAACTAAGTGAATTTGCAGTTAGTAGACCCACTGTACAAAATATTCCATGAGAAGTTTTTCAGGCTTTCTGTAAATGATTCCAGATAGTAATTCAAATCCATATGAAAAAGCAAAAAGCACTGATAAAAACAGCTATGCAATTATAAAAGACACGGTAAATGCATATCTCATCTCCTTTCTTCTTTTAGCTGATTTAAAACCCAATTACATTAAATAATATGTACATAATATTGCTGAGCATATAGCATATAAAAATATAATATATTTTAAAATACTAGCACAAAGGAGGCAGGTAAAAGCAAGGTAGTATTGGGCTAAGTAAATGACTCCAGATTGTAACTGAAACCCACAGGAAAAAAATGAAGGGAAACAGAAATGGCAAATAGTTAAGATTACAAAAGCTATAAATATATACTTGCTGTCCATACTTAACTTCTTTAAAAGATATAAAATTATACAAATAATAATTATAAAAATATATTGTTGAGTGAAATATATATAGATGAAATATGTATATTAATACTCCCATTTCATTTCTGTATCACATTGGAATAAATCTGAAACAGAATCTGATACGATTTATGTGGTAGCCCTAGAGAAATCACTAATAAAACTAAATAATGAAAAATGATAGAAGAAATGAAAATGTCAGATTAGAAAATAATCTCTTATTGGAAATAAAGCAGTAAGGGAGGGTTACATACACACAAAAAGACATGTGAAAAACATAAAATAAAAGGTAAAATGGTAGACAAATTTTATTAATAATAACATTAAATGTAAATTGATTAAACAATTCTATCAAAAGGGAGAGATCAAAAAGATTTTTAAAAGATAATATTCTGCATATGCCATCTCCATGAGACACACTTTAGATTCAAAGATACAAATGGATGGAAAGTAAAAATAGAAAAAAAGATATATATCATGCAAGTAGCATTTAAAAGAAAGCTGTAGTGGCTATATGAATATCAGACATACTTGATTTTAAGATAGTTTTAGAGATACAAGGGTACATTTTATAATGGTAACAGGGTCAAAACATCAGGAATCTATAACAATTATAAAAATATTCATTCCTAAATACAGAGCCCCAAAAGACATGAAGCAAAAACTGATATAAATGAAGGTTGACATAGACATTTTAACAATAATAATTAGAAACATCAATACTCCAACTTTCAGTAATGGATATGAAGACTAGGCCGATAATCAACAGGAAATAGAAGATTTGAAAAATACTCTAAACTGATTAGATCCAACAAACATCAATAGAGCACACCATCCAACCACAAAATAATATTCTTCTCAAGTGAACATGGAACATTCTCCTTATACCATATGCTAGTGATTTAAAATATAGTGCATTAAAGAAAAAAATTTGTGGTATTGTAATGCTAACGAATCAGGAGAGAATTGCCATTGAAAAGATAATTTATTACTCAAAGTATTCAAAAGGAGGGTACATGCCATATCTTGCAGGGCCACAGGAGAAAACCCTGAGGTTCGCAGCAGAGAGAGATGAGAAATGTAGGCACTAATCTTTATGGTGGTTTATGTGGAAAAGAATGGGTGAGGCAAGGTAAACCAACTAGTCTGTCCCTAGTTGTCTGATACCCAGCCCTGGGGTGATCGGGGAATGTGTAAAGTGACCTATAGAGAGTTCAATCAAAGAAGTAGATGGGTTTGAGCTCTGGATCGTTTGGTGTGTATATAAAAAAGCACATGAGTGAGAAAGTTTTTTACTATCTCTAGGAACTGGGTACCCCTGGGAGGGAGAGTCTCCAAGTGAGCAAGGTCCTAAGTTGTCAAAGTATCAGAAGACAGAAAAAATATATATATAAAAAACAGAAAACAACAAACAAACAAAAACATGATTAATGCAGCTAGATCATAAAATGGACCACAATAAACTTAAAAGGTCTGAAATAATACAAAGTAGTTTCCCTGAGCATATGTAATAATATTAGAAATCAATAGAAAAATAAATTGGGAAGCTCAGAAATGTGAGGAAATTAGACAGCCCACATAAATAACCAATGAGTCAAAGAAGAAATCACAAGGGAAATTAGAAATTACTTTGAGATGAATACAAAATAAAGATATAGCATTAAAAAAACCAACTTCTGGGAATTCCCTGGTTGTCCAATGGTTAGGACTCCCTGCTTTCACTCCCATGGACCTGGGTTCAATCCTTGGTCAGTTGGTTGGGGAACTAAGATACTGCAAGCCACATGGTGCAGCCAACAAAACAGAACAAAAAACAAAACTGACTTCTGAGAAAGCTTTGCTTAGAGAGAAATTTATAGTTGTATATTCTTATATTAAAAAACAAAAGTATGATGTCCAAACAATAGCCTAACTTTCCACCTTACAACACTGGAATGAAATAATACGTCAATAAATTGCTTAATTAACATGAAATAGATACATTCCTAGAAAGTCAAAACTACAAAAGATAACTCGAAAAATTTTTTTGAATTAAAAAGATCTATAAAAAGAATAAAGATGGAATTTATCATTAAAAAACTATATGCAGAGATAAATCAGTTGGCTAAAGTAGTAAATGCTACTAAATACTTAGAGGAGAATTTATACATATTCTGCTTATACTCATCAAAAAATAGCAGGGGAAAAACACTTTTCAATTCTGAGGCCAGTATTACCCTGATACCAAAATCAGACATAAATGCATAGCAGCACCGTTCACAATGGCCAAAAGGTTAAAAAAAAAATACCCTCAGATACCCATTAATGGATAAATGGATAAACAAAATGGGGTGCACACATAAAATTAAATATTATTAAGCCATAAAAATGAAGTACTGACACATGCTTCAATGTGGATAAACTTCAAAAATCAAGCTAAGTCAAAGAATCTATAAACAGTTGTCACATATTGTATCATTACACTTATATGAAATATTTAGAATATGTAATTCATAAAGTTAGACAAACCATATTCGTGGTTGCTAGAGGCTGGGGAATTGGTGGATAGGGAGTGACAGTTTAATGAGTAGAGGTTTTCTCTTGGGGCAATGAAAATGAAAATATTTTGGAACTTGATGTGGGAGGTAGTTGCACAGTATTATGAAGGTAGTAAATACCACTGAGTTGTACAGTTTATAATGGTGAATTTTATGTTATATGAGTTTCACCTCAATAAAACGTAAAAAAGACCAAATCATGTGAGATTACCTCTAAATAGGGATTATTGAATTTAAAAGTTCATATTCTGCTTTCTTTGGTAAAATAGATCCTTGTTCATATTAAATTTATTAAGTAGTGTTAATTTTCAAAGTTTTATCCATTTTGGAAAGGTTAGAAGTATAACTTTTGAGGAGATATTATTGGTGGATTGCAATTTTTGTCTAAGATACTTATTAATATATATTATTAAATCTCTTCAAATCATCCAAAAATGAGCAAAGAGTCTCAATAGGCATTTCTCCAAATAAGATATACAAATATTCAATAAACATATGAAAATATGCTCAACATATTAGCCATCAGAGATGTGCAGACCCGAATCACAATGAGATACCAATTCACACACCAGGATGGTTATAAGAAAAAAAATCAGGTAAAATCAAATGTTGGCAAGGGTGTGAAGAAATCAGAACCCTCATAAACTGCTGGTGGTAATGTATAATTATGCAGACACTTTGGAAATAGTTGGGCAGTTCATTCAGAAAGTAAACATAGAGTTACCATTTGGCCCAGCTAGATATATATATATATCCAAGAGAAATAAAAATATATGTCCACACAAAAACTTGTACATGAATGTTTGTAGGAGAGTTTTTCTTAAAAGCTAAAAGGTGAAAGCAACCCAGTATCCATCGACTGATGAATAGCTAAACAAAATGTGATATGTATATATAAAGGAATATTATATATTCAACCATAAAAAAAGAATGAAGTCCTGATACATACTACAGTACAACGTGAAGGAATCTTGAAAACATCATGTTAAGTGAAAAGTTACAAAAGGACATTTTATATGATTCAATTTATATTAAATACCTGGAATAGACAACATCTATAGAGTCAGAAAGGAGATCAATATTTGCTCAGGGCTTTGGGGCTTAGGATAATTTGCCAGTGATAGTCAGATCGTACAGATTTTCTTCTTGAGGTGACAAAAATATCATAAAATGGATTGTGGTGATGGTTCCCCAACTCTGTGAATACATAAAAAAAGTTGAATTGTACAACTTTAAATTGGTGAATTGTTGAAAATCATTGAATTGTACACTTTAAATTGGGTAGATTATATGATATGTGAATTATATCTCAAATAAGCTGTTACCAAGAAAAAGAAAAGCTTCCAATAAATGGCAGATGGTCGATATGGAAATCAGTTGCAGGAAAATAAACAGAAAAGAATTGTTCCTGCTTTTTAATTTGTAAAGATCAATTTGTTATGCATATTTAGGATTATAAGTTTATACTTGATTTTGAATTTATTCTTAAAATTCTGTAGACTTTAGAAAGCCTGCTAGGAATTCACATTGCCAGTACAGACTTAGTGTTTTTCTCTTCTTCCTCTTCTTGTTTTCCTAGGTTTCTGTGACATGTAGCTTATATAAAGCCAAAACGATTTGATGAAGCAGTAAATATTTTATTTACACCAAAAATGTATTTATAAATTCCTTTATTGTAGAAATAGGCATACTCTAGATAAACACAAGGTTTTTATGATCTCTAATCTCTTTCAGCCTCCAGCCATCTTAAACAGATGTATATAAATAAGTATTATAAATGCTTCAATAAGGTTGATTTCATGGACCCCTTCAGGAAACTTTTTCATACATTCTAGCAACAACTTTGAATTTAATGTAAATTAGACTCAAACTAATCAACAGAATTGTATAGTTCCATGAATAGGATTTTATTATAAAGTAATCAAGTTTGGAAATGTTGATACAATTTTGTTAATATAAAATGAGATAACAATAAAAACATATTTAAACCAAAGTACTTTTGCTACATGAAGCTCCTAAAACAAGAAAGGAATCTTGTTACTTAGATTGACATCATTGATCATTGAAGAGTTAGACTTCCCTTGTTATGAACTATAATTTTTATCTGCCCTACTATGCTGGTTAGTGATGATTGTAATTTGATCACAAATAAGAACAAAAAGCTTTGGATAACATTTCTACTTCCCAAATAATCACTTTCACTACTTCACTCAAATCTTGCCATTAGGCTCTCAGTAAACAATGATTGAATGAACAAATACATGGATGCAAATGTGGTAAATCTTAAATACTTGTTTTACATATTAGATCCAGTAAGATTAAAAAGAAAAAAGAAAAAAAAGAAAAAGGACCTTACTAAAGTAAATCAGAGTGTAGGATTTTGAGGCCCAAAAGTGAGAATGGAGACTGAGAAATGAAGCAATGTTAGAAAGAAAAAAGATACAGAGCAAACAAAAATTTACCTACTTGTAACTATGATAATATCCATGTACTTAAGCAAGAGAGATTATTAGAGATAAAAGAGTATTTTTCACAACAATAAAATATTCGACAGGAAGCTTTTACAATTATAAATTATTATTATCTTACTGATCTAAAACTATGAACCAAAACTAAATAAAAGAGTATACAATAATAAATAGTTTAATATGGAAAAATACATGAAAAACACATTTCACATGGTGAAATATACATGTGGGTATACAAGGATTTGAAGACCGTGTCATCTGCATGTCAATTTCAGAAAAATATTATAGAACTACTCAAAAAATAAGCAATCAAGAAAGGAAGCTGTAGAGATGTTAAAATCTGATTAAAGAGTTTTAACTTGTTTGCAGTGAAAAAACCAACCTTTTAATCTAAGTGACTGTATACATTTGAAATGATAGAGATATTGTATGAAAATTGGTTATCCATGGTTTTTAAACATTCTTCAAAGAGAAAAAGAAAACAATAGTGGGAAATTCATACATAGCATGAAAATACAACTGTTCAATTATTTCTGCAAAACCTTGGCATTGAAGTGAACACACTTACTATGTTATAGAAGGGTAAAAATAAAGGGCAATCCAAGAGATAATTAGCAACAGCAAGCCAAAAGTTAATACTCTTTATATTTAGACATTAAAAAGTCAAATATATAATTGGAGTATCTTAGAGATATTTTCAGATAAAAATGCTTATAGTTGACTACAAGGAAAATCTTTAAAATATTTAAAATTCGACATTTAAAAATCCACATTTAGGGCTTCCCTGGTGGCGCAGTTGTTGAGAGTCCGCCTGCCATTGCAGGGGACATGGGTTCGTGCCCCGGTCCGGGAAGATCCCACATGCTGTGGAGCGGCTGGGCCTGTGAGCCATGGCCGCTGGGCCTGCACGTTCGGAGCCTGTGCTCTGCAATGGAAGAGGCCACAACAGTGAGAGGCCCGCGTACTGCAAAAAAAATAAAAAATCCACATTCTATAAATCAATAAAATTAGAAATAAATAATACAAATTATTACAATTTATATACTTAGAAAATAACAAATACACATTTAGATAATCTTTTTGTCAAAGGAGAAATTCAAAGTGAAATTATAATCTCTCCACACAGTAATGAAAAGAGGAACATTACAACGAAAGACTATGGGAAAATATGCTCACAGGAAAAAATTTAGCTTTCATTGACTTTATTATTTAAGAAAAAAAGGAAAAGAAACTTTTTACTAAACTTTAAAAATATTAGAAAAATAACAAGTTAAGCTTGAAACTTTCTAGAAATGTAAATTACTAAATCTAAAAGCCAAAAATAATGAAATGCTTAAAAACCTAAATATAAAATTATGGAAATGATAACTGAATCCAAAACTGGGGGTTTTTTTGTTTTTGTTTTTTAACATCTTTATTAGAGTATAATTGCTTTACAATGGTGTGTCAGTTTCTGCTTTATAACAAAGTGAATCAATTA
This sequence comes from Kogia breviceps, assembly GCF_026419965.1. NCBI lineage: Eukaryota > Metazoa > Chordata > Mammalia > Artiodactyla > Physeteridae > Kogia > Kogia breviceps. The sequence continues at coordinate 122,933,020 of NC_081315.1, read as the reverse complement.
TACATATACTTAAGTTCCCATATCTCTTACCTCTGGCATCTCCCTCCCTCCCACCCTCCCTATCCCACCCCTCTAGGTGGTCACAAAGCACCGAGCTGATCTCCCTGTGCTATGCGGCTGCTTACTACTAGTTATCTATTTTACGTTTGGTAGTGTATATATGTCCATGCCACTCTCTCACTTTTTCCCAGCTTACCATTCCCCCTCGCTGTATCCTCAAGTCCATTCTCTAGTAGGTCTGCATCTTTATTCCCATCTTGTCCCTAGGTTCTTCTGACCATTTTCTTTCTTTTTAGATTCCATATATATGTGTTAGCATATGGTGTTTGTTTTTTTCTTTCTGACTTACTTCATTCTGTATGAGAGTCTCTAGGTCCATCCACCTCACTACAAATAACTCAGTTCGTTCCTCTTTATGTCTGACTAATATTCCATTGTATATAAGTGCCACATCTTTTTTATCCATTCATCTGTTACTGGACACTTAGATTGCTTCCATGTCCTGGCTGTTGTAAATAGAGCTGCAGTGAACATTTTGGTACATGACTCTTTTTTAATTATGGTTTTCTCAGGGTATATGCTTAGTAGTGGGATTGCTGGGTCGTATGGTACTTCTATTTGTAGTTTTTAAAGGAACCTCCATAGGGGCTGTATCAATTTACATTCTCACCAACAGTGCAAGAGGGTTCCCTTTTCTCCACGCGCTCTCCAGAATTTATTGTTTCTAGATTTTTTGATGATGGCCATTCTGACCGGTGTGAGATGATATCTCATTGTAGTTTTGATTTTCATTTCTCTAATGATTAATGATGTTGAGCATTCTTTCATGTGTTTTTTGCCAATCTATATGTCTTCTTTGGAGAAATCTCTATTTAGGCCTTCTGCCCGTTTTTGGATTGGGTTGTTTGTTTTTTTGATATTGAGCTGCATGAGTTGCTTCTATATTTTGGAGATTAATCCTTTGTCAGTTGCTTCATTTGCAAATATTTTCTCCCATTCTGAGGGTTGTCTTTTCATCTTGTTTATGGTTTCCTTTGCTGTGCAAAAGCTTTTAAGTTTCATTAGTTTCCATTTGTTTTTATTTCCATTTCTCTAGGAGGTGGGTCAAAAAGGATCTTGCTGTGATTTATGTCACAGAGTGTTCTACCTATGTTTTCCTCTAAGAGTTTGATGGTGTCTGGCCTTACATTTAGGTCCTTAATCCATTTTGAGTTTATTTTTGTGTATGGTGTTAGGGAGTGTTCTAATTTCATTCTTTTACATGTAGCTGTCCAGTTTTCCCAGCACCACTTATTGAAGAGGCTGTCTTTTCTCCACTGTATATTCTTGCCTCCTTTATCAAAGATAAGGTGACCATATGTGTGTGGGTTTATCTCTGGGCTTTCTATCCTGTTCCATTGATCTACCTTTCTGTTTTTGTGCCAGTACCATACTGTATTGATTACTGTAGCTTTGTAGTATAGTCTGAAGTCAGGGAGCCTGATTCCTCCAGCTCCATTTTTCGTTCTCAAGAGTGCTTTGGCTATTCGGGGTCTTTTGTGTTTCCATACAAATTGTGAAAGTTTTGGTTCTAGTTCTGTGAAAAATGGCAGTGGTAGTTTGATAGGGATTGCATTGAATTTCTAGATTGCTCTGGGTAGTATAGTCATTTTCACAATGTTGATTCTTCCAATCCAAGAACATGGTATATCTCTCCCATCTATTTGTATCATCTTTAATTTCTTTCATCAGTGTCTTACAATTTTCTGCATACAGGTCTTTTGTCTCCTTAGGTAGGTTTATTCCTAGATATTTTATTCTTTTTGTTGCAATGGTAAATGGGAGTGTTTCCCTAATTTCTCTTTCAGATTTTTCATCGTTAGTATATGGAAATGCAAGAGATTTCTGTGCATTATTTTGTATCCTGCTACTTTCCCAAATCCATTGATTAGCTCTAGTAGTTTTCTGGTAGCATATTTAGGATTCTCTATGTATAGTATCATGTCATCTGCAAACAGTGACAGCTTTACTTCTTCTTTTCTAAATTGGTTTCCTTTTATTTCTTTTTCTTCTCTGATTGCTGTGGCTAGAACTTCCAAAACTATGTCGAATAATAGTGGTGAGAGTGGGCAGCCTTGCCTTGTTCCTGATCTTACTGTAAATGGTTGCAGTTTTTCACCATTGATGATGATTTTGGCTGTGGGTTTGTCATATATGGCCTTTATTATGTTGAGGAGAGTTTCCTCTATGCCTACTTTCTGCAGGGTTTTTATCATAAATGGGTGTTGAATTTTGTCAAAAGCTTTCTTTGCATGTATTGAGAAGATCATATGGTTTTTCTCCTTCAATTTGTTAATATGGTGTATCACGTTGATTGATTTGCTTATATTGAAGAATCCTTGCATTCCTGGGATAAACCCCACTTGATCATGGTGTATGATCCTTTTAATGTGCTGTTGGATTCTGTTTGCTAGTATCTTGTTGAGGATTTTTGCATCTATGGTCATCAGTGATATTGGCCTCTAGTTTTCTTTCTTTGTGACATCTTTGTCTGGTTTTGGTATCGGGGTGATGGTGGCCTTGCAGAATGAGTTTGGGAGTGTTCCTCCCTCTGCTATCTTTTGGAAGAGTTTGAGAAGGATAGGTGTTAGCTCTTCTCTAAATGTTTGATAGAATTCGCCTGTGAAGCCATCTGGTCCTGGGCTTTTGTTTGTTGGAAGATTTTTAATCACAGTTTCAATTTCAGTGCTTGTGATTAGTCTGTTCATATTTTCTATTTCTTCCTGGTTCAGTCTCAGCAGTTGTGCATTTCTAAACATGTGTCCATTTCTTCCCGGTTTTCCGTTTTATTGGCATAGAATTGCTTGTAGTAATCTCTGATAATCTCCTGTATTTCTGCAGTGTCCGTTGTTATGTCTCCTTTTTCATTTCTAATTCGATTGATTTGAGTCTTCTCCCTTTTTTTCTTGATGAGTCTGGCTAATGGTTTTTCAATTTTGTTTATCTTCTCAACGAACCAGCTTTTAGTTTTATTGATCTTTGCTATCGTTTCCTTCATTTCTTTTTCATTTATTTCTGATCTGATCTTCATGATTTCTTTCCTTCTGCTAAGTTTGGGTTTTTTTGTTCTTCTTTCTCTAATTGCTTTAGGTGTAAGGTTAGGTTGTTTATTTGAGATGTTTCTTGTTTCTTAAGGTAGGCTTGTATAGGTATAAACTTCCCTCTTAGAACTGCTTTGGCTGCATCCCATAGGTTTTGGGTCATTGTGTTTTCATTGTCATTTGTTTCTAGGTATTTTTTTATTTCCTCTTTGATTTCTTCAGTGATCTCTTGGTTATTAAGTAGTGTGTTGTTTAGCCTCTATGTGTTTGTAGTTATTACAGTTTTTTTTCCTCTAATTGATATCTAGTCTCATAACATTGTGGTCGGAAAAGATACTTGATATGATTTCAATTTTCTCAAATTTACCAATGCTTGATTTGTGACCCAAGATATGATCTATCCTGGAGAATATTCCATGAGCACTTGAGAAGAATGTGTATCCTGTTGTTTTGGATGGAATGTCCTGTAAGTATCAATTAAGTCCATCTTGTTTAATGTATCATTTAAAGCTTGTGTTTCCTTACTTATTTTCATTTAGCATGATCTGTCCATTGCTGAAAGTGGGGTGTTAAAGTGCCCCACTATTATTGTGTTACTGTCTGTTTCCCGTTTGATGGCTGTTAGCATTTGCCTTGTGTATTGAGGTGCTCCTATGTTGGGTGCATAAATATTTACAATTGTCATATCTTCTTGGATTGATCCCTTGATCATTATGTAGTGTCCTTCTTTGTCTCTTGTAATAGTATTTGTTTAAAAGTCTATTTTATCTGATATGAGAATTGCTACTACAGCTTACTTTTGATTTCCATTTGCATGGACTATCTTTTTCCATCCCCTCCCTTTCAGTCTGTTTGTGTCCCTAGGTCTGAAGTTGGTCTCTTGTAGTCAGCATATGTACAAGTCTTGTTTTTGTATCCATTCCGCCAGTCTATATGTCTTTTGGTTGGAGCATTTAGTCCATTTACATTTAAGGTTTTTATCAATATGTATGTTCCTATTACCATTTTCTTAATTGTTTTGGATTTATTATTGTAGGTCTTTTCCTTCTCTTGTTTCCTGCCTAGAGAAGTTCCTTTAGCATTTGTGGTAAAGATGGTTTGGTGGTGCTGAATTCTCTTAGCTTTTGCTTGCCTGTAAAGCTTTTAATTTCTCCATCAAATCTGAATGATATCCTTGCTGGGTAGTGTCATCTCGTTTGTAGGTTTTTGTCTTTCATCACTTTAAAGTCACTCCCCTCTGGTTTGCAGAGTTTCTGCTGAAAGATCAGCTGTTAACCTCATGGGGATTATGGGGATTCCCTTATGTTTTACTTGTTGTTTTTCCCTTGGTGCTTTTAATATTTGTTCTTTGTATTTAATTTTTGATAGTTTGATTAACATGTGTCTTGGCGTGTTTCTCCGTTGATTTATCCTGTATGGAACTCTCTCTGTTTCCTGGACTTGATTAACTATTTCCTTTCCCACATTAGGGAAGTTTTCATGTATAATCTCTTCAAATATTTTCTCAGTCCCTTTCTTTTTCTCTTCTTCTTCTGGGACCCCTATAATGTGAACGTTGGTGCATTCAGTGTTGTCCCAGAGGTCTCTGAGACTGTCCTCAATTCTTTTCATTCGTTTTTCTTTATTCTGCTCTGCAGTAGTTATCTCCACTATTTTGTCTTCCAGGTTACTTATGCGTTCTTCTGTCTCAGTTATTCTGCTATTGAACCCTTCTAGAGAATTTTTAATTTCATATATTGTGTTGTTTATCTCTGTTTGTTTGCTCTTTAGTTCTTCTAGGTCCTTGTTAAACGTTCATTGTATTTTCTCCATTCTATTTCCAAGATTTTGGATCATCTTTATTATCATTATTCTGAATTGTTTTTCAGGTAGACTGCCTATTTCCTCTTCCTTTGTTAGGTATGGTGGGTTTTTGCATTGCTCCTTCATCTGCTGTGTGTTTCTCTGTCTTCTCATTTTGCTTAACTTACTGTGTTTGGGGTCTCCTTTTCACAGCCTGCAGGTTCATAGTTCCCATTGTTTTTGGTGTCTGTCCTCAGTGGCTAACGTTGTTTCAGTTGGTTATGTAGGCTTCCTGGTGGAGGGGACTAATGCCTGTGTTCTGGTGGATGAGGCTGGATCTTGTTTTTCTGGTGGGCAGGGCCACGTCTGGTGGTGTGTTTTTTTGCGTGTCTGTGGCCTTATTATGATTTTAGGCAGCCTCTGTGCTAATGGATGGGGTTGTGTTCCTGTCTTGCTAGTTGTTTGGCATAGGGTGTCCTTCACTGTAGCTTGCTGTTTGTTGAGTGGAGCTGGGTCTTGGCATTGAGATGGAGATCTCTGGGAGATTTTCACCGTTTGATATTACATGGAGCTGGGAGGTCTCTTGTGGACCAGTGTCCTGAACCTGGCTCTCTCACCTCAGTGGCACAGCCCTGATGCCTGGCTGGAGCACCAAGACACTGTCCTCCACACAGCTGAGAATAAAAGGGAGGAAAAAATAGAAAGAAAGAAAGAAACAAAGAAGAAGATAAAATAAAATAAAGTAAAATAATTATTATAAAAAAATTTTTTTATGTAATAAAAAAAAAAAGACAGACAGAACCCTAGGACAAATGGTAAAAACAAAGCTATACAGACAAAATCACACACAGAAGCATACAAATACACACTCACAAATAGAGGAAAAGGAAAAAAAAATTTACATATAGTTGCTTCTAAAGTCCACCTCCTCAATTTGGGATGATTCATTGTCTATTCAGGTATTCCAGAGATGCAGGGTACATCAGATTGATTGTGGAGATTTATCCGCTCCTCATGAGGCTGCTGGGAGAGATTTCCCTTTCTCTTTGTTCACACAGCTCCCGGGGTTCAGGTTTGGATTTGGACCCGCCTCTGTGTGTAGGTCACCTGAGGGCATCTGTACTTTGCTCATACAGGACGGGGTTAAAGGAGTAGCTGATTCAGGGGCTCTGGCTCACTCAGGCCGGGGGGAGGGAGGGGTATGCATGCAGGGCGAGCCTGCGGTGGCAGAGGCCGGCGTGACGTTGCAACAGCCTGAGGTGCACCGTGTGTTCTCCCGGGGAAGGTGTCCCTGGATCACGGGACCTTGGCAGTGGCGGCCGCACAGGCTTCCGGGAGTGGAGGTGTGTATAGTGACCTGTGCTTGCACACAGGCTTCTTGGTGGCGGCAGCAGCAGCCTTAGCGTCTCATGCCCGTCTCTGGGGTCTGCGCTGATAGCCTCGGCTCATGCCCATCTCTGGAGCTCCTGTAAGTGGTGCTCTTAATCCCCTCTCCTCGTGCACCAGGAGACAAAGAGGCAAGAAAAAGTCTCTTGCCTCTTCGGCAGCTCCAGCCCTTTTCCCGGACTCCCTCCCGGCTAGCTGTGGCGCACTAGCCCCCTTCAGGCTGTGTTCACGCAGCCAACCCCAGTCCTCTCCCTGGGGTCTGACCTCGGAAACCCAAGCCTCAGCTCCCAGCCCCCTCCCGGCCCGGCAGGTGAGCTGACAAGCCTCTCAGGCTGGTGAGTGCTGGTCGGCACTGATCCTCTGTGCGGGAATCTCTCCGCTTTGCCCTCCGCACCCCTGTGGCTGAGCTCTCCTCCGTGGCCCCGAAGTTTCCCACCTCTGCCACTTGCAGTCTCCGCCCGTGAAGAGGCTTCCTGGTGTGTGGAAACCTTTCCTCCTTCACAGCTCCCTCCCACTGGTGCAGGTCCCGTCCCTTCTTTTGTCTCTGTTTTTTCTTGTTTCTTTTGCCCTACCCAGGTACCTGGGGAGTTTCTTGCCTTTCAGGAGGCCTGAGGTCTTCTGCCAGCATTCAGTAGGTGTTCTGTAGGAGTTGTTCCACGTGTAGATGTATTTCTGATGTATTTGTGGGGAGGAAGGTGATCTCCACGTCTTACTCTTCTGCCCTCTTGAAGTTCCTTCCCTGGGTTGTTTTAAAATTATAAAAAAGCAATAAACTTATTGTAAATTTGTTTAAGTAAAACATAAATAAAATATAGATAGATTGCAGAGGTGAAATATAGAAGGGAGAGGAAACTAAATTGGGTAAATTTAAGAATGTGTAAAAAAGATATAACTATGGATTTAGAAATAAAAAAATTATGATTTTGTTAGAAAACAAATTCAGTTACTTAGCAAAATGAATAAAATGTTAAAGGATATTGTTGGCTTTTTGGAAAAAGTCAATGGCTAAAATTTATGATCAAAGAAGTAATTTGGATATTAGTTTTAATGTCATTTTTGTTATGAGCTTCATTAATTTCTAAATCATTGATTTTTGGAAGTTATTTATTAACACATACGTTATTGGATTTTTTTCAATGATTGTGATTTGTAAGATCTCATTAGAGAAAGATATAAACAAGTGATTTAGAGAGTGGGCTTTGAATCCAGACTTATTTCAAATCCCAGCAGCAAGACCTCAAAAGACACAGGAGTAGGTGAATTTAGACCACCTCAGTTTGGGAAAGCCATCATCTCTGAAGTCATTTTACCTTTTATACTTTTCTAGTCTGGTAACTTAATCTGGTTCCTCATGAACTCATCAGCATTTATATTTCTTTTGGAGCCAAACTATAGGTAAACTCCTCTAAATTCCTTGAACTAATGTTTTACAAAAAAACTGACCTATGGCCAAATTCTCTTCTCTTCCTGAAATTAGGTAAAAGGCCATAGAACCAGATGTCCACAAGATCAGGAAGTCTGCCTGTTCAGAGCTATGCATAAGCTACTTTGAAGGGGCATTGAGATTCTTTATTAGCTATTCACATATGGGTAAACAAAGTAAACATTTGATGAAAAATTCCAATTGTCATACTGCCTGGTACATCTTTAAAGAATACTGATAAATTCAAGGATAGGGAATGAATAGCTTCATAACTATGAAAACATTTCATGTATAATATATGTCAGGAAATTGGAAAATAAAATGGAACCACCAATACTACAACACATTGTATAATAGATAAATCATTCAGAGGAAAATGGATATAAAAGACATGTTTCAGAAGGATAGATCAAGATATATGAAGTGCTTAAGTAAGTAGAAGGGAAAATAAGCATCTAAATGGAGAAACAGAACCAAATTGCCTAGTGATAGTTCCAACAGAAGAAAGTTAGCTTAGTTTGGTTTAACTAACAAAATGTTACTAGCAGCTGACAATTTTTTTTACACAAAGTATTGTTTATCAGTAATTACGTCCAGAAAGAACGTATTTTGTGTCAGCACATTTGGATTTCCCGCTCTATGTTATGTACTAAGGAGATAAATGAGCTGCACTGGTTGATAGTACCATAAGTGTGGTCCCTGAACTTAGTGGGAATGATGGGAAAACTTGATAGAAAAGTGAGATTTCCTCTAAGATTTAAAGTGTAAAATCAACTTTAAATAATATATCTGATCAAAGTCAAAAGAGACAGAATGGTTCTCGTGTCAGTAAAGTTTGACTAAGAATATGAATGAGTGAATTTATCAATCCAAGAAATAAATGTATGATGAAGCTTTAAAGTCGTGGGATCCGAGAATAGTATACATGAGACAAGGAAGTTTGGGCAGTGTCCATCTGTGTACTATCCAAGAGACACAGGACAACTGAAACTATGAGAACTGAATATTTATGGATCTTCTCTAGGGAATAAATTATTGGGTTGGCCAAAAAGTTCATTCGGGATTTTCCGTAAGATATTGGGGGAAAACAAATGAACTTTTTGGCCAACCCAATACTTTAGCTTAAAACTAACAGTTCCCTCATTAACACCAGTGCTTCTATTGTGTGGTTAGTGAATCAGACTATCAGAATTTGTAGTCATTTAATATTTGGACCATGTAATCTCTCTTGTTCTAATACCATCCAAGGAATAGCAACAATTTATTAGTAACAATTCATAGGCATAGTATTGGGTTGGTCAAAAAGTTTCATTCATCTCACGGAAAAACCAGAACAAACTTTTTGGCCAACCCAATATGATTCCCTGAATATTAACTAGGTACCAGGTACCAATATCAACATTTCACATATATTACTTCTGTTTGTTCTTACAATAACCTAGATGGGATTCTATTACTTTTCTTTTTTTGCTGAGAGGGAAATTAAGACAGAGTGGTTTACTGCTTAAGAATGATGGAGCCAGGATTAAAATGAAGCCTTTATTACACTAGATTGTGTAGTTTTAACTTCTGCCATCTACTGCCTGTTTGTTTTAAGTAGATCTGACTCATGAGGAAAAATTCAAAAGTAATATACAATTTTGATTATTTTTTCATTTTAAAGTGTTTTCTTATAAAATAAAGTAAGTTTTGATTATGATTTGTTATCTTCTACTGTTACATTAAAATAATAGTCACTTGGACAATTATATTTTCATTGTACACTAATAAGTATCTTGGGGTCAATATCAAAATAGGAATATAGAGCAGAAGTTTGTCTATATGAGAAAAGTAATAACAGTTATTGATAAATGAGAAAAGAAATAACAGAAAAGTATTATATGGTAATATTTTATATATCAATTTAGTATAAAAATCTATGTATATGTGTTCACAGAGTTAGAATATATATGGCATCTTTTGATCATGGAGAAAGTCAATATGAGTAATCAGTAAACTATTAAAGTGAGTTTATAAATAACAGGTATTACATATAAATTGAGGAAGAAGAAGTGTAGTATATATATATTTTTTAGGAGTGTAGTATATTAATGATTTACAATTATGCTGTGGAAAAAAATTTGAAACAGGAAGCATAAGAATTATTTTAAAATTAGTGTTTAAGAGGAAATTAATAGATAGGTAAAAATACGTATTACATTCAAGGCATATATTTTATATTAATTTTATAAATGCAATATATAATATATATAATATATGAAGTATTGTAAGCAAAAACACCTATGAAATCAAGTCAAAATTATAAAACATAATCATTACCCTTTAATGGAAACAACATTCAAATTTATATGTTAATCTTTCACACTTTGAATTCCTTCCAGATAATGAAGTAGAGTTAGATGTAGAACATTTCACAGGAAAGTTATCAAGTTCATGAAAATCAAAGCAAAAAAGTAAAGTGGACTTAGTAAAATGTAGGCAAAAACTTAGTTGATGAATCTGGAAAATTATCAAATAAGAATAGAGGAGTGAAACTCATGCCAACTAATTTCAGAACAAATTAAGAGTACAGGCACAAGATGAATCTTATAATGGTTGGCAAGAGTAGAGCAATTATATAACTGCACAAGATGCTGTAAATCAAATCAACCTAAAAATGCTGGCAATGGCCAAATTTTGGAATGAACAGCAATAGCCACTTAAAGAAGCAAGACAAAGACACTGACAAGGTGGAACATGATTTATTTTTTTCCTTACTAGTATTAACCATCATTACAAATCACTATTTTGGAAGAATATATAAAAGTATCTTATTAATTATAAAACATTCACACCTAATATAATTGAAAATCAAACATAAAACCAATGTATAAACAGTTTCACTCTTCATTTTTATACCAATGATTCTCAACCATCAGCCTTAGAACAAGTGATGCAAAGCTTTTTATGACTTCCAAATCACTGTACAACCTTCCTAAAAACTACAGCTTGATTTCTGTATTCTCTCTTCTTCCATTCTCCCCAGTACAAAGGTCTGTGCTAGATACTTTAGAAAGATGGCCAGTCTTTTATTTGGTTTTGAATGAAATCAATGTTAACAGACAATACTGAGTGTGGAGGAAAACAACAATCTGAACAATGCAAGAGTGGATTTATACGTTAAATGTTAACTTCTCAATGTTTAGCCTTCATGAAATACAACAACCAAAACTTAGAGAGGAAAAAAAAAACAGATTGACATTTTCACCCCTTTCAACTTTTGGATATGTTTTTAAATTATGTACCTGTATTACATCTAAAAACTTAAAAATAACTTTAAAGTTATTGTATTAAATTGGTGCTTGTCCTAAAAATATATTTCAGTTTGTACACAATGCTTATGAATTTTTTACTGTTAAAATAGTAATAATAATTATTGGCATTTATGTCCCGGAGATTCTTTGAAAGGTTTTATATATATTATTTGATTTAATTCTAGCTTTTGAAGTAGCTATAATTACATTTATCTCAAACATTGTTTGTTGTGTCATGGACTTCTCAAAATATTTTCAAGAACTATCTGTGGCTATCCTAACTTTACAAGTGGAGAAAGTCAGGCAAGAAGCCTCTCTTATGGGTTTAATAGAATCTGTGAACTCTGAAATATTGTACAATGTTTTTTGAGGTTTTATTTTTTGTTTGCCTTTGGAAACTGACTGAACTTACATTCAATTCTCAATGGTTTTCACAACATAAATCAGGTAAAAACAAGTACTCTAAGCTACAGATTTAGAGATGTTCACCTTGTTTCAAAGTTGAGTTTATTTTTTTGTTAGGAGACAAGGTAATTAGTATCCCATAGATGTATGCAGATAAATATACTTTAAAATTCTCTGGCATAATTCAAAGTATGAATTTTGGGCATGAATGCAAAACTGTCCAAAATTGGTTAAATCAACTTATTTATAACCATGTATAAAAGAATAATCTTAATGTTAATCACTAATCTTTTTAGAAAAATTCAGTATAAATAAAGATATTTAAAATATTCAAGGTGTTTATAAAGGGTGGAGGTCTTAAACTTCAGATGCATCATTTTTATTATAAAGAATATACTTTCACAGTCTTGGGCACTAATATCAGTTTGACCAAATATTATTTTTTAAAAACCTCTTGGTATACAAAAGGAAAGTGGTAAATATCTAAAAGCTTCCAAATTCTAGCTCCTTGACTGAAAAAGTAGTCTTTGTCAAAAAGACTCTAGAATTCTATGCTATTGGCATTTTCCTACTTTGAACTAACCTGCCCACAGTTTTCTGTTAAGCTATTAAAAAAGGAGAAAGGAAGGGGTCTCCAGAGCTATCTTGGTATCTCTTTCCTCACAGTGACACACATCCAGAAATAGGTCTGAATACCCATGGGTTTTTAGTATATGATAAATAGTGCTTAGTGTTCCATGCAGTAGAGACTGCGTTGCTGTTATTAACCTTCAAACTTCAGTGGTTTAATCTCTTGCTTACAGTACATGGCTAGCTTGTATTGGTAAGATTCTGTTATGCATGCTTACTCAGAGGTCTAGGTAGACGGAGGGAGGCTTGGCCACCTGGGAACTGAAACCTGGAACATGTGGCATTTGAAGTTAGCATGAAATGAGAAAGGAGGGATGGGTAAGGTATACCAGCTTTCAACTACCTCCTACTTAAAAGTGATACTTAACTCTAATTGCATATTGCTCTTTAGACACAAAAACAGATATGGCCCTGGCCAAATAGCAAAGCTGACTGAAATATATAAGGAAACATTTGGACTACCTAGTGAGCATCAACTGTCTCTGCCAGCAGTAACATCTACAAACAATGAGAATGGGGGGACAATTGACTAAATACTACTGGAAAAAATAAGTAGTGATTTGGAGAAAAATGTTGGACATATAACTCAAACTATATGACAAGATTAATTACAAATAGATCAAAAATCTAAATAGAAACAAGCAAAAATGCTAGAGGAAAACACAGAAGGTTTTTATTTCTAATTAGAGAAAGTTTTGTATTAAAATTATGGCATAATCTAGAAGGAGAAATGAAAAGATTGAAAAACAGACCACATCTACTAAAATTAATTAAAAATTTTTAACTAGCTGAAATACACACACACACACACACACACACACACACACACACACACACACACAATTAAAAAAGACAAATAGCAAAAGGCAAAAATTTGGCAACTTGTATCCCAAAAAGATTACTTTCTCAAACAAACTGGAAGGGCTTCCCTGGTGGTGCAGTGGTGGAGAGTCCGCCTGCCGATGCAGGGGACACGGGTTCGTGCCCCGGTCCGGGAGGATCCCACATGACGCGGAGAGGCTGGGCCTGCGCGTCCGGAGCCTGTGCTCCATGACGGGAGAGGCCACAGCGGTGAGAGGCCCGCGTACTGAAAACAAAACAAAAAAAAAAAAAAAAAAAAAAAAATTTCAAACAAACTGGAAGCTTCTACATAATGATTATAAATGACCAATAACCTAATAGAACAATATACAAAGATATGTGCATTGCACCAAAAATATGTTTAAGGATACTAAGAGGTCAATTTGATAGTGTATGTTACAATTACAAATGTTCGCACACACACTGTGACTCAGAAACTCCACATCTAAAAATATCTTACATGATTATGTGACTTCATATGAAACAAAATATTTGCAATATTTTTTACTAAATTACCATTTATAACTCCAAATAATTGGAAACAAAATGTTTAACAATATGGTACTGGAGGGCTTCCCTGGTGGCGCAGTGGTTGAGAATCCGCCTGCCGATGCAGGGGACACGGGTTCGTGCCCCAGTTGGGGAAGATCCCACATGCCGCGGAGCGGCTGGGCCCGTGAGCCATGGCCGCGGAGCCTGCGCATCCGGAGCCTGTGCTCCACAATGCGAGAGGCCACAACAGTGAGAGGCCCGCGTACCACAAAAAAAAAAAAAAAAAACCAATATGGTACTGGATAAAATTCAAGTCATCTATCCAATGGAATATTATGCAGTAGTAAAAATAACGAAGATTTTATGTATTAAGATGGGATTATTTCTAAAATATATTTCTAATTAAAAGCAAGCAAGGTGTATGTGTTTTATATATATGTACTTTTGTATAAACAAAATGGAGGAGTTGATAATCTATAAAAACATTTTCTTGTATATTCATAAGGAAACTCAAGGAAGAGTTTGGGAAGGGTGGAAATTGAAAAGATAGGGATTGTGATTCAGAAAATCTTTTCACTGTTGACATCCTTTTTGATACTTGTACTAAATAACTGTAATACCAATTCAAAAAAATCAAAGTGTTAAACAATTTAGATGTATTCTGACCAAAGCATAATATTTTGATGAATTAAACAATTTTTATGGACATGTTTCTAAAACACTGATAGAATTGCAATACTCACTTTACACAGTTGAAATATATAGAGATTAAAATCGGTTAAATATTCTTTACTTTTTCATAAGCACTGTTATTAAGGAATATATTTCCTATTCAGTTCTTGTGCTCTTTTTGCTTTGTGTATATATGTATATGCCTTTAAATTGTTGGTATTTCATTTTATCCTGACTTTCAATTCTTACTTTTCAAAGTCCTTTGATTTTTTAATCTAAAATATTGCTGTTTCTTTCACATTCCATGTTTCTTCATCAACATAGCAGCAAAGTACTTTTTCAAGCTACTGACAAAAATGAAGTCAAAATCCCTGCCCTCTAAATCTAGGCACTGCAAATGAATGTGACCAAAATAAACAAATGTCCCAAGCAAATGGGCAAGTTCTCACCAAAAAAAGGCCTATGTGTGGTGCTGTGAGAGTGGTAAAGGTGTTTTCCTAGGTTGGGGGTTAAATAATCCCTCATGGGAGAAACAATGCCTGAATTTATCCAAAGGATATATAGCAATTTGCTGTGTGGAAACCGGGACCCATTACCCAAGAAACAACACATGCCAACATACAGAGGCATGTTATTTCCATTCAGCCCATCCGTGTTTAGTGACTAGTAAGAAATACTTTTTCAAGATGGTTTAGTCAGCTGCTCTTTCACCTCACAGGTGTGTCAGAGACCCAGGATGTTTCTCTCTTGTTTTGCTGCATTGAATATCCTCACTGTCAGTCTTGCTAGTGTTTCACTTCCCTTGTGATTTTCCCCCCAAATAATGTTACTGTTATGACTATTATTGTTCCTGTTGATAATCACTTATTTTTTTCTTTTTAAGATTCAAGATTCTAATTGCATTTTTAAAGATGCAAAATTTATCCTTTTAGCAATGTACCTGATAACCTTTCCTGGGATGGACTGTTTTGTAAAACTATGTTTTTCTCCTTTGTGGAGTCACAACTTCATTTACTTCATATTAACTTGTGGTACTTCCAGTTTAATAACTTATTGCCTATCTCTCAAAAGGTTATCAGGCTCAACTGCAAGTACTTTTAGCATCTTAAGATATAATTCACAGAGATGAAGAGATTTAAAATCATTCAGAGCAGCTATCTGCTTTTCAAAAATCTCATTTATTTTGAGCCTCAATTTTCTATTTCAAATATGCGTTCTATGTCTATAGGACATTTCCAGATAAATGTATTATCAACATCTCAAACTCAGCATAACCAGAAATAAATTTGTCATTTTCATGTTCCTCCCCAAAGCACAGCTATGGAAACTTCCTGCTTTTCAATGAAATGTTTTATAATATAATTATAAAATAATTATGATTTTTTTCTTTATTATCTCTATATTTGCAAACAAAATCATAACTATTTTCATTATAATATAAAGCTAAATAGGCAACTAAACTTGATTGTTAGTGTTTCATAAAAATCACTGAAGCAAATTATTTTTGCTAGAAAAGTATGAAGGAAAGTGTTAAATATTTCCAATAATCCTGAATAACAGGAAACTCATCCTTTGATGTATACTAAAGGAACATTCAGGAAATGTAATAAAAGGCAAGAAAGAATAGTTTAATAATGGCTTGCAACATTTATTCCTTCCAAACACATCTGAGTAATATCACACTATGGTGGCTTTTCTCAAAAATAATCTGAAGGAAGATGATTCTGATTTCCCTGCCTGATTCCGTAAAGCAGCACTGCACAGAAAGAGGCAGAGACTCCTGCTGTACATACAGTATGAATATATATTCTTCTACTTTAGTCACAGAAGCCCGGTTTGTAGCTTAATAAAATGCAAGTAATGCAGACCAAACACAAGCCTGCATTTCCCAGTCTCCCTTGTAGTAGATGAGGTCAAGTAGCCAAACTCTGAACAATACTGGCAACTCAGAAGAACAGTCGCTTCCAGAATATATTCTTAAAATGGGACGCTGCTACTTCCATGTTCCTGTTTTTTTCATCCTGCTTCTGAGGGTTGGAAAACACTCCATACTTATAGATTGAAGGACCTATTTCTAAAATTTCACCAATACCCAAATTGATCTACAGATTTAATCCTGATAAAATCATCTTCCCGTCGTCCTTCTTATCTTCCTTCCTCCCTAGTTTATTTTTTAAAAATTACAGTATGTAAATTACAACTTGATAAAACTATTTAAAAATAAAATTACTCGGGCTTCCCTGGTGGCACAGTGGTTGAGAGTCCGCCTGCCGATGCAGGGGACACGGGTTCGTGGCCCGGTCTGGGAAGATCCCACGTGCCGCGGAGCGGCTAGGCCCACCGAGCCTTCGCGTCCAGAGCCTGTGCTCTGAAATGGGAGAGGCCACAACAGTGAGAGGCCCACGTACCCCCGCCAAAATAAATAAATTAATAAATAAATAATAATAAATTAAAAAAATAAAATTACTCAAGCTATGTGTATGGGGCCATCCATTGCTTATAATCAGGATATCAAATTCTTAAGCTAATGATTGATAATTTAAGGGAAAGCTATAAGTATTTTTTAAGTCTCATTTTATCCAGTGTTCCATACATTTTCATCTCTGACCTCCAAGTCTTTGCCAACAGCTTCCTCAGGTTTTTTGTCTAATTTTCATCAACCATCCAGTTTCAAGAGCAGTGCCACCATTTTTTATTTCTCTAATATCAGATTCCTAATTCCAGTTATCACATTTCTGTTCCACTTAGCTGTTGATGCATAGCATAACAAATCTCAAAATTTAGTGACATTAAAAAAAACAATTATTTTATTATTTCTCATGGTTTTTGTGGATCATGAATTCAGGAAATGTTTACCTGGATGGCTATGTCCTGGGGTTTTATGTAAGTGCAGTCAAACAGTGACTAAGGCTGGAGTATTGGTGAGGTCTGGGTGCTAGATGAGCTGATGGTTAGTGCAGCCTCCCTCTTTGTCTATGGAATGCTAGTTTGGTCTTCCTAAGAGCATGATGAGATCATGGCAATTGGAATGACACTTTAAGGCTTCAAAACATGAGTATCCCAATATTTCAACTAAAAAGGCAGAAGCTTAACTGTCTTTCATGACATATCCTTGGAAGTTGTATTGAATAATTTCTGACACATCCTGATGGTTATAAGTGATTTAAAAACCCATTCAGATTCAAGGGGAGAAGATTATACAATACCTTGTGAGGAGGAGGAGTACTTTTATAGAGAGGCATATTAGATGAGAGATGACACTGTGGTCATCTTGGGAAAAGGCAGTATGCCAAAGTATTATGTTAAAAATTAAAAAAAATTATATTCAAAGATATACCAAAGAAGAGTAAAAAGAAATAAAAAGGATGCAAAGCAATTTGGTAAGAATAATATACTGTGAAATATGTATGTTGTCAGTGCTAGGCTTCCTTCTTTTTTAAGATGAATGACAGTTCATGGTACATAGAGGTAGAGCTAGAAATAGAGATAGAGAGATAGATATGTAGATTCATATCACATTTTCTTTATCCATTTTTCTGTTGATGGGCATTTGAGGTGTTTCCATATCTTGACATTTGTTTATAGTGCTGCAATAAACATGAGAGTGCATACATCCCTTCAAGGTCCTGATTTCAGTTGTTTTGGATAAATACCCAGAAGTGGAATTGCTGGACTATATGGTAGTCTAGTTTTAATTTTTGGGGAACCTCCATATTGTTTTCCATAGTAGCTGATCCATTATATTCCCACCAACAGTGTGCAAGTGTTCCAATTTCTGTATATCCTCGCTAACACTTGTCGTTTTTGTCTTTTTGATAATAGCCACCCTAACAAGTGTGAGATGATATACAGTACAACTTGTAGAAGCATAACATAAAATGGTCATTGCCTGGAGATGGAGAAAGAGAGAAATAAGTTTTGTTCAATTGGTATAAAGTTACAGTTATGCAAGGTGAATAATATAGTGCCTATAGTTAGCAAAAAGATGTTTTTTACTTAACATTGTGTTACAAGGGTACATCTCATATTAAACACTCTTACCACAAAAACAAAAACAAGGAAACGTTGGGAGGTGAAAGATATGTTTATATTACCTTGATTTTGGTGATGATATCGTGAGTGTATGTATATGTCCAAACTCATCAAATTGTATACATAAACACATGCAATTTTTTGGTATATCAATTAACTTCAATAAAGCTGTAAAAAAAAAATAACAGAAATGTGATATTGGTGTTGAAATGAATAGATGGAAAGAACAGATGTAAAAATTTGTAGAAACAGATAGTAGTATATACAATGTCAGTAAATACTGATGTGTATTTAGTATTTAATAATTAATATGATTTTATAATATGTAATATGTTATATACACACATATATATCAGTTGGAGAAGGATAGATTTTCAATATATGATATTGATATGACTATCCTACAATTGGTGGAAAACAATAAAATTAAAACTGAGCATGTCTTTTATTATAAACAAATAAATCAATATGATTTAATCATAAAATATAAACAACATAGCCATGAAAGCACTAAAACTAAAAGGGTAAATCTGTATATAATCTCAAAGAGGGAAGGTCCTAATGTTGTACCAAAGGCAAAGAAAATGAATTTTTTTTTTTTTTTTTTGTGGTACGCGGGCCTCTCACTGTTGTGGCCTCTCCCGTTGCGGAGCACAGGCTCCGGACGCGCAGACTCAGTGGCCATGGCTCATGGGCCCAGCCGCTCCGCGGCATGTGGGATCTTCCCGGACTGGGGCACGAACCCGTGTCGCCTGCATTGGCAGGCGGACTCTCAACCACTGCGCCACCAGGGAGGCCCATGAAATATTTTTTGACATATATGACTGAATGAAAAATAACAACTAAATAGTTAACTAAGGATAATTTTATTATGTAAACATTTTTAAAGAAATAACTCATATTTTTACATAATCTCAAATCAAATTTTAAAAACCAAAAATCCAAAATAATTTGAGCAATTCCACCAAATTTTGTATCTATGCTAGCTAGCCTTTAGTTATTATTTACACTGAATTATATTTTTAATGGCAACTAAATTTTTTAAATTATTATTTATTTTATTGAAGTACTGTTGCACAATATTATATAAGTTTCAGGTGTACAACATAGTGATTCATAATTTTTAAGGTTATACTCCATTCATAGTTATTGTAAGTTATTGTCTATATTCTCTGTGTTGTACAGTGTATCTTTGTAGCTTACTTACTTTATACATAGTGGTCTGTATGTCTTAATCCCCTACCGTTAACCTACCTCTCCCCCTTTCCCTCTCCCCACTGGTAACCACTAGTTTGTTCTCTGTATCTGTGAGTCTGTTTCTTTTTTGTTATATTCACTAGTTTGTTTTATTTTTTAGATTCCATATATAAGTGATATCATACAGTATTTATTTTTCTCTGTCTGATTTATTTCCCTTTGCATAATATCCTCCAAGTCCATCCATGTTGTTGCAAATGGCAAAATTTATTTTATTTTTTATCGCTGAGTACTATTCGTATCTTGTTTATCCATTTATCTGTTGATGGACACATAGGTTGCTTCCATATCTTGGTAATTGAAAATAATGCTGTGAACATTAGGGTGCATGTATCTTTTCAAATTCTTGTTTTCTTTTTTTTTAGATATGTACCCAGGTGTTGTTTGCCCCAAATTCTATTCTAACCTTCTTACTTTCAACTTCTTGCTATCTTTAATTTTCAGGTGTGTCAATTAAAATAACATAGCATTGCACTTTTGCTCTGCTTTTTAAGTGTTAGGTCAAAATGTTTGTTTTCCAGGTCAAAATATTATTTGCAAGTTATAACAATTTACATAATAAGCTGGAACAGTTAGACCATTTACATTTAATGTGATTATTGACATGACATTGCTTATTATCAGTGGCCCCTCTTGCTTAACAAAAAGTAGCTTCAAATAGAGGACAGTAAAATATTACTAAGCTCTTACATAATATCTAAAATCAGGTACTCAAGAATAAGTAATATAGAACCTATTTACTCTCCAAGAAATATAAATTCAAATTTATGAGACTTTTACTTCCCTGCCAATAATAATTAAGTTTTAAAGATATATCTATATATCTCTCTATATATAGATATAGATATATGCTTAATCATATCGGGATGTTGGGGAGTGCTGATGAATGTCAATAGAATGCACATAAACCTTCTAGCACTGTTGATTAAGGATTCATTAGCCATCAAGATGCATAATTGACCATTTTCATCAGTATTGAAATGCCTGCACTTGACATCCTGTCACTCATGATGATGAAGAGAAAATGCTATTGCATTGGCAATCAACTAATGAGCAATAAAGTGTAAAGACCATTTAAGAAAAATGTTAAACATTTATAGCTTATGTAAAAAGAAAACAGAACTACCAAGCCTAGTTCTGTGTTCTTAAATAAACTACCAAGTGTTTATTTAAGCACTTAGAATGTACAAAATTCTAAGTGTTTAAATAAACCTCACGTCTTTAAAAGTATATATTTTGTCTTCCTGTCATTGGCAATAGTTGATAATTTTAATGAATGTTAAAATATAAAGTTTATTAGTTCTTAACTCTATTTCTAAAGTTATTCTAAGTGTGTTATACATATTAAATATTTTAAATCTAGTGACTTCTCTATGAGGGTCATATTATTATTTCTATTTTATTGTTGCAACACAGAAATGTTAAGTAATTTCCACAGTGTCACACATCATGTAAGGATCAGAACCATTATTCCAACCAAGATAGTCACGCTCCATAGACTGTGCCCTTAGGCATCATGCTACATTAGCTTTCTGTGTTCTGTAAGGTAGTGTTATGGAGGAGAGGAAGAAGAAGAAAACATAATCTTGGGTAAGAGACCAGGTATAAATACACAAGCAGCCTCAAAATACTAACACTTGAAAATTAAGGAAAGAACCTTTGAAGGGCAAGTTAAAGTTATAATCCACATTACAGAAAAGAGGAAACAAAGTAAAACAAAAGACCATATAGTCTGAATTCAAGATTTGATTCATAATAAGTAACAGTAGAACAGGACCAAGCAGAATAAACAGCATTCCCCACATTTTAGTTTCTGTGTAAAGATTTGCATTTTTTGTGAATCAGGTGAGAAAGTAAATAAATGTTTGCACATGGGCTAATGGACAGGAAACATGGACTAGAGAAAAGACTGTATAAATACTGAAAGCTTTGATATCAAGGAATGGAAAAACATTGTACTTTTGAGGGCTTTTTTAATGTGTCTTAAAAAAATGTAAAGGAAGAAAGGAAAGAAAGAAAAAGAAGAAAAGGAAAGAAGTAATTAATAGAAACAACTAAAGAAAAGAAAGAAAAAGAAGAAGGATAAAAACGAAGGAAGGAAGGAAGGAAGAAGGATGGTGGAAGAAGAAAACAAAGAAAGAAAAAGCAATCTTCAAGGATTTTCATTACATTTGATCTCATCTGTCAGTCCCACTGCACATTTCATGCCATTTAGCTATGGGCACCATCTCTCAATAGGTTAGTCTGTTACTCTGTATTTTATATTTGTGTCTGTTCCTTTTTACATGGCATTGCTTTATTCAAAAGCTTTTCTTCGACACCAACTGAAACAGTATGTGTACTTAATTTCAAGTCTGTTCCACTCTTACATGAAACCTTGGACTAACTCCACAGCACATATCAGGAGTGCAGTTATTTCTTACATTACTTTATCAAGTATCTGCTGAGTGGATTTCATGGCCCAGGAAGTGTGATAGGTTTAGAAATATAAGTAAAGTTCCTAAACTTGACTTCCTAATTCTCAAATGCATTCAACACATTCGTGGTTCAAACTGTAAAATAATCAAATAAATTACAAAAGTGATTTTATAGGTGAATTGAATGCAAAAGGAAGCATGCCAGAGATTCTGTAATGTATCAAGATGGGCTCAGAGAAAGCTTTATAAAGTGACTGTGTTTGAATTGAGAAAGACACAATGAACAAATACACAGAAGTGAGAAATTGCACTATACAGTTTGTATATAGCGTGAAAAGATTGCATATAAGATTGTATATAAGGGAAAAATCTATCTAAAGAGAGAAAATAAGGTAAAGCTTTATATGCTAAGCTATTTGAACTTTACACTGAAAGCTTTGGGAAGGCACTCAAGGATTTTGAGCAGGGAAATGTCCTGATCAAATTTGCTTTTTAGAAAGGTCATTCTAGAATTAGTGTGGAAAACAGATTACACAGGAACCACCTGAGAGATAGAGGAAGCTTTTCCTGATGAATCCACATGAGAAGTGGTGAGAGTCTGAACTAGCTGTGGGAGAAAAGGGATTTGTGAGATAGTGAGGGATAGAATCCACAGCATTTATTGACATGATAGAATGTGTAAGTTAAGTGATACACTAACTCTAAGATTCTAACTTAAGAATATGAATGAATGGCAAATTAGTTATTGAGGTAGAGAACATGAGAGAAAAATATTTCCTGAAAAAGTGGCAGAATCTGATTTGGAGCATAATAAATGTGAGCTATCAATGGGACATCCAAACTTCTCAAGAGCAGGTGCTTGGCTCCTTGTTTCCAGAGCCAACACCTGTGCCTAGCACACAATAGTATCTTCCTAAAAATTTATTGCATGAATGAGTGTTGAACGAAATAATTTTGAATGAATATGAAGTATAATTGTGTCATAACTTGATAAAGACATTAGGATCATTAGGTGAGGCCAGGAAAATAAATATTGTTGATCAGGAATTGGCTGTCTAGAGGTAGAGGTATCAGGCCAAGGATAGTGCTTCCAGAATAATATAAAGTTAACTAGCAAAAAACTAAATAAAGGGAGAGCCCAGGAAGTAGGAGAAACATCCAACAGATAGTGGTATCCGGAGCTGAGGGAAACAAAAATTCAAGAAGAAGAGAAATTCCAGGAGTAGCAAAAGTTTCGGAATAGTTATTTAGTATTAAGACAAAGTGGGCTTTCTGTTTCCTAATATGGATGAATTTCAGGAATTCAGAAAGAATAGGTTCAGGAATCTTTATGTTTTGGGCGGTTTGTATTGTACAATCCATCATAACATTTTGTGATGTATGCTACTTGAGAAAAATAGTTGGGCTTAAAAATAATTCTCTAAGATCCAGTAGGGCAGAGGCAGTTGTCAAATCTGATGTGTTGTGAGTCTGGTGCACAGGCACGCGTGCCTGTGTGTGTGATGTTAACAGAAAGGGCTTTGGAGTTAATGAAACCTCAATTCAATTTTCATTCCAGCTGTGTAAACTTGGATAGCTCTGAGCAACTTTCCTATTTAGTAAAGTTGGCAAAATAATACGTGCTTCCAGGGAAGTTTTACGTATTAAATGAAATAACAAAGCACTCAAAACAGTGTCTGAAACTTAGTAGATGGTGAATAAAGGGCAGCTATTTTTAGCGCCAGTATTTCGAGTCTTCTCAGTTAAATACATTCAGTGAGAATTAAATCTGAATACAAATCTATTCCTTCACAGATTCTGATTACCTGATTTAATATTCTGAAGAGGAGGAGAAGGAGGAAAATGAGAAGCATAGTTTGTACTAAGAATTCTTTAAAATATAGTACTGCCTGGCATTGTTAACTAGAGCCTTACCCAAAACATGAGTAAAGAAATCATTACCAGAAAGAACATAAGGCTTCTGATAGGCACTTTTGAACCTGTTCAGACACAAGAGTCAGCCATGAATGAGTAGATGAAATTTCCTTCTCCCTTACTCTTTCTTCTTCTTTCATTAATCCCTCTTGCTTCCCGCCCGAATCTTTGAGCACTCTACCAGCATTAATTGCCCCATCTTCTTAATTCCTGTGGTCAGATTCCAAAAGATGGTTCTCTCTTACTTTTTCTACAGAGAGGGAAATGGTAGGTCATGACATTCCTCCATGTATGACAGCTTGTGTTGTCTCTTTTCTACAGAATGAATCTCCTATAAGACAAATGAAAATTATTTTGTTCATATATAACTTTCAAAAATATTTATGGTAAAAGACCCTACAACAGGGTTAGGTGAAAATCAGCACAATGGACAGAGATTATCATTGTGTCATATCAAGAAATGGAAAAAAATGATCTTGTAAAGATCACAGAAATGATTAATTTAGAATATTTCTTTCCTTACTCTTCAGCAAAACTAAATAAACAGTAGCATACAGCTAAATTATATATAATTATTCACAACAAACTATAGTGAAGCTCATATAATAAATTTTCCTTCTCTAAAGATATCTTTTTTTTTTTTTAATTGGGATTGTCTTTTGCTGATCCTCATGTGAATATTACTGATTTAGTTTAACCCTGGTACCTGGGCATGATATTTTAAAATTGGAATCCTTATTTCTGTTTGGAAAAAAAAATTCTCATTATCTGTTACGAGGTGGATCAAAGTTCATTTTAAACTGTCTTTTTCAATTGCCTTCCTAAAACATTTTGTTCCCTATGATACATTCTGCAAAAGCCCTGCAGCCCATTGCATTATAACCTGGAAATGGCTCTCTCCACAGATTGCTGACCTAAATACTGTGCCTTCATGACCTATATTCTTCTCTGTGGGTTCTTTTTTTCTTTTTTTTTTTTCCCTTTTATTTTGAGCACATTAAGGCAATGGAGAACATTTTATCCTGCTTCCCGCATGTATCTTCCTGATTAGGAGACAAGCTAAAAATGAACTTGGCATTTGGGCAGAAATATGGAAACAAGATACCTGTTGCAAGGCACTTTAAAGTGCCTCCTTAGATTCGCTGTGATGAATGTGCACCTACTTGGCTATCTTTAATACAATATCAATATGTAGAAAACAAGTGATAAATTATTTTTAACACAGGCAATCCCAGAACAATTTTAAATGGAGAAAGTATAAAAAATAACCTAAAATTTAAAAATTACTAGACATATTTTAGCTGTTTAATGGTTAAAAATGTGTGATTTTTCCAGCTGGTTTTAAAAGATGCCTCAAAAGTGACTTCTAACCTAAGTTACCATACAATAAAAAACGCATCATTTAACCTTGTTAAAATAACAGCAAAAATATATTTGGTGTTAATGAATCACCCCAAGAGATGGAAGTAACATGTCATCGTCACACCATGGTGTGACTATCAGAAGTAGTCTGACATTCCAGCATGAAATTTTAATACTGAACTTTGATGACTCTTCATTACTTCCATCTGTTTTCCTGCCTGTTTGATACTGTTATATTTCCTCTGTTTTGTTTACATTTGCTCTCCTGAAGATTTTAATTGTATACTTAGGTTTTTTTCAGTTTGTAAGTTATTTAATTGAAATCAAATCCAACTTCATCTATAATGAAGCTACCAGAAATGGACGTGTTTAGGTGATGTAAAATGTGACTGAACAAAGAAAGCTTGTTGCCAGTCACGGCAATCTGGCATCCAATGATCTCTGCAAGTGTACATGTAATTAGACTGAAAACTCATTAAAGTATCTGGGAATATTAAGATGATGCTATGATTCTAAATAGAAGTGTGCAGCCATTTGACAAGCAGTTGGCTGAGACTCCCAGCACCTGCCTTGACTGTCTCTACCCTACCCCACAGACACAAATATTCAGAAAACATCCTTGGGTGATACATTATTATCTCCTAATCAGCCTCATTCAAAGCAGCATGTTATAGAAATGCAATGTATGTAGCAATGTCTATTTTTGTTCCTCTGAGGCATAACAAATAAATTATACTAATATTAAAAAGCTGTTCTTCAGTTATCCTCAGTGATGCAAGTTAAGAAAGAAATCATTGTCAAACTATTCATTATTTCATATTGAAAATCTCTATGGGGAAGCATCAGAAGTAGAATTATAATTGAATGATTTTTATAATTTTAAAGTAGAATAAAACAACTCAAATGTATAAATAAAATTAAGAGTACTTGCAATTATTTAATGAAGAAATTCTTTCTTCTAAAATGACAAAATGAATCACAAAGAAGATGCAAATATCCATGTGGAGACATAATAAAATTCCATTTTTATTTAAGAATTACTAACTTTTCTCTACATCCTCTTCAGCATTTATTTATAGATTTTTGATGATGGCCATTCTGACTGGTGTGAGGTGATATCTCATTGTAGTTTTGATTTGCATTTCGCTAATGATGAGTGATGTTGAGCATTCGTTCATGTGTTGGTTGGCTGTCTGTATATCTTCTTTGTACAAATGTCTATTTAGGTCTTCTACCCATTTTTGGACTGGGTTGTTTGTTGGCTATCTGTATATGTTCTTTGGAGAAATGTCCATTTAGGTCCTCTGCCTATTTTTGGATTGGGTTGTTTGGTTTTTTGATATTGAGCTGCATGAGCTACTTGAAATTTTGGAGATTAGTCCTTTGTCAGTTGCTTCATTTGCAAATATTTTCTCCCATTCTGAGAGTTGTCTTTTTGTCTTGTTATGGTTTCTTTGCTGTGCAAAAGCTTTTAAGTTTCATTAGGTCCCATTCGTTTATTTTTGGTTTTATTTCCATTTCTCTAGAAGGTCAAAAGGATCTTGCTGAGATTTATGTCATAAAGTGTTCTGCCTATGTTTTCCTCAAAGAGTTTGATAGTGTCTGTCCTTACATTTAGGTCTTTAATCCATTTTGAATTTATTTTTGTGTATGGTGTTAGGGAGTGTTCTTATTTCATTCTTTTACATGTATGGTGTTAGGGAGTGTTTTTTTTTTTTATTTTATGTATGGTGTTAGGGAGTGTTCTAATTTCATTCTTTTACATGTAGCTGTCCAGTTTTCCCAGCACCACTTATTGAAGAGACTGTCTTTTCTCCACTGTATATTCTTGCCTCCTTTAGCAAGGATAAGGTTACCATATGTGTGTGGATTTATCTCTGGGCTTTCTATCCTGTTCCATTGATCTATATTTCTGTTTTTGTGCCAGTACCATACTGTATTGATTACTGAGGCTTTGTAGTATAGTCTAAAGTCCAGGAGTCTGATTCCTCCAGTTCCATTTTTCTTTCTCAAGATTGCGTTGGCTATTCAGGGTCTTATGTGTTTCCATACAAATTTTGAATTTTTTTGTTCTAGTTCTGTGAAGAATACCATTGGTAGTTTGATAGGGATTGCATTGAAACTGTAGATTTTTTTTTCGGTAGTAGAGTCATGTCCACAATGTTGACATTTCCAAATCCAAGAACGTGGTATATCTCTCCTTCTGTTTGTATCATCTTTAATTTCTTTAATCAGTGTCTTATAGTTTTCTGCATATAGGCCTCTTGTCTCCTTAGCTAGGTTTATTCCTAGGTATTTTATTCTTTTTGTTGCAGTGGTAAATGGGAGTGTTTCCTTAATTTCTCTTTCAGATTTTTCATCTTTATTGTATAGGAATGCAAGAGATTTCTGTGCATTAATTTTGTATCCTGCTACTCTACGAAATTCATTGAATAGCTCTAGTAGTTTTCTGGTAGCATCTTTGAATTCTCTATGAATAGTATCATGTCATCTGCAAACAGTGACAGCTTTACTTCTTCTTTTCTGATTTGGATTGACTTTATTTCTTTTTCTTCTCTGATTGCTATGGCTAAAACTTCCAAAGCTATGTTGAATAAGAGTGGTGAGAGTGGGCAACCTTGTCTTTTTCCTGATCTTAGAGGAAATGGTTTCAGTTTTTCACCATTGAGAACGATGTTGGCTGTGGATTTGTCATATATGGCCTTTATTATGTTGAGGTAAGTTCCCTCTATGCGTACTTTCTGGACAGTTTTTCTCATAAATGGGTGTTGAATTTTGTCAAAAGCTTTTTCTGCCTCTATTGAGATGATCATTTTTTTTCCTTCAATTTCTTAATATGGTGTATTGCATTGATTGATGTGCATATATTGAAGAATCCTTGCATTACTGGGATAAAGCCTACTTGGTTTTGGTGTATCATCCTTTTAATGTGCTGTTGGATTCTGTTTTCTAGTACTTTGTTGAGGATTTTTGGATCTATGTTCATCAGTGATATTGGCCTGTAGTTTTCTTTCTTTGTGACATCTTTGTTTGGTTTTGGTGTCACGGTGATGGTGGCCTCATAGAATGAGTTTGGGAGTGTTCCTCCCTCTGCTGTATTTTGGAAGAACTTGAGAAGGATAGAAGGTTAGGTGTTAGCTCTTCTCTAAATGTTTGATAGAATTCACCTGTGAAGCCATCTGGTCCTGGGCTTTTGTTTGTTGGAAGATTTTTAATCATAGTCTCAATTTCAGTCCTTGTGATTGGTCTGTTTATATTTTCTATTTCTTCCTGGTTCAGCCTCGGAAGGTTGTGCTTTTCTAAGAATTTGTTCATTTCTTCCAGGTTGTACATTTTATTGGCATATAACTGCTTGTAGTAATTTCTCATGACCCTTTGTATTTCTGCAGTGTTAATTGTTAGTTGTTACTCCTTTTTCCTTTCTAATTCTATTGATTTGAGTCTTCTCCCTTTTTTTCTTGATGATCTGACTTATGGTTTATCAATTTTTTTTTTATCTTCTCAAAGAGCCAGCTTTTAGTTTTATTCATCTTTGCTATTGTTTCCTTCATTTCTTTTTCATTTATTTCTGTTGTTATCTTCATGATTTCTTTCTTTCTGCTAACTTTGGGGGTTTTTTTGTTCTTCTTTCTCTATTTGCTTTAGGTGTAAGGTTAGGCTGTTTATTTGAGCTGTTTCTTGTTTCTTGAGGTAGGACTGTATTGCTATAAACTTCCCTCCTAGAACTGCTTTTGCTGCATCCCATCGATTGTGGGTCGTCATGTATTCATTGTCGTTTGTTTCTAGGTATTTTTTGTTTTGCTCTTTGATTTCTTCAGTGATCTCTTGGTTATTTAGTAGTGTATTGTTTAGCCTCTATGTGTTTGTATTTTTTACACAATTTTTTCCTGTAATTGATAACTAGTCTCATGGTGTTGTAGTCAGAAAAGATACTTGATACGATTTCAATTTTCTTAAATTTACCAAGGCTAGATTTGTGACCCAAGATATGATCTATCCTGGAGAATGTTCCATGAGAACTTCAGAAGAAAGTGTATTCTGTTGTTTTTGGATGGAATGTCCTATAAATATCAATTAAGTTCATCTTCTGTAATGTATCATTTAAAGCTTGTGTTTCCTTATTTATTTTCATTTTGGATGATCTGTCCATTGGTGATAGTGGGGTGTTAAAGTCCCGTACTATCATTGTGTTACTGTCAGTTTCCCCTTTTATGGCTATTAGCATTTGCCTTATGTATTGAGGTGCTCCTATGTTTATTGTATAAATATTTATAATTTTTATATCTTCTTGGATTGATCCCTTGATCATTATGTAGTGTCCTTCTTTGTCTCTTGTAATCGTCTTTATTTTAAAATCTATTTTCTCTTCTATGAGAATTGCTACTCCAACTGTCTTTTGATTTCCATTTGCATGGAATTTCTTTTTCCATCCGTTCACTTTCAGTCTGTATGTGTCCCTAGGTCTGAAGTGGGTCACTTGTAGACAGCATATATACTGGTCTTGTTTTTGTACCTCTTCAGCCAGTCTATGTCTTTTGGTTGGAGCATTTAATCTATTTACATTTAAGGTTGTTATCAATATGTATGTTTGTATTACCATTTTCTCAGTTGTTTGGGTTTGTTATTGTAGGTCTTTTCCTTCTCTTGTGTTTCTTGCCTAGAGAAGTTCCTTTAGCATTTGATGTAAAGCTGGTTTGGTGGTGCTGAATTCTCTTAACTTTGCTTGTTTGTAAACGTTTTAATTTCTCTGTCAAATCTCAATGAGATCCTTGCTGGGTAGTGTAATCTTGATTGTAGGTTTTTCCCTTTCATCACTTCCAATATGTCCTGCCAGTCCCTTCTGGCTTTCAGAGTGTCTGCTGAAAGATCAGCTGTTAACCTTATGGGGATTCCCTATATGTTATTTGTTGTTTTCCCTTGCTAATTTTAATATTTTTTCTTTGTATTTAATTTTTGATAGTTTGATTAATATGTGTCTTGGTGTGTTTCTTCCTGGATTTATCCTATATGGAAATCTCTGTGCTTCCTGGACTTGATTGACTATTTCCTTTCCCATATTAGGGTAATTTTCAGCTATAATATCTTCAAATATTTTCTCAGTCCCCTTCTTTTCCTCTTCTTCTTCCGGACCCCAATAATTTGAATATTGGCACGTTTAATATTGTCCCAGAGATCTCTGAGACTGTCCTCAATTCTTTTCATTTCTTTATTCTGCTCTGCAGTAGTTATTTCCCACTATCTTATCTTCCAGGTCGCTTATCCATTCTTCTGCCTCATTTATTCTGCTATTGATTCCTTCTAGAGAATTTTAAATTTCATTTATTGTGCTGTTCATCATTGTTTGCTCTTTAGTTCTTCTGTGTCCTTGTTAAACGTTTCTTGTATTTTCTCCATTCTATTTCCAAGATTTGAATCATCTTTACTATCATTACTCTGAATTGTCTTTCTGGTAGACTGCCTATTTCCTATTCATTTGTTTGGTCTGGTGGGTTTTTACCTTGTTCCTTCATCTGCTGTGTGTTTCTCTGTCTTCTCATTTTGCTTAACTTACTGTGTTTGGGGTCTTCTTTTGGCAGGCTGCAGGTTCGTAGTTCCTGATGTTTTTGGTGTCAGCCTCCAGTGGCTAAGGTTGTCTCAGTGGGTTGTGTTGGCTTCCTGGTGGAGTGGACTAGTGTCTGTGTTCTGGTGGATGAGGCTGGATCTTGTCTTTCTGATGTGCAGTACTGCGTCTGGTGGTGTGTTTTGGTGTGTCTGTGACCTGATTATGATTTTATGCAGCCTCTCTCCTAATGGGTGGAGTTGTCTTCCTATCTTGCTAGTTGTTTGGCATAGGGTGTTTAGCACTGTAGCTTGCTGGTCGTTGAGTGGAGCCAGGTCTTAGTGTTGAGATGGAGATCTCTGCGATAGTTTTCACCACTTGATATATGTGGAGCTGGGAGGTCTCTGGTGGACCATTGTCCTGAACTCAGCTTTCCCACCTCAGAGACACAGGCCTGACACCCAGCCGGAGCACCAAGACCCTGTCAGCCACACAGCTCAGAAGAAAAGGGAGAAAAAAAGAAAGAAAAAAATAAAGTATCAAGTTATTAAAATAACAAGTAAAAAAGTATTAAAAATAAAAAAAAAAAATTTAAGTACAAAAAAAGAGAGCAACCAAACCAGAAAACAAATCCACCAATGATAACAAGTGCTAAAAACTATACCCAAAAATAAAAAAATGGACAGACAGAACCCTAGGACAAATGGTAAAAGTAAAGCTATACAGACAAACTCACACATAGAAGCATACACATACACACTCACAAAAAGAGAAAAAGGAAAAAAAATGTATATATATCTACATATATTAAAAAAAAGGAAGAGTGCAACCAAATCAAAAAACAAATCTACTAATGATAATAAACTCTAAATACTAAACTAAGATAAACATAAAACCAGAAACAAATCATTTGCAGAAAGCAAACCCCAAGTCTATAGTTGCTCCCAAAGTCCACTGCCTTAATTTTGGGATGATTCATTGTCTGTTCAGGTATTCCAGAGATGCAGCGTACATAAAGTTGATTGTGGAGATTTAACCCACTGCTTCTGAGGCTGCTGGGAGAGATTTCCCTTTCTCCTCTTTGTTCGCACAGCTCCTGTGCTTTGGATTTGACCCTGCCTCTGTGTGTAGGTCACCTGAGGGTGTCTGTTCTTTGATCAGACTGGGTGGGTTAAAGGAGCAGCTGATTCGGGGGCTCTGGCTCACTCAGGCCAGAGGGAGGGAAGGGTACGGAATGCAGGACAGGCCTGCTGTGGCAGAGGCCAGCGTGACATTGCACCAGCCTGAGGTACCATGTTTTATCCTGGAGAACTAGTCCCTGCATCACGGGACTCTGGCAGTGACGGGCTGCACAGGCTCCCGGAGGGGAGGTGCAAATAGTGACCTGTGCTCGCACTCAGGCTTCTTGGTGGCAGCAGCAGCAGCCTTAGCATCTCATGCTTGTCTCTGGGGTCCACACTGGTAGCCACGGCTCGCACCTGTCTCGAGCTCGTTTAGGCGGTGCTCTGAATCTCCTCTCCTTGTGCGCCTGAAACAATGGTCTCTTGCCTCTTCGGCAGTTCCGGACTTTTCCCGGACTCCCTCCAGGCTAGCTGTGGCGCACTAGCCCCCTTCCACACAGCCAACTGCAGTCCTCTCCCTGTGATCTATCTCCGAAGCCCAAGCCTCAGCTCCCAGCCCCCGCCCACCCTGGTGGTGAGCAGACAAGCCTCTCGGGCTGGTGAGTGCAGGTTGGCACCGATCCTCTGTGCGGGAATCTCTCCACTTTGCCCTCCGCACCCCCGTGGCTGCGCTCTCCTCCGTGGCCCCAAAGTTCCCCGCCTCCGCCACCCGCAGTCTCCGCCCATGAAGGGGCTTCCTAGTGTGTGGAAACTTTTCCTACTTCACAGCTCCCTCCTCGAGGTGCAGGTCCTATCCCTATTCTTTTGTCTCTGTTTTTTCTTTTTTCTTTTGCCCTATCCAGCTACGTGGGGAGTTTCTTGCCTTTTGGGAGATCTAAGGTCTTCTGCCAGCGTTCAGTGGGTGTTCTGTAGGAGTTGTTCCACGTGTAGATGTATTTCTGATGTATTTGTGGGGAGGAAAGTGAACTCCACATCCTACTCCTCCACCATCTTGAAGGTCTCCCCCTAAATTTCTGTTTTATATGCCCCATAGTGTATGATATTTTGTTATGGCAGCCCTGGCAAACTAATATAATGACTCTGGCTAATATGTGGGAAACATATTTATTAGGAAAGTAGGTTTAGAGGTAGTACAGAAGTGAGATGTTGGTGAAATGGGCTAATGAAATGTAGGAAATGGCAGGAGGTATTTAGATCCTAATATATATTAGGAAATTAGAGCCATTAGGATTTCTTGACAAAGTGAATATGGGATGTGAAATAAATTAAACCTTTGAGGAAGGTTTTAATCCCAAGGTTTTTGCCCATTGCCATATTTCATTTTTGTCCGTGTTGAAATTAAGATTGTTTTTCTGGTCCAGTATACGCTTTAATGCATACTAGCTTTGTTCGTTTGTTTGTTTTTAATAAATATCTTTCACTAATGAAAATATGCATTACACATTATACATTAAAATAAGAGCCACATAATTTAATGTTAGACTCAGTTAATCTCACCTTTTCACAGCAAAGTTATCAGACAGCCTAGTTGGAAATACATTCACTGAGTGACAGTATGGCAAGGCTCTTTTCAGTTTTGAAAAGTTTGGATGAATTCTAGAGATCAATGTAGAAATTAATTGCTTACAGTTTCTGGCACAAGTCTTCTCATCAGCACTGATTTTTTGAACAGCCATCATAACAGGGCACTGCTTGCCAAGGTAAGGAGCCTGACAGTTTTGCAATTAGAGAAGATTGGGTGGATGATCTGTTGGTTTTAGGAGGAGATGTGCACATTGTACAAATTATATGCAAAGGCAAATTAACCAGTGTTTTAAAAAGAATTGTTTAATATTCTCTCACTTAACTTCTCTATCATTCACTTTATTTCTCCCATAAGGAACAGACTTGAAAATAATTAGACATAAATATCTCTGAGGTTAGCTTCTTTTTTATGTGTTTTCACAATATTGTACATATAATTTAATCATTCCAGAAATTATGGGAAATTGATTTTTATTAAAATAAAGCATCTGGTGACATAAATAATGTTTGCAGAATTGAGTAATTTATAATACCTAAGGTATTGCATGAAGTGAACTTCAACTCAAAGTGGTAATTAAAAACATCACCCTACCCTTTGCATGTTTTAGAAAATGCTCTGTTCTATGAAAGAACACAGATAGATAGTTTCTATATTATAGATTATATTTAAATTATTTATGAAATGTTAACTTTACTATTTCATTATCCTACATGAACTGTCAATTTATTTGCCATTAATCCTGATTATATAACCAAGTAAATTTTGTGATATATGAATATTATTTTCCAAATAGTTGTATTTATTTAATGCTCATTCTTTCACACACAGATATGCATACTCCAACTTGCAGACTTAAATCTGATATTCATTATTGTTCATCTTTATTCTTCTGTAACTCAGGTTAATTTTTATTTTGAATTATCTTTCAGTCAAGATAGAAGAATGTTAATCTTAGTTAATCTGCTACTTATCTCCTTTTTTCAGGGTTGAGTAAAAATTCTGGGAGGATTTTATACTACTAAGTAGTAGGAAGCATATGTAGTCCTTGTATCATCTGTCTATATACATATCAGCTGATCCACTGAGAGGCATCACTCCATTCGTTTGTTTCCAATTTGTAAATGTTGTGAGAATGTTCTTTACTACTGTCTCTAATGACTCTTCGGTCCAGCAGGTTTCTCCAGTCATCTCATGCTATAGCTAAGATTCACTTTGCTATTTCTGCATCACACTGGGATAAGAAAATCTCTGAGAAGCTCTTTACAGCCCAAAGTGACTAGGTTCATCTCATGCTGTAGCTAAGATTCACTTTGCTATTTCTGCATCACACTGGGATAAGAAAATCTCTGAGAAGCTCTTTACAGCCCAAAGTGACTAGGTTCATTATTGCTAATTTTTTTTTTTTTGGCGGTATGCGGACCTCTCACTGCTGTGGCTTCTCTCGTTGCGGAGCACAGGTTCCGGACGCGCAGGCTCAGCGGCCATGGCTCACGGGCCCAGCTACTCCAAGGCCTGTGGGATCCTCCCGGACCGGGGCACGATCCCGTGTCCCCTGCATCGGCAGGCGGACTCTCAACCACTGCGCCACCAGGGAAGCCCTGCTATTTTTTTTAAACTCTTACTGAACACGTATAGAAAATAGGGCACATGGCTTGTCTTTCTTTCAAATCACAGGATACAGACTACTTTGGAACAGACTGTTCTATTATTTGCCCTTCTTTTGCCTTACCAAGGAGAATATTTTCTAGTCTTCAGAAAAAGTCTGCATATTTCACGAATTCCTTGTTATATAACCTTTGAGTATCTATCAAATGTTTTGCTTATGAATAGAGTCTTTCAAAATTGCTTGAGTTCTTGGAAACCAAAGCATTAAAAGAAACTTTTTATTTTTAAAATTGTTTTTGGTTACATCCCTGCCCTGGGAAAATGAGCGTGAAAAGTCCTAAGTGTTTGAATGAGAATTGGAGAGGAAGGTGTGAAAAGTAAGATGTAAAAAAAAAAAAAATAAAGAACATGAGTTAATATCACTGAAAAAATTAAAAACATATTTGCAATGCAAAATCCTGCTCCTTTTAGATTCATCTTTGCAGAATACACTAAATGGAAAATAAAGGGTACTCTCAGAAACAGCATATTACCTACTACCTCCATGCTTTGTAAGAAAAAAATAAAGATAAGCCTGAGGAGATGAAGCAAGGTTGTTTGTATAGATAAGAGATATATCAATATATGAATTCTTTGTGTGGCTGAGGAAGGTTTTAATTGTAAAGAGAGCTATTTGTGTGCTTTGTATTTTCTCTCTCTCCTCAAACTCAAGTCAAGGGGGATGAGAGAAAGTGCTTCTATCTACATCAAGACAATTGAAGGGCTTCAAGATAATCATTGGGAGAGCTTGCCATAAGTTCACTGGAGTCCAGGGGACATCTGACTCCATCTGGTCAACTCTAAGGTGAGCAGAGATTACTAGAGTTGCTACTCTTTAGCAGCAGAGCATGGATAGCTGGCTGTCCCAGAATGGACTGGGTAAGGAAGCACTTAATTCTCCTATGAAATTGTGTAAGGAGTCAGACAGGGCCATCTCTGTCCAGTAGAAATGCCTGCAGGAGTTAGGATACACAGTGGTACCATCCTAGGGCTGTAGGAAGAATGCCCAATCAGAGGCAACATTATTCACTTGACAGAGTGAACTACCCACTCTGAGAGATGCCCTGCAATGGAATTCTTTAGGCAACCCACATAAGTACCGCCCAAAGGAAATAGCCAGAAATTTTGAATCTACCATATATGTGTGTATGTGTGTGTGTGTGTGTGTGTGTGTGTGTGTGTGTTAAACCTTTGCTATGTCTTCATTGCTCTCCTGCAACTGCCCCTGTCATACTGAAAGGGCTAAAATAGCAAATAAGAACTGAGATGTGGAGCAAGGAAGTGAGAGAACAAACACTTGTGTATACAATTTTATCCAGCGGGAGAGTTTGAAGAGACAATGAATAAACTTAAAATGTATACTCTTATAGAGTCTAGTTTATTCAAAATACTTTGAACATATATATGTTAATACTGTACTACTTTATGGACTCTTATGGAGTCTAGTTTATTCAGAATAAACATATACATTATAAATGTATGATGCCTGTTTACTTCAGCCATTAAACATGTATGTTTCCTGATTTACACAACTTTATATTATAGACTTTAATTTTAAAAAATTAAATTACCTGATTGTCACTTTCCCCTTTTCCCTAGAGTATTTGGGCAAAAGAGAATTAGTCTTGATCATTTCCTAGGACTACTCTAATATGTAGCTGCTTCTCTGTGCCATTCTCATTTACTGCATTCACTCTACTCCCTGTCATGGCAGGAAGGATCTCTAGAATGTATTACTCTTCTTAGTGCTGGTCTCCCCATTGTAACTTAAGCAGAGGTGTGAATATTGGAAGTCACTACTTTGTGCTGTTTTTACTCCCAATACCATCATTTGAGGCTTTCCTGTGTATATCAGGTTTTACTCAATATTTGAGGAGGTGGATCAGTTTTATTATGCAACGGGACAAACAGTCCAAAGTGAGTATAACATATCTCTGATATTAGTGAAAAGTTAGCTGACAACCCATCTTAAGGAATTTTTATAATTTCTAGATTTCTGCATCATTGCCTAATCTCTCTCACCTCCTTTTGTTTTGTTTTGTTTTGGCTGCACTGCATGGCATGTGGGATCTTATTTCCCTAACCAAGGATCAAACCTGTGCCTCCTGTATTGGAAGTGCAGAGTCTTAACTGCTGGACTGCCAGGGAAGTCCTATATTCTCTCTTCTCTGTTTATCCCTACTTTAAAAACACTGTATCATGTGCAGAGCAATTCATCTTTGTCCTTTCTTCTCTCTTCACCTTTTGCTGAACTGTATCATGAGGTCTTTGCTCCTGGGCAGGTTATGTTCATTTTCATGAATCAAAAAAGTTCCAGGTATATGCATATGTATATATATGTGGGAGTTCATAACTTTAATCTAGATACAAATATAAATTAGAAAATAATTTTTCATTTCTTTTATATCAAAGTTCTTTTATTTTAAAATTTGCTTCCAACTTCTTTTACCTTTACTAGCAATAATTATCCTCTTTATATCAGAAACTATAATTAGTGTAGATAAATATATAGTTTTTAAAGGTTTTCAGCAATCTTGACAGTATAAAATGTCCATTTGGTCAGAATTCTCACATGAAACAGATGGTGATCTCAGAAAGTATAAATGAAGAGGGTTTCATGAAACAGTCTCTACAGAGGTAAAGACAAGGTTAAGGAAAACTGATAAGGGATGGTGAATCGCCGCAGGACTACCAATAGCAGTCATCTCTTATCACCCCGAGGCTGGTAGGGAATCGGGAGCTCGTGGTTATCACGTCTGATGGCTGTAGCTATTAAAAAAAAAAAAAAAAAAAGGAGTGGTGAGCAACCACCGCCAAAGTGCAGCCAAACAGAAATTGAAGTAAACCAAGGTAATAAATACCCTTACTTTTCTCTCCAATTGTCCTTGAACCCCTTCCAGTGCTGTCTGTTGGATAACTCTCCTGGAAGATGGGAATAACAGTTTTGTGAGTTGTTAGCCCTTAGAAGCCATGTGTTCAGTGTTTGTAGCAAGATAGAGTAGATGGAAGAGTGAACCTGGAGGGTCAAATGGAGAATACCTTGTACAATCTACCTCTTTTTCCCCTTTTTCCCTTAATATCAACTCAGGTGTTTTGTTTGGATGACTCAGGTAACTTAGCAGAGCAATGGGAATGATGAATAAATATAAAACATGGTTGCTTTTATGTAGCTGATTAGTATCCCTTCTTGTATCATTTATTACATGTTTCCTTACCCTCTATAGGTATATCAACTGGTTGGAGATTTTTTTTATGTGGAGGGTTAATTTGACATAAATCTTCATTCCCCTGGGGCACAAGCTCTCCATGCTCCTGTCTTTACCAGGGTGGCCACTATTACTGAGCATGGGGGAATAGGAGGCACTTAAGAGAACGCCCTCGCTTTATGATAGAGTGATCCAGTTGTTCTTGACACTAGTTTGGAGCAACGACTTAATTTTTCCTTAGTAATAAGCATCAATCACTTCGGCCAGTACATTAACTCCTCTCTGTTAGTTCAGTAGCAGGAGCTTCAAATAAGAAGTGGACCTTCTTAGATTTCAATATAACAAACTCGTAACTATGTTTCCTGGTGAAAGCATTTCTTCTTGGGTACTAGGGCATCTAAATATATGATCCCAAGAATCACAGAAGTTGAGTGCAAAAATGTTGTAAGTGGATTATTAGATGTAATAGTGAAGGGGGGCATTCTTAACCACCCCTAACCATGGATCCTAGGCCTTTGCTTCCTTTCTGTGGGAGAGATGACACTGAACATTGGCCCATAGTGACTGTAGTTTCCTGTGTACTGCACGTACATCTTTTGTCTTATTATCGTATTGAATAGTTGCCCTTTTCCCTCTGAAAACATCTTGGTTTCCACAATAAGTTATATGATCACCCTATTAAAGGCACATAGTGCACTGCTATAGAACAGCACCCTGTGCTTGCAGGGAACTCTCTTTGCCTTCTGGCATGACACATGATTCTGCAATAGGCCATTTTACAGTTTTACCAGGTGAGCTGCTTCTGGGTGCTGGAGCACATTAAGACCAGTGATTTCCTGAATATGAACTGATAGCCCCACTTTTCAGTGTTTATATTAATTCCTTGGATGAGGGCTATGTTTTTGAGATACCAAGGTGATGATTAAAACACTATTACTAAAAGTGTAGCCTGCACATCAGTGCTGGTTGCCAAACTACTAATTACCAGTCCAGGAATAGATAAATTCAGAAACTGAGAAAAAAAATCTTAGAAAATTTTATAGAACTTTGACACGGCTGCTACATGCAAGCACATTATCAACAGGCTTATCTCAGAAAAAGTTATATATCCATTGGCTCTGTCTGACTTAAACTGTGTACTTAGCATGTGCAGTAGGCTCATTGTGATGTTTGATATTTTGAAATTAGTTTGTCAGTTGTAACCCCAAATTATATAAAAATCTGAGAATATATAAACATTCATAAATATTTAACATTATTTTATAATAATTTTATTTTTCCTTTAAGCTCTGATTTTATATATTTTAACTATATTAGCAAAATTGGGGGAGTAAAACCTCTATTATTTGTTTTGAAGCTGAATTTAAAGATGTCAGGATAAGCTTTCCTCGACATTTTTATCAAGAAAAGGCACAGATATTCTCACTGTGGCAAGAGTAGTAAACCTAATGAAAACAATGGAAGTGGTTCTAGAAAAAAATTAAGATTAAAAAGGATCATACTAGG
This sequence comes from Kogia breviceps, assembly GCF_026419965.1. Classification (NCBI taxonomy): domain Eukaryota; kingdom Metazoa; phylum Chordata; class Mammalia; order Artiodactyla; family Physeteridae; genus Kogia; species Kogia breviceps. The sequence goes on along the minus strand of NC_081315.1, from coordinate 122,893,473 downwards.
TTATTTTTATTCAGCTTATTTTTATAGCCATAATTTCTGGAGAGGTGCTATAAAACTAATATACGTTTGTTGAGGAGATATACTGGCTAATGAAGCAGTGAAACCATCAAAACTTTAATTAGTTCTGGCTAACATTTTGGTGCCATCTGCCTATAGAGTACAGGTGTACCCCACCCCTTGGCATATTTTTAGATGGCGTAATTGTTTATTTATAAGAGAAATCAGAGTTTTTAAATGGAGAGATTTGCAAAAGTAGATGAATTGGGAACATAAAGTATGTTCCAAAAGAAAGAAACAAAAATTGTGACTGATAGGAATTTCAATTGTAGGTTGAATATGTTTTTAAGAATGTCTCTGGTTAATGTCTGGCTTAAAATATTAAGGTAAATTTTAATCTACTTTAAAGAAAGCTGTGTATCTAAGAATATCACCATATAGGTAATAGGGGCCTAAGTAGTTTATATAGTTCAGCAAGATGATAGAATATAGAAATAAAAGAGAACTAAAAAAGAAATCACAAAATAAATGATAAAACCAAATGTAATATTTATGACACTAAACTGAGAAAGATATGCTTACTTTTAAAGGAGGACATTTAAAAATCTAGCTTCAAGGTAAGAAATAAACCTTAGTGCTTGTTTGGTACTAGTAATGACTCAGGAAATAATTAAAACTGAATGACATAAAAAGATTAAAGCAAAAAAGTGGCTATTAAACAAAAACAAACATGGATAACTGACACAGTATACAAATAGCACACAAAATACAAACAATTACAAAAATTACAAAAAATTACATATATTTTTTTTTTAAATCACTAGTGGAAATTTTAAAAAATAAAGTCAATGGTTATTGTAATTAAAAAAAAAACTTTACTGGGCAAGTGCATTGGAAGTCCTTGGGATGCCATGGTGACATGCATTAGAGTTGATTTAGATGTCAAAGCAGAACAAAGCTCTCCTAGTCTCATTTGAATTAATTTAATTCAGTTTAAACATATTTAGTTTTGGAAAACTTTTAAAATACAAATGATGATATTTCTATGGTTTGTGCCTCTTTTTGTGTGTGTGTGTGTGTGTGGTACACGGGCCTCTCACTGTTGTGGCCTCTCCTGCTGCGGAGCACAGGCTCCGGACGCGCAGGCTCAGCGGCCATGGCTCACGGGCCCAGCTGCTCCGCAGCATGTGGTATCTTCCCGGACCCGGGCACGAACCCATGTGCCCTGCATTGGCAGGCGGATTCTCAACCACTGCGCCACCAGGGAAGCCCTTTTTCTATGGTTTGATGAATTATTTTGTTTTCATGTTTTATCTTTTATTAATAAGCTTTTATTAGTAATATCAGGCTTCTCTTAGAAACATAAAATTAGAGCTTGGCGATTCCTTACAGGTTAAACACACACACACACCTTTTAGAGATTAGTAAAATGTGGTCCAAAAGATTAGGAAGGGGGACTTCCCTGGTGGCGCAGAATCTGCCTTGTTAAGAATCTGCCTCCCGATGCAAGGGAGAAGGGTTCCAGCACTGGTCTGGGAAGTTCCTACATGCTGCAGATCAAATAAGCCTGTGCGCCACAACTACTGAGCCTGTACTCCAGATCCCGAGAACCACAACTGCTGAGCCCATGTGCCACAACTACTGAAGCCTGTGTGCCTAGAGCCCATGCTCCACAACAAGAAAAGCCACCGCAATGAGAAGCCTGCTTACCACAACGAAGAGTAGTCCCTGCTCACCACAACTAGAGAAAGCCCACGTGCAGCAACAAAGACCCAACGTGGCCAAAAATTAATTAATTAATTAATTAATTTTTAAAAAAAGGTTAAGAAGTCTGTTCAAAGAGGGCTGGATTAGGACTAAATATAGAAATCATGACTTCCTGCCAAACATACCTTCTATTCTTTTTTCTCCCTCTTTATACACATGCAATACTTTACAAAATGCAAGAATGAGAGCACATTAAATTCATTTTGAATTGTTATGATTATGATACAAGAGGTAAGAATTCCATGTTAAAAATATGATTATTGTTGATTGTGCCAGATTTTCTCAGTAACCATGGGATTTTTGGTCTTTGACCAATTTTTGAAGAAATGTATTTTAGCTGGAATTATATGGCAGTTTGCTGACAGGGCTTACATATGATTAAACTTTCCTTTAGGAGGAAGTGTTAAAAGCTATTCATAGAAGACAGCTAATAATCTGTTTAACCTTTATTACATATTTATTTTCTAATTATTGATCAAGAAATTTTAAGTAATAATTGCTTGAGATTGTTAGTTTTAATAGAAATTATGAATTGACTTGTAATTGATGTCAGGCATATGGTAATTACTCATCTTTTCTCAAAAGAAGACTTTTCTGCAAATATTTGTGAAAAAAAGAGTCTCAAATGATATTTGGACTGCATAAAGTCAATTGAATCAAGGTGACATAAAAGAAGTGATTATGTCAAAAGGAAAATAACCTTTAAAATAGGATAACAGGGAGCTGTCCATTTCACTTATTCTTTCATTTTTCTTCTGTGATTTAACCTTATGCCAGTTTATATTTATATTTTAGATAGCAATAGCTTTAGTGGAAAAAGTGGACTTATCACTTTTGTCCAGTGTTTTTGTTTCTGTTGTCCGTGTTGTTTTCCCAAGTTAACCCAGTAAGGTACTATTAAATGCTATCACCTTTTATTTTCAAGAAAACATTTTGTAAAGTTTAAATATTTCATTAGATCCTAAGGCTATAATAATCTGGTTTACTGTCACAAAGGGATTTTATTTATATCAAAGTTTAAGTTAAAAATAATATGTTTATTGTACTTTTGTATGTTAGGGACAGAAATCACAAAGTCATACAGATGTTTAAAGACATACCATTAAGCGAAGTCAACATCTACAGTCTTGCCTCTACACTTGAGGTATTTTCTTGCTGACACAGTACTGTGAATACCAGCTGTGAGTTCCCAAGGACTTGAATACCAGCTTTAGGCAAGACATGTTCATCTATTTGGCTTTCAACAGCTCCTCCTTCCTACAACATGGATAGTGAGATGAAGTTGCTTTTCATGGAATAAGAATAGCTCTTTTTTTTTTTGTAAAATCAGACCCCAAAATGATGAGTAACTCTGGGAGTTTGAGGTTTTATCTCTTTCAAGAAGAGAAGGACCCTTTTTTGGTTATGCTAACACCGAAACAGACTCATTACTTTCCCAGCTCTCTGACTCATGCAGTCAGATTTAATAGGTCACAACAAAGACATAGCCCAGAGTAAGCCTAGAACATATAAAATATGTTCAGTTTATATTTAAAATTCCATTTTAATATGATTTTTGTAAAAGAATCTAAGTATTTTTCTAGTTATCAGAACATGATGATTAATGGCATATGTGAATAAAATACCTATAAAATATATTTACTCCAGCAATATTACTTTTGGTTAGGAATTTATTTTTGAATTATATCATCTTGGAACACTTGCATCAAAATACTAAAAATGTAACTTTAAAAAATAAAATGTATAAGTAATTAGGTCTGAGCCCTGTAAAACATCAAGGAATGGCAGTTGACCGTATGAAAAATCATTATGGTCTCATATTGTGAATATTTTTAAACATAGAAATTTTAACTAAAGCTATTTTTGTATCTATACAAAATTTGTATCTATACAAATCACAGGATTAGTCTGAGAGATTATTACTGAGGAAGATATTTTGGAGAGTGATAATTTATAACTTTTCATTTCATATTATTTTAAGTTTTTTTGAGCAATATTGACAAAATTAATGCTTCTCTGAATTAAAGAAACAACAACAAAGCTTTCATAGTGATGAAACTGCAGGATACTTGGTCCCTACTGCTAACAACTTGGCATAGTATATTTATATCTATCTATTTATTATCTCCCATATTCAGTGTTACTCTGTTAGCAATAAGATTTTTTCTGGAAAATTATTTTTATAAAAAATATATACTGTATAAAAATGTTTATTTTTTATCATAACAAGGAAATATTTTAATACTAAATTTTTACATAATGTAATTACTATCAGTTGACTTAATTCTTTTTGAAATTAAAAATGAGCCAAAGTCTTTATGGCTCAGTGTCTCCTTCTATTAAAAATAAGTAAATCCTGCAAGATACTTATCATTTTGACAGCTAAATCTAGTACAACCATGGCATAGATGATTATATCTATAAATTTAAGGAAAACTTGTTCTGGACAAGTAAGTCCCTAGATTTGTTTGTTTGTTTTTTTCTCTTTTTTTTGTTTTAGTTGTTTGGTTTGTTGCTGTTTTTGTTTTTATTTTTTGGCCCTGGTTTCCTCATATATGAAGCAGGGAATTAAGTCAGATTGCTCAGGAACTACCGCACACACATGCTATGGTTGGTACTCAGACTGCACTAGCACATATACTCCTTGTCTGGAAGGAATACGATAAGTCCCGAATAACAGACTTTCACAAAGCAGCTCAGGCTTGGATTGGTGGCATCTTAGAAGATAAAGTCATGTAACTGCATCCCTCCCTGTTATGAATCTGTTGTAGACCTGCTCCAGGTCAGTTTCTCAATTCTCAGTGGAATTACTATAATAGTAACGAGGAATCCCCAAGAGCAAGAAGTGCCTGTATCCCCACTTCTGGACATGCTTGAGGACCTCAACTGAAGAATTCCCTGAACAAGCAGCCCCTCACCTCCTTGGAAAACCTGTATGGATCTCCTCTCTGAGTCAGTGATGCAAGGGAGTCAGGTTTGTACCTATAAACTTGAGGGGCCTTAACTCTGAATAATACTTAGTATTTTAGGCTTGAGTAAATGTACATATCAGTTTAGAGCATTTACATATCCACTTTGATATTCTAAGTATATGCTCTTGAGAAAGGGAATAAACAGTGGTTTAGATTAGGAATGTTCATTAAGAGATGCCTGGGGCTTCCCTTGGTGGCGCAGTGGTTATGAATCTGCCTGCCAGTGCAGGGGACGCAGGTTTGAGCCCTGGTCTGGGAAGATCCCACATGCCACAGAGCAACTAGGCCCGTGTGCCACAACTACTGAGCCTGTGTGGCACAACTACTGAAGCCAACATGCCTAGAGCCCATGCTCCACAACAAGAGAAGCCACCGCAATGAGAAGCCTGCACACCTCAACAAAGAGTAGACCCCACTCGCCACAACTAGAGAAAGCCCACGCACAGCAACAAAGACCCAATGCAGCAATCAACCAATCAGTCAATCAATCAAATGTATTTAAAAAAAGAGATGCCCTAAAAGCATCTGAGTGTAAATATAAAAGTGGTACCTGAATGTATGTATGTGTTAAATCTAATAGAGAAGTTTGAACAGGAGATGCAAGTTTTAGGAGTCATGACCTGGAGATGCCATTTAAAACTATAGATTTGTTCGAGTTCACAGGGAAAGAACATTGAATGAGAAGAAAGAGAGGAGCTGCATCACATCATCTTGACCCAGTCACACTCTGTCCTTAGTTTCATCATCTCCAAATTTAGGTGATGAAAGTATCTATATAAGAGAGTTGTTGTGAATAAGATAATCCATATAAAGTAGCTTAACAAGCTGCCTTGCACAAAATAAGTGCTTGATAAGCGTTTATCATCGTTTTTATTATTTTGCTTTATTTTGGCTTATTTTTATTTTATTAATTTATTATGAGTTTTTTTGTCTTATTATAGTTTTAAATTTTGTTTTACTTTGAACTAACATGGATCTCTTCAACACATAATGTACTGTGAAAAAGAGCAAGCCTGGAAAAAGGTATGAGAAACAATGTCCAGGAAAGTAGGAAAAAAATAGAGCTTGTTATGCATAGAATGTAATAGAATATGTATAAAGTAAAACAGTTATCAAATAAGTTAATTGCTAATGAGATATTACGGGTTAAAGACTGAAAGGGATCTACTTGTATTTTGCAATGTGTATGGGTGAATTTATAGTGCAGTTTTAGTAGCTTGGTAGAAGAGGAGAGCACATTGTAGTAAGGTGAAAAATGAACGGAAGATAAGAAATTGACCCATAATATTTGCATCACTTCTTGAAGTGAAGGTGTATAGCGGCCAGAAGATTTAAGTAGTAGGGCCAATAGATGTAGTTCATTTGTTTGCTTGTGTGTGTGTGTGTGTGTGTGTGTGTGTGTGCACTCACGCTTGTGTATTTTAATGGGAATACCTAAATTATATTTGTATGACATAGGAATGACTGAGTGACTAAGCTGATGGGAAGAGATGTTAAGTAGTAAAATAGAAATAGGGTATCAAATGATGAACTGTTGAGGAAAAATTGGGTTTTGAAAGGAAGGATTCTTTATTCTTATGAGAAGAGAAAACAGTTGCAAAGGCCTACATGTGTGTACATTCAGTGAATAGAAAAATACAGTCTGTGTTCTATTTTTTTTAAATAAAACAGAGTAGCTGGTCAATAACTAGAATAGCAACTTGGACGTATGGAGAAGTGAGAAGTTTGAGAAGAGAGATTTAATTATGAAATCATCAGTATGAAGAGCCATTGAGTTTGGTGATCTTTAAGATACAGTTACCTCAATCATCTTGGGTACTTGATTGCCTCCAATTATGCTTAGATTGACAGTGTGGCCACTGAAATAGTATACATAAGTTTCATTGAAGGAGGAGGTCTTGCCAGGCAGGTGGGATGAGAAAAAGAGAAAGAAGAAAGGATGAAGGTGAATTTATGGTGCCTACAAAAAGATAAGAATAATGGTAGATGATAGAAATTGAAGAAATTAAATACAATGATAGATTATCAACATCAGTAGATTTAAAGTTATAATGAGTTTAGAAATTGTACTGTAAAGAAAGGGAGTTTATGGTTAAGGATGAGATTCTTGTGTTAGTGCTTTGGCATATGGAAAATTTACAATTTATGGAGTGTGACCATATGTTAGCAAGTGAGGAAGAAAAATTCATTGGAGATTAGGAAGTCATGAACTGAGTATAATTCTTAGTATATCAGAATTTGTAATGGTTTAGTCTAGTCTACTGAAGTCTATGATGGCAGTACCTGAGATGGTGATAAAATAAGGCAATCAGGGGCTAAAGCCCTTCATGATTTCCATATAGTAACCATCAGTACATGACTCCTATAAAAGGATAGATTAGGTGGTTGGAAGATATCATTCTTTTATTATTCAAAGGACTAATGTTAAACTATTATCAGAATACAGTGATTAAATTTACAAACTTAAAATGAGCCTCTATTATATTAATTGGCTTCTTTAATGTCACTGAATAAAATGGTATGCACCCGTTTTTAAAAATTCCAACAAGGGCTTCCCTGGTGGCGCAGGGGTTGAGAATCTGCCTGCCGATGCAGGGGACACGAGTTCGTGCCCCGGTCCAGGAAGATCCCACATTCCGCGGAGCAGCTGGTCCCATGAGCCATGGCCTCTGAGCCTGTGCGTCCGGAGCCTGTGCTCCAAAACGGAAGAGGCCACAACAGTGAGAGGCCAGCGTACAGCAAAAAAAAAAAAAAAGGTAAAAATTCCAACAAGATCAGAAAATTATTTTGACTAATATTTTAAAATTTACCCTATTTAATTAAATTGGTGAAGAGGTCATATCTAATATATCTAAACCAGAAAACCAATACTGGACTCAAATGAATCCTTTCCCAGTTAATTTAGTGTTTAAAACTCCTGACATAAAACTTTTAATCTTGAGGGGAAAAGATAAAACAAAATATTTTTCAAAAGAAGATATGAATATATTATTTAATAAAATGCATTATTTAAAGCATTCTACTTAAAGAACATTTAAGGCATTTTAGAAATGAAATGATGACTGTTGAGTGTGTTAACTATTGCTCTTATCTAATGGGAGATACAAAAATATATTTTTAAACATCAGTGAACAACACAAAATACTTAAAAACCATTCCATCAGAATACGACTATGATAAGAAAATGAATAATAATGACTTAATGAGTAGTAACATAACAGCTATCTACCTGTGTGTTTATTAACCCCATACACCTTAGAGCTTAAAAAAGAAAGACTTGTATCATGCTAAATGATATTCAAAGGAAAATAAATTTAACATATTATTTGTTCATGTTATTTAAGGAAAAGAAAAGAATGTGTCTTAGGAGTATAAACCATAAGAATGAAAAATGTGTAAGAATAAATATTTTAAAGGATTTATGATAAAGGCATCAATTAAATATTTAAAGCATATATAATAAAAGCAGTAATATAGCACTCCTTCCTCCAGATATTGAGAGTGTTGGTGACTAAAAGCTTGCATCTGAGCTATCTTTTGGTGATTGCTCTTGGCCAAAGATGATCTCTCAAGGTAATGTCCTCTTTCTAGAGCAGAATTACTGGTCAATGTTGGTGTAAAGAGCCTAGCCGTGTTCTCCCAGTTTGGGACAACTCTGAAGGGTCCTTCAAACTCCAGAGCTCTCTTTGGATTAGCTGAATTTTCTATCGTAATGCATTGCAAACGAACTTCCCCACCTACTAAAACTGTCTTCTTCTTAACCTGTAGGTATGGAAACCAAAGGCATACCATAATGTCTGAAAAAAACAGATTTTAGTATGGGATTGTTCAATTGTATCAGCACTAGTCATTTAGAGCCCCATCACTGGTGAATTAGTAGAGCTCAGAAAGATCTGGGCATGAAATTAGAATACAATTGTTAAACTTTAATTAGTGATGACATGGGATGAGATAATCCTGAAAGGGAATGTATTTATTAATGCAATGTATCAGGAGTTTGAGAAATGTGGGAGAAATAGTAATTATAAGGACAATGATATCAGATGGCTGCTTCTGGGAGCAGATGATATGGTTGGAGAAATAGGAAGAAAGTGTGAGTGTGATTAATAACCAACCGAAATCTAAGTGCTAAAGCCAGAGAGCCTCTCTGACAACATATAAAGAGATTCTTCTTTTTAAAATTTTTATTGGAGTGTAGTTGATTTACAATGTTGTGTTAGTTTCAGGTGTGCAGCAAAGTGAATTAGTCATACATATACATATATCCAGTCTTTTTTAGATTCTTTTCCCACATAGGCCATTGCAGAGTATTGAGTAGAGTTCCCTGTGCTATACAGTAGGTCCTTATTAGTTGTCTATTTCATATATAGTACTGTCAATTTTTAGTATATATCAATCCCAAGATTCTTATATCCTGTAGAACAAGCTCAGGGCAGAATGAGGGTTGGGCTCAGGACTTATTACGTTACAGTAGCAGATGTTGAGAGAATGTTGAAATTTTAGCCATAGCAGGTCCACCATGCCAGGATCATGGGACTCTGAAATGTGTGATGATGACATCTGCTTTGAATCAACCCAGATTCCCCAGAACATTTTTAGTCTGCATAAGTAGCACATCATATTATTAAAGAGTAGTGTTTTCCACCCTCTTGCTTGATGGTGATGATGATGATGATGCAGAAGTCTCTGCCTTGCAAGTCAACACATATCCCCCTGAGGATATGACCACAATTCCTCTCATATCAGTAAACAAGTAACTAGGACAAATCATTACATAACTTCACTAGGGAATCAGAGTCTTTTCATGGAGAAAAAGGTCTATACCCCAAGAAGCTATAGAACCTACCAGTGGGAGCTGGAGAGTCTGTACGAAACTAAGTTCAAGAGGTTAAGAAAAAACGATTGTATAAAGGATAGTGTATTGATATGGGAATGTACCCCTGTTCCATAGGATTTAAGACCTTGACAACTGATACACTACGAGGCTGATTTCTGGACTCTGAGAAAAATGAAGTATATACTAGTTGAAGTAAAATAACCACAGTAGCTGTGGCACATTGTAGAGGAAGGGAACAAAAGGCTTAGATGGTTTGCATACCATGACATATACACCATGGATGGAAAACCCACCAAAGGTTGTTATGCCACTAGAGGGTCTAGCAAACATTCCATTTAACAAAGCAGTAAGTAATGTTCTGTCGAGAGGAGAGCCATCAGCTTTGAAAAGCTCAGTGGTGGCTGTCCTCTTCAGGTCAAAGCTGTCAGTAGGGAGATACTGTTAGAGAATTTGCTACCCTAAGAACAATCCACATAAAATGACCCTTAATTAATCAAACCTGGATTTGATTAAGATCTGGATGCTTAACTTACAGAAGCCAGTTGGACAAAGTTATTGTAGTGAACAGAAATATCAGAGCAGTGGCTTAGAAACCATAGCAATGATAGCATAATATGGGGACTGTATGGACAAGACAGATAGGCATCCAACAAGGTGTTGGTAAATGTTTAAGATCAAAAGTAATTGAAGATGAATAATCAGATGGCTGGAGTGGCCACTCCAGTAAAAAATCTTGATTCCTCGCTAGTTGCTAGATCTAAACCAGTATTTATACCCAGGACACATTGACCCATAACCCACTGACTGAAAGAGAGGCCAGGCCTCAAAAATCAAGACTGTTTGGTAAGGATTAACCTACCCTGCCCTCAAAGAGAATTATGACCTTTTACTTATGTAACTTATACCAGGGAAAGGGAAATGTTCAAATCACTCAAATTCTGTGATGATATTAATATTCAAAGACCTTACACATCATCTTGACTATACTTAGAGTTGGGGCATATTTGGGCCAGGTATTAATGGATTTTTGTCTTAAGTTCACCTCCTAGTGGGCCCATTGGAATTCAGAATTACTACACAGTGGTCTTTTTCCCTATCCATGAATAGGGAATTGGAATGGACCTTTCTGGACGTTGGCAGTACCCAATCCCTCTGCTTTAGAAAAATTACATAATATAGTGAATATCTGTATTAGAAAGATTTGGTCCAACTTGAGCCTAAAATATTTTACCTTTTTTTGTTGGATTTTGTTTTTGGGCAAAGATATTAGACTGTTCCTTCAGTTTCTCTGGTCTTTTGCTTCTATTTTGTCAGTTGTGTTTTCTGTAAGAAAACGTCCTTCTTAACTATATTTTTTAATTCAGTGGTAAAATGTGACATTCTGCCAAATTTTTATTTGCGCTTTTTTTGATAAATTATTCTTAAATATTTTAAAGAATGCATGTTTCTGTCTCTTCTGTAGTTTTCATGTCAGTATCTGTAACTGTTCCGTATGTACTCTTCTTACATGGGTAATTCATTTATTGTTCATTACATGGTTCATTGTATGTTCCTAGAGGCATCCTCAGACTAAAGTTTCATCTCCAGTCGAGTTGTTCTCCCCATACAGTCCACTCTGTTTCTGGTTCTAGAAATTGCTCTCTCCTCTTGCTCTTTCAAGTCTAAGTCTGTTTATGGTCTTAATTTATGTTGCCCAGATCATGAGTGGAAGAAACATTTAAAGTTCAATTTTTGCAGGGGGAGGGGTTCAGATTAGTGATATTTATATATTCTAGGACCTAACTCTTGCCAGGAATTGTCAAGGATTGAGATACAGTGGTGAATCAAGTGGACAAAGTCTTATGGAGATTGAAATATAGTGAGAGGAGGCATAAATGTAAGTAAAATAAATATGTAAATATATCAAGTGATGAAAAAAGCAATATAAAAGAAAAAAAGCATAGTATAGATATAGTGAGGGGGGCATGAGAGAGTTTCCACTTTAATATCAAGTAGTGAGGAAGAACTATGTGTTAAAGGGAAATTGAGCCAGTGTGATTGGAAGTGTGGGAGTGAATCATGTAACTCTCTTGAAGGAGAGTGTTCAGAGAATATAATGGATATCAGAACTATAGCCTAGGCCAGCGGCCTGCTTAGCATGTTTGAGGAATGGCCAGGAGGCCAGTAATGGTTAATTGGATTAATGGAGGATATCCTAATGTTTTACTAATTCATATTCTTTGTAGTTAGTATATATTATTTTTATGATGTAAAACTAATGTAGAATATTGGACGTCAGGCAACATGGCCGTGGTCCATTATTGCTGCCAACTGGCTTATATGATCTAAGACCAATCATTTAGTTTTTCTAGTGTTTATATTTATCTTCTGTTCAGGAATTGGACCACATCATTTCCTCAGACCTGTCTATGAATATGTAAATAGGGAAAAGTATTGTGTAAAATTTTCCTGTATATTCTAGAAATACTCAGTCTCTAGACCTTATCAGTATTTCAATAGATCATTTCATTGTTTATCTTTGTACATTTTAAGTTTTTTAAAACTTCCTGGTCCTTTGTGGAGACTAAATTCAAAACTAGATTAATAAAAATTGGAATCTTTGCTTCAAAATGTAAATTGATATAGAAGCTTAAAAATCACATGAAAATGATAGTAAATTTATGAAAACTAATTTATAATTGTAAAATCAATATAGCAAATCTGTATCCTGAATGACAGGCACTTTTTCATATTTTTATATGTATGTTAAATCATGTTCTTTAGTCAGTGCAAAAAGGCCACCAGTAAATGAAATTTTCTAACAGGATTTTTCCGACATCAAAAGATACTAATATGTTTCCTTAATACAGATTATAGAACGTATTATTTCTCTTCTGGTGGCCTATGTTTTTATAAAAAGAGAAATTAAAAATATTAAATATCATAAATCATAATGATATAAGGAAAGAATGTAAAACTTAATTAAAATAATATTCCATGAAAAGGATAAATTTTAATTAAATTTTAGATTTTTTTTACCTATTCAGGAATAATCTATATATTAGGCTTAATTTTTTTAAGTTGTTTTATAATTGTACTTATTCTGGAATAATATTTATTCTATAATTAATATTTATACATTCTCACTTTATACTTAACCACTGATGAAGCTTTGGATAAAATGTGTAGAACATGTTTTTTTCACCATAAAATTTCAGAAGATTATTAAATGTAGAATTTAGACACAGTAAGCTTTTACCCAATTTTCTAACTGAAGTAAGTCTTTTAAAACTCAGTCAAGACCAAATAGAGCTATTTGCCCTCTTCCAAACTAATTTGAGCTAGCATTTTGAGCTCTGCTTAGCATGGAGGTTTGATAGCCAAAGACATATTTTATAGCAGGTTTCAAACTAGAAAGACGTGACTGCTCTGGTGAGATTGATGAAAAGTCATTCCTGTTTGGTATTCTTGATTGATAAAAATAAGTATTCCTATAGAGATAAGTGCCATACTCTACAGTAGATGACTGAGTATATCAACTGCAGTAATAGTGTGGTTTTGATATATATTTTTATTATTTCTTGAGGTGATAAGACCATGTATTTTAGTGCTTTTTCAGAAACTAATTGATAAGTCTAATTATATATATATTTTTGATTTAGAGATTGTTTGGGAACCCCCGGGGAACTTTTTCCATGTGTAATCTAAGAAAATAGCTTATTTTGAATGACAGTATTATGAATTAGTAACATGCAGTTTCTACTAAAATATAATATACCATATATCAAAAATTATGAACTTCATAAAAACATCAGAGTAAATGATAGTATAAGGCTAAACATATTTTATGAAATTGAATGAATAAATATGATTGGAGTAAATTCTGAAAGATATATGACTTCTCTATGCCCCTCAGTTTCAGTGTCTAGATAGATCTCACCATTAATACTTCATAAGTAAAACTAGAATAGACAGTTTTAATATTCATATTAGATTAAACAGATCATTTAACAAGTTGGAATATTCCATTTATTGAACACTTAAGAAATGTAATGTTCATGTTTATATAAATATACACAAATACATAATATATTACAAGTCTTGTCAAGTTAAAATTTAGGTGATTAGATGATATGGGATATTATTCTTAGTAATCAACATTATTGAGAATGCTTTGTAATTGTCATCAGCAAAAAATAAAAATAATTGATTATATGTCAGAAAATAAAGTAGTGCTTATTAAAAAGTCATTGATCTTTTTTTATAAAAAAATTCATTCAACAAATAATTATTGGGTATATTTTAAAGTAATTCAATAGTTACTAGGGATAACTTGACAAGTTATAAGTGGACATTTAAGAAATATAATATGGCCAATCATGGTTTTCATGGAACTTATATTTATTGGGAAGAGACAAATAGGGAATAAAACAATTATTTAATTACTATTATAAAAAGTATTATCAGAGTGAAGTAAAGTATAATAAAGAGTTTATAATGGTAACTTTATCTGGTAACAGGGTATAGGGACATCTTTTCTTGCGAAGGAATGCTAAAGTTGAAGTACAGTTAGCTCAGTGAAGAATGGGAAGGGACAAGAGAAATGGTCCAGCTCTAGATATAATTTTGTGCAGTCAGTTAGTTTCAGAGCTTGAAGTTATGAGTACTACTCTCAACCAAGCTGTCTCTACATGTCAGTGAATACAAATAATAACAATATTTAGTTATCGTAAGAAAATGATGCTTGGTAACTATTGACAAGATTAGGATTGCCTAGAGAAAGCAAACACTTGCATTACTGGTGCGCTTTAAAAAGATACTTAGTTTACTCAATGGAATATTTATTTTATTAATACAGCAAATACGTATGGAGCATCCACTGTGTGCCAGGTACCACACCCTTATGTCTCTTCAGTCTTATATTCCAAAGGGAGGACATAGTTAAATAACAGTGTAATCGATTAAACTATGATATATATAATTTTAATATATTAATATTAATATATTAGAGCAGAGTGTGGAAAATTTTCAATAATAAGAGTAGATTTGTGCAGTTTATACAGTGTGGTCAGTCACTGAGAATAAGATAATTGAGAATAGACAAAGAATATGAGAAAACTGGTCTGCCTATAAGTTGGGAAAGAGTGCACCAGGCCAAAGGAAGATCCGTTGCAAAGGCCTAAGGTAGGCATCTGCCTGGTGCATTTATGGCCTGGCAAAGAGGACAATGTGGCCAGAGAAAAGTGAGGGAATAGAAAATGAAAATGAAGTCAGAGAGATAAACGGGGGCCAGAAAGTCTAAGGAATTACAAGTCATTTTAAAGAATCTGCTTTTAGCCTGAGTTAAATGGGAGCCATTTAAGAACTTTAAGGAGAAAATTAGCATAGTCTGAAATATGTCTTAATTATTATCTCTCTAGCTGGAGTGTAGGAGACAGACTTTCAACTAACTGGGCAAAGGTAGAGTTAAGAAAACCTGTTGGTAGGCTATTGCTATAATCTGAGTGAGAAAGAATGGCAAGTAGAACCAGGGCTCCAGCAGCTGAGATGATGAGAAATGATCAGATTCTAAATCTAGTTTGACGATAGAGATAAGAGGACTTCCTACTAAAATAGATATGGGATGTGAAAGAGAGAAAAATCAAATATTACTCATAAGTTTTTGCCTTAGTAATTGCATGAAAGCAGTTCTTTTAAATTATGAAGAGGAAGGCTACAAGTAGAGCAGGTTGGGGTGAATATGAAGAGATCAGTTTTAAACATGTACAGCTTGAAATGTCCGTAGTTATTCAGGAGAATATATGATTTAAGACTAGAACTGATATCTGAGCTGAATATGTAAATAATATAAATGTAGATTTTAATCAAAATATGGATGCTAATTAAAGCTATGAGACTGGCAACATCCCAAAGAGAGGGCACCATGTCAAAGAAAGTCGCCAAGGACTGAGCATCCCAACTCTCATGTCTTGGAGAAGAAAAGGAACCAGAAGGATCCAGAAAAAGAATCTGAGGTGTAATCATCCAAAAGACAAGATGAAAACAAGGACAGCTCCCATGTTAGTAATGAACAGATCTAGGGTGAGATCATAGGAATGGGTAGCTAAGATTATTGGAGGAGAAGACTTCAAGGACTTGAGGAGCCAGAATGTTGAAGGTATTATCTATATAATTATTGAAATCTCCAGACATTAAAATGTTATTACTGTTGGAGAAAATCATAAAGAGCCAAGAGTTAAACTGCCAAAGAAATTAGGGGGAGTATGCTAAAGTGTTGCTTGATTAGACTTTTGATGAGTAGTACTGGATAATATAACTGGATAACATGTGTTTCAAAACTGAGGGGTTTAAAGGAGGAAGGCGAGAGAATGATTTGAAATTAACAATAAAGAACAAGGAACATGCATACCAGCCTCCAGTCACAGGGATGCAAAGACTCAGGGAGAAACAAATAGTCTTTACTTGAAAAGACTTCTGTTACTGTGGTGTCTTCAGATGAGCTACACGTTTCTGTTAAAGTGAGAAAGCAAAGGGACAATTCAGAAAAAAGGTTGATGATATAAGTGATTTTGCTAATCATGGACTGTGAATTCAAGAGAGTAGAGTTGGGAGGACATTTGGGAATATTTATAATAAAAATATTTGTCATTTATCTAAACTTCAAATTTAACTGGATGTATTTTTTTCTTTTTAAAGTATAGAGTATTTTTAATTTTTTTTTAATGGAGTATAATTACTTTACAATGTGTTAGTGAAATTGGGTCATTTGTAGAGATTTGGATGGAACTAGAGTCTGTCATACAGAGTGAAGTAGGTCAGGAAGAGAAAAACAAATATCATATATTAATGCATGTATGTGGCATCTAGAAAAATAGTACAGATGAACCTATTTCCAGGGCAGGAATAGAGATGCAGATGTAGAGAACGGACATATGGACACAGAGGGGGAAGGAGAAGGTGGGACGAATTGGGAGATTAGGTTTAACATAAATACACTACCATGTGTAAAACAGATAGCTAGTGGGAATCTGCTGTATAGTTCAGGGAGCTCAGCTCAGTGTTCTGTGATGACCTAGATGGTATTGGGGGAGGTCCAAGAGGGAGGGGATATATGGATGTACTTGTATTTTATCTGGCATATACTCCACAGAAATGCATGCACATGTACACAAGGAGACATGTACAACAGTGTTTCTAGCATTACTAGTAATAATAAAAATCAAAACCTGGAAACAGCCCCAAATCCCTTAATAGTAGAATTGAAAAGGCAGTAGATGCTATTTAGTGGCTGTGCAGAGCTTTTTGAAGTTTATAGTAGTAAAGGATGGCCTGGGAGTTTGAGGCTTTCTCATGGTGAATAACCAAAACATAGACAAGATAGAATAAATATAGTTCAAGATAGACAGTGGTTGTAAAAGTTGAGGTAGCAATGGAGCCAAGGAGTTTGGGGAAGAATGTGATTTAATTCCACAGTGAGAACCCCTCTGGCATATGATGACAATAATATATCCTAGAGGAGTACATCTTAGACCCAGGGTGTAAATTCACCTTGATATACGTTAAGGGAGAAGTGAGTCTATACCTGGTTTCTGGGCCCGAATTGAACATTTTGGCTGGGTCCAGACTTTTGAAGTTCCAGGGGCTCAGGCTCAACTTTATTCCTGAAGAAGATGTAAGGCCCAAATAAATCATGGACTTTAGACCCAGGAAGTTAAATCTACCCTTACTGGAAGAAGAATAAGCTTACTGTTAAAATGCTGACCACTCCTAATGAGATTGAAGACACCTGGGGTATTAACCCTTCATACTGGAAATAGAGTGATTTTGAAGACCTCCTTCCTTTTTGCACAGTAAAAAGGGCTTGAATCCTCAGGCTTTTTCCCTTCTCTGGGTAACTAAGATTTATATAGGTTCACATATTAATCGCATCACTAACTTACAGGAGGGAAACTATGTGTGGTTACCACCTGCAGACACTGTTACCACTTTTTTTACCTTTCCAGTAAATAATAAAATGTTAAAAATTAATTACCTTTGTTAAAATTGTAGTAACCCATGCTTTCATGGTAGTAGCATCCAGAAAAATGTTAGCAATTTCCCCCATATCATTTGAGCAGCAGATATTTTTTAGCTGTTTGTTTAAATTCACATGTAAATAGTATGAACCATATATACTAGAATGGAGTCAGCTTTTTCAATGAATATACATTCTGTTCAATTAACACATTTTTAATGAAGTGATCAAAGAGGCATCAATGCAGATGAGGTGTTGAAAACATTGTTTTTCCTTACTATTTTCAATAACACATAAATGATATCAAAACACTCATAATTTATTCTAAAGTGATCATACAGTAACAGCACATTTCAAAGACTTTGCTTAAAAAAAATCTGTTTACTGCATAATTTGTTCTTATACTGAATTTGATTTTATGGTATTGAATGTTAAAAGTGTCATACTTTACATCCATTCCCAGGTTTTGTTTATATGAAACATTCTTGTTAATATCTGCAAGATTAAATTCCTCATACTAAATAATATATAAAATATAAAAATATATGATATGTATATATGTTCAATTATATATGCACATTCACTACATATAGATATACACACACTCATTTTACTCCACCAAAAATATTATCTTTAATTTAAAACACTTTTACTAAAACTTGTATATATTTGTATATAAATACATGCCCATTTATTTTATAAGATCCTAAGTTTCTTTGAAATTTGATATTCTTATTATGAATTCTAAGTAAAGATAATATCTTAGTATGCCAATGTATTAGTTTTAATTTTTTTTTTTTAGTTTTTAATTTTTTTTGAATTTTTTGAAATTTCTAAAAAGTCTTCAACCACTACTTTAGAGGTGACATGTGTTTTATAAAATAAATTATCATGTGTTCCTGATTTAGTAAAACTATATAAAATTATGAAAAAGGAAAATCTAAGGCTAATTTTTGTGGATTTTGTGGCCTAAAACATATCAACAGCCTTGCACCACTTCTGCCTCATGTCTTCTTCCTTCAGAGGGGCCAGCAGTGAAATCTTTCTCTCCACAGGGGAACTAAGGCTTGCTTGGATAGGGTGACTTTTGGTAGAAAGAAATACAGATTGCTTGAATGAAATAAAAATTTTAGTTATTTTTTAACAACAGTTCATGAGAGGTTTAGGGTGGAGGACTGAGAAAAACATTTTGTTTTCTTCTCCTTTGAAATATTAGTAAAGTTAGAATAGTGGTCTTTTAAAAAAGGAATTAATTATAGTAAGTGGAAGAAGAATATGTTCATCCCTGAACATAATTCAATAAGTTTGTAGGAGACAACATGTAAAAGAATGAACACCAATAGAAGAAACCAAGGGAGGAAGTCGCAGCCTAGGCTATGGTGTGGAGCACAGGGCAGTGGGTACCCTGTGGAAAGCAGAGGGCTTGTTTTCTCTAAACAGCAGGCAAGATCACAGGAGGAGAAGGGAGGCTGAATAAAGGGAGATAGTGAAAACTTTCTTAAAATGCTTCAGGTCTTTTTTAAAAATTTTAGTTCTGTGCAGAAAGCCCAGTATTTTAGGTAGGGAGGGAAAAGCCTTCTGTACTTCTCTTTTAAAGAGGTAGAATCAAATTCTTGGAGAAAATTCAGTATGCCAGAATAGATTTTGAAGTCAAAGTAAACATCTTTGTTTTGGCTTTTGTCTGTTCTCCACTTACTCACTTGCCTGAAAAGTAAGCCTACTAATATGTAAACATTTATTCTTTTAAACCTTCTGGAATTTCATTATTTATGATGTGAATTGAGTATACTTCATTGTTTCACCAAAGATCACCTAGATTTCCAATGGCTATCTAAATGAATACTACTGTTAATGATATTTTCCTTAATATATATTAGGGAAATTGTATATAATGTTTATGCTATTAATTTTTATAGAAGTGCCATAAATTTGAAATTTAGGGGAAAATGCTTTAGAAATAGCGTTTCACAATCTAATTTTCTTTATCTCCTAAAGAGACTTTTAGATATTTTTTAATCCCCCTTCCCACCCATGGAATTTTAATACCACAAACAAATATCTGTCTGTGTTGTCCAGTAGAGTTTAGCTTGGGAGGGCCGCAAACTATTGTATTATCTAAGAATTGTTCAGCCCCCAAGAGCCAATATTCATTCCTTGGGGGGTGATATAACTCTCATTGGTAATGCATGATTTAAAACAAGTTAGTGTGTTGGGGCTTCCCTGGTGGCGCGGTGGTTGAGAGTCTGTCTGCCGATGCAGGGGATGCGTGTTCGTGCCCCGGTCCAGGAAGATCCCACAGGCCACGGAGCGGCTGGGCCCGTGAGCCATGGCCGCTGAGCCTGTGCGTCTGGAGCCTGTGCTCCGCGATGGGAGAGGCCACAACAGTGAGAGGCCCGCATACCACAAAAAAAAAAACAACAAAAAAAAACAAGTTAGTGTGAGACATGTTGGAACCTTGACTGAGCAAATGAGTGAGGTAGAACATATGGCTCAAAATATTTTCCAAACATATTCGAACACAAATTCTGTATTTCTCAGATTTCAAGAGAATAACATTCCAACATCAAAATTTTTGGAAGCAGTGAACCTATAGCATTAAGGACTGAGGCAATTCTTATGTTCTTTGATACTTTATTCTTCATATATGCACTCATGTCCTGTGGTTTGGCATGAAATCACTTACCTAGAATTGTGCTTGATCTTTTTTCCTCAAATTTTCCCCCATATAGATAGTAAATGAAATTTGAGTAAAATCTGGGAAATGATGGTCACTGAATGAATGGCATCTTAGCAAAGTATTTTTTTTAATCATCTTACTTGCAGGACTTTTCTCTCTTTGAGAGAGTTGCTTACTCTGACATGAAATGCAGTGAAAATTTTCAGAAAGCAACCTAGCTTGTTTAGCAAGGTACTTTTAATAAGAAATTCTCAAGTAATCAGATTTGAGAAGGTGAAATATTATTCTGGATCTAAATTCCAGTAATTAAATCAGATATTTAATAAGATATTTGTTAACCAAAACTGGCTCTGAGCATTTTCAAAACTACATCTGTTTTATAACTCATTTAGCAAGCCCTTTTAATAAGATATTATTACACATATTACTATCATGACCTTTATTTTGCAAAAGGTCATTCACAAATCATTGCATATAAAAGGAAAAAAATCTACTTCATTTTTTTTTTTTTTTTTTAGTAAAGTGAGTCCTTAGGAAAACCTAAAGTCAAGAAGGGAGACAAAAACAGGACACTAAGAAATTTGAAGCCTCTGGTACCTCTGTCTAAAACAAACATTAAACACTAAGTTCTAGCCAGGTAAACATAAATCCTTACACCAGAGGCCTGTTTGCCTCAATTCCTATTACCCATTATAACATCCCAGGCTTTCAACAACAGATTTCAAGGCATACCAAAAAGCAGGAACATACACTCAAGAGACAAATAAAATATCAGAACCAAACTCATATATAACACAGATGTTGTAATTAACACACAGGATATTTAAATAACTATGACTCATGTTAAGGGCACAAGTGGAAAAAGCAGATAACATGCTAGAACAGATGAGCAATATAAGCAGAAATATGGAAACTCTAAGAAAGAATCAGAAGCAAATGCTATCAAAAGCACTGTAACAGAAATTAAGATTAACTTTGAGGTGCTTACCAGTCCACATGACAAGGCTGAGGAAAGAATTGCTGAACTTGAAAATATACCAATAAAACTCCCTAAATTGAAATGCAGAGAGAAAAAGGAATGGAAAAACAGAATATCCAATAACTGTGTAAGAATTACAAATGTGTAACTTATGTGTAATTGGAATATCAGAAGCAAAGGAAGGAAGCAAGGAAGAAAGAAAGGAAAGAAGGAAGGAAGAAAGGAAGGAGAGAAGGAAAGAGTAGAAAAGAAAGGAGCAGAAATTTAAAAGAAAAAGGAAATAGTAGCTGAGAATTTTCCACAATTAATTACAGGCATCAAACCACAGATCTGGAAGCTCAGACAACACACCAAGCAGGAAAAATGCCAGAGACTCTTCAGCTAGGCATATAATATTTAAACTGTAGAAAACGAAAGCAAAAAAAAAAAAAAATTTAAAAGAAGCCAAAGGAAAAATAAAATACTTTACCTATAGAGGAAGAAAAGAAACTGTCACTGTTCTTCAAACACTGTTGAAGGTCAAACACTGTTCAAAGTACCTGTCAGTGAAATGAATTGAAATATTCTTACTCCAAGGACAAATGTGGGGTTTCTTCATGAAATTTAAGTTTGATTCTGAGCCCCCAGTGACTACTCTGAATGAATTAAAAATAAGTCTTTATATTAGTCAGCTCAGGCTTCCATACAAGATACCATAATAAGAATGGGAGGCTTCAACAACATACATTTATTTTCTCACAGGTCTGGAGGCTGGAAGTCCAAGATCAAGGTGCCAGTAGGGTTGACCTCAGGGGAGCCCTCTCTTCCTGGTTTGCAGATGGCCTCCTGTCACTGTGCCCTTCTATAATCTTTCCTCTGTGCACATGTGAAGAGACCAAGCTCCCTGGTGTCACTTCTTCTTATGAGGACACCAATCCTGTCGGATTGATGCCCCACCCTTATGATGTCATTTAACTTTACTTCCTTAAAGTCCCTATCTCTAAATTTGGTTTCATGCAGTTTAAAGCTTCAAAATATGAATTTTGGAGGAATATAATTCAGACCATAACAATCCTTATGAAAGATATTTCCTTTTTCTGTAGGATTACAATAATATTAGAAGCCTTACCCACATGTAGCAACAAAGACCCAGCACAGCCGAATGAATGAATGAATGAATAAATAAATAAATAAATAAATAAATAAATAACTGTAACAAATGGACTCTGACTTCTGTGGCAAACTATTATGGTTGCTACTCCTGTTATTCTGAATGGCCATAATCTGTATGAGCATTCAAAAGGCAAGCAGCTCCACTTCTTTGTACCAGCATTGGGCAGGAGGAGTTTTGTTTTCCATGGATTCTCATTAGTAAACATTTTAACACACATACACACATTCTCCACTAATTTGCCACAGGTCTTACAATTTAAGAGGTTCCTGCTACTCATGGAACCCACTCACACTCTTGAATCTCATCATCTTGGGGGACTTCATCAAACAAAATATCAACATGTGCCTCCTTCTCCTCTATACTCTGATGAATTTCTGTCAGTGGGTCAAGACTGGTAAAAGCTTGGATGAGAATAATCTACAGGATGTTCTTAACTTCTCTTTGAGAGTCTGAAACACAGAATTCACTAGTATAACCATGAGACAGATGAGGACCGTACAATACACAAATGTTTGCCCATCCTACTTTTTTATTTATCCTGAGATTTTCCTCCAGCCACCAGAACAAAGTAAATTCATACAATAAAGTGTCCAATTACATTCAGATTCCTTTAGTTGGCAGAGCATATGCTCAGAGAATTTCAGAGCTGATAAGATTGAAAGGGCTATTGACTCCAAACCCCTTATTTCACCCATGAAGAAACAAAGCTTTGGAGAAGTTAAAAGACTTTTCAAGGTCACACAAGAAGTTAGTTCCAGAAACTTTGTCTCAGTGAAATGCCTTTCTTATATTCATTCATTCATTTATGTCTACAGCATATTGTTAAATAAATTATTCAAAACAACTTGTCAGTATTTTATGTAATTAAATATTTAAGTTATTAAGGGAAGTTAAACTAGAGTGAAGTCTTAGTAATAGGAAAAAGCTTCAGGGTTTAAATAGCTGGTTATTGAAAAAATTCTATGCTATTATATGTGGCACTTCCAAATTCATTTCCAGGGCTCATTGAATTTATGTAAGGCTAAATTCAAAAATAATTCACAGAAATTTAGATTAGCTCTTGCTACATTTGCTCATTTGTTTTATTAGCTTTAAAGTGAAGGAGAAGAAAGTCCACATTTCACTTCTCTTCCATCTGCATAAAAGACATTAACATTTCAACAACATTGATATCACTCCTGGCAACCTGGAAACTGTGGTTGGTTATCATTTTTGGCTTTAATGGCATGTGGTTGTCATTTTTAAGAAAGATAAATATACTGAGTGTAATATAAGTGAGCCAATCTTAAGAAGAGCAAAGAGTTAACAAATTAATTCCATGGGGCTTTTCTGTGGAATTATTATAAATGGAAAATGTCTAGGTAGTAGAGATTTTTTTCCCCCAGTTTTATTGAGAAATAATTGACATACATTACTGTATAATTTTAAGGTGTACAGCATGATGGTTTGATTTACATATATTGTGAAGAGATTACAAGAGTTTCATCTAACATCCATCTTCTCTAACATCTCATCTGTGTATACACACACATACACACACACAATGGAATATTATTCTATTGTATTGTATTACGTATATCACAACTTCTTTGTCCATCCGTCCATTGGTGGACATTTAAGTTGTTTCCATGTCTCGGCTATTGTAAATAATACTGCTATGAACATGGGGGTGCAGATATCTTTTGAGTTAACATTTTTATTTCTTAATATATATTCCCAGAAGTGGCATTTCTTGATCATATTGTAGTTTTATTTTTAATTTTTTGAGATTCCTCCATACTGGTTTCCATAGTGGCTATACCATAGTGGCATGTTTTATCTAAAGATATTTGACAGTATCTTGAAAAAAAGTTTGCCACTTGCGTATATTCAGTTAAATATTTAGTCCACTATTGAAAATTTCCATATTCAACCTTGGTACTCAAAATTTTCCTTTGTGTCTTAATAAATTATTTATAAATTACACATTCTATATTTTTTAGCTGGAAAGGCCTGTTTTGATATTGACTAAAGTTCAACAACAGCATCTAAACTAAATTTTAAAAGAAAGAAAAATGGTGAATACATAATATTGAAGTACAAAACATATGTTCAAATGAAGCTGAGCCATTTTGATAATACATTTGAAGTTGAAATAAACAAATTTCAGGTTAATTATAAAAATAATCTAAGCTAATATACGTAGAAATTCTTAAAATTCCCTATACATATGAAGTATTATTAATGATAATAAGTAATTTATTATTTAAGGTATTTAAGCATTGTTTTAAATATTTTAGATGCATTATCTCCTAGGGTACTATGATTTAGGTACTTTTATGACTTAGATATCTAATTATGTAAATCTTAAAAACACATTATTGACAAAATATTGACTAAAGAACCATGTACTGAAATTATTTGATCAATTTAAAAATATTGTAATGTCAAGGGCAGATAGAATAGATAGAATAATACATAGACACAAAGATACATATAGATACATAGATAGTTGAATTCTATATTGAGATTATTGGGCTAAATCTCTTGGACAATGCTTTCTAAGAAAATGAAAGTAAATTTATGCAAATATACAAAGTTAAAACATTAAACCAAAAGAAAAAAGAAGAGAAAGAACAAAAGAGAAAAGGAAGAGAAAAAGGAAGGAAGGAATTGTTAATTGTAATCTCAACAAAACTAAATATGAAGTAAATAAATAAGTTCTCGATAGGGGAAAATAATTGGCAAAATTTTTTAAAAAGCATATGTAGGAAATTGGGGGTAGATGGTGTTCCAAATTTTAAAAGAGAAAACTAAAAGGCTTTTTTTTCAAATTTATAAAATTGTATTTGAAAAGGTGTACTAATAATAATAACAATAATGATGAGTTAGTAATAAGGAAAAGCTAAAAAATTGCTTGTACTCAGAAGTTTCCATTTTGGTTTCCTAGTGAATGGTTAAATTCAGTGTAAAACGTGCATAATAATAAGATTGGCATGACCCAAAGGTGCATTTATTGGGGTCCACTGAATTTGTTTTAAAATTCTAGCTGTACTAGCATTAGATGCTAATGGTTTCCTGGAAAAATAGGTCATCATCATTAGACAAAACTTTCTTACCTTACCTTTCCCTCCAGAAATTATTCTTCTGTTTTTATCAGAGGAGAGTGTGGTAAATAAAGAAAGCATAACATTAAGCTTTGTGCAATAAATGACATACTTATGCAACAGAAATAACCTGAGTAGAGTGTTATGAAGTAGTCTATAAAAGTTAAAGTACTGGATCATATCCCCTCCTAACTTTTACAAATTACTTCATAACACTCTACTCAGGTTATTTCTGTTGCATAAGTATGTCATTTATTGCACAAAGCTTAATGTTATGCTTTCTTTATTTACCACACTCTCCTCTGATAAAAACAGAAGAATAATTTCTGGAGGGAAAGGTAAGGTAAGAAAGTTTTGTCTAATGATGATGACCTATTTTTCCAGGAAACCATTAGCATCTAATGCTAGTACAGCTAGAATTTTAAAACAAATTCAGTGGACCCCAATAAATGCACCTTTGGGTCATGCCAATGAGACGCAAGAGGGAGGAGATATGGGGATATATATGTATATGTATAGCTGATTCACTTTGTTATGCAGGAGAAACCAACACAACATTGTAAAGCAATTATACTCCAATAAAGATGTTGAAAACAAAAAAAGTACTGGATCAAATGCAGTTAATTCAAAGAACAATTAAAGGTATTGAGTTCTGTATTTAGATGTTCAGAATAAAATAACATTTTAAATAAATTCACTGGCAACATTCAGTTAATAAAGTTAATAAAAGAATCCATAAAGTAGTGTTTTTAAATGTCACTACTTTTCCTGTTAGTTTTTCCCCCCTATGTACATGATAAGCATTGTATTGGAGCCTGAATATTGCCTTGGTACAGTTCAAGTCCCTTTCACACGTTTCTTCTCTATATTGACCTCAGTGCAAGTAAATTCACCTTGAAGTAGAAATTTATATACTGAACAGACATAAAACCATCTAATTTAACTTGTTTAACCATTAGAAGCTTTGTTGGAATATTTTACACAATAATTCATGCCAGAAGGTGGCACCAAAAGACTCAACTTCAAAATCTCTTTATTAATAAATTCACGAGATTATACTATATTTGGATTTCTAAGTGCAGGCAAATAGCAAGGCAGATGTGGATTAAAACAATAAAGGTCCTACATACATTTTAAAGTTGTGTGTAACACTGGAAAGAAACAGTCTATTTGGACTTCATATATGGCACTGCAGAAATCTAAGTGTATGCTCATTCTTACAAATGTATATGTATTTCTGAACTCTTTAAAAATAGTTACTTAAAAATCATCAAATGATAGTCCAAATGCCAAGGGAAAGTATCATATCTCCTTCTCAATGAAGTATCTTTTTCCTATCATGTGGTTTAATTTTCTGTTATGAAACCTCTGCCATTTAAGCTAGTTGTATCACTTTAAAGATATATGCAGTGCCACATTAAAGGAATAGAATTTCAAAGCTCCATCAGTATTATCAATAACATATTATTCCTTTTCTTTTCGTTTTCTCCTGGGAGGTAGTTAAGGTCAGTGATCAGGATCTCAAGCTCTGCTGTCCAAATGTATGAGTTGGAATTCTTGTTCTGCCATTTAGTAGCTGTGTGGTCTTGTGGAACTTACTTAAATTCTCTCTCTTTTTCCCTCTCTCTGTCTCTCAATTTAATTTGTTAAGCTTATTTTTTGACAGAAGTACAATGGAACTTAAATAAGGTACACACTTAAAGTGCCTAGACAATTCCCAACACCTTGTAAGCAAGCAACGAATATCAAGTGTCAATGATATTATTTCAAAGAGAAGTTTTCCCTTCTGAAAGTAATCTCCAGAGGTGCCTTATTCTTAAATTCATAAATAATAAAACTCCTTGATTAGAAATCATAAAAGAATACATTATCTGATTAGCTTCTAAGCACAGAAAAATTTGTAGATTTTTTACATTTTCCCCAATTGTCACAAATAAAAACATATAAATATTTTAACCCACTGCTACAAAGAACATTTTGAAAACATTTATGCATGAGAACTTACCTCTCTGTAAGGTAGACCGACAGAAATATATATGAAAGAAAAAAAATTTAAGCAATGAGAATGCTTAAGAAGTCAAAAATTTTACAGTTAATTTAATCAGAGAAAGAGCAAATTTGGTAAAAGAAGTAATATTTAATGCATTTCATATACAAGATAAGTAATGTTTGTGAGGAATTTTATATATTGTTTTAACTGATGTGTGGCTGCTATAAATACATAGCACATTTATCTTAGAGGCATAAACATCAAAAACAGAAAATAATCAGTTAGTTAAATATGCTGTAGGGAAAGACAAAACTCTATTCCATTTCATACAGTTGTTAGGTACTTTATACAATGAAATAACAAGTGTACTTAGTTAATCACTATTTGTAAAACATATATGCAAAGCAAAGGCCTATAGAAGTATCTAAAAGATTTTTAAAAGAGAATCTAATCTGTCAGCCTCAAAGAAACACAATTGCTTTGTGTCCATAAAAACAAATCTTAATCATAAAAAAAATAAACAAGAGACAGAAGCCAAATACACTATCACAACAAAGAACTGAAGAAGTATTTCTATAGTAAGAACATAATGATTTATAATCCTGGCAAATTATTCACCTCATCAACCTTTCTGTCTGTCCTAGAAACTTCTAAATTCAAGACTCCATTATTACCATAACATAGGAAACCAAAGTTCATAGTTGATTATTACATGACTTATAAATCAAGCTTATAGTCTATTTGTTCTTATCATTAAGACAACAGGGCTTGAATTAGTGTTAGGCTGATCTCATGAGGTATAGAGAGTCAACTCAAATAACTATTCCTGGTTCAAACTGGCTTTTGAAACCTTCTTGAAACAATCACATTAATCTGGCATGTTCCTTGTTAATTACGGCAAGTTTGCACATGTGTACATATGAATGTTTGTAATATACTTTCATATATATATATATATATATATATATATATATATTTATATCCTAGTTTTTTTTAAATCTGTCATAGTTTCTATTAAAAGCCCTACTGACCAAGCCTTCCTCTGTTCCTTTAACACCACTTTTCACTATATAATGAAACTTCTTAGGATTTTATTTCAACAGCTGCCATTTCAGCCTGCCATACTCATACGTTACTTTTAAGAGAGCTGCAGGGTTTTTGTGGAAAGTTAAACTTCTTTGACCTTTTAAAATTCTCTGTCTTCCTTCAGTTATACTATGAATAAATTCTAGGAATCATATATACGGCAAGATGACTGCAATTAATAATAACGTGTTGTGTACTCGAAATTTGCTCGGAGAGTAGTCCTTGACTACTGTCAACACACACACACACTACACACACACAAATTTAAGTATGAAAGGTGATAAATGGGCTAATTAATCTGATTGTGGTAATTATATACCAAAGAATATATATTTAAATCATTGCATTGTACACTTTAGATATATAAAAATTTATTTATGAATCATAATACAGCAATAAAACTGAAAAATAAAGAAAGAATTAAACCTCATTTCAGAGCAAATTATGTCTTGTGTTTCTGGTAAACTTGCAATGTTTGTTTTGGGTGGTAGATTCCTGAGATGCTGGTTGGACATTCATTTGCTGTATTTTTGTTTTGTTTTAAATTTAGTATAAACAAAATGCCAACATACCATGTTAGTAAAAAATTCCAGTCTATCCTTAAACATTTACCAGTGCAGAGACATAGCAAGTTTTATATAAGGCATCAAAATGATGCCAACCTGTGCAACTATTATATGATCTAGAAATTAATCCCATTTGACAGAAAAAAGTCTGAAACACAGAGTGTAAATGATTTAAGGTCATAAAGTTATTAAGATAAAGAATTTATGAGCAGAATGTCTGATATCAAAACATATGATCATAAACCATAAGAATATACTAGAATACTAGTTCTCTATCCTGCTCTCCATTTACTATGGGGGTTCAAATAGTCATAGATACTTCCTATACATGTTGTAAGCAAAACTGAAGTGAGGGTGGGGAGAAAAAGTGCCTTGAGGCATTTAGTTAGATGATTGACATAATACCTAATAGAATTAGTTGTAAGTCAGACTTAAATAGTTATTTTAATAATACAGATGCTTTCTTTTTTCTTCTTTCTTTTTTGCTTTCCATGTATATTAAAGTGACTTATTTCCTCAGCTCAAATTAAGATTTTTTTTAGAAGTTTCCTTGTAAGAATTTTATAATTTCAGTTCTTACATTTACATCTTCGGTGCATTTTGATGGTGTGAGGTGATTACTTAGCTGTCCCAACACCATTTGTCGAAATGCTATTTTCCCTCCATCAGATGGTTTGTGTACCGTTGGAAAATCAGTTGACCAAGGGTATATGGGTTTATTTCTGGACTCTCAGTTCTATGCCATCCATCTGTATGTCTACCCTTGTATCACAGTCTTCATTATTCTTGCTTTGTTGTAAGATTTGAAATCTGGGAATATGAGTCCTTGTACCTTGATCTTCTTTTTAAATATTGTTTTGGCTATTCTGGCTGCCTTGCATTTCCATATGAATTTTAGATCAAACTCATCTATTTCTAGAAAGTAGTTGAGATTCTATTACGGATTATGTTGAATCTGAAGATCAGTTTGGGGAGTATGGCCATTTTAACAGTTATGTCTTCCAGTCCATGAACACAGGATGTTTTTTCATTATTTAGATCTTTGTTA
This sequence comes from Kogia breviceps, assembly GCF_026419965.1. Classification (NCBI taxonomy): domain Eukaryota; kingdom Metazoa; phylum Chordata; class Mammalia; order Artiodactyla; family Physeteridae; genus Kogia; species Kogia breviceps. The sequence continues at coordinate 122,863,322 of NC_081315.1, read as the reverse complement.
ATTTTTTTCAACAATCTTTTGTAGTTTTCAGAGTATATGTTTTACACCTCTTTTGTTAAATTTATTTCTAAGAACTTTATTCTTTTGATACTCTTGTGAATGTAATGGTTTTCTTAATTTTATTTTCAAATTGTAAACTGCCAGTATAGAAACACAATGGATATTTGTGTTAATTTTGTATCCTGAACCTTTCTGAACTGACTTTATTTTTTTAACATCTTTATTGGTGTATAATTGCTTTACAATGGTGTGTTAGTTTCTGCTTTACAACAAAGTGAATCAGTTATACATATACATATGTTCCCATATCTCTTCACTCTTGTGTCTCCCTCCCTCCCACCCTCCCTGTCCCATCCTTCTAGGTGGTCACAAACCACCTAGCTGATCTCCCTGTGCTATGCAGCTGCTTCCCACTAGCTATCCACCCTACGTTTGGTAGTGTATATATGTCCATGCCACTCTCTCACTTCGTCACAGCTTACCCTTCCTCCTCCCTATATCCTCAAGTCCATGCTCTAGTAGGTCTGTGTTTTATTCCCGTCCTACCCCTAGGCTCTTCATGACATTTTTTTTTCTTAGATTCCATATATATGTGTTAGCATATGGTATTTGTTTTTCTCTTTCTGACTTACTTCACTCTATATGACAGACTCCAGGTCCATCCACTTCACTACAAATAACTCAATTTTGTTTCTTTTTATGGCTGAGTAATATTCCATTGTATATATGTGCCACATCTTTATCCATTCATCTGTTGATGGACACTTAGGTTGCTTCCATGTCCTGGCTATTGTAAATAGAGCTGCAATGGACATTGTGGTACATGACTCTTTTTGAATTATGGTTTTCTCAGGGTATATGCCCAGTAGTGCGATTGCTGGGTCGTATGGTAGTTCTATTTATAGTTTTTTAAGGAAGCTCCATACTTTTCTCCATAGTGGAGAATTTACATTCCCACCAGCAGTGCAAGAGTGTTCCCTTTTTTCCACACCCTCTCCAGAACTTATTGTTTCTAGATTTTTTGATAATGGCCATTCAGACTGGTGTGAGATGCTATCTCATTGTAGTTTTGATTTGCATTTCTCTAATGATTAATGATGTTGAGCATTCTTTCATGTGTTTGTTGGCAATCTGTATATCTTCTTTGGAGAAATGTCTATTTAGGTCTTCTGCCCATTTTTGGATTGGGTTGTTTGTTTTTTTGTTATTGAGCTGCATGAGTTGCTTATAAATTTTGGAGATTAATCCTTTGTCAGTTGCTTAATTTGAAACTATTTTCTCCCATTCTGAGGGTTGTCTTTTGGTCTTGTTTATGGTATCCTTTGCTGTGCAAAAGCTTTTAAGTTTCATTAGGTTCCATTTGTTTACTTTTGTTTTTATTTCCAATTCTCTAGGAGGTGGGTCAAAAAGGATCTTGCTGTGATTTATGTCATAGAATGTTCTGCCTATGTTTTCCTCTAAGAGTTTGATAGTGTCTAGCCTATATATAGGTCTTTAACCCATTTTGAGTTTATTTTTGTGTATGGTGTTAGGGAGTATTCTGATTTCATACTTTTACATGTACCTGTCCAGTTTTCCCAGCACCACTTATTGAAGAGGCTGTCTTTTCTTCACTGTATATTCTTGCCTCCTTTATCAAAGATAAGGTGACCATATGTGTGTGGGTTTATCTCTGGGCTTTCTATCCTGTTCCATTGATCTATATTTCTGTTTTTGTGCCAGTACCATACTGTCTTGATTACTGTAGCTTTGTAGTATAGTCTGAAGTCAGGGAGCCTGATTCCTCCAGCTCCATTTTTCGTTCTCAAAATTGCTTTTGCTATTCGGGGTCTTTTGTGTTTCCATACAAATTGTGAATTTTTTTTGTTCTACTTCTGTAAAAAATGCCAGTGGTAGTTTCATAGGGATTGCATTGAATTTCTAGATTGCTGTGGGTAGTATAGTCATATTCACAATGTTGATTCTTCCAATCCAAGAACATGGTATATCTCTCCCACCTATTTGTATCATCTTTAATTTCTTTCATCAGTGTCTTATAATTTTCTGCATACAGGTCTTTTGTCTCCTTAGGTAGGTTTATTCCTAGATATTTTATTATTTTTGTTGCAATGGTAAATGGGAGTGTTTTCTTAATTTCACTCTCAGATTTTTCATCATTAGTGTATAAGAATGCCAGAAATTTCTGTGCATTAATTTTGTATCCTGCTACTTTCCCAAATCCATTGATTAGCTCTAGTAGTTTTCTGGTAGCATCTTTAGTATTCTCTATGTATAGTATCATGTCATCTGCAAACAGTGACAGCTTTACTTCTTCTTTTCCGATTTGGATTCCTTTTATTTCTTTTTCTTCTCTGATTGCTGTGGCTAGAACTTCCAAAACTATGTTGAATAAGAGTGATGACAGTGGGCAACTTTGTCTTGTTCCTGATCTTAGTGTAAATGGTTTCAGTTTTTCACTATTGAGGACGATGTTGGCTGTGGGTTTGTCATATATGGCCTTTATTATGTTGAGGAAAGTTCCCTCTATGCCTACTTTCTGCAGGATTTTTATCATAAATTGCTGTTGAATTTTGTCAAAAGCTTTCTCTGCATCTATTGAGATGATCATATAGTTTTTCTCCTTCAGTTTGTTGATATGGTGTATCATGTTAATTGATTTGCGTATATTGAAGAATCCTTGCATTCCTGGAATAAACCCCACTTGATCATGGTGTATGATCCTTTTAATGTGCTGTTGGATTCTGTTTGCTAGTATTTTGTTGAGGATTTTTACATCTAAGTTCATCTGTGATATTGGCCTGTAGTTTTCTTTCTTTGTGATGTCTTTGTCTGGTTTTGGTATCAGAGTGATGGTGGCCTCATAGAATGGGTTTGGGAGTGTTCCTTCCTCTGCTATCTTTTGGAAGAGTTTGAGAAGGATAGGTGTTAGCTCTTCTCTAACTGTTTGATAGAATTGGCCTGTGAAGCCGTGTGGTCCTGGACTTTTGTTTGCTGTAAGATTTTTAATCACAGTTTCAGTTTCAGTGCTTGTGATTGGTCTGTTCATATTTTCTAGGTACAGTAGTTTAGTAACAGTAGTTTACTAGGAGATTGCTTAGGATTTTCTACATACAAGATCATGTCATATATGAATACAGAAAGTTTTACTTTTTCCCTTCAATCTGGATGCCTGTCTTTTCTTTTTTTAATTAATTTTTATTATAGTCAAGTCTATAAACCCTTCTGACATTTATGAACTTTTATTTTATCTATTATTTTAAATTTCATTTTAATATCCTATTCAGCACTTTTCCATCAATTGTTGGTACTGTTTTGCTTTCGACATTTTTCTTAATTTTATAGTTAAATCAAGGCTGGGTACTGATTATTATTATTATTTTTTATAAATCTCTCACTTGTGATATAGCTTGCTGACAACCAATAAACTCTTCCTAGGACTGCTGGAAATTCTAGCTGTTCAGAATATTTTATAACTGCCTATGACACTGTACCAATTCATGATAACTCTATTTAAGAATAAAAATGCAGCTATTGATTTTAGCATTAACTTGTTGCATCTACTTAAAATTATTTTCTAAATGTTTTCCTGTCAAAACCCTTCAGACATCTATGGAAATATTCATGCTTTTCTTCATGTCTCATTCTGAGTGCCAACAGATGCATGGGAGACAAAACATGATGCAATAAAAAATGTACTCTCAATGGGTACCAACGACACATCAAGTTGAGTAAGATACTCAGCTTCTCATTCAGAGTTAATTGCTATTGCATGCTCTGTATTTAACAATGAATTGTGAACAAACTGTTTTATGCTTTCCTCTTGTCTTACTTTGTTAATAGACTCCTATAATTAACTTTTTATAAGTATTATATTCTCAAATAAATTTGTACACTGTTTCAGGAATCATTTTAAAGCCTGAACAAGTTGTATTCTATAAATCCTTACTGGCAAAAATTATTATCTATCAAGATTTCTGAGTCTTAACTATGGCACAAATATATTTACCAAATTATATTTAATATAAAGAAAGGGTTTTCTCAAAGTAGGAAAGCAGTTATGTTCCTATTTTCCCTTCTAAATAGTGGGTTTTTAAAAAATATGAATTTTTCATATTCGACAATAGCTTATACTTGACTATTAGAGTCATACAATGAAAGTACCCACTTTCACTGACAAGTATTTTAATTCTGGTCCACTGCTCTAGTTCTTGACAAGGAATGGACTCTGAATATTATATATCATTTTTGTCTACTGATTTGCTGAGAATTCTGATATAATACCATTTGTGAGCTAGAAGAGGAGCCGCATAATTTCTCAATAAATCATTCCATACTCAAGACTTCCACTGGCTACTAACGTTATTGAAATTCTTTAATATGCTCCTTATCTTGAGTGTTCTTAGGACAGTTTCTGGCATACAGTTAGTGCCCTATAAATACAATTATTATTTCTAGCATTGATGATGGTGATGATGATCATTATTATTCCCCTCTACAGATCTATGAGTTGTACAATAAAGATGAGGTATAACAGAGAATCAGAGAGGGTAACTTGCTTAAGGTTACACAGTTAACAGCCACAAAATAAGGATTCCAAATCAGGCTATCTCAGTCCATTTCATGTGACCATTATTACAAACAATTTGGCCACAACTATTTCCTAACATGGGTCTGAAATACAATAAAACCAACTTTTTCTGTCTCTGATTTTCAGATAATGAAATGAAGTCCAGAATGACAAATTAACCAATTAACTATAAGGCATTCACTTTGTCTAAATATCTATTTTGTACTCAGCATTTCTAGGATTTGTGAGAGATGCAAGAGAAGGAAGTATACCCACAAATACACATATATGTGAATATTGACTTAAAAAGAAATTAAATATAATAAAACATTGACATAAAATAATTGAAATCATTTTCTTATTGTTTTAAAATGGTATATACTTCAGAGAGAGAAAATACATGGCCTTAACTGGAAAAGGCTCTGTGGAAGAGGAAGCTCCTTGGTGGTCATTCAGAAACAAAGACTGTGAATAGAATGAATAAAATCCTAGGAACGCCACTGGTGAAAATGTACCACACTGGAGCTTGCTTAAGGTGCCTGAGAAATACTGGAAAATATCATTGCTGAATTATAGCAAAATCATATTATGCCAGATTATGAAAGCCAGGAGAGATGATTAGATTTAATAAATTAAATAATAGTGTAAATTTATGTTCATAGGAGAACAATAGGAAGAAGGCAATGCTTTATAAATGTTATATGAACAGACTTCAGGCTGAGATTAAAAAAAGGAATGCTATAGATGATAATAAATGTATTTATTCAACAAATATTTAAAACCAGTTCCAAGAGGATAAATGGTTCAGTGGGGGAAAAACAGCCACTTTGGGTAGGAAAGTTTAAGATCATAATACTCAGTAGATTGTGCACGTTTAGACCAGCATCTGGATAAGGTAAACCATTCTGTGAGTGGTACATATGCCTGGCAGAGATAGAACTAGAACTCATACCAGTGAGGTTGGTAAGTTGTAGAGTAATAAAGCTGCCCAGGGCTAGTTCTTCCTAACCACATTGCTCCTTTTGCTGTGCTAAAGGTCGTAGAAAATGTAAATATAGAAAGTTGATTGAGAGAACACAATCACAGAGCAAGGGGCTTAGAAAGAAAGAAGGGGGAAAAGACATTAATTATATAGCAGCTAGGAAAAAAACCCAAATTGTTTTAATTTTTCTTTTTGGGTGTGAACCTATGTGAAGAATGCCATGGACCCACTGATACTCTGTCTGGCTCACACTGCTTGAGACAGATCAGGACTTTGTACTTGCTATTCCTTCTGTCTGGAATATGATTCTTGTCCCTGGTCTTCATTCAAGTCCGTCTTATAACACTCCACTCTTTGGAAAGGAGGATTTTAGATTTACAAAGACAAAGACTGTGAAAACTTTACTTTCCCAAGTAGGTCACTGAGAATGACTCAGTCTTTGAGAACAGGGACACTCCTACTTCAATGTCTTATTCCCAGGCCCATATATTTTACCTGTTGGATTTATAGAACCATACAGTGTCCATTGATTTAAGGAATTTTCTGCACCACGAAAGATAATACACCAGCCTCATGTGGTATAATCTCCAAGCTGGTGTTTCTGCTACATTTTCAAGAGGCTGTCCCATTGCTCTTTCAGGATGGAAACTTCTGGATGGTACAACATTTGCTGGGACCAGTGTATTCATGGTCGTGTACCCACTGCAACACCACATTTTCTATAAAGTAGATCTCTTAAGTATGAGGCATGTTAAGCAGAAGCACATTCTAGTAAATTGAGACTTCTGAGAACCCAGATAGTGATGCTGGGTGAAGTCTGTGGTCAGGAGAGGCAAACTTATAACTGAATACATGTGAACAAAATTAGGATGAAATGTGGTTATTTCCAGGGTGGAAGGGATGCACTGTTATTAACTTGCCACAAAGACATTGGTAGGTCTCCTTAAGGATCATGGCATTAGCCTTTGCTGCTGGTAAGACAGGTGCTCAGTATGAATAGTAGTCCATCAGCTTTGATGAAAGAAGGTCACTGCTGTTACACATTACATGTAGGAAATAACTTTAATAGAAAAAAATTTAAAAGACAGCTTCAGGAGAATATATAAACTACAATCAGACATACAACTATTAAAACATGGAAAGTAATTATATATATGTATATGTGTGTATGTATGTATACATATATGTATGTATCTATGTGTATATATGTATAGTTAGTGTTAGTTTAGGGATACAGAAATGTGGTAGTAAAACAACAAAGAAGTTCATGGAAATTATGTAAACTACGTGTGATGGAGAGGGTGGGAAACAAACAAAAAGACTGAGAAGAAAATTTCATTATTTATACCTATTTATTTATTACATAGTTCATAATATTTTAGAGACATTGCTTGATAAGCCACTTCTAATTTATGTAGCTTTTATGTTGGCCAGGTCTTTGTTCCCATTGATCTTGCTGTTTTTATTTTTTAATAATTGAGCCTATTAGTAACAGTAATGTTTATGTTTAAATAGAACTTAGCATACTTTATACTTTCATATATGACACTTGGATGAAACCAAGTCACATAAACAGATTTTCAGAACTAAAGAAGCTAGGAATAACAGTAAATTATTTTGATGGAAGTACTAGAATCCAAAATTATCCTAACAGGCTGGAATTGTGGGCTGTTGCAAAAATAATTAAGCAGTGGGTTTAGAGATAAAGAACTTACTGACACAAAGAAAGCATCATTCCAAATAGTCCCTGTGGAAATGGAAACCAAAGTGTTTAGCAGCAGTCTTATTTTATCTATATATGTTTATATATGGTGAAACTTTGATTAGTCGTGCATGACTGAAATGGAGTGAGTTTCTTATTTTCTTATTTTTGAATGTGTATAAACCAAGATCTCACTGGTCATAAGATTGAACAATTGAAAATATTCAAAGAGATTTATGAATAAGGATGGGTTAAATTAGAAAGTCATATTCTCCAACCCAGATATATTTGAATAGGATATTTGAGCTGAATATTTTGATGCATATTTGTTTTAATGTGAGAAACATGTAATACCTAATAAGAATAGAAGAAAAATTAACTTATTTTCTAAGATTTAAGATAAGATAATCTCAAAGACAAACAAAAATAGGAAGTTTAATAGAAGGATCTCCCTGGAATAATAGTTGTCAAATACATGAGAATTTCTTATTTTATTCTTATTTCTTATATTTTTCTGTGTGTACAACATATAAACACCATGGTTTGTCCTATAAATATGTACCCTTAAACCTAAAAAAGAACATTTAAAATTATCAAAGTATAAATCTATTTTTTCTTAGGAACTAACATGATAGAGTGAAACATAGAAAACTTTTAGGGGGAAAACTGTTGATGGACAATGAAGAATACTAAAATGTTTATCAAAAAATAACCTACCCAGTGGTTGAGAGTACGCCTGCCGATGCAGGGGACATGGGTTCGTGCCCCGGTCCGGGAAGATCCCACGTGCCGCGGAGCGGCTGGGCCCGTGAGCCGTGGCCGCTGAGCCTGTGCGTCCGGAGCCTGTGCTCCGCAACGGGAGAGGCCGCGACAGTGAGAGGCCGGCGTACCGCAAAAAAAAAAAAAAACCTACCCAGAGAAATAGTCCGTTAAATCTTTAAAAAAGTTTTATGCAGGTAGCTCACGACTGGTTGTGTGTCTCAACAATGTCACTGTCATCTGTCATCCCATCTTTAGTATTCCAGATTCATCCCATCTTTAGTACTCAACAAGCTCAAAACTAGAGTGCTAACTAATTCCTAAACGTACTCAGAAAGTACAAGAGAAGGGGAAAGTGAAGGAATGTGCCAGCTTTTCCTCAAAGACCCACTAGATGACTTTGCAATATATGTTCTGACTACTTGTTTTTGCAAAGGGAAGCCAAGAAATGAAGGTGTTTTTTTTTTTTTTTTTTTTTTTTTTTTTTTACGGCATGAGGGCTTCTCACTGTTGTGGCCTCTCCCACCGTGGAGCACAGGCTCCGGACGCGCAGGCTCAGCGGCCATGGCTCACGGGCCCAGCCGCTCCGCGGCATGTGGGATCTTCCCGGACCGGAGCACGAACCCGCGTCCCCTGCATCGGCAGGCGGACCCTCAACCACTGCGCCACCAGGGAAGCCCCTGAAGGGGTTTTTTAATAGCTGAATTCATTCATATATTCTTGCATCTATCAATACACTCTTTTTGTTACTAAAGTAAAAGGAGAGAACTGATTTTCAATAGATAATTTGCAATCTCTGCTGCATTTCCCAAATAAAGAAAGTTCCAAATGCCCATGGATAAAAATCACTTGAAAACTTTGGGAAGCAAGATTGGATTAATTAACATATTTGAAAAATTCTTTTTAAACTCATTAATTTTTTCAGTATTTCTTGAATACAAAAATATTGATTTTAGTAATACATAATGTAACATTCTATATATGCCATAATAGGACATGTTCATTTCAATTCAAATCAGAATAATAGGCTTTTGAATAATGAGAATGACCAATTTGAAATGACCTTTTATAAAATGATTTTATATAATCAATAGTAATTTTAGGAAAATAATTGCACTTATGCCCCTTACAAGAAAATGTTAAATATAGCCTTTAGTATTTTGATTTAATGTTGTTACCAAGGAAATAATATGAAAAGAATGTATTTTCTTTTAAAATAGAGTATAATTATTTAAATTGCCATAATGTTATTTATTTTCATGGTCCATATCTAAGATTGGTGCAATGAACCAAAGAAACATAATTAAATTGCATATATTTGGCACTAGTATGCTAAGTTAGGTGTGTCACCCTTTTTATAAAACTTACTTTACTAATGAAATTTTTCACTATCATAATGCCTTTGTATATTTTCTGTCTTTTCCAATTTTATTAGAATTTTCTCAATGTAAATACTAACCTTCCTCTTAAAGCATAGTATTCAAGTCAGCACTTTCAGCATATCTAATGTTTCCAGTTGTGAGGGAATATTCACAGGACGGCCTCAGCAACTCTCACTGATTTTTCACTTCCCAGGCCATTACCTAGCTCATCTAAGTTCCAGGAGTGTTTTCAATAACCACAATCAATCACCCTCACCACTGTGAGAAAACAAAGGACTTGAAATGTTTGGGAAAGCAGGAATTGATGAAGAGAAAAAAAAAAAAAAGCAATGAGAGAAGAATAGTAGTAGAGTAAAAAGAAGAAAAGAGGTAGAAAAAGAAAGGAAAATATTGTGAAGTTTCAAGTGAATATACTTTACTTGAAAAAATATATTGAAAATATCCATTTCATTTCTCATTAATCTATTAAATTATTTCCAAAGTTTTTATGTGAACAGCAGCTCAACTTTCCTTGTTGGAAAATGAAATCCAAATAAGAAAGACCAAGTCAGAATATTTTTCATTTTTCTTTACAAAACAATATCACAGTCATTATTATTCATAAGTAAGTCAAGTACCTGGTGAGGCCACAGCTGAGTAATAGAGAATTAAACAATGAAGGCTGAAATGCTTCTGTAAGTAGTTTGCTTACACTTCAAGAAGCTATGGGAGAAAAGAAACAACTGAATAAATAAGAGGCCAAATATTCATTCACTTGGCTGGACTCCTCTCTCAGGTATGTTTGTAAAGTCCACATCAGTTCCCAATGACATGTACAGAGCAGCTGCTTGCAGGCATTGACTGGTTTCTTCACCCGCTGAGTTAATCTCAAAATGTCCATTTGGCTGCCCCTTTGCTATAGCAACGAAGTATTTTACTGTCTTGATAACTGGTTAGTCATACACCCAAGTCTCTACTTTTTTTCTCACTGTTTCTTTTCAGTCGTGGCTATTGCCATTTGATTTCAACTTTTAGCTGATAATTTCAAGCATACTCTCATTTCTGTTCTTTCAGTAAAGATGTTATGTGTAAAAGTCTGCTGCTTCAAGTAAGACATTTACAGAAAATTAAATTGAAAAGTTCACAGAGAACCTATGATTTTAAAAGCCTTGAAATGGCTCATGCTGTTGCCCTGCCTCCCTTTGGTCTTCAGTTTGAATGAAATTTTTCTTCATCGTTTTTGATTATGGATTCAGTTGTGATTCCTCCTCAACAGAGACCCATTCACTGATGTTGATGATTGCTCCTCCGAGGAATAGAGACCGAACATGCAGACTAATGAGGAGTCTTAATATAATAGGAAAGGCAAATATGTAAAAATTGAAAAGAATGAAAATATTTATTAAGCAAATCACAAATTTAAGTAGTGTTTTACTCTAATTTTTACCAGACAGCAGAAACACAGGAATTTATGCTAATTTAGAGCTATTTGCTATTTTATGTAGCAGTTCTAAATATCAATGCTGACCAGATTTAGATATTCAATGATGTTCCATGAAGAATTTATGATTACTTTTCTTTATATAGCTTACAACCTACTCTATTTAATTAAGCAATCTTTTGGGTTTTTTTTTTTTGCTTCTTTTTTATTAAGGTACCTAAGTACCTCATTGATTGGCTGGGGATATAATAATTACATTCGTGTTTGCAATTATTAAAATGTAATAATTTTTGTACTAAAGTTAAGTTGTATTCTGTCACTCAGTGTACCTGGCTTGACAAGAGAATGCTTATTTTAAAAAGCGATAGAAAGTGATAATAGCTTACCTTACTTACAGAGATTTTAGAAGAAGCACTCTCTCAAAGAAAGTAAGTGGAACCAGCAAAACGACCTAAAACATTTTAGGTAAATTCTGCCCTCAGTTGTTCAGATTTCTACACCAATATCCCATCTGTGATTTTAAATGAAATTACTACTTCTGTGAGAAACATACGTTAAAACTTCTACCTAGACAAAACAAAAGGAATTATTACTTCTGAGAACTTTATGCCAATGAAAAGTTTGAAGGAAGTCATACATTATTTTGAGGGCATGAAAAGATAATTTTAGTTACATAAAACCCATAATTTATATTCATTAATAATGGGAAGATATTTATAAGTTTTTCAATACTCAATTATTGGATATTTAAATTAAACTATGTATTCATTTATTACATACAGAAATTAGATTGAATGCAGTACAATGTTTCTTATCAAATATTCTTTCTTCAACAAATCATAGTTTAAAGCAACCATTAATTTGTTAAGTCTAAGCATTTCTATGCCTGCATGCAGACCCTGGGCTTTTATTAAGTATTCTCATGGACACATATACTATGGCAGTGGTGCCCATCCTTGGCTAAATATTAGAACCACTTAAGAAAATTTTAAACATTCTGGTGCCAATTAAATCTCTATTTGGGGGAGTTAACTTTGCAGAAGTATTTGTAAAGTTTTCCAGGTGATTATAACGTGGAGCCAGAGTGGAGAACCACTGTACTATATATAACCTATCCTAAATGAATCCTAACCAAGGTCTCTCTGGTCTGTATGAGGATACTCAACATAGGTAAATTCACCTACCAATTACATCATCAGAGAATCCATAAATGAGAAGTGCATGCACTTTCCATTCTCATGCTGTTCAAATGCACCTCCTTTCTGAAGATGTCACAGATAACTCCAACTTTGTAATTTCTCTGGAATCTTAAAGAACTTTATTTTCTTCAACAAGTTTTCAATGAATTTTTATGGAAACATACGATGTAACAGATACTCTACTATTTCTTCCATACCCTAATTTTATGCTTTGATATCTGTCATTTAAATGAAGTATCTAACATCTCCAATAAAATTGTAGTCACTTTGAAGGCATGGATCAACATATTCATCTCTATAAAGTAGCACAGTGTAGCGGAACAGTATAAAATTGTCTGTGGAACAATGTGGAATATGGAATCAGACATGTATGAGTAAGTGTCCCAGTTTTGCTACTGTGGAATCTCAGATAAAATAATTTCTATGAACCATGGTTATCTGAGCTATAAAATATAAGTGATAAGTGGCTTCATCAGCAAGCCATAAAGATCGAGTGATGTATTAAATGTGAAGTACCTACCATAGATCTGAGCAGGAAGAGCATGCATTTGTACATCTCTCCATTTATATAACAAATATATATATATATTTTAATATTTTTATTTATTTATTTATTTTTTGCGGTACGTGGGCCTCTCACTGTTGTGGCCTCTCCCGTTGCGGAGCACAGGCTCCGGACGCGCAGGCTCCGCGGCCATGGCTCACGGGCCCAGCCTCTCCACAGCACGTGGGATCTTCCTGGACCGGGGCACGAACCCGCCTCCCCTGCATCAGCAGGCGGACTCTCAACCACTGCGCCACCAGGGAAGCCCCCATGTAACAAATATTTGAATGCTTGTTCTCTGTCACATTTTTAGATGCTAAGGACAATGAGGTAAATCAAAACATATTAAATCTCTGCCCTGATGGTGCTTAAATTCTTATGAGGGAGTCAGACAATAATAAAAGAAAGAAGTATATATATTTTACAAAGAAAATAAAGCAGGGTAAGGAAATGATAGTTACAGAGAATATTATATTACATAGGTTGGTTAGTGAAGAGCTTTTTGAAAACAGGACATATGAGCAAATGAAATAACACAAAGGAGAATTTGAAGCATGCATCTTTGAGAAGACTTCTCTTCAAGGAAGAAGGAAAAGATGATACAAGTTCCCTGCCATTTGATTGAAATCCACATTTTCAAAGAACAAGGAAATTACAATGTCTTAGTTGTATCAAGAGAGGCATAGAATGGTAAGAAATGAAAGTGAAAAGTTCATCAAGGGTGGATTATATGAATTTATAATAAATATGTATGGTAGGTGGAATAATAGTCTCCAAAGATGTCCACATCCTAATCCCCAGAATCTGTGAATACTTTGTTATATGATATGAGGGAATTAATATTTAAAATGGGATTAAGTTTGCTAATCAGATGACCTTAAAATAAGAAGATTATCCTGAGTTTTCTGAGTGGACCCAATGTAATGACAAGGTCTTTAAAAATGGAAGAAGAAGAAGAAGGCAGAAGAGCCTGGATCAGAGTGATGTCGCTTGAAAAAAAATTGACTAGCCATTGCTGGCTTTGGAGATGCAAGGAGGACATAAGCCAAGGAAATGAGCAGCCTTTAGAAGCTGGAAAAGCCAAAGAAACAGATTCTTCCCTAGAGACTCTGCAAGGAGCACAGGCCTGCTGACACCTTGATATTCGCCCAGTGAAACCCATTTCAGACTCCTGAACTCCCAAACTTGAAATAATAAATCCATGCTATTTTAAGCTACTAAGAGTGTGGTAATTTTTTACGGCAACGGCAGAAAACTAATACAGTATGATAAAGATGACCCCGGTGAGTCCAGAGAAGAGCATTACCTCTTCTGATTAACACTTTAAGAAAGGCATTCAGCTGCCATGGAGGATAGTGTGTAGGGAACAAAAGTGGAAGCAGAGAAGTCAGTTGGGTAGATGTTTCAGTAGTTCAGGGGAGAAGTGATGGGCACTTGAACTTGGGTGGGATAGGTTACGGTTAGATGCAGTATTATTTTGGTAACAAAAGAGACAGAATTTGCTGATGGATTTGATATAAGGTATGATAATAATTAGTCTTTAATATATTCAAACTGTGTTGATCAGTAGGATGAATTGTGAAGCTATTTACTGAGATGAATTTGGAGTGGGACTTTTCCTGCTATACCTGTAACAGCTAATACCTTAACAACATAGTAAGCATTTAATAAACATTTAATGAAAACAATAAAAATGCTGATGAAGATGATGATGATAATGGCAATGTCAGTGGTAATGATGCAAAAAGATAAGAAGAAAAATAGAACCTTAATGGGCTTCTATTGAGAACTGCAAATAAGCATATTAAATAGCACTAATTAATTGCCCCCCTTTTTTTAGAATTCTAGTGAGTCAGTTGCAGTGAAACAAAAACAAAATGTACCATGAGCTACATATAGATTTCGTTCCACTCTGATGCTTAGGATTTTCTCTCAATTTGTGTTTTTGTAAACTTTTATTATCATCTTACCTTTAGTCAAGTAACTGAAAGTTAATTTCTATGATCTTCCTTATAAATGCGTTATGTCTCCATATAATATAGGAAAGCCTTAGCAAGGACTATATATTTAAACGTTGTTAACATTGAATTATTGAAGGTATTGTCCATTAAGATAGAAATTTGCTTTGTTTAATTTGCTGTTCACCAAGAACAGCAAATTACATGTAAAGCTCTCAACAAAGGCTTGATAAAATGAACAAGTGGATATGTCTTGTCTTATTTTTTTTCTTCAGAATTGCCTGAATAGTGCAGATCCTCAGTGAGTCAATTCACCAAAATGTCCAATAAATTAAGTTTGGTTTACAGTTCTACATGGGTTATGCCAGACATTTTTATGAGGACAATATAGATCATATTCCAGACCCAAAGTTCAGATTTTATTAAAAAGGAAATTACTTCTGTGTGGGATGATACATTCATTCTAAGCATACCATGAAGAAATAATAAAAGAAGGCATAGATTTAATATTGCACATATTAATATACTACTAATTTTATCTCCAATCTCATAGTAAAGAAACATATTTTAAAAGAAACAACTACTTTCTCTTGAAGAATTACAGAGAACAGATGATGAAATATTTAGGGATGCAGAATACAGTCAGTCTTCTGTTAGTGAATCTTCAAATGTATAATTCTCATTTGTCTTCAATGTTCCCAATTTCCACATTCAGAACCTGAGGAACAGTCCAAGCCAAAACCACTAAATATTTAGAAAAACTTTCAAAATAAGACATTTTAAATATTAAAAATTGATTTCAATCAACAATTACCATATTGAAAATTAAAATGAAAAGAACTTGTTGAACAAGTTGAATGACTTTTTAATCATAGTTGAATTTAAATGGTTAATTACAATAGTTTTAGTTACTTAGATTTACAACTATACAGCAATCACTTATTATTGGAAATATTTATTTTTCAACTATTTGTGAAATTTACAAAATTATTTATACCCAATCTCACATTACATATAATTGAAATGAGTTCAAACTGTAACAAACTATTACTTATTTATGTACCAAAGAAAGCAAGCAAAACTGTCCCAACTTCTAAATGTGTTGTAGTTTTTATCACTGAATAGTTTTATCCTGCTAAGCTTGCATAAAAGCTCAACTAAGAAATTTTAGTTGGTTAAAATAGCCATACTGAATACTGAATTCAAAACAAAAATAGTATGTTAATTTGAAAATCGTAATGAAGTAACGTGGAATGCTGCAAATCTTTAAAAATGATTTAATTTGCTCTTTATGCACACATGTAATAATATAAAAATTACCATGATCACTGCAGAAATGGTAGAATATAATGTAATTATAATAGGTAGCCTACAGAAAGTCCATATTTTTTTAATTGATAATATAGGGTTGGGAGTTATCCATGAGCACACTTAGGCATTATACTTTTTATAATGATACATTCATCACAAAGTATGGGATCAAATCAAAGATATAATGTAAACTATGGGAATATCAAGAAGCAGTCTTTAGAGACTTATTACTATCTTTAGTGTATTTGTCGGGTTGGAATGCCTTAACAAAAGACCACAGACTGTGTGGCTTAAACAACAGAAATCTATTTTCTCAGAGTTCTGGAGGCTGGGAAGTCCAAGACCAAGGTTCCAGCAGTGTTCGGTTCCTGGTGAAACTTCTTTTCCTAGCCTGCAGACAGCCACCTTCTCACTATGTCCTCTGATGGCTTTTCCTAATAGTGTGGAGAGGAAGAAAGTGAGCAAGTTTTCTTGTGACTCTTCTTAGAAGGAAGCTATTCCTATCAGATCAGAGCCCCACCCTTATGAATTTTTTTTAACCTTAAGTACCTCCTTTAAGCCCTATCTCCAAATACAGTCACAGTAGGAGTCAGGAATTCAACATATGAATTTTAGGAGGACACAATTCAGTCCATAGCATTTAGGAATATTACTTAATGATGGCAATTAAACTTTATGTAACACCACATGCCATACGTTCTTCTAAGTGATTTATAGGTCTTATCATCCAGTCTTCTAACTCTATTAGATATCATCTCATCATCATCATCATCTCCATTTATAAATCAGAAAAATCATGATCAAAAGATGCTAAGAAACATGTACAAATTTACTCATCACGTACAGACTAGTCTGTTTAACTGAAGCAGTTTATGATCTGAATCACTATCTAATTCTGTCTCTAAGGGAAATACTGTTTAAAAAAAAAGAAAGGGAAAAATTTAGACTATTAATCAAAAGATTATATCTCAGGACATGAAGAGTCTCAGATTTTAGTCATAATTAAGACATTTAAGTGATTTCCAAAATTACTCCAATATTAAAATTACAATGTGAATGTTGATTAGGTATATTGACATAAAAAGGTTTATATAAAAAGGATTTTTAAAACTCAAAACTACATAGGACTCAGTAATAGTCTTCTGATTTTCCTACTACAATTTGCTATTTAACTAAATTTCTGCTCTCTTCTGAAAAGGCACGAGCTAATCATACCTTGATTTGTGTGCCTTAAAGTCAAAATTCTCTTTACTTGTTCATTGTAGGCACCTGAATGTTAGAATACCAGTGTACTAAATGCTTCCAATGAGTTCTTGAACTATGGCAGGTATGGAGAGTTCATGAATTTAGCTATGATTATTAG
Organism: Kogia breviceps; assembly: GCF_026419965.1. NCBI lineage: Eukaryota > Metazoa > Chordata > Mammalia > Artiodactyla > Physeteridae > Kogia > Kogia breviceps. Next base: position 122,846,135 of record NC_081315.1, on the reverse strand, counting down.
TAAAGGCATAATGCATAGTGTCCTTTTCTATGACTTTTCAAAAACTTCTTTTTGGGGACTTCCCTGGTGGCACAGTGGTTAAGAATCCACCTGCCAATGCGGAGACACGGGTTTGAGCCCTGGCCCAGGAAGATCCTACATGCCGTGGGACAACTAAGCCCATGTGCCACAACTACTGAGCCTGTGCTCTAGAGCCCAAGAGCCACAACTGCTGACCCCATGTGCCACAACTACTGAAGCCCACGCACCTAGGGCCCGTGCTCCGCAGCAAGAGAAACCACCACAATGAGAAGCCTGCACACCGCAATGAAGAGTAGCCCCCGCTCTCCACAACTAAAGAAAGCCCGGTTGCAGCAGCGAATACCCAACACAGCCAAAAATTAATTAATTAATTAAAAATAAATAAAAACTACTTTTTGGAAATAATTTTAGATTTACAGACTAAAGTACAGCACAGTGTTCCTATATACCCTTCCTCCAGCTTCCCTTAATATTCACATCATACATAACCATTTCATATGTAATAGAACTAAGGAGTTAATACTTCTGTAATACTGTTAACCAAACCACAGACTTTGTCTTATACCAGACTTTTCACAAATATCCTCTTTGTGTTCTAGAATTCAGTCTAGGATCTTACATTGCTTTCAGTCCTCATATCTCCATAGTCTTCATAATCTGTGAGAGTTTTTCCATCTTTCCTTGTTTTACCTGACCTTGGAACTTTTATAGAGTGTTAGGTATTTTGTAGACTATCCCTCAAATTCAATTTGAAATGCCCCAGGAGAGATGTGTCCTTCCTATTATATTATAGCAGAGGGTACATGATATCAACACAACTTACTGCTGATGACCTTAATCTTGATCTTTTGGGTAAGGTTGTGTCCTCCAGGTTTCTCTACTGTAAAAAAGTTACTATATTACACTTTCCATATTCAGTTCATTGAAAACAAGTTGCTAAATCCAGCAGATATTCAAGGATAGGGTAATTAAGCTCTACCTTCTGGAGAGAAAAGTATAGAATATCTGTGAGCCTATGGTAAAAACACCACAAATATTAATAAATATTATAAAAATGATACTTTGAGACTATGTAAATATATACTTTTTTCTTAAAGTTTATAGATTCTTTCAAATTTCCTACATAGATAGTCATGACTTGTGTGAAGGGGAAAGTTTTACTTCTGCCTCTCCAAGTGGGCATATTAGTTCTTCTTCTTGATTTATGAAAATTACCAGTATTTCCAGTAAAATTGAAGTGCTGAGAGCGTTCCTGACTTGTTCTTGATCTCAGGGAGAAAATATCCAGTCTCTCACCATTCTTTATTATGTCTTTTTATGTTTTCTTGTAGATGTCTTTTACTAGGTTACAAGATTTACTGTCTGTTCCTAATTTGCTGAGAATTTTTAATCATGAATGAATTTTGAATTTTGTTGAATCTTATTTCCATATTAACTGATACAACTATGAGTTTCTTATTCAGCCTGGTAACATGGTGAATAACATCAACTGATTTTCAAATATTGGGTCAGCTTTGTATTTTTTGAATGAGCTCTGCTTGGTTGTGCTATATTATCTCCTTAATATATTGCCAGATTCAAATTGCTAATATTTTGTCAAGGGCTTTTGCTTTTACATTCATGAGTAATATTGGTCTCTAGTTCTGTTTTATAATAATGTTTCAATATTAGAACAATGCAGACCTCATAAAATAAGCTTGAAAATATTCTTTCTTCTATTTCCTGAAAAAGTTTATAAAAATTGGTATTCCTACCTTCCATCCCTTGTGCTATTGTATTCATATATTTCACTCTTATGTATGTTATAAACACATATTACATTGTTTCTCTTATAGCTTTAAACAGTCAGCTATCTTTTAGAGTAATAAAAAATAAGGGAAAAAAAGATAAACATCTTTATTCCGTATTTGATACTCTTCATTTCTCTAAGTAGATCTATCTTTCTGACCACATTGTATTATTTCTGCCTGAAGAAATTATTTTAGTATTTTTTGTAGAACAGGTCTTCAAAACCCCATTTTTGAGGCTATTTCCATTGGGTATAGAATTCTCAGTTAACAGTTGCTTTGTTTTGTTTTGTTTTTTAGTACTGTAAAGATATCACTCATCTTTCTGCTTACATGGTTTCTGGTAAGAAGTTTGCTGTAGTTGTTACACTTATTCCTTTCTAGGTAATATGTATTTTACATCAATTGGAATGATATGCATTGGTTTAGGGTTTTTTTGTTTTGTTTTGTTTTTTTAAATCCTGCTTGATGTTCTCTGAGCTTCTTGGTTCTGTAAATTGGTGTCTGTCACTAAAAAAAACTGTCAGCCATTGTTTGTTCAAATATATTCTTCCCATTTTTCTCTTTTCTCTTACTGAGATTTTAGTTGTGTCTGTTGACCTCTTGCTATGGTCACACACTTGTTGGATGCTCTATACCTTTTTCCCTCCTTTTTTTTCTCTTGGTGTTTCAGAATGAATAATTTCTAGTAACCTATTTTCCAGCATACATTATTTCCTTGGATGTCTTGAACCTACTGATGAACTCATCAAAGGTATTATTAACCTCTTTTACTATGTCTCTGATTTCTAACATTTGTTTGATAATTTCTAATAATTTTTATCTATGCTGAAATTACTTATCTTATTTTGCATGTTGTCTACATTATCCATTATAGCATTTACATATTTATTTACTTATTTTAAACTCTCTGTCTGATAGTTCTAATATCTTGTCATTGTCTGAGTCTGGATCTTTTTATTCTTTTTCTTTTCTGACTGTGATTTTCTTACTTTTTTGTATGTCTTATAAATTTGGTCCAAGTCAGCCATATTGTATAGGATAGATAGAAACTGAGATAAATATTTATGCATAAAGATGAGTATGCCATCCTTCTGGCATACTTAGCCTTTAGTGGGGGTGTTTAGTGTTTGTGTAGTGAGAAGTTGAGCTGGGATTGAATGTTTTTTCCTGATTGGCTTTAGATCTTCTGATTTAATTCTAGATTTTTCCTTTCTTACCAGAGAAACACAGTCACTTGCAGCTTTCCCAAATGTATTCTGCTTTTATTTTTACTTGATGCTGTTAGCACGATGACAGGTATGAGGTTGGGAGGTCATTTCTCTGATGTTCTGAGTAAACCTTAGTCCTAATAGACACTGTGAATTTCGGAGTTCACAAGTATTGCTATCCATTTTCCAGAAGTAATACTGGGCCTAGAGGGTATAACTGATCCTTCAAATGTAATGTTTTCCTTCCTTCCCTCCCTTCCTTCCTTCCTCCCTCCCTCCCTCCCTTCCCTTCTTCTTTCCTTCCTGTCTTCCTTTCTTTCTTCTTTCCTCTCTCTCTCTTTCTTTTGTTTGTTTTCTATTCCCCTCCCTCCTGCTGCAGTGGGTTTACATATTTGTTCCAACTTATTATTTTGTTTCCATTCTACCTGCACTGTAAAGCTTTTGTTCTCTAGGGTGGGTAGAGAAGATAGATAAAGACATATTTTCAGTGGTGGCTGCTATTCAGCTCCCCAACTCCAGTGGGTATCTACCAGTGTCCCAGGCTACTTTTTCCCTTGGCCTTCTCCCTATAACCAAAATCTGCTCTTCTATATGGGAAAGAAGGAAGATGGATATACGCTTATTTTGGCAGTGGTTTTTAGTTCTCTCCACAGCACTGCAAGGAAAACTTTTTCAAGATTCTCACCCATATTTCCTGTGAATCCCTTGGGGTTCTTGAAGAAAAGCTATTAAGATAGTGCACATTTCCCTATTTCTGTGATTCCCAGGAGCTTCATATATTCAGCTAGCCCACAATCAGTCTTTAGCAGTTTTTAAAAACATTTCTAGCTGAATCTTACATGTACAACATCCAGTAGAATCTGTCCCAGGTAGGCAAATTCTAAGTCAGTTTTCTCCCTGCAGGTGCTTGTATTTCTCCAAATTTAAAGTTAATTTTGTTTTTTGTTTTTGGGTTTTTTGTTTCTTTTGTTTTGTTTTTGTCCTGTGACTTCAGTTCTCTAATGACTTCAGAGGAAGTTTATGCATCTTTTTCCTTATTGTGTGGAGCAACACCCTTTCAAACACTCTATATCTACAAGCTAAAACTCTGTATCCCTGCTTTGACTTTTGATTTGGTTTTGTTCAATCAGTACGTTAAAATTTAATCTTAGAAAGTATTCAGAATACCTTCCCCATGTAAAAAGACATTTGTTAACAACTTATTCTCAAGTTTTATATAGATTATAAGCAGAGGACTTGGAGATACCATATACAAATACATGAGCTTAGAATGTTTTCTACCATCAGGAAAACCTGCAGGAAAATCCTGCTCTTCCGTTTCCAAGTTGTTTGCCATGGAAAACATGAATGAACTTAAGTCATATGGATGTGAGTTTAAAAAATCTAATGTATATGAAGTACTGAGAATAATACCTGTCATATAGTAGGTATACAATACACATTAGTAGTCATTATCATTGCTAACACAAATGTCATGAAGGTCATCTGCAGAAGTTTTAAATGAAAACTTCTGCAAGAGCCATCCTAAATATTAAATTCTATGGCTACAAGATAAATAGTTACATTTTATATTGAAGTCAGTCCAATTATCATTTTGAAAAAGCTTATAACAGCAATCTACAGCTGGCCATATAGTGACTGCTTAATAAACATGTCTGTTGTGTTCTCACCATTGTCTGGAGCTCTTTGAAATGAGCGCGCACACACACACACACACACACACACACACAGGGTTCTTATCTTGAATTAATTGCCACATAATATGTTGAGATAAAAACACAACAGAATTAGAGAAAACACATTTTTTTTTGCTCTGGCAGATATTAAAGGAGCTCACAGAAGAGACATATACAGTTGCTCCTCATTATTAGTGAATTTCTACTACATACAGTTTATCTGTAATACTAAAATTAATGCTCACAGTGCTTTCAGGGACATTGCAGATATATGCAGAGTAGCAAAAGATTTGAGTCACCCTAAGCTCATGTTCCCAGCTGAGAGGTCAAACAAAGCAACACTTTGCCTTCTTGTTTCAACTTTTATACAGAAATAACCAGGGGACAGTGCAGTACAAGAAGCTTTTGCTCTGGGGCCAGTGGGATGGAGTTTGTAATCCCAGCTCTGGCACTTGAGATGTGCAGATATAGATACACGATTTCTCCTAGGTGTAATACTCTAACATTCGGTAGTTCAGTGTTCACAGCAACTTTATAGAACACAACATCCACAAATGAGGAGAATTGACTGTATATCACTGTGAAAACAAAAATGAGTGGCTTAAATATGTATGTGGTGAGAAGACACATCTCTCTTAGATAAGACTTCACAGTCAAGAAATGACTATATATTTAGAAACACAAGCAAGCCTGGGAAGTGAGAGCTGGGGGCAAAGGACAGTGAGAGAAGTTCAGGTTATAGAAAGTCTTAGGTGCCAAATCGAGCCATTTGGATCCAATATGCTAGACAATTCAGAGGAGCAAAAGGTTCTGATGAAGGGAATAAAGTGCTGAAAGCAATGTTCGAAGAGTGTTAATCTGGAAACAATATAAAAGTTACCTGTCTGATAAATGCAAAAAAAAAGAGAGATTGGAGAATCTTGTTGTAACAAGCCAAACAGATAGAAAAGATGAATCATGGCCATTAACAAAGAAAAACTGATCAGTGATCTGATTGGAGGTGAAGCGGTAATAGGAGTCAAAGTAATGTGAAAACTGTGACCCAGAGTAATTGGAAAGAATAGTGATGATCTTGATGGAATTGTGAATTTAGAGAGCAGAGAAGGATGAGAAGACAGATGTAAAGCATGACATCTGAACAGCTGGTATTTTTCATTTTAAATGAAGGCAAAATAAATACCATCAGGATGCACCAACACACAGCTGAATTCACCAAGGCATAGATGCGGAAAACAGAAATAACAGTGGCAAGCAAACTAAAATGATGCCCAGCCCAGCAAAGATGAATTTCTTTTATTCAGCAATGACTTAGCAGAGGTTGCTAACCCTGCCAGATTATTGCTGGGGAAACTGAAACGTTCAAAAATAATTTTAGACAGGCAAGAAACTTCTGAGTAACATATGGATATAATGGGAAAGAGATTTTTTTTTTTTTCCCCTGATAAAGTCACAAGATGACTAGCGTTGATTCATTGTAATGAGGCATCTGGATGTCAAACCAGCTGTTTTATCTGGTCTCTTTGGGCATGAATCTCATTCTTTCTGGAGAACTGCATTATGTGGATCTGATTAGACTGGAGAGGCTCTTCCTTTTTCCTCTAAGAAGAATAACAGTTGCATAGGACATGCACTGCTCACGTTCATGAGAAATTCCTCCTCTGGTTCTGTTGATTTCCTCCCTGGTCAGTGAATAAGGTTTTCCCTTCAGGCTACCACCACAGACAGGGTATGCAAAGCCCCTAGCTTCCATTGGTTTGGAACAGGGCAGAGGGTATGATTAGAAATGTCTTTCACTGTTACAGTGTAGGCGGCCTACAAATAAAAACTAGAGGAGCATGCATGCTCAACGGTACTTTATCCCTACAATCCCTCCCCGTCTCCAAGGCCCTCTGCGGTAGCTTGTCTCCGTTATACTAAATACTTCTCTTCCACAATATGTCCCAGCACATTGCTTCTTTCTTTCCTCTCCCTTTCTGGAACTTAAATGTGAAATATTGCTTTTACAAGTCAGACTTTTTGATACACTAAGATTTGTGTTTTCTTTGAATTGTTGTCTTTGATTTACTGTGGTTGGGGAAAGAATATGTCCTGAAAAAAGCAAGGGGGGAAAACAAGTAAACACAGTAAAAAAAAAAAAAAAAAAAAAAAAAAAGTGCTTTCATTGTTGTTGTTCTGTTAATAGCAGTCTGCTTCCACCACGATTGCAATGAACATGTTTTTTCACTCTTATTTACAAATCCGTAAACCATGAATCTTAGAAGAATCACAATGCAAAAAGTCAAATTGACAAACTATAAGAATCTATTATCAAATTACATAATGAATTTCACATATTTCCTTTGTGGGAAATAGCTTATTTGACCTCAAATATATTCAGACTTCAAAAGTTCATGAAAGAATGCTCAACATCGTTAATCATTAGAGAAATGCAAATCAAAACTACAATGAGATATCATCTCACACAGGCCAGAATGGCCATCATCAAAAGATCTACAAACAATAAATGCTGGAGAGGGTGTGGAGAAAAGGGAACCCTCTTGCACTGCTGGTGGGAATGTAAATTGATACAACCACTATGGAGAACAGTATGGAGGTTCCTTAAAAAAAGAAAAATAGAACTACCATACAACCCAGCAATCCCACTACTGGGCATATACCCTGAGAAAACCATAATTCAAAAAGAGACATGTACCAAAATGTTCATTGCAGCTCTATTTACAATAGCCAGGAGATGGAAGCAACCTAAGTGTCCATCATCGGATTAATGGATAAAGAAGATGTGGCACATATATACAATGGAATATTACTCAGCCATAAAAAGAAATGAAATTGAGTTATTTGTAGTGAGGTGGATGGACCTAGAGTCTGTCATACAGAGTGAAGTAAGTCAGAAAGAGAAAAACAAATACCATATGCTAACACATATATATGGAATCTAAGAAAGAAAAAAAAAAGGTCATGAAGAACCTAGTAGGGGTAAGACTGGAATAGACACAGACCTACTAGGGAATGGACTTGAGGATATGGGGAGGGGGAAGGGTAAGCTGTGACAAAGTGAGAGAGTAGCGTTGACATATATACACTACCAAATATAAAATAGATAGCTAGTGGGAAGCAGCCTCATAGCACAGGGAGATCAGCTCAGTGCTTTGTGACCACCTAGAGGGGTGGGATAGGGTGGGTGGGAGGGAGGGAGATGCAAGAGGGAAGAGATATGGGAACATACGTGTATGTATAACTGATTCACTTTGTTATAAAGCAGAAACTAACACACCATTGTAAAGCAATTATACTCCAATAAAGATGTTAAAAAAATAGTATATGTACAAATAGTAAATTAAATGTGGATGTTTCATATAGACAGGCAAGAATGTAACTCATGGCTACTTTTAACTGTTCAGCTATTTATTGATTATCAATTATGTTTCAGGTTCAGTGAGGGATTCAGGTTTAAATTAGATATATTTGTTGCCTTCTTTGTGCTTACATCCTGGTGAAGCAGGTGGTGGTAATTGTCTGTTGTACTGATGTATGCTTTGCATAAAATAAAATTCGTCTATTTTAAATATATGGTTTAATGAATTTTGGCAGTTGTATATTCATGTAACCACCATCACAATCAAAAATATAGAACGTTTACATCAACTTAAATTTCTTCCTGTGCTTTTCAAGTTGAGCTACACCCCCAGCTTTCTGCTCTAGCAACCACACCTCTGTTTCAACTACTAATTTTCCTTTTCTAGATTTCATATGCATCAAATTATACAGTATGTACTTTTGATGTTTTACTTATCAATGTTTTTGATGATTGTCCATGTTTTGTTCATCAGTATTTTACTTTGTAGATTCCTAGGCATGAGAACATAGTATGGATATAACACTATCTTTTAATTTACCAGGGATGGACATTTGACTTCTATTAAATTCTAATTATTGAAAACAGTAATGCAATAAAATGATTCTTATTTACTAAGCTTTCTTTGAAAGCATGTTTCCATATCTTGGCTAATATAAGTAATGCTGTAATGAACTTGGGAGTGCGGATATCTCTGATATACTGATTTTATTCCATATATGTATGTATGTATATATATATATGTATGTATGTATATATGTATATATATACACACACACACACACACACACACACACTCAGGAGTAGGTTGATGGATCATATTGTTAATTTTTGAGGAACTTCCATAATGTTTTCCATAATGGCTATACCAATTTATAACCCCACCAACAGTGCCCAAGGGTTCTCTTTTCTTCACATCTTTACCAACAGTTGTTGTCTTCTGTATTTTTGATGATAGCCATTCTAAAAGGTTGAGGTGATATTTCACTGTGGCTTTAGTTTGCATTTCCATGATGATTAGTGATGTTGAGTAAATTTTCATGTCCCTATCTCAAGGTATTTTTTTGATTTTCCTTTTGGAGGAAAGTCTCAACTCTGTGCTTTTTTCCCAGCCATGCAGAACAGTGTGGGGTGTGAGAGGATGTCTGCACCTTTTCTTTATTGCTAACTTCCAGGGGACTGTGTTCTGTAGGCTGTTCAGTGTTTGGTATGAGGCAAGATAGAAATTGGCTCCATGGAGAGTGTTTTAAAATGCTGGGGATAAGGCCCTCTTCACTTCCTTCTAGCTCTAATAGAAGAAAAATAACCTTAGTTCTGTACCTATTCCCAGTCTCACCGAACCATGCTTGGCTGTAAGGGCATGGTTTCCCCTTTCCTTTGTTCCTACCTCTCGCAGGGTAGCAGTCTCTGCAGGTCACTCAGCACTCCATATAAAGTGAGATAGAAACTGGCCCCGTGCAGGATGCCCTGAGAGGCCAGGAGCACACTCCAAAATCTCACTTTCCCCGTAGGAGAAATCACAAGCAATGTTCTCTCTTGGAGCAAAGCAGATTTGAGGAAGGGACTGTCAAGGGTTAAGGGAAATAGTTCTTCTTACCTATTGAAATGTGACTGCTCTCAGTTTGTGCTCCTCCAGAGTTCTGCTTCTTAGCTGGATGCTGAATATCTCTTCAAGTTATGTTGGTACCAGTGTCATTGTTAGATCATTGTGGAAGAATGAGAGGTAGGGCTTCCTATTCCTCCATCTTGCTGACATGATGCTCCAAAGCCTATTTCAGGATCAAATATTTCAGTCTCATCAGATATTTTTAATTGAGCTGCTTTGACTCTGTTTAGCATATGCTTCCTTCATATTAGCCAAAATGTGGGTAGAGAGCATTTCGGGATTTTCTCTATGGCTTTTTTCTACCTGAGATTCCCTACCTACTAATCCAGCAGTTTCACTGAATTTAGGTTTCTGGTTCCTCAGGCAAGAATAATTGCATATTTTCCACCAGAACCGACACCCCAGATGCCACACTAGAATGTGGTTTGCAAAAGACTAAAAGCTGTGAAAACAAGAACTCATGACATAAGACTTTATTCCTCCAAGTATGTATACTCAATAAGAATTTGCCGTCTGTATTTTACTCCCTAGATCCTCCGGGTAATTCCTTATGTCTGGATTGTGTAGTTGTTTTCTGCAGAGGAAACAGTCCTGTAGGAATTTAGTCGTTAGTAGAAATGGAAGCTTGTTTTTGTGTTTTGACTACATGGAGATTTTGCTTTCTCAACCATACTGATTTTTCAGTTCTGATAAAATGTTAGTAGGGACAGTGAACTCTTCAGAAAGAGAGTATATGCTATTTAATATTGCATTACTAGTATTTAGTACAGTGCTGAAAAATTGTATTTTTTGTAAAGCCTTTAATGAATGGACATACTTTTTAATCAATAATTTTATTAATAAGTCAGTTTAGTAGTATTGCAACACTAATTTACTGTGACAATTTATTTGAAAGAGATTTTTCTCTCACAAGGTATAATGCAGAAAGATTACTTTGGTGACATATCTAATGTGTGTTCTATGAAACATTAGTTACAAAAGTTCTTCCAAAGGAAAAATACAAAACATTCATGATGAAATGCCACATTATATATTTTTCTCTTGGGGATGTACAGTCTAGTTAAAATATTTCATGAAAAATTATATGTTATGGAAATTCATCTCTTTTCACTGTATATCCCTTTTACACTGCTTTAATTTTTATTGTAGTGTTAATCTCCTAGTGATATATTACGTGAGAGTCTCTATGAAATTTGTTTTGTTCTCTATCTCTTTAAAAATGTAAAATCCATGACAGGAAAATTCCATGTAATTTTTTGACTGCTCTATCCCAAGCCCTAGAACACAAAGGAGAAATAAATGAATGGCAGTATCCCTTGTGCATTTATTCAGAAAACACATTATTAAACACCAATTAGATGTAAGGCTTCATTTTTAGCTCTGGGTATAGAGTAAGGAACAAATTACTGATTTCCTTTAATGGAGTTTATATTATTGATCATTTCTGAAGAAATAAAGATAGCAATTATCATATCATCTATAAAGAATATAAAATTATTCTGAATTATTGTCATCATATGTGGCTAAATTGAAAACAAACTTGAACACAAAATAGTTGTTCTGGCAGTAATTTAAATATACTCAGAAAACTAAGTAGAGAAACATATTCAGCTTCTAAATAAAATGTATGGTTCATTTTTCAGTCTCAAGGTATTTTACTGCTTTATTTTACAAGCCATAACATAAAAAATATAAAAAACAGTACTTTTCTGCAGAATAAAGTAAATTAAAAGAAAATATACTTGAATAGTTTTAAAACTTGACTGTTCTCTTATTCATTTTAATATTAAGCTGTGTAGGCAAGATTACCTCGTAATCATTGCCGTAAAGAGAAAAGATTGTACTTGTGGTTACATGAGTCCTTTAATGCGTAAACTACTATGAGGAATTCGTACTTTTTTGATCCCTAGTAGGTATATTTTTGTGGACTTCATTATCAAATGTGCTCTATAATATAGACAGAGTTTAATTATTAAAATTACTTTCATAAGAGAAACAATACTTAGAAAAATTGTTAATTTCAAAAAATAAAGAGAAAATCTTGAGTCTCCTCATTTGTTGCTAATTTAGCAAAGAGCCACCACATATGAATTTAATTAAGAGCTGCCCTTGCCCCATTTACCACTCAATGAGCTACAACAGGTTTGGAAGAGCTACTGCCAGATTTCTGACTTAATGCAATATTTAAATTAATGATATTCATGGATAATATATGAAACTTCTAAATTGAGTTTACATGAGGAAATGTTACCTAGTATGATTTTGTATTCAGAAGAAAATTTGTCACTACAGTCTCTTCTTTGAAGCAATATAGACTGAAATACATACAAAGTAATGCAAATTTTATAATCTTACTGATTCATATGTTCCTGTTTCTCATAAATGTCAAATATCGATTGCTTGTGTCTTCCTGATACCATATTTTGATGATATTCCTTCTTCTAATGAATTTTCCATAAAGTGTATATCTGAAGTTTTGTTGCTCTGTAAGCCTATTTCTTTGCTGTAAACTCAATGTGTAGCTGAACTCTACACCTGACTATATCATTCTAAGCAAATTATATAACTTCCTTGCATTACTTTTTCATTTATAATAAAAGGAAAAAATATATCTTAGACTATGTGATAATTAATATAGAAATACTTTAAATCATATTCAAATGTAAAAATTTAATAGTCCACTAGAGTTCAACAATGTACTGTTTTTGATATTTTGCCTGCCTGATAATCCTCAAATGATTTAAAACATCAGTTAAAATGCTGACTAAATAATGTTGGTCATAGTTCTGTACAAATGATTTCTTTTATCTAACCAGGATGGAATCAATTGAAAGGGCTTGTCTTAGAAAATGTGTTTATTATATTTTTGATGGTATCTTTGGCTTTCATAAATTTTTGAGTGAAATACCATATTCTTTTCTAAAAAGGAAAACATGTTAAGAGAGTCAATACGTTATTGAGATAAAAATTATTAAATAAAACACTTTTCTGTATTTATTAACAATCTATTATTTAACTGTGAATTCAATATTCACTTTCTTCCATATAAAATAACTATATGATAATTATGTCTGATTTAAATTTAATGAGTATCCATTTATCTGTCATAGGGCATTTAGGTGAATGAATAAAGAGGATGTGGTGTGTATATATCTATATCTATATCTATCTATCTATATATACACACACACACATATACACACAATGGAATATTATTCAGCCATATAAAAGAATGAAATAATGCCATTTGCAGCAACATGGATGGACCTAGAGATTATAATTCTAAGTGAAGTAAGCCAGACAAGGAGAGAAAAATATCATATGATATCACTTATATGTGGAATCCAGAAAATGATACAAATTAACTTATTGACAAAACAGAAATAGACTCACAGATATAGAAAACAAACTTATGGTTACCAAAGGGAGGGGGGAGGAGGGATAAATTAGCAAATAAACAGTACTATACACAAAATAGGCAACCAACAAGGACCTACTGTATGGTACAGGGAACTATATTCAGTATCTTATCATAACCTATAATGGAAAAGAATCTGAAAAAAGGATATATATAATATAAACACACATACATATACATATATATATATATTTCTGAATCACTTTACTGTACACCTGAACCTAACACAACATTATAAACCAACTATACTTCAATTTAAAAATATAAAAATAAAAAATAAATATAATGAATAATAAGTCAGTACAGAGCTTTTTCCTCCAACTAAAACCTAATGTGAATATACTAAAAATTATTCACTAATTATTTAATTAAAATAATATGTGAACATTACTTAGCCAATTTAAAATTATATGAGTTCAAGTAAATGACAAAGTAAAAGATAAAATATTTGTATTCATTGAATTAATCAGATTAATTGTTAAAACATACTAGCAGTTTGAGTGCTAGACACCCTTCAGAATACCTGTATTCTAACCCCTGCTTCATATGACTATTTTAGTAAAGTTTATAATGTTTGGATTCTGTAACAGTATTATTAAGATCATGGGGGTTAATACTGGTAAAGTATTATCAGTGATAAAACTTTATATTTCTTTATTTTAGATAGTTTACTGTCCTGTTTAATAATATAAACATTCTGAAAAGACAGATAATCATGTTTCGTTATCATTGTTATGATATATTTTGTAGGTTTTATAAGAGGATCTGTATATAGTCAGAAACTTCATAAGTACATTACATTACCAAATATGTCAGAGATGAGATTTCTGATTTCTTTGAAAAAATTTTCATGTAATACCCAAATTTCAGAATATTACTTGTTATATTATTTCAAGGAAAATTATTATTTCAACTGAAATGTGTCCTAAACATCAAATAAGAACTTGATTCTCTGAGGAGCACAAGATTTCTCTCAGGAAGAGACTGTGAAACATTGCAGCTGGAGAAAAGTGATCCAGATATATCATACTGCAAAGTTTCTCGGTTTTCTCATACTTCTGGGTAAGCTAAGCATTAAATTTAATGCTTATCTTATACTTTTTATTGGAGAGACATGGTAGAAAACGGAGGGAATTGTGAAGAGAACTGTTCCTATTTTGATACCACTTAATGTTCTCCTGTACTCTAAAATATTTTCTTAAATACTTCAAATACCAGTTAAAATTATCATATTTTTTGTTTGTTTTATTGTTATTTTTATTTTTATTTTTGGCTGTGTTGGGTCTTCGTTTCTGTGCGAGGGCTTTCTCTAGTTAAGGCAAGCGGGGGCCACGCTTCATCACAGTGCGCAGGCCTCTCACTATTGCGGCCTGTCTCGTCGCGGAGCACAGGCTCCAGACGCGCAGGCTCAGTAGTTGTGGCTCACGGGCTTAGCTGCTCCGCGGCATGTGGGATCTTCCCAGACCAGGGCTCGAACCCGTGTCCCCTGCATCGGCAGGCAGACTCTCAAGCACTGCGCCACCAGGGAAGCCCCCCATATTTTTTTAAATAGTTGTCATTATTTTGTTTTTGAAAAAGGCACATATATACACCCATGTGAAATTCTAATAGTTCAAGGATGAAACATAATCACCAATATCCAAGAATAAACCATTATTTTAAAAATCTTACAGGCAGAAGGAGGAGTTATACTACTCCAGTTCTCTGCCTACTGTAGTTTATGTGTAGAGACTGCCCTTCATCACTTATTGCGTCCTTTCTTCCATCAGTAATATCCTTATTTCATTGGCAGAATTACCCCCTCCTTATTGTGTTGTAGCAGTCACTAAGAGAAATTCACAGGAGGACTCAAAGTCTTTAATAGGACGTATCATCACCCTACTCCCAGTGATCGTTCTAGGGATGGACGAGTAAAACATTTTGAGCTAAAGAAACAAAAATTTTGTAGAAGGCTTAGTAATTAATACATGTGATTTTGCTCATTAATAGGAGGTGTAGTACAGACATTCTATATTTCTCTAAATTAGATAACATGTTGGTTCTTGCCAGTAAAGATGACTCAGAATTGAAGCACACTACAAAAGTCAAGATTGAGTTTACTGCTAGGAAAAGAAGCATGAATGCTGATGATATTATGAACTTTTTGATCAAATGGCACTTAAGATGAGAAGCATTCCAGAACTCCTCTTCAAAGTGGAAATCTGGAACAAAAACATTACTTTAGCTAACTAATGCCTCTATTATTTTTCTTTATCTAACGAGTGTCTTTTTTATTGAAATAGCAAACATATATAATAAGTGAAAAGATGGTAAGACCAGCATTAGACTTCTCATATTTGACACTGAAATAGAGTAAAATCCTGGCTGGTGGATAAGTCAAGAGAGAAGTGACAAAAAATGAAAATCAGAGGACCTTTCAGAGCCATGATGACTTTCATCTATCAGGAACAGAGAATAAGATTTTCAGAATGCAAGGGCTGAGTTACTGTACCTCTTGTGCATTTTGTCTGAGGTCAATACCAGATAAACTACTTTGACACTATTGAACTTGAGAAGATATCTCAACAGAAGTGAATTTACAGCAGAGACAAGGTGGTGTTGTGTCGGCATATTGTTAAAGGTGAACTAGTAAATTTCATTTCCATAGACAAAGTAAGTTAAATGAGAACAAAATCCTGTCAAATAATGTTATTTGTATTCCAATAAAATAAAATGTATTCCAGTATAATAAAAATATATAAACAAATTGTGCCTGAAAACATTAATATCAAAGTAGAAGTTAAGACTAAAAGGGTTATAAAGCAAGGAAAAAATAAAATTACAATGATTATGTAAAATAGAAACAGTAAAATACAGAAAGCAAAAATTCCTTTAAGAACAAAATATGATGAAAACAAGTTCAGCAGGAAAAAAGTGAAGTAGAAAATAATGATATACCTCTATCCTTATATTCAACCAACATGGTGCTTTTCATATGTATTTGAAATTGTACCTAAATTTTGCACTAAATATGTAGAGACTAAAAGCCAAATTTCATATTATACATCAATAACATAACGGTTCATATAAATAATAAAAAGGTACCTCAGATTCTTGACTACTAAAGACTACATAAGAATAATTTTCAGGAAAACTAAAACAAATTATATATTATCTAGAAATAGAATAAGAATACTTCTTAAATTCTATAATATACTTTAAAATATGTGCAGATTTTTAACTGTTTTATTTAAAACTATGATAGCAAATTTAATAAAATAAGTTCAACTTAATAAATCAGAAATATAAAACAAAATAATTAATAAGCACATAGAAAATAAAAAAGATGAAATGAATACATGGGAATGTACCAAATAGTGAGAATGATCAATAAATATAAATATAAACATTTTTAAAAATTGAGTACTAAGCACTAGAATGATGACGCTGTTGAGCGGTTGTGCAGCTATGCACAAACTAACATATCTTTTTGTGGGATAATGAGAATTCAGGGCATCATCTGTGTTCTACGAATTCTTTGAATTTGTTTTTCTAATAAAGCCTATTTTGTAATTATATCGCATGATATTAGT